>NC_091015.1:162618600-163353600 GCF_041296385.1 Aphelocoma coerulescens
TTCCCTTCCCTTCCCTTCCCTTCCCTTCCCTTCCCTTCCCTTCCCTTCCCTTCCCTTCCCTTCCCTTCCCTTCCCTTCCCTTCCCTTCCCTTCCCTTCCCTTCCCTTCCCTTCCCGCACCTTCCCTTCCCTTCCCTTCCCTTCCCTTCCCTTCCCTTCCCTTCCCTTCCCTTCCCTTCCCTTCCCTTCCCTTCCCTTCCCTTCCCTTCCCTTCCCTTCCCTTCCCTTCCCTTCCCTTCCCTTCCCTTCCCTTCCCTTCCCGCACCTTCCCTTCCCTTCCCTTCCCTTCCCTTCCCGCACCTTCCCTTCCCTTCCCTTCCCTTCCCTTCCCTTCCCTTCCCTTCCCTTCCCTTCCCTTCCCTTCCCTTCCCTTCCCTTCCCTTCCCTTCCCTTCCCTTCCCTTCCCTTCCCTTCCCTTCCCTTCCCTTCCCTTCCCTTCCCTTCCCTTCCCTTCCCTTCCCTTCCCTTCCCTTCCCTTCCCTTCCCTTCCCTTCCCTTCCCTTCCCTTCCCGCACCTTCCCTTCCCTTCCCTTCCCTTCCCTTCCCGCACCTTCCCTTCCCGCACCTTCCCTTCCCTTCCCTTCCCTTCCCGCACCTTCCCTTCCCTTCCCTTCCCGCACCTTCCCTTCCCTTCCCTTCCCTTCCCTTCCCTTCCCTTCCCTTCCCTTCCCGCACCTTCCCTTCCCTTCCCTTCCCTTCCCTTCCCTTCCCTTCCCTTCCCTTCCCGCACCTTCCCTTCCCTTCCCTTCCCTTCTCTTTGCTTTGCCCCAAAGGTAACATTAGAGAAGGTCAATGTCATCAGCCTTGTACCCTGTGGGTAGAGTTTTGTGCACCACTCACTATAGTCAGTGTCTTTCTTCTAATCTCAGTTAGAATTTATCATGGAATTGCTTTATCATGAATGTCAATGGAAAAGTTATTGTAAAAATCAGTAGTTCTTGTGAGATCCTATTGAAATCAATTCCTCAAAGTCTTGGAGTCTGCAGGAGAACTAAAACTTAAACTAAAAAGAAAACAAGATAATAAGTGTAAAATTCTTACTATAAAAGTGTATAAAGTAATTGGAAAAATCAGGAGACAGTGATGAGAGATATAGTAACATGGAAAACAACATAATTTTCCAAGTTTAACAAAGCAGTCAAAGAAGATATTTCCTATTTCCTTCATCCTATTATAGTGTTTTCCCAGCTCTTAAAAATGAAGCAATCAAGTAATCAATAAAGCTAACCTACTTTCTGAAGTATTTAATAAGTTGCAGGTTGCGCAGAATTAAATGTCACATGTTATTCAGTATTATTAGTCCAAGAATTTCTTTATTTCTAAGATATGTTCACTGCAAGGCTATTCTAACACATTGTGAAATAGCTGGCCATTCTTGTTTGGTGAAAAAGTATTTGAGTCTTCAATTATGACCTCTAATGTGAGCAGAGATATTTTTGTCTAGTTAAATAAATTAGTATCTACAATGAAAATGTCTTCTATATAATTAGATTTGATTAATCGAATCTGAAAAATGTGAACTCTCTTTGCTTTGTATTTTATAACATGCCTCTGCTTCTAAGTTGATCACATCTTTTGGTCCTTTATTTTGAAAAATGACAAACAATATTTGATACTGGGTACTCAAAACCTGAGTCCAGAATCAAACTCAGGAGGAGCAGATTGAAAATTATTTGATATTATCGAAATCTTATTAATATGTCTGAACTACCTTTGGTTTCTTTTTTTTGGCACTCAGAACACATTGCATATTTGTAAATCAGTAATTTCTCAACCATAATAACACCACTAGTCCATGCTTGAAAATCCCATTTTTGTCACTCTAAACCTTTGCCTAGAAAATACAGAATATTAGAATTAATGCCATATTTACAGAAAATCTTCCTGTTTGCAGTTTTTCCTTCTCCCTTTCTCCTTCCTTTTCCCTGCTTCTGCTACTATATTGATCATTACACTTGGATAAAATCCTAACACTGCTTTATGCTCTCTGTGACCATGTCTAAGTTGAAACCACCAAGTTCTGGACTCCTGGATCTGAACACATCATCTCCTGACTGTCTCATGCATATCAAAGTGAAAACTCTGTGTCTACTATCTTCATTGTAAAGGAAGCTCAGTTTGCAGAGAATCTGTAGCAAGTTTTATCAGACTCCCAGTCTTGAAAAAATGGATTCTTAAATGTAGTTGAGCATAAAGGTGAATTTGAACAAAGTACCAGGAGTAACCACTTAGTATTTCCAGAACTTCTGTTTGTCACCCATGCAAAGTCAAAATTTAATCCTCCAATCCTCAAGATGCATCCAGTTAATACAGTGTTGTAACTGAACATATTTTTTACGTATGGGTGAGTATTTATCAACTAGGAAACTAGAGATCACCACAAGAATTTTTAGAAGACTGATAAATCAGATGAGCTTAAAATTTTAAAGGAACTTTCACTATTTATATTCATTAGATGACACTTTGTGCTAATGGTTAATCACTACCTGTACTTCTCACTAAAACTGTTAGTCCTTTACATTTGATCTGCTAATTAGCTCTGACTATGCATTACTGTGGAAATGATGCTGTGTAGTGCTGATGGCTGCAGCCCTTGACGGCTCATGGTCTCCCAGGCGCTGGATGGAGAGCTCTTTGATGAATTAAGTCAAAACACAAGCAGACATCTTCCCAAATTTCCTTTGCTTTTTCATGTGGTTTTGTACTGCTCTTCCCCCTCCCAGTGTGGGTAGATGGGGGAGCTCATCTGCTCTCAAGGCTCCCTTTCTTATTTTGGGTTTTACAAGTCATGATTTTGATTAATGGGCAGGGTGTCCTTCCTCTTTGCTGTCTCTTGTGCTTATTTCTTCTTCCTTGTCTTTCAAACTCTGATCCTTCTGTGACAACCTGTTTTCATGTTTCCCAATGTCTCAATTTTTAAGGCTCCCCATAGACACCTCTAACTTGTGTTTCCCAGCAAATAAATGTCATCTTCCTCCTCCAATATACTCCTATAGAAAAAACTTGCCATTCAGTGGAGAGATTTTGCTATTTTTCCTCGTACTTTCCCTTTTGCTAACAGAAGCTACTGTAAGACTAGAAATTCAGGGATAACTTTGTCCTTTAAACCACAGTTATTCTGTGATGGCTACAAAATTATTGAGGTATGGGAATGGAGAAGCTGCAGGACTGCTACTTCTAAAGAGAGTCCATTTTTTAACTGATATCCTTTTTTCTTTGTTTTCTTTTTCTGTCTCAATCACTGGTCCCTAAGTTTCAGTTGAAAAAGCCCTTACCCTTGAGAATGCTGCCTTGCCCTTATAGTTTGTGCAACAAAGTGTTAGTCCAAGATTTTTGATAATATCCCAGCAAAAATAGTAAGTGAAATTAATTGATTTATACATGTTAGAATAGAAGTAAAAATAGAAATGGAAATAGAAATAATAGAAAAGGAAATAGATCAGAGTGTCTTGTAAGTGGCATAACAACTCTATTGCCTAGGAGAACAAAATTAAAGAATTTTAGGTATAAATTAGTATTTGCTCATCACTTCAGAATGAGGTAATATGCCAGGGAGTGCTGCTACAGCCCTTCAAGCAGCCTAGTGAAATTTGTGAATAGATGGTTGTACCTGCCACTGTCTTCAGACCCAGAAGTGCAAGTTCTTTTTCTCAGGTAAACTGGGAAGGCACAGAATGTAAAAGTGTGAAATCTGGCATTATTTACTATTTTATAAAATAACTTTTTTGTTGAAAGTCTGTTTTCTCGTGTGTGCAGAAGAAGATAATGACAGAAAGAAAAAAAGCCGGGAAACTAATAGAGGGTGCAGTGAAAGCTTTCTTTCAGCTTAGCCAAGCTTATTGAATTTTATGAATGAAGCCTCCACAGTTTTTCTTTCTTTCGGTTTCTGTGCCTGCAGCAGGGTTAGCAGGTGGGATGTCCTGAAAGGATGCTGATAAACAAGGAGTTGTTCTGAATTTCTCTTTTTCTTTATCCTTTTGTTTACCAAACCCTGTGTTACTTTGTGCCTTTTACTTCCTACATGAGTAGTATGTGTTCAAGAAGTGAATTAGGCTACTCTTACTCTTAAAATTAAGTATAATACTGTTGGCAAGAACACAAACTGCCATTAGAAATCTGCTTACTCTATCCTGGCTGCATTTTATCTAAAACTTAATTTATACTTTATTTGGTGGGATTTTTTAAAATTAAAAACTAGTGTATATATAACAGAATTTTAGGGTTTTAGTATATGAGCTGAACTGCATCAGATGCAGATGAACTTTATTTCAAAACCTGTTGAAATTTTATAATATTTATTTATTTATTAATATCACCTCCAAAATCCTGTTAGTAAGACTTTAAATCTGGGAGGTGGGTACTGTGAAAACAGCAGTGGCACTTCAGCCTGTATCATTGTAATCTGAAGGACTACTGAAAATTAGGTTAACATTAGATATTAGGGAAAAATTCTTTACTGTGAGGGTGGTGAGGCACTGGAAGAGGTTGCCAGAGAAGCTGTGGATGTCCCATCCTTGGACAGACTGGCCAGATTGGATGGAGCTCGGAGCAACCTGGTCTAGTGGAAGGTGTCCCTGGCAGGGTGATTGGGACTAGAGCATCTTGAAGGTCTCTTCCAACCCGGACCATTCTGTGCTTCTATGGTTCTGTGATTAGGCACTTGCCAGAGTAATTCCACAAATCTGTCCCCTGGTATAATCCTGCATCTCAGCTACAACTACTGCTGTTCCTTCTCACTGGTTCTCCATTCATTATATTCGGTTCCTTGGCATTTCAGATGTCCAGAATCTCCTGGCTCAAGGCTGAACATAAGAAATCATTGAGTTAGTAATTGTTCTTATTTTAAGGAAAACAGCGACTTTGACACAAAAAATATGTAGCCCTTGTAGATCAAATGGTGCATGAAGGAAAGGAACTGCTGATAAAGCTGTTTAAAATAGAAAACTCTGATAAAACAGCAGCTGTAGCATTTTTGAGATCTACCACTTTTATATGGGCCATATTTTTTTCCAGACTGCCTTTCTCAGAAGTCTCTTTTTTCAGATTCTGCTCAGTATGACTTTTCCTCTGAATAAAGCTCTCAGCACTTCTCAATGCCATTTGATAGGGTCAGACTTTCAGACAGGTCCACAGTGATCTCCATTTGGAGTTGGATAGCACAAATCCAAGGGAAAGAGAATGAACTAATCTGATCTGACTCTGCTACAGCACAGGACACCAAAAAGGATGGTGGTGGTGATATTCCTAGCTAAAATTTAAACAGTGCCTGGGAATGTTCTGAACATTAAGAATGATCTTAACTAAATATTGTAACCAGAACTGTCCCTCAAGTGATTTTTTACTATGATAACTAACACATTCCAAAAAATTCCTCAGAGCTGGTAAAAATTCATCCTGCTCTTCAGGCTCCTAATTTTGATGTGGTTACATAATTTTACAAAGGCCACCTCCCACCCCAATGAGGTGTTTATTTTCTTTTTTTTTTTTTAATGCCTTGTATCTTCTTTTTCTAATCTGAATCTGTCTGACATGAAAGTCCTTTTCTTTGTATGAAAAGGTGCAAATTTTAACAGTCAATATGATAAAGAAATAATGAAAATAGCTCAAATGTCAATATTCTGGCATTTGTAATTCTTCAGCTTGAGAAGGGAGTCATCAAAGGGGTCTTGGAAGCTTGACCATTTTAACTTTAAAAACTAGTTTGGATGAAACACTATAATTTGCACTGTTGGTAGAAGCCTTCTATTCTCAGGGAGAGCATAATAAACAGTCTCTCAGATCTGTATTACAAGGATATTATTCTCCCACACAAAATTATTTGTTCCAGTATAGATTTTCAAAAGCAACATTGCTACTTAATGTAATATCTGCAAGAGGAGTCAAAATAATATCCACTCTAGGTGTTTGCTTTTTTTCCCTCAGTTATTTTCAAAGGTTTGCTTTGTCACCTTTTAGTTCTTGGAAGCAAATCTTGAACAGCCCAAAGTTGTGCAAAGTCTAGAAGTAACACGAAATGAATTATTAGCAAACACGGCCAGGGAGTTTTGACCTCTCAAATCACTTAGCCAAGGAAGTTGCTAGAACTTTGATTTTTCTGTCATTTAACTTCTGTACTAGATCTGTATTACCTCTTGTTGTTTCTTTGAGAAAGCTGATCAGTCAAGTGGGTGACTGCAGGTGGAATAGAATCCTTCATTCAAGCATGAATGTCATGCATGGGAGAAAAACAGAAAGGGCACTGAAAATTTAAAAGGACTCCTTTGAAACTTGTGTTTGTTACACAGGAAAAGTTTCTGTCAATATTCAGCAAAATTCTTACACCCACCTTCATAACACCTGTATATAGATAAATAATATATATAGATAGAAATAGCAAGGCAAAGGGAGCTGCATGCATGCTTGGATCCCATCTCATTGCAATGTAAGTGGTGGTTTTATGACACACTAAATTTAAATGTGATATAAAATGTAATATCAGGGAATAATGAGCTTAAGTCCTCCGATTTTGGTTGGCATCTCAAGCTAATTAAGTCTTCATCAGTCATGTTGGTAACTCTATCTTAAGAAAAATAAGTTCTTTAATGGCTTAGAGAGCCACAGAGAGACCAAATTTATCAACAAAAGACAACATTAAACTCTGCAGAATTTCACATTCAGCTGTAGAAAAATATTGGGGTTTTTTTTTGTTAGATCAATGGCATAGTACAATTTTCCAGTTGCTTGCAATCTTTTTTTTTTTTTTTTTCCATAGCCTGTACTTGACCTGCATTTCTGTAAAAGACTCATTTTACTGAGAAAAGTACTGTCAGAGCCTGAGGTGATGTGACTCAAGGCTGACTGCAGATCATGTAACACTGAAGCTTTACCATGCCAAGTGCATTTAGGGTAAATACAGATTTATTGTGTTTTAATCCCATGAATATGATCATAATTAACACTAACCATGGGCTTTACTCTGAGAAAAACTCAACAATCAGCATCAGTTGAAATTCCTTCACCAACAGGAAGATTAATTAGAATAACGATTCTGAAGACAGAGATAACAATTAAGAAGATTCAATTCTAAGAAAAAATAAAGACAGTTAAACAATGGTATTATTGTTTTATCAAAATAACTCAGAGGAGAAAAAACAATTTATTTTGATTAGATTAAAAAAAAATTTCCTACATAGTTATGTTTAGCTGATACTTATAAAATTTTTATCTAATTCCATATTACAGCTAAAGTTGTTTTTCTGCATACAATTGAATCTGCTTGAAAGTCTAGAAGAATCTGAGGAAGGTATAAAAAAGCAGGAATTATAAATAATATTAAGAAATAATTATATAAAATTGTTATTTTATATATCGTAATAAAACTTGGTGCCAGTGTTCAGTTGTAATTGTCTAGCCCTCTTACCTAATGGTGACTTTATGTTATTTTTGCTGAAGATTTTCTCCTCACATACACATATTACAAATGCATTTAAGCTTCTGCATCAATATTAGAATCTACACATAAATATACACATAACTTATACAAGCACATAAAAATACATTAAAAAAATTTCTAATATGACTATGTTGACTATTCAACCAGGTTGAATATATTAAAAAAAAAAAAAAAGGAAAAATAAAAAAGAAAAAGTGCAATGTTCTTAGTTAGCAGGATTAAAATGCAAAAGTTTCATGAGAGCAAGTTTTCTCACCCTAGGAAATATTTACAATTTCAAAAAAAATTCTTCTAAAACTAGCACAAAATCCTTCAGATATATGCCTATACTAAAAAAAAAAGTTTCAACCAAAGACTTGGAGTAGCCAAAGCATTTCTGTATTTTTTCTGTGTTTTTACTGTGATTATTTGTTAGCTTGCATTCCAGATTGCCATTACACAAAATAGACCAGTATTTTAAAAGCTTGAAAAAAGTTGTCATTAACAAAAGCAAGCAACGTAATTTAATGGTTTAAAAAATCTGACACTGTGCAATTAAAAAAAAAAAAAAAAAGTCTTAATCATATTTTCCATTCCCTTCACTGAAGTCTTTCTTGGCTATTAGAGTACTTGACACGTGATATATCAGTCCTTGATGGGATGTACTGGGGTCCCAGCATACCCCAGGTTAGTCACAATACATCACAATTAGTGACATTGAAGGTTTTCTGTAAATGTTTTTTTCTGTACAATTGCTCAGCCATTAAGATATATTTAATATTACTTAATTTTTTAGTTTAGAAGTGGCTGGTGTAACTTTTGAATTAATTTCTGTATCTTGTAGTCTGGTGGAATCTCTAGCAGCGATTACTTATTATTCAGAGAGGTGTGATGTGCCCAATACTACTCAACCAAGCCCTTGTGTCAAACTGTAAAATATCCCACAGTTCATTGATTCAATCAATCAAAATGTGAGGCTGGTGAAAAAAAAAAAAATCAGAAAATGGCAGAAATCCATGTGATGGATAACAATAATGGTCAGGGCTGTCTAGCAGGCATGGATGATGCCATCCTGACTTGAAGTGGAAGACAGATGTGTGTGGACATTTATAAAATGATCTCATGAAGATAATTTACGATAAATCTTCACAACAGAGATTTGCTAAGATAGCCAGGTGCCAAGTCTTGAACCAGAGAAGGGTGAAAATAATGTTCCTGAATGAAATGGGAGTGAAGTGGACAAATAAATCAAAAAGAATCCTGTTCTTCTGTTGATTTGGGTTGGTTTGTACACCCATGTCCTAATAAAAGCATCAGAATGCTAATAATTCTGTGCTGATTTAACTGCCTGTTACTGAATTTGGCATTGCTGGAAAAGTCAGTGTGCTTAATTGTCAGATTTAGGCCATCTGAAAGGGCAAAACTAATAGCAGTAAAAAGCTAAGAAATAAAAAAACCTGTTGATATTTTATACTCTTATTTCCCTTGTCATCTCTGATTTAAAGGCCAATAGCTATCAATCACACAAACCAGACAATTCTTTAGGGAAAAATCAAAACTGGGGGAAATTAATCCCTAATAAACATTTGTTAAATGTGTTCCAAAAGCTCCTGCTATGTAAGACATAGACTTTAATTTACGTAGATCTTACAAATAACTGTTTTTCACATTTTTTGTTATTCTGTTAAGAGATGGAAAAACACAGCTGGGCCAAAACAAAGGGCCCATGTCTACACTTTTGTATGTTTGCATGCTTGCATCCATGTGAATATATGAATATATATCTACTTAGATGCACAAAATTATTGGTAGATTGAAATACTTATTTACAAGAAAGGGAGTTTATGAAGGGGACTGTTATTTCAATTTTTGGTTAGACTTTTTTCTTTTCCTCATTTGGAATTTATTTCTAGGTCTGCAGCCTTCCTTTTTTTTTTTTTTTTATTGATTGAAAAAGTATCTTTAAACTGCTTGGCTAGATTTTTCAGAATAACTGTATATATCTCTCTATTGCAGTGAAATACAGAAAGCATTCTTTAAATGGCTGATGTGAGTCAAAACAAACATGATATTACTGATGATCACTGAATTCATGATTAATCTTTTTAATTTTGTCACTGTGGTTGAGTTTAAGCTTTATCTTACCCCCTAACTCACTGCACATTCCACCTCCTGTCACCACCTCACATTGGCAGAGGGGGAGATTTCCCTTCAGTTGTGTTCTTTGAAACCACAAAATAAGTTTTTCTGAATATTTCTCCCTCTTGGTCTGTCCAGAAATTCCCAACAGGAAATACAGCAATACTTTTTCTGTCAGGCAATTGTCTTGCACCATCTGTTTCTTGGTTTTAAACAAGAGGCTTTCACGCTGGTCAGATATTTGGGGGTACAACCTGGCTTGGATGAATTTAAACTCTAAGAATCTTAATGGATTAAGTTTAGTGACCTCTCCCTCTAACACTAAAAGAGAAATATTCTCTTACAATAAGAGTCTAAATAATTCAAGGAACTTCTGACAGCTCTAGAGTGAGTCCAACAAGAAGACCTTTAAAACTAGAATCTAAATTAAAAGGCACTGAGTTAATTTGGGAGATGTCTACATGCACTTTGAGTAACCTTACAGATATTTTAGTGTATCTGAACTTTTGTTCTTTGTCTGCGGAGACTGCAAGACTTTTGGGCAGGGGTGCTGTTACAAAGATATATAGATCCCTGCAGTGGGGACAATCAATTTCTAGGTCACTTTTTGTGCATGATTGTACTAGAAATAACAATTTTAATTCAATAAAATAGCAGAAATTGGTGGGGTAAGAGCTATGATATAGGAAGAAAGCAGTTCAGCTTTAGCTCTATGCAGATTATTAATGACACAGGCCAAGAATTAACCTGCCTCACACTCTCACAAATCAGCAGAGATAAGACATAATTTTCCTATAATAATTAACTAACCACTTGCCATTGTCATCTCCATATTCAAAAGCCCAAAGCATATGTACTTTTGATTAAGCAGATATTCCTGTTTTGAATCTAGAATAATAATTATATGTCATTTCTCTTTGTTATGAAAGAGTGCTTGGGCAATCAAATATATTCTGAAAAGAATTAACCCGAAATTTTATTTCTAAAAATAAATAAAGTGTCTTGCAAAGGTTAAAACTCTTAGCTGGAATATTTGCTTCCTCATATAAATGTACTAAAGGATAAAGATAATAAGCAGGAGCAGATACTATTTTTTGGCTGTTCCTTTAAGCAAAGCTTCTAGGAGAAGCAACAGGATAGTTTAAATATTCAAATGGTGAATTTTAGGAGAAGGCTAAGATGGCCATTACCCTAACCTCTCATATTGGAGTGTTTAAGAATGCAAAAGTAAACTGGAAAGACTTTTTGCTTTGCAAATCACTGCCAAAAGCATTCTTTAAAACAATCTGGAATGGATTCATGGTCATAATCTAAAGGCCTAAATATAGGCATCTAGTGCTGTTTGAGATGCCCTGGAATATCAGAGACATCTTCTTGGGAGCGGTAACTACATTGGACCTACAAGAGATATAAGCCCTTTAGCAGCATGAAATATAGGTAGAAGAAATGCTCCATGGATTTTGCATTCTACCTTATATCTGCATTTGGAAAACTGAATCTTTTTTTCATATATCTGCAACAAAGATATCTTAAATCTCATTTGCCCCATTTAGTGTCCTGCAGCTCTGTTTCTTGTCAGGAAAGAAAAAGACCACCTCTAAGGATGGAGTTTCTCTGTCCTATCGTGGTAAGGTCATTTTTAGTCTCAATCCTAGATGCCTTTACTACAAATATTTATATTGTATCTGTTTAATCATGCCCATGATATTTACAGCTGGTGTCTGTGTGTTGGGAAAGGTTCACAGAAGATCCTGAAAAATGACAAAATGCGTAATACAAGTCAGAAGGTTCTCATCCCAAGCAATCACTAAAGAGAGTCCAGGAAATTACCAAAAAGGTATGATCCATCTGATTTAATAGAGGCATCTGCAGGGAAAATATAAACAGATGAGGGAAATAAATCTAAACAACCTTTATGGTTGATGCACTGTTGGTTAACACAGTCAAGGCAGTTGAGGATGTGATTTGTTCCACTCAAAAATCTGGGCTGTAATATCATGATTGTATCATGAATGTTTTTGAATCTATCAGCATGAACTTTGTGGACCACAGGTGAGGAGCAGGGCAGCTGTGGCACATCCAGATGTGTGCTGACACAGGCTGCTTTCAGGCTACGTGAGGAGAGCAGCTCTGGTTCTCAAAGCCCCATGGTCATATTTGGAGTGGACACACTTTGTTAAACTGGTCTTTACCCATTTACTTCAAGAGGACACAGGTTTTCTGTCCAAAAGAACCATAATTTCAGTTATTTACCTTGCTCTATTTGATAGCTTTTATTAATTAGAAAGGGCAGGGAAAATACAACACAAATTTTTCTACTGACACAAAAAAATATGTGGTGTATTAGACAGGGATTAGTGAAGGCATAATTATGTCTCTGCTAACAAGTCATTGTTCTTCAACTTCTATTGTTTTCTTTTGCAAAATAAAATGTTCTTCTCCATTATTTATGATATTTATTCATGGTTTCTGTTACAAATCTCCTCCTTTTCATTGAAAATGAAAGTTCTCATAAAAATACAGAGTGTTACATGGTCAAAAGTGGTAGAAGTTTTCTCTCTAACTTAAGAGAAGAAATTATTAATTTATTTATTTATCTACTAAGAAAAAAAGATCTTAGCAATTTCAGGTATAAACAGCAAAAACTTAAACATTTTCTTCTCTTGTCATTGCTCTGAAAATCTTTATGTGCAAAATGAATTTTTTGCAAGGACATAAAATTTTTATTCCAAATTATTGTACTGCCATTCTATCAGAGTTTATTGAGTATTTTGTTTCTGGGTTTGATATGGGGATTTTTGAGAGAAAGAATAGCACATTGTTTACCACTGTTTGAGAAAGAAATATTGTGACAATTATCCTGATGAACTTGATTTTAATTTCATTTAATATTTTGTCTATGTTGTAATAATATTTTTCATTAAAGGTATGAATTCACAGATTTTGATAATTTTTTTATGTAAGTAGTAGGGTATATGTGAAATACTCTAAAGTTACTACAATGATGTTTACAGATATCTGCTTCAAGACAAATGTGTTCATGCATCAAATGCAAGCAGAAAAAGGGGAAATACTTATGAGTATATATGATAAAAATCATAGAGGAATTCCTCTACAGATTTTTCTATTTCTCTTAAATGTCTTTCAAATATTTTTTGTGAAAGAAGAGTACTTTCTGGATCATATATAGACTAAATAAAAATATTTAACTTTCAAGAACATAACTAGTGTATTGATGGGTGTCTGTTGAATATGAAAAATAATAGTGTTGAAAATTTTAGGTATGTGAAAAGCATATTTTCTTTTGCCTTTCTTCTGACATATTTTAAAAAAGAGTCCTAGAAAAAAGGAAACATGAAAAAGTGGTTTTGTGCTTAAGTTACACATGTAGAATATTGCAGAAACAAGGTTTTGTCCTTGAGTCACATTATGCAGTTCAGGCATTCAAACATCAATCTCTCATAACTCATAAACATGCCATGAAAGCAAATAAAGACTCTGCCATCTTGCTGCTTGGAAGTCACCAAAGAACCTCTGACCCAAAAAAATTCCAATCAAAAGAACCTCTAACTCACAGAAATTCCATCAAGAGGATCCATCTACGTTAGTCATATGCAAGAAATATTTCTTTCATTAAAATAGAAATTTAAAAAAAAATAATTTATAGTTCTAGTAGTGGTAAAAGCAACCGTATTTTTAACCTGGAAGATGCATGCTTTGTTTCCACCCCTTCACCTGTAAGAGTACAAATCCCAAGTCTGTTCTATGATACTTTTACACAGAAAATTCAGAAATATTAGTGGCTATTTCCTGGAAAAGAAGACAAAAATCCCACAGGACTCAGGACCCCTTATCCCAATTTATGTAGAGCTGGTTACAGTTCTTCAGGCTTTGGAGAGTGCTTTGAGAAGGAAGGTAGAGACAGAGCATGACTTCCCCTGCAGCCTGCACTCTAACCCAGAAACACCAAGAAAGACATCCCACTGTCCTGCCATTAAGGGATAAAGGGATGATACCACACACCAAATGGAGATATCACCATTGCTAAGGTGATATTTCCTGTGAGAGGTGTGGAAGAGACAGGTAACACACCAGGGGCTGCCACAGGCACCTTCAAAACAGAACCATGGACATTGTGTTTCTTTAGGAAAAGCCTCAAAATGGATATCAGGCAAATCTAGCCACCACGTTGAGGGATCCCTGTGGTACCAGCTAGGGAAGGATCTGTGATGGCAGCTTTTTTGGAGGGATTTACCTGCAAAGTACACAGCTGTGGACGGTCCTCATGAATTGTGTAGCCTGCACCTGTCTTGTCTGTTCTCTCAGTGAAGATACTCAGAGGGATAACAATCCTTCTGTGGAAGATCCTTCTTAGAACAGCCTGAAATAGTTTGTCACAATAGCAAACAATGTTTGTATTTTTTTTCAAGCCAAGCAAAAAGTACAGCTTGTTATCTTCATTTTTCTTTACGGTCCACCGGCTCAGGGTTCCCAGATCTCCCAAAGGAATGGCAGAAGATCTGCATCCCATCTTGTTAACTGGTTGTTACTCATTAATCCAAAGCCCATCAAAAGCTGTGAGAGTCTTTCCTTTGGTCTCCTTTACCTCTGGAATGTTTTTAAGGTTTATTCTTGCAGTGCCATGTATTCACACTGCTGCTTGTTTCACTGTCTCCTGTCCCTGACCACTGTTCTACTAGAAAATCTACAAAGAGGGAAACGAGCCCTTCCATATCAGTAAACAATTCAGACCTATAAACCTGGGATATCTCTGTCTCTTCAGACACATTTATAAAATGCAGAGCTTATTGAGATTACTCATGCAACTTCAAGGAAGGACAGGCTAAGTAACCGAGTAACAGCCAATTTGTATTTTGAATATAAAAGGCAATTTTTATTCTACAGACTTTGAAATGTGAATTATACATATTGAGATGAGTTAAACTATCATCTCTGGGAAGAGAAGGTTTATATTTGTCCCTAATAACATGCAGTTAGTGATTGATTGGCATAAGTACTTAATTTCTCTTTACTTTTTATTTTCTTACACCTTTGATTCTTATTATTCTGCCATAATTCAAACTGTGGCTAGAAATACAGACAGGTAGAAGCAAAAATAAAGTTCATTTAGCATCTAGCTTTGGAAATAAATGTTAATAACGTCAATTTAAACTGCTACAGATACTGGTTAGCATTTAAGTGACAACACAAAGACTGGCTTACACTGTGAAAGAATCTGTATGAAAAATGACATGTCTTTTTAGCAACTCATCACACACCAGTAAATCCCCTTTCAGCTCATGAAAAACCCACACTGTTACAAGCTTGCAGACACAAAGTCCTTTTATGTATTTTTGCTACTTTGATTTTTAATATTTTGGGGGAGGAGAAACTCAAATCTTAATCAATTGTCTTTTCCCCTCAGATCATTTTCCTGAAAGCTGCCAATACTTCCTCAGTTTGAAGCCCTGTCAACGTTAATTCCTAATTACCTCTCAGAAATGTTTTATTACTAATAGACTATTTCAGGATTTACATTCCTCCCGTTGCTAATAATAAAAACACATCAGAACTAATATTAAAAATAGAAGAAAATGAGCTAAAATGAGTGCTAATATGACACAGAGACTTTTTTTGCAGTCTGTACCCTGCACAAAAGGTCTCATTTTTTTTAAGGACCTACACACTACTGTAATGTAAGCAACCAGTATTACCCATTTAAAAATATATATTTCCATCATTACTGGGTTTGCAAGAAAACATTTTTGAAATGAAAAACCAAGCTATCTCTAAACCCCTTTTTTTCAAAGAATCAAATACCCTGTTATTAGAAGCAATTTTTGCAGATGTTGAGACAACACAGTGACAGAAAACAAAAGGTAATAGGTACTCTTTCTAAATCAATATTAGAGAATTGTTTCAGTACAGTGTCCCACAGCTTTCAGGGGAAAAAAAATCATCTGTTTTGAGCTGCCAAAATAATAAATTGAAGCAGGAGGTTTGACCAGCAAGCACAGAGCTGTTAGTAGGGGATGACAATAGCACTTTAGCACAGACATTGATTCAAATGATAGCTTTCACTTGGAATCACAGATTGCACCCTAATAATTTATCCCAGACAGGTCATGAAATGCTGAAATGGCCCTTGAAGGTCTACAAGGAGGAAGTTCAGCATCTTGAAAAACTGCTGATCAAAAGTACCATTTTCATGGATTTATATTGCCATGCATAAAGACAAAGATGGTAACCAGAGCAAAGTGATAAGAAATGAATAGGTGAAACAGGAGTTTATAAGTGCAAATATAACTCTGGTCCTTTCTTGTCAAAAAAAAAAAAAAATTCTAGGAAATACTGAGGAGCAACAGAAACTGAAATTGCATGATAATTAGATATCCAGTATAGAGCTGTTACAATGTTTCCATGTGTTTTTCATGCACAGGAAAGGCAGAAAGATGCTCCAGCCCACACTGGAACATTTCTTTTATCAGTGCACAGTTCTAGAAGATATTCTCTATCCAGATTTGTTAAAATAATAGAAATTGATTGGGATCAATTATAGCTGTTTTAAATAATGCATAATGATGCAAATATGGCTTACTTTAAGAATAAGCAGGGCCTTGGTAGCTTTTGAAATAATGATTAATTCATGTGGGGAATAACATGATGGACAATTTAAACTTCCTGAGCTATAAAATAAAAAGAGTTTTTGATGTGAGAGGTCTGGGTGCAATGCAGCAGTGCAGCAATGGAGGACAGGTATTTGAACACTGACTGGGATTTACTAAAGGTTCAACATAGTCAGTCTAGAAAGGCAACTCTAGCAATTGCCTGTAAAGACAATTTAGATCCTCAGCACACTCACCAGGAACAGAGAAAGTCTGTACACCAAAAATTATATTCAAACAAGTGAGAAAGCCAAAATCACCAGGATAATTCACACATTTGTTTATTTACAGATTCCTAACTTTATTTCAAATGCATTCACCTGGTTGTGCATTTGATAAAGTGTCTTTTAAAGAGATTGTTTTGCAACACAATACCATTTGGATTACAAACTCTTCCAAACTGCCATTCATCTTACAATGAACGAATTGGTCATTGGTTTATTTCAGTATAACTAGCCCAAATAACAGCTTAAGTCACAGTGCTAGACTTAAGCTTGTGTTTTGCAGGATAAGAACTGAGATATTAATCTTTGTCAGATGTTGATCTCTGATAAACCATAAACGGGACCATCTCTTTGAAGAAAATTATTTAGTCTCTTAAAAGACATATGGAATTCTGCAACTTGGAAATGTATGGGACACCTGTAAAATACCTAAAACCTAAAATACCTTTTTCCTTGTATGAATTCAATACAGCCAATTAGGATGTTAACTTCAATGAGACTTTTTTAAAATTCCAAAGCTCAAAATATATTACTGCATTTAAATACCTCTATCTGAAGTGGTAATTAATTAGGAATTTTTTAATTTCTGGAAGCATCATGATTAAGAAGAATGAAGGTATTTTTAAAAAAACCCTGAGAAAAAGATTAAAGATGATGAGAATGTAGGTTCCCAGAGATTAAAATAAAATTTAAAAGTACTTTATCATAAAACATGCTTTATTTTTTAAGCATTCGCTTTGTGGAAATCACTTTGTATTCTTTTTTCCTTTTTTTTTCGTTCATATTATGACCCTGCTTTTGCTAGACATTTAAACACAGAGTCTAATTTAAATGGGTGTATAATCTCATTGAAGTTAATAAGGTTCTTGGGTTTTTTATTTATTTATTTTCCACTAGGATGGCAAAGTCTTAGAGGGTTTTTATTCCCCACCTTCTTCACCTGAGTAGCTGTAACACTTCATTTCTCTTTGGTATGAATTGTTCTTCAGAATTTATTTTTGTTTAAGGAGTTGAACCAGCTACCCAGTAGAAAGTAGCTCCATATCTTCTGAGAAACCTGCAATACTCCACCTGGCATTTGGGTACTAATTCATAGATTCACAAGATCATAGAATCATTAAGGCTGGAAAAGACCTCCAAGATCCTCAAGTCCAACCTTTAACCAAACACTATCTTGTCAACTAAACAACAGCACTGAGTGTACACAAGTCCATGATCATTTATCCCTCTCAAAATTCCTATCTGGAAGTTTAAACATGTAAGCAAAATGAACCCAGGGTTTAAGAATATAAGAAATCTGCCAGTTTGGACAACTGCAACATTAGAGCTGCTCTACAATATAGAAAAAAACAAAGCTCCTACAAAGTCTGGAGGAAAGAGCTAAGCTTAATAAGAGTTTTTGTATTTTCCAGAGTGAGTAAATAAAAGTTCGTTCACCGAGAACTTATACTTTGTCTGACAGGGAATTTCTGCATAGGGGAAACTTTATTTTGAGTTCTCGATCTATTAGAAAGATTATTAAATACCAAAACACCTAAGCAGTCAATCACAAGGCAGATATTATTAGGAAACCACATGTTATTGAAATAATTGATAGTCCATCACAAGCATCCTGATGTTACTATTGATGCATTTGGTAACTATAGGTGCCTTTAATTTTCCCTCTCTTTTATTTTTCCACTGCATTTAAAGCAGGTTTTCAGTTTGTAAAAAATTTACATATTAGATAAAAAATAAATTAAAAATAAAAAAGCTAGTAAAATTGTAGGAAAAAAACCCCAAACAATGTGTCTTTTTTATCACTAGTTTAAATGTAAACTTAATAAAATACAAACAGCTCTTTCTTTTCAGGCAATTCTTTTTAAAGAGAATCCTGGGTTCTTTATTATTCCCTAAGAGTACTCTTGATGCTGTTCCCTTATCTTCACTGAATTCTTGCAAATTATTTTGCTTGCGTTTTTACTTCTGTCTGTGAATATTTCTAGCCTCCTTTGCTTAGTTGCAGTTAATTAATTTTCCTGCTTCCGTTGCTCTTGTTCTGCTTGTAGGTCTGTACTCAGACACATCCTGTGAGTGCTGGAATCATCTCCATCCTTGTAGCGTTGTCATAGATACACACAGAACCATTTATTGTTGGAGAAATGTAGAGAAATAGTTGCCCAGTGTTCTGCTCTTTCCTGTTTATCTTTTAATTCAGACTGGTGCCATTGCTCATCAATGGCTAGCTCCCCTATTGCCTGTCTCCTCTGCTAATGAGGGGAACATCTGTGCAACTGGCAGATGTGGCCCAAATGAGACAGAGCTTGTTACATCCCTGCTCAGAGACCAGCCAGAGAGCCAGGGTGGATCAGTCTGTTTGAAAGGGCAGAGGGACAGTCACTCCCTTTATAACTGGTCCCAAAACCTGAAGACACTGAGTTTTGAGACCTTTGTATTTTTCATTACCTACAGAGGAAGGGCAGAAACCAGAGACAGGGAGCTGTGCCAATCTTTGTTGTCTCTGCTGGACCCATGCTGTCCTGCAGAAAGGACTTCAAAGTTCTGTTTTTTAAAAACCAAAAAGAGCTTGGTGGTTAAAGCATTTCTCTTCTACTCTAGCTGGAGTTGCCCCATGTCCTAATCTCAGCTGCAAATGCAGGATCTATTTTACTGACGCCTGTTACAAGTTTGTTTTGTCCATTTAGCCTGTATATTGCTTAGAGAGAGAGTGAACACATTTTGGAATTGCTATTGTTGTATTAACATATTGTTGTAGTAGCAGTTGTTGTTATTGTTATTATTATTGTTATTATCACTACTATTTTGTTTCTCTATAGGATTCAGTACAGTCTTGCCATGATATAAGTTAAAGCCTTAGAAATTTAAGTCAACATTGTCAAAGATCCTTTACACCACTGTGCAAATGAGTCTTGAATTTTATTTATGGCAAACCTCCAACAACCCCTCAATTACTGCAACAGATAACACATCACAGCTGAATAAGAGAAGGAAAAATTCCCTTTGGTGCTCTGTAGAAAGGAAAAAAAAATGCTAAAAGACTGTATGATAGGTAAGTCCAGATTCACTGGGCATAAAATTTTAACATTGACTTCCATTATAGGGCAAGTTTTTACTCTTTATTTCTAAAAGTAATCTAATTTTATTTGAAGAGTGTCTTCATAGTGAGAAAAGGGTAAAAAGATTTCTGCTTGATGGCAGACAGAGATTTCCTCTCAGATAAATTTCTAGCTTCCTTTGATCCAGCCAATCTTAGGATATTCTTATATTAAAAAACTTTAACTTTTATAAATTTCAGTACAACATGTTCCAGTTTTAAGCTTTGTCCCATGCAAAGCCTGAAGCTTAAACAGTCTGTCAGAAAAGTCTCTCTCAAGCTGCCAGAAACTCAGTAACTGCACTAAGGAAACAAGATTTTAATTTGTTTTTAAACTCCTGAAGGACTGCCTTTCATGTGCATTTGGAATAACCAAATTCTGTTTCTCTGTAAGCTGGGATTGACTGGAGTCTTTAGATAAAAGTTTTTGCCCAGCTTCTGAGGTAAGGATCCTGTATCAACGGAATACCATCCTGCAGGAAGAGTTGCTGTAGAAAAGGTTCTCACTATGGAGCCTCTCTACAGCATCTATATACAGTTATAAAAGCTTCTGCAAATGAATAGTGCTATAGAAAAGCAAAACATAAATAATCATCATAATTAATGGGCTGTGCTCTTGCTGCAGTTCTCAGTTTAAAAGCTTATTTCAGTTTGGGTATTTCTCTATCCCATATTTTCCTCTGTTATTCCTTAAGTGCTCTAGTAAATTTATTTGAGTTTGTTCAGGATTGAGATATTTTCTCACCAAATATATTTAAAAGGAAAAGATCAAAATATTTTGATTAAATCTATTATGAAATTTAAAAAAAAATACATTAGCTTTGTGTGAACTATTCCTTAGCCATTTTCAAAAACCGTTTTTTCTATAGAGTACAGAATTTTTTTCCACACTTTCATAGATAAGGAAACTGAGGTAGACTGAAGGAAGTATCTGCAGTTTTCCAGAGGCAGTACAAATTTGGAAACAAAGTACAAAGAGGGTCCAGTTTTCAGAACTTTTAGAACTTTCAGCAGTTATTAAATTTGATAGTAGCCTTTGAATATTATGGACACCTTGAATTCATGTTCTTTCAAACCTGCTTGTCTGCCTGAGCATGGATGAGAGCAGCCATGAGCAGTTTAATTCTGCTGAGCTCGAATTCATGGCGTTGATGTTGGGTTCAGCCCCAGTACTTGAACAAACACTCATCACACCAATCTGCAGTCATGTGCTCGGAGATAAGAAGGTGCCCATGTGGGGTATGCCCAGCCCCTGCCATGAAGATAAGCAGATTGCTTAACCTCCCAGCAGGACTCCCTGGAAAGGCAACCACTTTTTAGCTACGGCGAGAAGAAGACAGACCCAGAGTCCTCTGGAGACCCTATGCAGATCCTTTGTAACCCATTGGCCTTTACCCTCTGACACCCACCCCCTGTATCCCTATAAAAGCCAGCCCTCTGCCCCTGTGAGAGCAGAGAGAAGCCCATCAATGGCCTCCCCTTTGCCAGGTGTGGACTAATAAAGCTGCCTCGTGTGGAACTTCTATGCGGGTCTCTCGTCTCTCTCCCTGGTCTGGCCTGGAGACTGCCCAGCAGAGAAGAGCTGGAATCACGAGCTGAAAATCACTAAGAGCTGACAGCCTCTGCATGGGCACTCTGGCTGGCAGCTGAGGGAAGACACTGGGACCTGGGAAGATGATCCTCCATGGGACCATCTCTCCAGACCGGTCACAACTTCCTGCGTCAGAGCTACTTACCCCACACCAGCTGCCTTATGCTCATACTAGAGTTCAGTACTCAGGAAGCACATTTTCACCTTATGTACCATCCAATCTAATATATCAGAGAAGACAATGTGAAATATTGTGATGTTTCCTTAAATCCGTCTTGGAGTATGACCAGTGACCCACAAATATGCAAAAAAATAAAGTCTACTCTTCAATTCCATTCTGTTTACAAATATGCAAAAAAATAAAGTCTACTCTTCAATTCCATTCTGGTTTTTTGGTAAAAGTACTCGATCTTCCTCGTAAATTCAGTCTCTACAGAAGAAAATAAAAAAAGGACTTTAAACCCAACCTGTTAGTGTTGCTTCATGCCAACTAAATTTACCTCCCTCAATTTATTACATTTTTTTTTTCACTGCTCTGCCCAAAATGACTCTCCCTTTGCCATTGATTGCTATAGCAACCGGAGAAACCAGGAAGAATATTTTCATATTTGCATTCATGAAGAGGAATAACTGGGCTGTCATTGGAGTCAGGTTCTCCCCAAAACAGATGTGTACTGGGGTCTAAGAGCACAGGATGAATAGTAGAAAACCCTTGTGATTTGACAGGAATTTGAACTGGAGCTTTGGAATTAGAAACACTTAGGAATTATAAAACTCCTGTTGGAGAGTTTCATGTGCTGAATTAACCAAGACCCAGCAAGCTTTTTTGCTGACAGTGAGTGTAAAACTCATGAGATGGTGGAAGAGGAGGCAGAGGAAGCTCTGAAAAGTATCAAAGGGCTGGATGCAGCAGGCCAGTGGTTATTGACAGCACTCCCAAATGTGCAATATTTGGAAGATATAGGTAGAAAGTTGGAACTGAAAAAATCCACTTTTAGTACCCCAGTAACTTGTCTGTTGTGCTTTAATTCTTAAATATATTCTCATGTCTGGTGACTTGTTTACTTCTTTCATATTTTTTTCTCTGTTAGATTTTAGACTTCAAATACTTGGTAAAAAAACCACACTTTATTTTCTTGTATTTCAAACACATTGTATAAAATTAATATCCATATCTGCACATGAGAACAAAGAAAATATTTTCCAAGAAATTTTCACCCCAAAGAAGGGGAAAATCAAGGAGGTGTAGATGATACAATGTGGAAACTTAAAAAAAATCTAAACTACTCTGTCCACTTTTAAATATTCATTTAGAAGGTGCTACCACAGTGACACAATGTTAGGAGGCACTCTTCTGTAAATTTAGAGGAAGGTTCAGAAGGGAAAAGATGACCTCGTAGCCTACAATGTCTGACTTGAAACAATAAAAAAATAAATAGTGCAAACTATAAGGTTGTGCTATTAGGAGCTAATAAGAACTTCTGGTAGTGGCTGGGAACTCAGCATAGAGATAATGTGACAAGGATCTGGATGAACCTGTAAATCACAGGATGACTCTGAGTCAGCAGAGTAACATATGCATGGAAAAGTCTGATGGGATCCAAGGTTGGCTCAGAAGAAACAGGGCCAGTGGAGATCAAAAATCATATTTATCGAGCACCTCTGGTAAAGCCTTGACAGAAGTAGTGGATACATTTCAGAAAATATGATCTTGAAACGGAATAAATAAATACAAGCTTCATGGAAAACTAAAGAAATTAAAAACTTCAATAACATTTAAAAAAAATAAAGCCAGAAGAGATTCTCATCCTAACAACGTAGACATTGGGATTGGGCAGGAATCACTGACAAGAAATAAAAACTGCAATATGATAAAGGCTAGCATAGGAAGTAGACCATAACATTGGCTCAGAATAAAAATAATGGGAATTTCTGGCTGTTGGAGTACTGAGGCTCTGAAACAAATTTAAAATAGGAGGGAGCGAGTAAAAAATGTTTTGTGATGTATTAATCCTCTGTCAAATGTAATAAGATATTTGACTACCACTGAATTTAGTGACTGTTAAGCAGTCATACACATTCAAGAGGAGTTGTATCCATTTCTGGAAAAGATGGGTCCGTTGCTTGTCTGTGAAAGAAAGAGCTGAGGTTCCATGCATCTCTCATACAGGGAGCTTGGACAATTACTTTTTCTGATTGACTGGATCAAATATATCATTGCATGGATGGTGTCAAAGCTTGGCACAAGGTTCTGCAATTCTGAGATTTTTGACCCTTTCTGAGTCCCCGAGATTTCTTCTCCCACTCCTTCAGTCCACTTGAGTAAGTACTGCTGTTTCCACACCCCTCTATACAGTGATGATGTTGTCATTTTCTGTCTGGAGATAATAGAGATTAAAAATGAAAATCAAACAGGCAAAACAAAGCAGGATTTTCTGAACCAAATTGGCTCTTTGGACACAGTATAGGTCAGTGATAATGGACTTTTAATAATAACAATAACAAGCAGTGAGCTTCATTATCAGAAGGAGAGAGGGGAAGAACATGTTGATCTTTCAAGGTTTCTATGTCTCTGAATATGAAACAGTGAAATTTTAAGAGCCTTCTTCAGCAAAAATCAAGTGTCTTCTTGGGAAATGAGAAGATAATCAGTCAGATGAGCTACTTTTCACTTAATGTCTATGCTTTTTTTCTGGATGGTTGCTAAGACAAGGTAGAATTTTGAGTTTCTGTGGACGGGAGTTCTATCCCAATTGCCCTTTGGCTCTTTACCTGACAGTATTGATCAGTCCCTTTTCTGAGAGCAAGAGAGTCTGTTCAGGCTGGTCCCAGCCATGTATACAGAACACATGACTCTTTCTTATTGAGACTGCCCAGGACAGAGGTCTCCTGCAACCATTTACTGTCCATTTGAAGCTTTTTAATTCTGTGTCTCAGCTGTTACAGAAATCACAGGTATTTCGATGATGTTGACTAAAAATGGCATGAGGACTGAAAGGAATAGATAGATATAGACAGTTATAGATATATATATAGATGCATTTCTAGATGTAGGTATATCAATATAAACGTATATTGGTATATCAGTATTTTGGCATAGATCATATCTCACACTAAAGTTAGAATTTTCAGAGGCCCATCATGATGAGACCTGACAGGCAAAAGGATGACCTCAGAGTGGTGTGGTTAGGCCATAAAAAATAAAAAACCACAATGAAAAGCAATTTATCCAGGCCCCAGACCTAATGAGGGGCTGACTGAGAATAACACCTCCATTTCTGCAATTCCTACTTTCATTCTGGGTAGCTGGTCCTCTTCCTTTCTTTTATTTTTTTTCCCTTTTTTTTTGGACTCCTAATCAGAGCAAGAAAAAAACAATTAAATCTACATTTCAGATTTACAGAAGGAAAAAAGGTCTTCTGAATAAACATAATTTAACTGCAATTTGTTTCCCAAGCTCTTATGGCTCATGCTGAAGACTCACATTACCACTTTTTGTGTCATAGTATATATTAAATGCACGAAATCAGTCTGAGATGTATTATTGGTTTAGGAGAATCCATGTACAGTTACTTTTTAAAAATTACAACATACTTCAAACTGTAATATCTGTGCCTGTTTATAGAAATAGAGGTTATAATCTAGCCATTAAAACTCTCTAACCAACTGCTTCCAGCTATTCACATGTGTGAAACACCGCACAGCTTCCAATTTATTTTTTTTTTATAAATTTGCCACTTTCAGGCTCCTGCAGAGAGTAATTTCCTTGGAAAGTGTCTTCATCTAAATAATATTTAAGTATGCCACAAAGAATATCAACAAAGACAAATTGTACCACATCTCAACATAATCAAATGCTTATTTATTAATCTTTTGAAAACCTGATCAAGATGGAATGAGCTGAAGTTGTCTCAAAGCAAACTAGAAGAGAAAAGCGAGGGGAAGCTCTGGGATGACATGTAAATTAAAATGTAGCAGGGCTGATCTGCACTGTTGCAGCCACACACAATAATCTGTAAAAACAAAACTGGACAAAAGGCTGTTGTGAACACAGGATGATTTGTAGCACTCATGGTTGTGTGAAGGATCACCAATAAGAAGATTACCTCACAGTACTTTTAATGTATTTAGAAAACTGACCTGACACCTGGTGTTCAGGGTGGCTGTAGCTCCAGTCTTTATGGTATATAACACCCTGATCTTTTCCAGAAAGTGTTGCATTATTTTATATATAAGACTATATTACATTAACCCCAGACAGGATTTGGGTGCTCTACATCATAAAAAGATGAAGAGTTTGAAATTTAAGTCCATTTAAATTCTCAGTACTCTGTACCAAAAGGTTGGCAAAATTCCTAACTATTTTGGTAGACTTGGGAACATTTCTGTTATTGCTATTTCTGAGTTAAGAACATTAAAGGAGAAGAAATTCATAGGCAATTGAATTATCAGACATATGGACAACATTAATTTGAAACAAACTGTGGGCTTTACATAAAGTTCACACAAAATGCCAATAGGATTCCAGTTTCACCTTGGAATGACACTTTCAAAGTTGGAACAGTCAACCTAACTGCTGTGTTAATCACACTGATTTTCTCCTGCACTTTATTTCAAACAGTGATATGTGAAT
Organism: Aphelocoma coerulescens; assembly: GCF_041296385.1. NCBI lineage: Eukaryota > Metazoa > Chordata > Aves > Passeriformes > Corvidae > Aphelocoma > Aphelocoma coerulescens. Next base: position 162,644,357 of record NC_091015.1, read on the forward strand.
GACTGATGCCCATAAAACAATAGAAGGAAACCCATGAAGTGACTGCAGGAATATATTTCAGATAAAAATAAAGTATATTCTGCCCCCACCAAGCACATGAATTGAATCAAAATGACAGGAAAATTAAGGACACGAAAATTAAGAACATGAAAGAATCTTTCAGCAATTGTGAGAAGCTTTTTTTTAGTTCTGGTTTACTGAATGCCACAGGGGTAACAACCTTATGAAATTATTTATGGCTTTTAGAAAATATACAAGTTCACATTATCAATTATTCAGTCATCAAGATTAGGCATGTACCTGTAACTGGACTGTGTTCACTAAGAAATGACCACTGTATAAGGCCAAACACCACTACAGCAACTTTACTCCACTCTTCCAACATCTGGAAGGAGCCCTGTGGATTGTAAAGGGCTCAGAATTTCCATTTGGATTCAGCATTGCAAATTCTTCTCTTTCTCTCTGGAAGAAAATACCTCTCTATAGCATCTGTTTCTAGGCATTACTTTCAAAAAAAGAAAAAAATTATTTTAGATTCTTGAGGAAAATACAATGTTTAATCTCCATCTGCATCACACTTTAACATGCTGTGGAGGGGTATGATGGACTATAATAATTTGCAGTATAATTTGTGATGTTCTATCCCCTAAATTTGTGTTTCTTTTCCTTCTCCACCTTATGTAAATCCACTTTGCCACAGATGCACTCATGTAACATTCATCTGGATTATGTGCTGTAAATTCAATATTTGCCTTGTATTGCAAAAAAATATTTCTTTCCAAATTAAACCTGCTGCAAAGACTACCCTGTGCAGGAAAAATAAGAATCTCTGTGTTACATATCCACCAGTGTAATTTGTAAAATGGACAATCAATTAATCCTGCCTTAATTTACTAAAAATTTAAAAACAAACAAAAAAAAAAATTTAAAAACCCAGAAAAATCAAAACCCAGAAATTATTCATAAAAAACCTGTGAATTCCTCATTTTATACTGTCATTACAATTCTTTCCCAGATTAAGACATTTGTAAATTGGTTTCTACTATTTCCTCTAGCACAATTTTTTTTTTTTTCATGTGAAATATTTGAAAGATAGGATAATGCTGGGGTAATGTATGGTATTAAAGCTTGGAATATATAAAATTCTTTCCTAGTTCTGGCAAAGGATGGTTGCATAACCTGCACAAAGTCACTTGATTCCTCTATCCACCAGTTGCAGGGGTCTGACTACCACTCATTTCAGCTACAGCTATGCAGTCATATAAACTTCAGGTTTTCTGCATAATTTAATTTAATTTGTCGTAAGTTTTACCGTAATTTTTCTAGCTGTGAATGTCTGAATGAGAACCTGGAGGACAGAGACTGTCTTAGATTCTTTATTTGCACTAATCCAACTATAATGGGCTTTCTAGTGGAAAGAGATTTCTAGGGATGCATTTGTAGGAATGATAAACACCAATAATTTAAAGAACTTAATGAAACTATCCATTTCAATGAGACATTGCCATGTTAAAGAGAAAAGTTAAGCTGGGGAAACATTTACAAATCAGGACATTAAATGCAGTGTTGAGCTTTCTGTAATGTAATACTGTGTAACAAGACAGTGATGGAAAGTTGGTGTGGCAAAGTACTCATTCACAACAGTAGCCAGTTTAGCAGGGGCAATATAATATTCACCAATTTCAGTCTTTTAATAAAGTATTAACATAGTTTTGATATTTTAGTTCTGAAGATAAAACACATTATTCCTATTAAGACCACATTTTTATTATTATTCAGAAATATTGAGGATCAAAAAATAAGTTGTACTGAGACACAGAATTGCAAAGGGAAAACAGATGCAGATACAAGCAGACTGGTAAATCTGTAATTCTGTATTGGATTGCCATCAGTGAAGAACTGCAAATAATACCAAACCTCCAGATAAACTAAATTTCAGTCAGTTTACACAGTCTTATTTAAGGGTGGTCTTGAAAGCTGATGCTCTATAAATCTGAGGTTTAGGTTACTGGTCTGGGCATAACTATAAAGAATATTATCCAAACTCTAATAATAAGCAATGACAATGGCATTGCTACCTACTGGTACACTCCGTGGCTTTCTAGGAAGGTGTCCCTACCCACGAAGGGGGTCAGAACTGGGTGATCTTTGTGGTCCCTTCCAACCCAAAACACTCTATGATTTTGAAGTGGAAAGCATGCCCATTTATTAGTCCTGGCTCAAGTGGTGAGTTTTTTATATAGCCTTAAAATGTTACTGTGGGGTCTTTTTCCAAAAAAACTAAAGTTCCCCTGTTCAGTCTGTTTTTTTTAAATATTTATGTTCAAGATTATTATAATGCACCCAATGCTGTAAAAGCTTGTCATAGCTTGTAATTCTGTCCAAAGCCTGTGACTGAACAAAATTAGGATATTTTTGTCCTCTGAAAACCTGCAACAAAGACATTGTCTTCTTTTGGGTTTTGCCTATATATTTGGTTTAGGAGCAAAATCTTTATGAAACTCCCTGGGAGATAAAGAGTAAAACCTTACAGCAAAGTTTCAAATATCATTCTGCATTGTAATATAAATATTTTGAGTAGATTAAATATATATGTAAGAGGAAAATAAGTGAATAAGCTATACATCTCGGGGGTAAGATTTAATAAAAAATCCTCAAGTTTAAGGGAGAGAAAAGGGGAAATAGAGAATTTATTGCCCTATTCAGCACAGTTCTTTACAACAGTATGATTTCAGACTCCTTAACTTTTAAAATGAAATGGATTTTGATCAAATGTAGCACTCAGGAAATGTGAGATTAATGCCTTTGACAGAAGCAAGAAACAGAGTAAATCGGCATTACACAGGTTTCATGAGAAAGCTCAGCTACTGCCCTTGAATGTGATCTTTTGACTTTTATTATTGACTCTACGTCCTCAAACTGCCAGATATGTCATTTCTGGTTTTTTTGAGCCATTTTACAAGGAGTATGAATGAGGCCACCACAGTCTCGGGAGGTGAAAGGTTAGGCTGAGTTCAAATAGGTGTGTTCATTTTTGCCTGGTTTACCAAACACACAGTCCATAGAACCCTGTATTGTTTGAAACAATATCCTGAAAAATATACAATAAAACCCAAATGTATGTACTTTAAAAAATAAATAAATTATTTGGAGACCAAACATTACCTACACTTCATGGAGTTTCACTGCAAACACCAGATCACCATTAGGAGGATTTTTCTAGAGTGGAAATATGTTCATTATTGTTATTTGTAATCTGAGGCAATATCAACTCACAGTCTTCAGTTTGAAAAATCTGTAGCAATGTTAAAAGCTGTAGATAAAATGTGGGTTCAGGCAAAGTAGAACTTTATCTGTAGGATTTGTAGAATAATAGAATCATTAAGGCTGGAAAAGACCTCTAAGATCACAAAGATCAAACATCAACCCAGAACCACCACCATGCACACCACTAAACCACATTCTCCAAGAAGATATAACAGATCTTGAAAGATCACCTACTTTGTTTGCCCACTTTTCATTTGGAATGAAAAAAGGAGCCCAAACTCCCTGGAGCACTACCCTTCAGCGATGAGGGTTCAGCAGACACCATGAATTCATCTGAGACAGAAGCCCAGGAAGATTGTTACTTCTGGAAATTAGGATTAAAGCCAGTCAGAAATCTTACAGGAAAAAAAACCATCACTGTAAAATAACTTCTTATAGAGACAAATAAACAAACAAATAAAAATCACAGAAATTTAGCCAAATATTCTTACAAGCATTTCTGAAGACCATGCCAATGGTCTGGAAGAAACCTGGAAGTGAAGCTATTTTCTAAATAGTCTGATGTTACAAGCAATTTCCTAGGTGATGGGTGACCCATGTTCAAACCTTCTATTCTCCTGATTTGAAGCTGAAAACAACTGTCACTTTCATGAAGCAGAAGTGTTGTTTTTCAGCCAGCTCTTGCACTATCTCCTTGATAAGATGAGAAATGTTGTTTGCTGAAGAACATGACAAGATTGAATAGCTTTTTGGAAGTAGAAACGGTAACTTACGGTTCTTGGTGCATTTATCTGTGACTCTTGGTTTACTTTTTCACACAGTAAAAATAGTTTATCCAATGAGAGAGATGTCAGATCAAGTGCCAGGAGGAAAAACCCACATTAGTGTTGTGGGTCTCACCTTACAGGTCAGCTTTGGATCGGAGACTGTGAACAAAGTTTTAGCTTCTGCTTTATATGAATTTGTCTGCTAGTTTCTACTGAAGAATGGATTTTTTTCCTTCACTTTTTATGAACCTCTTATTGCATTATTTTTATCTGATATTAAGCAGCTGTCATTTTGAATTTTGGAAGCGGCTACAAATCAGTGGCACAATTTAAGATTCCTTTCCCTGTTGCAATGGGGATTGTTGCAACGTGTATCAGACAACAAGGCCCGTGGAAAACAATATATGGACTGATTCTTGGTAGATATTTTCAGAGAAATGTTTATTTCTCCAGCCACATGGCTGGTCTCTGCTGAGGAACTGCTGCAATCCCGGGACGCGAGCGTCCTTGCCCGCGCAGGGGAACACAAAACAGCCAATGGGGAACGAGGCTGACCAGGGGCAGGGAAACCCCGTGTCTCCCCCCCAGGGCCCCTCTCCCTGGACCCCACGGCAGGGGGGAGACCCCAACATTTCACCCATTTATTTTTAACAAAAGAGATTTAAAACTTAACATTGAAAACAGCTGGATAAACATAACGAGAACAGTTTCAAAACAAAACAAACCACCCTCCTGAGTCTGTAAATGTCCAAATGGATTTTTTCTCTGGAACATCTTAAGGCTGACAGAAGGGAGACAGGACTCTCCGAGCATGCTTTGTGGGGAAACTGAGGCAGGAGAGGATTTCCTCCATTTGTACCTGTTGGAACTCCAAACAACAGTGGTCAGTTTCCGTCTCTCTCCCTTGCCATCCCCCACTCGGCATTGGAAAGGGATTTTTGGGGAAACAATTGGTAAAGGCATGGTTTTGTGAGGGAAACCATGGGTGAATAAATGGATTGGGAATACACTGGGAGTAATAGGACATAGGATAAAAGGGAAGGGTGGAATTAGGAAAGGGAGACTGTAAGGGGGGCTTATAACGGGGATATTGATTAACATGACTACGATTTGCAGCATATATACTGCCTTTCACAGAAGCACCACCAGGCCCAGTGACATCTGCTGCTTGTAAACCTTTCCTTCCCTGGAAAATCCTGAACTCTACCACTTCTCCATCTTCCAAGCTTGGGATATATTTTTTGGGGTTAATTTTCATAATGGCAGTACAATGCGCGAATATGTCTTCCCGGTTGTCACATCTCGTTATAAAACCATAATTTTGTTTAACATTATACCATTTTGCTATTCGTAAAACCTTAACTATGATGATTTTTTCTTTTTTCTGAGTGGCTGCTGTTTTCTGTCTCACTGTGTTTTTGCTTTTGCTTGCTCCCATGTTGGAACGGCCGGGGCTGCCGGGGCCGTCGGGGCTGCTCGTGCCTGTGCGCTCTTCCTGGGGTTGCATTCGGGGCCGCGCGGGCCGAGCCAGGCCACGCCACTCAGCTCCCCGCGCGCCGCAGTTGCTGCTGCCTCTGGTCGCAGCTGTGCTGCCACTGCCTGGTGCCGCACCCATGTCTCGGATGGCTTCCAAGCTGCGGTTCCCCCGCGCCCTGCTCCAGCACACGTTTTGGCTAGGCAGGGCTCCGCTCTGCCACCATTGCTGCTGGGCGCCGCCCACACGCCCCTCTTGGTTGGGCGTTCGCAGGGCTTGCTCCACCACGTGCTGTGCAGGGCCAGGCAGGCACCACGGGAGCGCCTCGCTCCTCTGCCAACACTGCAGCTCGCACCGCTCCGCCCGCGCAAGGGAACTGCCTCGCTGCTGCTCACAGAGCGCTCAGATCACGTGGCCTGGCTCGTATGGTCCCTGAGGCATACTTCCCTTCACAAGGACACAGCTGACATTGCTCAACAGTCTCGGTAATTAAATAACATTCACGAAAATATTCTTCCATCGGCATATATTTTGACTCAGAAATTAACTTTGTCTAAACAGTCTTCCAAAAGTCTTTGGTAAGAATCAAGTCCCAAGAAACATAGAAGAAGTTTTTAAACAACCATGCCAGGAAGTGTTTCAGTTCCCTTTGAGCTTGAATTAAGCTAAAATTTACAAATCGTTGTTCAAGAATCTTTTCAAGTTTAAGATAAATGTCCATATGCGGCTTGGAGAGCCAAGAGTTTTTCCATAGTTCCTCCATAGTTTAGAGGTGGAACAGCAAAACAAAAACAAGAAGAGAAATCCGGAGTTTACTCACAAATCACAGTCGTCGTCCTCCAAGGGAATTGTTCTTGCATTCTCCGACCAAATGTTGCAATGGGGATTGTTGCAACGTGTATCAGACAACAAGGCCTGTGGAAAAGAATATATGGACTGATTCTTGGTAGATATTTTCAGAGATGTTTATTTTCCCAGACGCATGGCTGAGGATGCCGAGGAAACTGCTCAATCACGGGGCGCGAGCGTCCTTGCCCGCGCAGGGGAACACAAAACAACCAATCGGGAATGAGGCTGACCAGGGGCAGGGAAACCCCGTGTCTCCCCCCCCAGGGCCCCTCTCCCAGGGCCACATGGCGGGGGGAGAGGAACCCCAACATTTCCCCTTTTATTTGCAAGTAACAGTCACTTTTGGAAACATTCCTTAGTACAATTGCACCACAAGATATATTTACTGTACAACTCATTCACCTGCAGATGGATAAATGTCTGGAATATGCCCAGAAGAAAGAGGATAAACAGTTGCAAGTGCTTATCTGTACAATTAGCAACACTTAGTTTTAATAGATAAATTACTAGCTAAAATCTTTGTTCCTTTAAGAAATTACTTAGACCAATAAACCCCCTTTTTAAAAACTATATCTACTACACCAGCTATAGAAATGTAAATTTGAGACTGCAGCTGCATATAAAGTAGTGAATAATTTATTTTGCTCTTATCTCTTTTCCCTCTCTTACATAACTATTTTTCACTGGAAATTGGCAGATTTTTAAAGCTATGCTATTTTTTAAAGCTATATATCTTATAATATGATCTCATGTTTATGCTGGGCAATTAAATGTCATTTATTTACATCATATTCAACCCAAAAGTCATGTGATACATTCCAGAAAAACATTCAATCTTGATTCTTACTGCAGGGGCATCTACCATTTCCCTTTGTAGTTTATCCAGTAGTTAATCACCCCCACTGTACAAGAGGTATGCATCAAGGGAGTGTGTAAGACTGAGAGCTGACAAACCCAAAAGGAATTCCAGTGAGGAGTTTTTAGAGTTTGAACTCCTGAGCCTTCCTCATATATGCAAGCAGGCTCCACAGTTAGTAATTTTGAATCCTTGTCGTGGCCTTAATCTGTGTTCTTTTTACAAGTTTTTTTCTCCTTTCTCTTTGTGTGTTACCATGATCACCAATATAGACTTTATTTTTTTTTTCTAAAATGGACAGAATATATTAAGAAGAGTTGCTTTTGCTTACAGTGTTACTTTCAATGTTGACATCTGTCACACTATTTGTCTCTTGAAGAGTAGTGTTTTTATGAATTCATTTATACAGTACAATTTGTAAATTAAAACAGAAATATTATCCTTACATGTGCCAGTTACGTAAGTGATGTCAGATTTCAGATCATCTTCATATGCTGCCTTGAATAAATAATTTGCACTGAGATAAAGTATATATTTTTATTCCTTTCCTAAATGGCTCAAATACTTTGCTAAAGTAATCTTCCTACAGTCTGATTATAAAGAAGATTTGTTTTAAGATTTAAGTATTTTGCCTAACATCTCCAATCACATAAAAACAAAGTTCAATTTATGGTTTTGTTGCTTTTTTTTTGGGAAAACAGACCTTCATGAGAGTATATCCATTTTTTTTAAGTGAGATTTTTGATCTGTATTAATGCACCATCTTCTCCCAAACACCACACCTATACTCACACTGAGTTACTCCTCACATGCAGTGAAGAGATGAGCCTGGAAAAAAGCTGGTCCTTCCTTTCCATTCTCTGGGGTCTTATTCTCCCTGACTTAGTAACTAATTTTTTTGTTTTGCTGTTGCACAGGAGATTCTAACTTCTACCAGGACCTCAAACTGCAGGAAACTGTGGAAGAGTAGAATAGGAACAGGAGCCCCATCCTGGAATGTTTAGTAACCACAGCCCATCACAGAACTACAAACAGGGCAGCCACTGAGGATGTGAGAGTGATCATGTTAACCACATCTACAGGTGTGACTCTATCCTTTATCAGTCAGTAATGGCACAAAAAAACAGTAAATTAAACATTTAGCTTCACTAGCTCTGTGGTACTTGGAAACCTTTCCCTTTCATGTGGCAGATATTTATTAAGTGTTTTCAACAGGGTGATGCAGTGTAACCTATGACTGCCTACCAGACCTCCAGATAAACCAAGAGGAACCCTTAGACAGCCAACACTGCACTTTTCTAACTCCAGACTCTGCCACTTACTTTCAAAGTAGGTACACAAACTTGGATGCAGATGCAGATAAGGGTGCTTCTTTTTGACTTGCAAACTGTCTGTTTGGACATAAAGGTGTCTGAGGCAGCATACATTCAAAATTCCTTCAAAATTAAAAAAAAAGAAGAAAAAAGAAGACAAATCATGTCAGCTTAGTTGCAACACTGAGATGGCTGCAGCTGAGTGGTTTGTGCAGTGTAATTCATCAGAGTGAATTGCTTTGCCCATAGAATGTGTGAATGTGAATGCCTGTCCCTCTGCAATTTTCCATTTCTTGCTTTTTATTTTTGTCTCCATTTTCTTCTGCTCTTACAAGTTAAATCCCTTTTGCCTCTTAACACATATGGTTATTTTGCACTGAAGTTTGCAAAAAAAATGATACAAGGTGAATGCTGTTCTGAACACTTGTGAGATATAGTCTTTCTTGCTCTCTAGATAATCCAGATTAATATTGTGTTCCTGGATTTTTTACAAGGCCTGTTTTACAGAAGATATCACTGAATGTATTAGAACAACTTCCATTTATATATGTGCAGAGATTTCTAATACTGCAGTCAGGCAGAGTTTTCTAATGCACTTTAAACCTCAGATTATTGTTAAGGATTATTAGATTATTGTTAACCAATAAAATTTAAAATACTTTAAAAAATATTAATAAGTCTAAGAGTATAAGATTGGAAAGAGTCTAGTCAATGAGGAGTGTGCTATCACATCACTGCCATCCTAATTTTCTCCATAACCTGAAATGGTATTGTCTTTAAAATAGGTTATTTCCCTCTTCCCTCACTCTCTTCTTACCCATTTTGTTCCGAAACATCACTGATCCTATGACTAGAAACCTTCTTCTAATTTCCAGCCTAAATTTATTCATAGACAGTTAATTCCCATTTGTTCTTATGACAACATTGTCCTTTAGCTTAAATAGTGCTTCTTCTTCTCCCGTGTTTACCCCTATGATATATTTATAGACAGCAATCATGTCTCTTCTCAGCCTTTGTTTGGCAAGACTAAACAACCTCTGCTCTTCCAGTCTCTTCTTGTAATGAGACTGCCCCTGTCAATCAGGGCTTGGGAATTAGGGCCTAATTGAAAATGCAAAGCAAGACACGAGGAAGACCCTATGGAGAAGAAGTTGCTCAGAGCCCCTGCCTGAGCTCTTCCACATTCTTTAAATTAAATGACTGATTTTGCTCCACAGGTATCTCAAAATGTTCAGGTTTAATCTTTATTTTGTCTGAAAACAATGCAAAGGAGCACATTACTGAACAGTCATTTTCAGCACAATCTCCCAAACCCAAATGACTGGGTTGGTGCTCCCTGGCAGAGACATATCTATTTAAGCTCAACTAAATGCCCTCAGACGGACCACAAAAGCCATTAGCACTATGTAAGTATTATAAGGCTTGGAATACTTTTCTCTAGGCAGGCAGCAGCCCTGACAAGTTCTCGCTCATGTGGCAGAATATCCTGGGGAGAGAGCTCTACACTGTGACTTCCAGAGATGCAGGGCAGGAAAACAAAGGGTTGGGGGTTTTTTTTTGTTATTGTCTATATGTTGGCTTCTTTGAATAATGCTTTGAAGAGATCTAAGAATTAGCTGTTTGAGCAGTGTAGGTTGCTACATTCAGTCAGTGTGTCACCCTTCTCCAGCAACATACTGTATTTTCATACATTGCACCAAAAACACTTTGAACACCTTTATATAGAGGCCAGGTTCATGACAACTTAAAGAACCTGAACTTAGATAGGTTTATGGGACTCAGTGAGATGCATCCAGAGTCCTCAGGGAATTTTTTGATGCAGTTTCCAAGCCACTCTCCATGATATTCAAAAAGTCATGGCAGTCAGGTGAAGTCCCAGGTGAATGGAAAAGGGGAAATATCATACCCGTTTTTGAAAACCATAGAAAGGAGGAACCTGGGAACTACCATCCTGTCAAACTCCCCTCCATGCCTGGGAAGATCAGTGAACAGATCCTCCTAGAAGCTGTGCTAAGGTATATGGAGAACTGGGAGGTGATTTGGGACAGCCAGCATGGCTTCACCAAGGGAAAGTCCTGCCTGACCAACTCAGTGTCCTTCTATGATGGAGTGACCACATTGGTGGACAAGGGAAGAGCTACAGATGTCATTTATCTGGACTTTTGACATGGTCCTCCACAATATCCTTCTCCCTAAATTGGAGAGAGATGGGTTTCATAAGTAGCCTGTTAGGTGGATAAGAAAGTAGCTGGATGGTCGCATCCGGAGGCTGGTGGTCAACGGCTCAGAGTCCCAATGCAAATCAGCGAGGAGTGGTGTCCCTCAGGGGTGCAACTGAGACCAATGTTATTTAGAATCTTCATTAATGACATAGAAGTGATTGAGTGCACGTACCCTCAGAAAGTTTTCAGGTGACAGCAAGCTGAGTGATGAGGTAGTCACAGCTGAAGGACTGGATGCCATCCAGAGGGACCTGGACAAGCTGAAGAAGCGGCCCATATGAATCTCATGAGGTTTAACAAGATCAAGTGCAAGGTGCTTCAAACTGACAGAGAGGAGGTTTAGATTGGATATTAGAAAGAAATTACTTCCTTTGAGGGTGATGAGGTGCTGGAACAGGTTGCCCAGAGAAGTCTAGGATGCCTCATCCCAGGAAGTGTTCAAGGCCAGGTTGGATAGAGCTCTGAGCAGTTTGGCCTATAGAAAGATGTCCCCATAAACGGCAGGGGGGCTGAACTAGGTCATCTTGAAGGTCCCTTCCAACACAAGACATTCTATAATTTTATGATAACAGAGTAGAAGCAAGAATGGAGTCATATAGCAAATGGTTTGATTTAAGTTATTCAACTGTTTTTTATATAATGAAGCAGAAAAAAACAGAAAACGTCCCCTGTTTGCCTATATCCACTATTTGCTGATGCTTTATGTGTGTATTTAATGAATTAATACAGTCTTAAAAAAAAATAAAAACTACAGAATCAATAATAATATCTAGAAACAATGAAGTCCCATCTTAATTCCATCCAGCAGATGAAAGACAACAGCTTGGTGGGTGTTGCTTTTGCTATAAAATATGTGCTAAAATACATTATTGATGGAGTTAATTTGAAAGGACAAGCCTCTGATCTCCCCTTCTTAATTAATACTAAATTTTATATTAAGTATTTTTTTTAAAAATAGCCCAAATTTTATGTTAGTTTTCATATGTTTCTAGCAACCCAGTCAGCAGTGTGATTTTTAATCCATGGAGAAAACCTCTAGACAAGAGTGAAGATAACTTTTAGCCCGGTAAAATGAATCTTTGTTTTTGATACACCTTGTCCATGGCAAGGTGATGACAAGGATGCTGGGATTCCAAACCTTTTGTCTTCATGCTTAATCACTGTAGCACCAAGGGGCTTTAACAAAGATAAAATACAAATGTGTAACGTGAGTTAATTCCCTCCTTGAAGTACTTAGATTTTCATCAAATTTTTAAAGAAACTATCAAGTAAAAATATGATTATAGTAATGCTGGCACCTACCCTTTATAAATTCACTTGAAATTGAATTGAAAGAAAAACCTGCATGTAAATTAGATTCCAAAGCACACCTTCACTTAGAAAAATGCATTAAGTTAAACCAGCAGTAACCCAATTAAGATATATATATGCATTAGAGAAGTCCTTGGCTATAGTGTCTCAGAAAGTTAATTCTTTATAACATTTTGAAAAGCAATTAGTATATTGTCCAAATCCATCTAAATTTAAAACTTGAATCAAATTTTAGACTTTTGAAAGCTACTTAAATTATTTTGTTACTTTTTGTGATGTGTGTAACTGGAAAAGAGGTATGTAAGCATGGAATGTATTGTAAGATTTTTATGCCTAGATATTTTATATTGTTTTAAATGATGGCTCTTGGAAGAGGCTGTCAACTGATGGGCAGACACTCACATTGTGCCTTTCTGGCTGAGATCCTGCTACAATTTTGCTACAGACTAAATATATTTGAGTTTATTTTCTGTAAAGTGTAAGAGAATCTGAGTTGAAAAATTTGGATCTACAGGTGAGTTGGATTCAACTTGATACTGATCTTTACTAATTTGACATCTTCTTCAAGATGGAATATGAAAGCAGTGTTCATTAGTGCATCACTTTGCTATTTTGCTAAACTAAGGGATGCTGCTTTGCTCTTCAGCAGACAACCTCTGTTTCTAGAGCCAGAGGTCCCAAGTTCTACTATGGATTTGCATTCATTTGGCTGGAAAGGAAAATAATGAAAGTAAAAAAATTAAAGATGCCAAATTTTACTCTTAAAGCCTTGAGATGGGCTTTGATGGTGCACGAAGAATCTCATTTTGCAAGGCTACTCCCACCTCCTGTTCCAAATGGCAGTCAAAAAGACCCAGATGCCACGATTAAAATAGTCTCCCTTCATTATTTACTTTTTGTGAGTGATCTTGCAGCTGTGCTGGCAGTAATAAATATACCTCACAGCGATACACGAGGTTACAGCCTGATCCAATGCACACAGAAGTCTTTTCATTAACCTCTGTGGCTTTGTATCAGTCCTGGAGACTCTGCCTCTGCCCTTTTTTTCAGAGTGTTATGCTTTCTGTTCTCAGATAACAGCTTTGTACTCATTTTATGAAGTGTAAGCATAGGGTACACATTCACACAGAAGTACAAGATCACCTTTACCTTGTACTGTTCTGGGTTATCATGTTGAAAAATCCCTGAGCCCTCCACAAGGAAGCAATTACCAAGTGCTCACTGCATTACATTACAGTTCAGTCTGTCTCTCTATGACTACAGTGTACACTGCATAAACAAATAAACTATAAGAAAAAAATTTGCACTGGAAAGATGCTGAGAAAAATCTTATCTTTAGTTTATAAACAAAGATATGGGATGAAGGTAGGAGGGGAAGCCAATGTACTCCTCACACAATCAGAGAAGGCAGATCCAAAGGATGTAAGGTCTTATTCAAATAAATTTTCTAGAGAGAGGTAGAAGAGAAAAATAACAGGAGAGTTAAAAAGAGTTTTCACTGATGGTTGATCAGGAACCAAAAGTTTAAAAAACAAAGCTGAAACTGGCATAAAGATATTCAGGAGTAAATTCAGAGGAAATATTTTAAGTGAAAATTTGACCTAGAAGCTTTTGAACCCTGGGTTTACCTTTTTTGTTAATACAGAACAACCTCTCCTCCTGAGTGTGTTTTTCACCACACTTGTATACATACACCTGGATACTTAATGATATAGACAATTATGGTCTGTGTTCAGGCTTTGCCATGGCTTTTACTGGTATAAATGTAGAGGGTGACACCCTTTTGCATGGTCTTCTAGACTGAAGAGGTTCTCTAACAGGTCCTAGATGTTGAACTGACACTATGTGAGCATGGATTTATAAGAGCCAAATTGTTAAACATCCTGGTTTATTCACCAGCTCTTGTAAGCTGTGGGATCATGCAGGAGACATTTAATTGTGGGTCATAATCTGGTTTATCATTTTGCAGTACATAACATATAAGATTACAAGAGACTACATAAAGGTTTGGCTGGTGTTACAGAAGTGTAAATGACACCCATTACAGGCTGCCTGAACACCTAATGATAGCTTGTCATAGGATATCATGAACTGACAAGGCTGTACATGGAATTGTCTGCTGGATGTCTAGAATTCAAAAGGTTCTTGTAGATGAAATATTAGCACATTAAGATTTTCTTTACACTTGTCCCATTTCAGCATTTTAAGTGGCTAAAACAAGGCTGATATAGAACGATAATTTAATGTTCCTGTTTTATCCTGTTTATTTATGCGACCATGGCTAGCTGTCAGGTATCTGCCAAGGCACCCTCTCACTCCCTCTCCTCAGTGGGACAGGGAATAAATAGGATTAAAAACTTGTGCATTTAATAAAGAAAAGTAAAGGTCATGCATGAAAACAAGGGAAAACAAAAATAATTATCTCTACTTCCCCTCAGTAGTCAATGTCCAGCTGCCTCCTGGGAAGCAGGGCCTTAGTACACACGGGGGTAACTTTAGAATACAAACAGCTTAGTAATGGATGACGCCCTTCTCCTCCTTTCTCTTGGCTTTTCCTACTGAGCACAAGGCTTGGGATGGATATCCCTTCTGTCAGTTTGGGTCAGCTGTTCTGGTTCTGCCCCCTCCTGGCACATTGCTCACCCTCAGCCTGTAGGTTTTTAGCTGGAGATTGGGGTTGGAGGGACAGAGCTGATGTTGTGCCAGCTCTGCTCAGCAGGAGCCAAGACACTGTGGTGTCACCAACACCTCTGTAGCCACCAACACCCAGCACAGCTCTGTGAGGGCTGCCATGGGGAAAGTTAGCTCCATCCCAGTCAGAGCCAATACAGGAACTGACCAGTAACTAATTATTACTGCATTTTTTTAACTAAAATATGAATGGATGTATCCTTCAAGCCAGAATCAATGCACTTGTTTACACGTAAACATGTCCCAGAAAATGTTAGATGTGTGTTCAAATAACTCATATTGATATAACTTTCCCCTACTTCCTGAGAATGGAAAAAATTACTTTCACACTATTTGCAGGTTCACTCCTAAAGAAGCCCTGTAAAGGACTTTGAGGCTTTTGTTTAGATTTCTGTCATCACTAGATCCTAGCCAGAAAACTTAAGAAAAACTTTGTTTTACTGTATTCCTAGAATATCTTAGTTCCAGATAAGACAAAAAATAATTGTCAAAAACACTTGCTGTGTGGTCGGTAAAGTCAAATAGCCAGATAAAACCCCAGAGCCCTGCTATATTTTTTTCATGATTTTTGTGTTATCAAAACAAGGATGAAACTTGAAAAAAACCCCAGTCATGGATCAGAAATGAGAGTGGCTGGGGAGAATATAGGAAAGGAGGATACAGAGTAAGGCAATTTTCTGCTCTACCCTGTTGACACTTATGCTCTTACATTGACTTTTTTTGCCCTCAGAAGGTCACCTGGCACTACCTAACTTTGGGGCTTACCTGCACTCTTGCTGGATGCTCTTAACTCTTCTGTAGCTTCCAAGGATCTAATGATTCTTGTAACTTGGATTCACTGACAGTTATGAGCTAGAGAATGATTTTTGCTTCCATTCAATTTTTCATACTGAGGAAACAGGTTAAAATGTTCAGAAGGCCTCCAAGGCAGCACCGGCAACTCAGAAGCTCTGATGTCATCTCATCTCACATTTCTGTGGTGGGCTCCCACGTGACTCAGGGAAGAGTGCAAAGGTGTCATAAAGTCCTAGCAGAGTTTATAGGGACAGTGTGGTGCCAGGTATTCCAGCACAGATACAGCTCTCCTTAACTAGCTGTGTGATGAAATCAAGCCTTTGTGTTCTTAATTCCCCGTCTCTTAAATATTGAAGTAGCATTAAAACATTAATCTTGAGGGATGATCAGGTACTGAACTAATGGACAAGTATGTACATAATAGAGATTTTTTTTCCTTTAATCTTTCTCACAATTTTGATTCTTTGTCTTTGTCAGACAGTTCTGGAATTTATTTTTAATATAAATTCTACATCTCCCTTTCTAAGAGATAAAAGTCAATGCAGGGAGCTACACTCCTAGAAAGGATCCATGGAGTGTAAAGAAGCACAGTTTTTCTTTTATGACATGAAAAATATTGTCTAGAAGCATCAAAATCAAGCACAATCACTTTACATTTCTACTATACGATACTCCAAGGATACAAAAGTGTGTTTAAAGACATAGGATTGGTTAACTCTCTGTGGTTTGTGCTTCTTTAAATTACCTTAACAGTAATACACAACACAAAGAAGGACTGTGGTTTTTTTCACTTTCAGATTGTAGCAGTAATCTGGTGTTTTTACAGGTGATTTTTTTATCAAAGTGAAAGAGGAAGAAAAGCAGTGGGGAAAAAGATCACCCAAATTGGCTTTAATTATTTTATTACTTTAAAAAACAATAAAGGCAACGTCTTTTACAGAGGGTCAGAAATGAGACACTGACAAATTATTCATGTGGTATAATTAAAAGCAGATCTCAATCCTCTAGTGTAAGTGACTCTATTCCTTCAGTTATAGTTTTTCATCTTCAGCATAAATAAATAAAAGAGGAGTGGGAAAGAAGAGCTGACATCAAGATACTGAAATGAGGAATGTTGCACAAAAAAACAAGTACCAGTCCTAAAAACTATGCACAGTGATTGTTTTGCATTAGTGAAGGAGAAAGAATGGACAGGGAAAAAAACAACACATGGAAAAGGACAGAAGGTGATTTCTGTAATAATTCTTGCAACTGGCAGTCATCTATATTATTCTGTTTGTGTTTTCATTCCATCGTGGGGAAAAAACTAGCTATGAGCAAAACACTTTCAGCATGCAATAAGTTCAACATCTCTTCATCCCTAGGCACACTTGGGAAAGCTGAAAATATGCTGAAATTCAAACCCTGGGGGACAGGGCAGAGAGGACATTGTGATTGTGTGTGAATTCGAGAAAGGAAATATCTCAAAAATCTGAATACTTAGTTCTGGCATTTTCAAAGTGTTCACTTGTTTCAATAAAATGCACGTTTCCAGTTCAAAATTAACTTGAAGATAAATATTAAACAGGATTAAACCACCCCAAAAGTAATTAGAGACAAGTGTTTCTGTTCAAACCCTCAGATAAACAGAATTTTTGTTCCATTTGCCTAGAGAACAAAACCTTCTTCTTCTTTCCCCCCACAACCCTTAGTGCCAGCATCTCAAGAGTGCATGCATTGTGTGGCTCCTGCTGCGAGTAAACTTAACAGTTTTTGTGCAGGAAGGGAAAATGAGAAGACAAGCCACCTCACCCCTACACACTTCTTTATTTTATGCTAGACAAAAGGATCACTTTGTTCAACTACTTAAATCTTGCAGTGAATAGAGAAGTCGCTGTGGGGAAGTGGAGCTTGCAGAATGCTGTCTGAGACTAATACTCTAAATCCCTCACATTAAGTACACCAGTAGCAACTAAACAAATATCCACACAGATGTCATGCCATTCTACTGAGCAGTTTTATTCCATTTATAAAATGAAAGAGCAATCCTTTGACTGCTTGTCATGGCAGGTGTCTGCGTATTTAAATGCTGGTCAGTTTTAAATGGAACACATGTATTTAACTTTCCCAGCATGTCTAAAGCTTTTAAAGCCCATCACACTGATGCTAAAATAATAAGGGCCAGCAGCCTGGTGATATGATTGCTTTTTTATTGCTCAGTTTGTGCTGAGAACTCATTTTAATTCCAAAGGTTATGGCTTTTAAAGCAGCGCTACACCCATTTCCCTCCCCCAAACTGAAGCTGGATCGAGAAGGGCCATAAATGAGAGCTGAAAACGTATGCTGGCATGGCAATCCATTCTCTGATCATTTTTATTTTTGGTGTGCTTTCTAACCACTCTTCCCAGCAAAGATCAAGAGTGTGTCTCACTTAAGCAGAAGATGTCAGCTGTTGTGAAATTGGCAGATGGACAATTAAGATACTTCAAGGTAAAAACATAAATAAAATGCAGGGAAAAGAGAGAAGGCATGCAATTACTGCTCACTGCTGCTGTCTCCTTGCTTCAGAATTTCAATGTCAGAGGAAGGGTTTTGTCTCCCAGTTGCTCATTGTTAGCTACAGCAATTATAATACAGGAATACTAAAGGAGAGGCAGATGAATGGACATAGTGTCAAACTAAGTCTGGAGGAATGGCTTCTAAACACTTTAATGGCAAGATTATGTTCTCTGATAGGAACATATTGTGTCTGTTTCCACCAAGGTTAGTCTTGTGTGACACTTCATAGAATCATAGGACTGCTGAATATTCTGAGTTGTAAGGGACCCACAAGGATCACTGAGTCCAACTCCTGGCCCTGCACAGGACACATAAAAAATCCCACCATGCACTTGAGAGCACCCTCAGAGAGGTTTTGAAGGATTCATCCCAGGTCCTCTGAAGGAATTCCAAAAGAAGTCAGAAAAACAGACAAGTGAGTAGCCAAGAGGCATCAGGCAGGGGACAGGCTGAGTGGAATTTCTTACAAGGGACTGTGTTTTTTCACGTGGACTTAGAGGTGACATATCTATGAAACGAGCTTAATAAAGATAACACAGATCTTAAACACCTTCAGGGGAAGTTTTCACACTGAAGTAAATTATGAAGATGATATTGAGAAGAAAAAGAGTAATTTTTCTAGTTATAAAATAATTATTGGATTTTACACTTTTTTATCACACAAAAGGTGATGTCTAAAATTCTTTCTGTTTGAACAGATGTTCTTTCAGTAAAGTCAGACTAAATTGCTTGAAACTCACAACAGAAAACCGTCATTTTAGAAGCCAGGCTTTTATGTCTACTTTACACTTTTTCATCTTTCTTATGAAATTCAGGATAAATATTTCAGCTTACATGGTTGGGTAACAGCTATGATTAACGTTATAAGCAGAAGTTGAACACTTCATTTTGTAGTAGAAATAGAAAATGAATTCTGGATGTAGGCCCATCTGTGCCATATTCTACACGGGTGGGACACCAAGTTTTGCAACAGATATGACACTGCTGTCAACAACTTTTCTAAGAAAAAGCAGAAATGTAAAAGTATGAAAAAGAGCTGAGGAGCTGAAGGACAGCAAACAGCATATGAAAATACTTTTAAATGCTTTAAACCAAAGAAAATACTCAACTGTTGGAAACTGAGTCCAGGGAGACTTCAAAGGATGTGTTTTCCACCAGACACACTGAATAAATCTTGGGATTATCTGAAAAGGGAAACCAAGGTATAGATTTTATTAATTCGTTTGATAAGCTTAGGAGTAGTTCTGGTTCTTGTTCTAAGAGTAAATCAAGGAAACCCTGCAGCTCTTCTCCTTACTCCTTTGCGTAGCCAGAGAAGCAAATCCTTTTCTGAAAACTGGTGTCATGGTTTGACACTGGCCAAATGCCAGGCACCCATGACAGCCACTCATTCACCCTGCTACCCTGGGCAGAGGAAAGAAAAAAGAAATTAAAAAAGGGTTCATGAGTTGAGATAAGGACTGGAAGAAACACTTCAAGGGCAAAACAGGCTCAACTTAGAAGTACAAAGTGAGTTTTTTACTAACAAAATCAGAGGAGGATAATGAGAAGTAAAAGTAAGCCCTTAAAACACCTTTTCTTCTGCCAAGCCCTCCCTCCTTCCCACAGACAGCACAGGGAGACAGGGGCTGAGGGTTTGGTCAGTTTATCACCCAAGATTTTATTCTGCTTGGGTCACGGAGAGAAGTCCTTCCCCTGCTGCACCGTGGGGTCCCTCCCACGGGACACAGTTCTCCGTGAACTTCCCCGGCGTGGGTCCACTCTCAGGAGCAGCAGCCACACCGCCCCTGCTGCAGCCTGAGCCCCTCCCACGGGCACACAGCCCTCCCAAAACTGCTGTGCCGTGGCTCTCTCTTTCCATGGGGTCCAGTGCTCCAAGGACAGGCTGCTCCAGCCTGGGAGCAGGGCCCTCTCTCTCCACCGGGTCTCCCACTGGATCACAGCCTCCTCCAGACACCCACCCGCTCTGGCAGGGACACCTCCTCCATGAGCTGTGGGTGGATCTCTGCATCCCCCGTGGATCCCCACGGGCTGTGGGTGGATCTCTGCATCCCCCATGGATCCCCAGGGGCTGTGGGTGGATCTCTGCATCCCCCGTGGATCCCCAGGGGCTGTGGGTGGATCTCTGCACCCCCCACGGATCAGGGGCTGCAGGGGCACAGCTGCTTCACCATGGGCTGCACCACGGCCTGCAGAGGCACCTCGGCTCCAGCACCTGGAGCAACTCCTGCCCCTCCTTCTCCACTGACCTTGGTGTCGCCAGGTTGTTTTCCCTCACATGTTCTCACCTCCTCCTCTTCTCTGACTAGAAAAAAAAAACCTGTGTCCATGTTGTTTTGATTTTCTTCTTAAATCTGTCATCACAGAGGTGTTACCAACCTCTCTAATTGGCCCAGCCTTGGCCAGCAGTATTTCCACCTTCAGAGCCATCAGGGATTGGCTCTGCCAGACATGGTGGGAAGCTTCCAGCAGCTTCTCACAAAAAACGTCTCTGTGGCCTCCCCACTACCAAAAACAAGGCCATGCAAAACCAATACAGCTGATTTGAAAGTACCTTCTGATAGAGGCTTGGGCAGCTTTTCCACCGTCCAAGGCCTATGATGGCAGTCCCACAGGAGAGGAACTGGGAAAGCAGTCTCTTCTCAGGTGTGTTTCTGGGAGCCTGAGCCTCAGGAGGAAGAGATCAGATCCTGCTCAGACCCACCTAACCTAAAAGTCTCTGAACCTCCAAGTCAGTGTATGTTACCACAAGCTGGACCCTCCATTAAGAATTCTGGAATGAGTTTCTGAAGAAATACCTTTCCTTTAGTTTATTGCTAGTTAGTGAATCATGTATTTAAAAAGCTCTTGTAGGATAGAAGAGATTATTTAATTGCAAATAATATAATGAAACTGTAAAAAAAATAATATAGACAAAGATAACACATGATTAAAGTTGCAGAATGATTTGGATGCCAGTTAAGGAGACTGAGAATCTTCAGCTGGAAGACAAGATAACTGACATATAATAATGTGAAATAAATAAAGAAAATGCAGTGGGAGTGCTTCATCTAACAGGCAGAGGGCATAAAAGGAGATTAAAAAAAATAATATAAAATAAGCAGAAGAAGGATATTTTGTGGCTTATATTGTGACATCCTTTGTCCCAAGGCATTACAGAGACCGGGGGCAGATTTTTATCTTGGGAATATAAGCCTGGCAAAACCTTATTTCTCTCTTCTGTTCAGCACAGACTGCTCACAGCCATTTCTATGTTCCTTGATATGAAATAGCAATGCCTGCTAGAAGTAGGGAGGAGTAGCCTGTGGTGACACGTTGCATATTCTGTATTCCAAGAAGTGTTCAATTTATGCATAAGTCAAGGTTAAGTACTTCTGAGGAAATCTGTATGGGTAGTGCATATTTCTGTAAAAGGTAAGATGCTTATACCCTTGAGCTTTGTTGTGAACACTTTTCCTTTTTTCCTTTTATTCAGATACCCCAGTTTTGTTGAGATGGATTTTTTTTTTTTTTTTTTTTGCGGGGGGAGGCATGTTGTCAATTATTTATCATGCCAGAACTAGCACAATTCCAAAGGAGAAATCTTTTCTTTATAATTCAGAAGACCTGCCTGTGAAACATTATGAGCTCTGTGATTACAACCATCACAAACACCAGGGTTCATTTAACTACCCATGGATTTCTTCAATGTTGAGACATCTGATCAAATTACTCTGAGTTTCTTTTTTGAGTCTGTGGGGGACTGGTCAATAAACTTAACAGAATTGAAGTCTGAGAAGTTTATCTCACCCTAAAATAAACACATTTGTCCAAATTAATCACATTAAACTCTATTGACTGTATTGATTAGGCTACACTGACTATTGTGGAAACCTAAACAGCCAGCTCAGCTGTAGACAGATACATTTTATAATCAACAAACAGATGAAATAGATCCTATCCCCAAATTCCCTATTCCAGGCAGCCATAGGAGAGTGATATTTCCAATAGTTTTGTTTAACAGCAGAAATGGATTGTTTATTGCTGTGGATTTCAAGCACTTTGCATAGCTGAGCCTCAAGACAAGCCTGGGCTTAGTATCATACAAAGGATATTAATGAATTCTGCCCTGGAATAGCTGGTCCCTGCATAAAGCTAATTCTCATTCTTTACTGTATACTTTTGTATGCTGTCTTTTATGGCCTTCTGAAATAAAAAATGTGAAAGGATTTAGCACTGAAACTCAAAATGAGCAGTGCAAAAAGCCCAGACAAACAATCATTAAAAAAAAAAAAAAAGAATAAAACCAAAATCCCTTTAGGATTACATACAGAATTAGAATTCACTTAAAAAATATTGCAATGAATAGTTTATTTTTTTAATAAGCATGAAGGAAATGAACAAATATTTTCTGGGGTCATCAAAAAACTGCAAGTGAGCTGAACCACTCACTTGTTTCAGGTTACAACTGTCCGTTTGTATACTTTCTCTCAGAACTAGAGGTGAAAAAGAGTTGATTTGTTTATCAGCCATCAGCAGCACCCAGCAGTGAGCTGGAACCACAGAAAACCAGTGTTTCCATCTATTAATTATGGCTGATGTTTATAATACATAGATGCATTTTGCCTTCATCCATTTGTTGTGGTTTTAAGCCTGGCTGGAGATGAAACACCACACAGCCACTTGCTCAACCACCCCTTCTCTTCCTATCCTCCCACATGGAATGGGGAAAAGAGTTGAAGCAAAACTTGCATGTTGAGGTAAGAACAGTTTAATAATTGAAAACAAATTAAAATACAATAATAATGGTAAATAATATTAATATTAATAATAATATAATAAAAAGGGAAAAGAACAAGTGATGCAAAATCCAACTATTCACCACAAGTCCTCTGAAAAACATTCTAAAAACTGCCTTCATATGCCAGAGAAACACCTCAGAGTATTTTTAAAATTATGATGATAGAAAACCTCTGTGGTTGACGGTGTTTAATTTTACAGTTTTCTTTTTTAAATTTGATTCACTTTCTCCATTTACTTGAGCCTATCCTGAGTAAGAGAGAATATTGTGTGCTTTCAGTGGTACTAAAGATATGCTGTTATTTATAAATAGTTTGGCCACTACATATTTAAATGAATATTGTTTCTGTTAATAAATTACATCATCCAAATATAGAGAATGCAGAAAATTCTACAAGACAAATTCTAAGCCTAAATAAACTTTCTTATACATGTGGTTGTCTTCATGGCATAGTTTTCTGGATTAGAAAAATTGCACCAAAAATAAACCTGGTTCCTCAGAGGTTTTTTGTTCTCTTGCAATAATTTTCTTTTCTTTTTCCCTCGGTATCAAGATCAGGACAAAGACTTTTTACAGAAGACCTAACCTAGACCTTCAGTTCCCAGAAGTGTTAGTTAGTCATCTTCTGCCTAATTTCAAAATCTCACAAAACACCTTTTAATTCCTCAGCTCTCCTCTCCTTTTATATCCCAGGGACCTGATCAGCCATTTGTTATCCATCTTGATGATATTTGCACTCCTGGCAGTAACTCCATGAACAAAGATTTTTTCTCTGTGCCAATTTGGTTAAATGTTGGTATGTCCCAATGTTCAAAAGGACATGACTTTGCCACAGTCACTTGTTATAAGGTAATTCAGAGTGTATTTAATTCAAAGTTCCTGACGACAAACTCTTAATAATTCTTGGAGTACAACATGTTCCTTGGCCCCACAACTCATATGTGAGTTTTCTTTAGCCACAGCAGTAATTGCGGAGATCTGCCAGTGGAAAGACAACTCCTCACAATAATTATTAATTTTTCTCTAATTTACCACTTCAGCAGTAGAATTCACTTGACATTTATTCATTTTCTATTCCTGAAATTATTAAAATATTTGCTCATACAAATAAGACAAGTGTTTTCTCTAACAGAAAATTTGTCAAACCAATGCTTTTTAAGATTACCTTAAACCACTGACAAGCCCTGGAGTGAGCACTATACATCACTTAGAGAGAAATTGAAATAAATTTTTTTTTATATCAGTAAACTCAGAGCATTTGTGTGAATACTCTCCTCATCTCAGTGTGAAATAATGTTGTTGAGCTGTAAGAGGAAGTATTGTAAGTCATTCAAAGTGAACATATATAAGATTACAATAACACACAACTCTTAGTCTTCTAAATGACCCATCCTCACTGCCCATGAGTCAATCAAATCTTCTCATGCATCTCCTATGACCATTTATCCTTCTTCAGTGACAAAAAAATCTAAGGGATGTTAGCTGGTTATTAAGAACTATTATTTAATGCTAAAAAACAGTGTCAGTGGGAATTCCATCTGCTTCTCAAGGTGACTGTGAAACAGGTCCCATGTGATATCTATTAAAAGAAATTTCTGAGTGAATATATTACACAGCTATTTGATTTTGCTGTTGGCATAAATATAAGAAAATATACTTAGAGTTTTGAGAAGGTCTTGAATTCTTAGGAAATCATGACTTGATGGAAATAAGTGTAGTGACAGTTCCACACAAAGCAATTAATTAATACATGGATATATAAATCAGTGGAATGCTAGAGAGAAATTCAGAAGCCTAAATTCTCTTTTCTATTTGATTTCTATAATATCACAAAGCAAATATGTCCTGTCTTTCCTATCACAAATATTTTCTACTAAATTTTTGATTTTGTGGAAACTTCTGGGTCTTTCTTCATCTACCACCCTGTAAAGATTGTCTTGAGATGTCTCTGTGTAGAGAACCCAATAAGTCCACTTCCTCATCATGCAGCTGAGATTTGTAGCTGCCACTCTAACAGAGTTATTTGGATATTTTTTTTCCATTTTCTCTCCTACCACAATTTAGTCTATTAAAGTCAATTATGACCTTTATTTTGTCATGTTCCCTTCCTTTTCTCCCTGACATGGCACTTCCAAGAATTGAAAGCAGTGCCTGTCCAGTCTTTACTGCGTCATCCTGGCAGACATGACGTTATATTGAGGTTGCACCTGCCTGTCTTGTAAATGCCTTAGCAGAAGATAAAGATCCAGCAACACACTTTGAAAAACACAAACAAACAAACAAACAACAACAAACAAAAAAAACACAAAAAACCCAAAGTAAAAGGAAAAATCTTTCTGAACATAAGAAAAATGAGAATTAATAACTGTGTCTGTGTGAACTATGAATAAGTGAAATCTCCCCATTGTATTTATACTCACAACAGTCATACTGTCTTTACCTAACACATATCTTTGCAAAGTCATGTCTGAAACATGGAAAATGGAAAGAAATATGGTTAAAAACACTCCTTACTTATATTAAAGGCCAACCTACCTTCCAGTGCAGTACACTCTCTACTCAAAGACATTCCACTTTCCCTCTCTCTAATTTTCACAGGCAGTCTTTATCTGTCCATTTGCAATGCATTTCTGCTCCATTAAGTTATTATAATACACAGACATAAAGATAATGCAACTGTAAATTTAGTCATCAACACACAAACTCAGACTGAACAAAAGGCAGAAGCTATTTTACCTGATAATGTGTCATTTCAGAAACAGAATACTCTCTTTCAAAGTGGATGAAAAAACACTTGAAATCGCAATTAATACTCTTCAGAAGTGCCATCCTGACATTTTTTGCTTCTGTATTTGTTCAAATGCATGTCAACCCTCAATTTGAAGGAAAAAAAACCCAAACAAAGACTAGAATAGAATAGAATAGAATAGAATAGAATAGAATAGAATAGGAGTAGAACAGAACAGTTCTTCGGGAAGGAACCTAAAACAATCATCTAGTCCAACTAACTGACCAATTCAGGGCTGACCAAAAGATGGATCATGTTAAACACCTAGGCCAAATGGCTCTTAAACACTGACAGGCCAGAGACATCAATCACCTCCCTAGGAAGCCTGTCCCAGTGTTTGACCCGATCTGTCAGCAAAGACTTGTTTCCTAATATCAAGTCTGAACCTTTCCTGATGCAACTTTGAATAATTCCCATTCAAAATTAAGAGAAATACTTTTTAAAATTCTAATTGAAACCCAGATACGGAAAGAAGGATGCTCTGAAACATATGGCAGGAGTGGGGGAGAAGTAATTATCACTTGAATTCATAAAACCTCTAAGATTATAATTTTTATTATATAACAATTCCAAATAGTAATTTAAGCTATTGGTCAGTCTAGGTTAGATGTTTTTTTTTCATCAGTTACCAATATCAGACACCCCAGGAAAGTCACAAGCACACCAAGTTTTCACTAGACATATCATCCCCAGTTGCACCAATTATCCATTTAGAGATGCCTTGACCCAGAAATGACCTTTTTTAAAAGCCAACTAACATGGTCCTAATGGAATAAGCCAGACATAACTTGTCATTTTGTCTCAATATTTATAAGCATTGTGATCTTAGAAGAGCTTCGGTGACAGTTCTTCAGGAAATTTTGAGCAGAAGCCCAAAGAACCATTTTCAGATGGCAAAAACTATCTCTGAATGTTAACAGCAGGAATGGTACTTGTGCTCATACAAGAAGCAAAGCATCTTGCTTTGAGAGCATACCTTTCAAATGCAAAATTAAAAGGGTTGTGGGGTTCTTTTGGCTCAGTAAGAGTTGGTGGTATGGACCCTGGGATTTCCTGCAAAAGTTACTTCAGTCTTCTCACTGGTTTTAGAAATGAAACTGGGCTACCAGAAGCCCTCTGAAAGAGGAAGCCAGAATTTCTTTCAGATAAATATTTTTAAATTTGTTTTTAGTTTGGAAATGCAAATAAATTAAGCTTCCTACTTAAACTTATTTTCATTAAAGACTTGCGGGAGAAAAAAAAGCAAAAATAGCATATGACAGGGAGAAAGGACAAAGTAGCCCTCTATTTGGTGATGCTTCTGATCCCTTCACAGTGATGGAAGTTCTCACTGTCAGGAATATTTCCTGGGCAGAGTGAGACCCAGGGATACATGTTGGACCTTATTTAGTCAGATGATGTGGGATGGTACCTCCATACTTCAGGCAGGGATAGAGACTGTGCACTTTTTTCCCAAATGAAGCATACAAAAACAAGGCAATGCTTTAATAACCCACGCTTCATTCTCTTTCTGACAGGTTTCAGGACACTACAGTTATAAGCTATTTATTTAATCTCTTGGAGAGAGAGAGAGACCAGGAAGTCTAGGAAACAGAATGTTCTTTCTTTTCCATGGAACATTAGGATAAGAATAAGCAAACCACCATTTATATCATCTCTCCTTTATATGAATGTCACATCATTGCCTCTCTGAGATATGAGAGTGTTAAAAACCTTGTTTGTGCAGCAGAGGAAAAAGACACACAAATAATTGATGTAACTGGTCAACAGACACGTCACACACTGGATCCCTCTTCCCACAGTGATCATCAAGGATGGTGATCATCACCTGTAGTTCAAACTTGTGGTCAATGGCCAAAACCCCTAGAAGCTTGTCAGGAAAAGGTCAACCAGAGCCCTATCCATGAAGACTTAGTGCACAATCAGAGTGCACGGTAAATGAGAAGTGTTAATGGCATCAACGGCTTAATGCTAAGCTGCTTTAATCACTGGCTTTTATTTTGTGTAGATAACACACCAATGCACATGTAGCAACCACCCACCAGAGAGCTAAGGCAGTAAATCTTTCCAACAGCAACAGGCTTCTTACCATCGGGCAGGAGTTGTGACTGAGGGTAAAGCTCCCAGAGACCATGAAAAAATGTGTACGTAGCAATGCAAAATATAGGATACAAAAAAAAAAAAAAATTCAAAGCATTTTTGTATTATCAGGATCAAGACTGTTAAAGTTGAATCTATAACCTTGGAATAGGCATTTCTATTTCTTATTAAAAACTCCATATGTCTGCAATCAGTGTCCTTCCCTGCAAGTATGTTCGCCACTCAGAAGTCACAACAAAGAAACCTCTCTTCTTTTTGTTTTTCTTTTTTTTTTCCCCTCAAATGAAGTAAAATTAAAAAATCTCCTTTTTTAATGCTGATTCATAAAATTATATATTCCCATAAAGTTGTGGAAGACTGGAGAGACTGATATCCAGAAGTTCTGTGGTAGATTGGACACTATCACATTATAAAACCTAATAGGAGGTCAAATATTGAGTCATCTGCTCATGATGCTGGAGGTTTCGTTTCATGTTTATTCTCACATAAGAAAAGGCTTCTTCCTGTATTGAAATCAGAGGTGGGTGGTCAGAACATGTTTCCATCAAGGAGCCATCAGTCAATGACCAGGCAAGGCAGAAAAGCAAGGACATTTGCTTCCAAGTTGATTCATTTTTAACAGGAGAAAAGTCATGTTGTCATTACAGTTTTAGTTAGAAATAATTAAGATTCAGCATGTTATAGTGAGCATTGTGCAAAGAATACAGAAATCTGCATTGTGCTTGTATTTATGTCAGAAGAACTTAAATTTAAATCAGTGCAACCAGCACCATTCATCCCATGAATTTGAGCTTCGCCTGCTTACTCAAGTCTTTTTCTTCAGTCAGTAATTTTGAATGATAACACATAACAGTCACCCTTATTTAAACTTAAAACTAGATGTTGTACAGCCATCTCCTCTAATAAACATTTCCTCTTATTTTCATGACATTTACATTAAAATATCTGGTATAATCAGTGGTGCTGGCCATATATTGACATTTTTAGGAGAATCTTTTCTTATTAATATTAAAAGTCTCAGAAATATTTTAATTCTAGAGGGAAGCAAGGAATTTTCAAACAAAAAAATATCTATACCCTTATTTGAAGACTTTTGTCCACATAATACTGGAATACCTCTGTTAAAAAAATTAAGAAACTAAAATTTATTGAGGACAAAAAGCAGAATACAGACAGTGCTGGGGTCTTAAGAAAACAAGGAGGCAGAGTTTGGAACTGTCACAGGTAGTTCTCATATCCTCCACATGAAGTAATTAGGTTATTTTAACGAGAGTCAAAGTACAACACTATCTAAAAGAGGATTTTATAGATGATGAGGATAACTCTTGTTTCCGGAACTCTGCTTGCACTATAGGTGAAACCACATGAATCTCTACATGTTCAAGTTTGAATTGTAGACAGTTGTCACTGCAGGTTTGCATTTCAGAACCAAAACACAGGGCGATATTAATACTTTAGAAGAATAGGTTCCCCATGACATGAAGGTCAAGAAAGCAACTTTAGAGTGACATGAAGACAGTCTTTTGCTTTTCTACCGTAGCTGCTCAGAACCCAAAATCTAGCTCTGAGCTGTGCTAGGAATTGTTTCATTTTCTATTTTCCCACTTTTCTTTCTTTTATATTTCATTATTCAGCTACAGAAGCATATGATCATTATTTCAGGACAACAGTCACTCTCTAATTGTTTCATGTCTGATGAGCATTTCAATGATGGATGACTTGCCTCACTCTGCAGAATTTTATAGCTGAAAAGCAGATTCAGGGTTAGGAGAAAGTAATCTAATATTCACCGTCTACCAAAAGCTTAAATCTTTTGCTTTATCTTTCTGTTATTGTTAATTCCACGTATACTTTACAAAACTATTGATCAGAGATGAACTCTTCTCTCATTTACTTTCCAACATAAGTGTAACTCCTCTGCTCTCCCCCAAGATACGATGATTACATGGAAAGACTCAAGTGCCAACTCTAATCACTCACTTGATACTAGGAGAGAGCTGATTCAAAATTTTGAAGGGTGTGAATTAGTCCTTTCCTTCTCCATTGCTGGCTTTCCCAGTTGGATAAAATTTAGGGTTGTATCCAGTTGTATGCAGATAAAAATCCTGGGATTAAAATTTAAAAATAGTCATAAAAAACTAATGTTTTTACTACATTTGTCCCTTTGAAAGTGAAGCGAGTCACTTGAACTGTCCAGCAAAAACTGATGGAGCAACACTGTCTTATCATAAAGGGACCAGTATCTGTGAGCCAAATCCCAGTCTTTGTGGATTTATAACAATTCATGTTATTTTTAAGGGATTTAGCATATTTTCTTGTTGTGCTAGTTTTGACTGGGCTAGAGTTAATTTTCTTTTCAGTAGTGAATATGGGGCTGTGTTTTGGATTTCTGAGCAAAACAGTGTTAATAACACAGGGATATTTTCATTACTGCTCATCAGAGCTCACACAAAGTTGAGGTGTGGAGTGTGGAGGCTGGGGGGAAACAAGGAGTTGGGAGTGGACACAGCCAGGACAGCTGACCCCAGCTGACCTAAGGAATATTCCAGACTTAATGGAGTCATACTCAGCATGTAAAGGTGAGGTAAGGAGAAAGGGGAGGCATTTGGAGTGATGTCATTTGTCTTCCCATGTTACCATTTTGTGTGATGGGGCCCTGCTCTCCCAGAGATATCTGAAGACCGGCCCAGCTATGGGAAGGGGTGAATTAATTCCTTGTTTCACTCTGCTTCTGTGCTTGGCTTTTCATTTACCAGTTAAACTGTCCCTATCTCAACCCACAAGTTTTCTCACTTTTGCCCTTCTGATTCTCTCCCCAATTCCAACCAGGGGAGTGAGTGAGCAACTGTGAGGTGCTTGGTCACTGCCTGGAGTTATGCTTTAACATCTGCTCATCCCCTTTTATCTTACCCTAAAATCTTGTCTGATTTTACTTTCTCTGCAGTTTACCTCTAAGCTGCATCCTTTTGGAAACTTAGGTGAAGAAGCTGTTGATTAGTGCCAAATTTGTAAATATCTTCACCATCTTCTAAAATGAATATGCTTTGGTAATAAGTACTGCTTTGGTATCTAATTTAAATTACTACTCCTTTTCCTTATAACACGACACGATAATTTTGAGACAATATGCTAGTTTACTCCCCCTACCTCCCCCCCGCCCCCCAAAAAAAAAAATCCATGAAGTATTTGCTCTACAGATCTTTTACAACTTTCTACTTCATAAAAATTACTCATCTTTAGGAACTTGTTTCCAACATAGTCAAAGAAAATCCACTTTCTATAAAACTACTGCTTTCTTTTCCCTCAAATCTTTCCAAATGATCATTCCAGGTGCAGTACCAGAAGGTACAAACAAGTAAAGGTGAGAAGAAAGTCAGCAAGTATAACTAATATGTGTTTTACATAACAACTGGTGCTGTTTTTTCCTAACACCCTGACACATCCCAAGCCTTAAACTGAGCTCTCAGACTGTGCCTTATTATTTGTTATGCCAATTATTATTCTACTGTTGGTGCTTTCACAGTAGGATAAAATAGCAGCAATTTTCTGAGCATGGTTATAGGTTATAACAGGAAAATATATTGTTTTGCAACTCTGATGAAAGAAATGGATAAGCCTTTCACAGGCCAATGCTTATTAAAAAAAGGATTGGTATCTATTAAACTATTATTTGTGACTGATAAAAACCATTTAATCAGCTATTTTAGAGGCTAAAATAGTGACATATGATCAACCATCACCTTGAGGACCTAATGCCTTGGCAATCAGTTGTGGTGTCCAGTTTCACCTCCTTAGTCTCCTAAATTGCACTTGGACCTTTAAAAGTGCATTTTCCAGCATCCTGCCACCATATTTTCCCATCTGGGCATCTGCCCAACTTTACGAAATGCCATCTCCCATTCCTTCAAGTAAACAGGTGGGTTTATTTCTATAAAAGCTAAGGAGTAAGAATGGATGATACATACCCAGTATTTGTATCTGTTTGCTGGATGTAGAAACCTGGGAGCATCCTTGTGCTGTCACACAGAAGTAGACACAGTTGGTTTATAGCTGATTTACAGCCTTATAAATCATTTCAACTCTTTTTTGTTTGCTCTGGTTGTTTACACCATTTGCATTATAACTTAGTAGGTTTAGATTAGGTATTAGGAACAAAATTCTTTCCTGTGAGGGTGGTGAGGCACTGACACAGGTTGCCCAGAGTTCTGGATGCTCACCCCTGGAATTGTTCAAGGCCAGGTTGGATGTGGCTTGGGGCAACCTGGGATAGTGGAAGGTGTCCCTGCCCATGGCTGGGGGCTTGAACTTGATGGTTTTGAAGGGCCTTTCCAACGACTCTATGAATTTACAGGCACCAGGATTAAAATGGCCTCCAAGCACAATATGACCTTAAAACTGGAAGCCAGTAGAACTATCTTTCAAAATCCAAAATCCTCTATGAACACGCTGGAAGATAACACACTGGAAGATAACACAACACATGTTAAATTCCAGTTTTCACTTACTAATCAATAGGATTTTATAGAAATAACACAAAATACCTTTTTTTTTTTTTTTTAGAGGATTATCTTGCAGTTTTTGGTGAAAAAAAAATGTGGAAGAATTCTGGTGATGAAATTAACAAAAAAAAAATACACTGCAGAATCTTGAATACTCCAATCTGCATTTTTTTAAACATACAAAATGACTTCTCAAGAAAAGGCAAGACATTATGGATTTCTGACGGCAGAGGTTTTAAGGAGGGAGCAAGATTAGAAACTAATGTTTATTTTACACAGTATGCAGCATGGTAACAACAATTTATCTGTCTCCTTAGGAAAGCTTGTTGGACCATTTATATTTAACAAATAACTCAAGTAAAGAAAAAAAAAATCCTAAATAGAAAAATCTTGTACTTCTGTAAGTATGCAAGCAATGATTATCAAAAATTCAATTGGTATGAACTGAAAATATAGAAGAAAAAAAAACAATCCAATAATAATATGCAGAGTAGTCTTTATATGCAACAAACAGGCTTATTTTGCTCCAAAGTGATCAGAATAATAAACAGGAAGCTTTATCCTGCAAAGGGCTGGCATAATCAGAAAATTGTCAACAGTGTGAGATTCTAAGATAGTCCTGATGGAATAAATATATCATTGGTACAAGGGAATTTTTAATTTTTGACATATTCCTTAAATGTCAGGATGAGAAGTAGATGATAATTTTACCTTAGCAGCCCAGTCTCCAATCTTTTTATTATTCAGATGTGGTTTACTAGCCAGCAGAGTAGTTTTTTAATTTGTAGGAACTCAGACACCGATTAATGACCTGATGGTACACTCCCAATGCACTCTTTCAAGACAATTAGTTCTCACATTTATTGCAATTCTATATTATAATGTAAAAAGTTGATATTGTTGGAATTAGGAGGTCCAGGGATTAAGTATGCCAACTACAGTAAAATATCTACTAGCAATAACAAAGTTGATGGCCTTGGTAAATAAAAGTGAAGGCACAAAAAATAGGTTTTATTCCAACTTTTCTCAAGCTGAAAACTTCAAGCCTCATTTTCCTGTATTTTGCATGTCTCTGTGGCAAAAATAAAGGAGAATGAAATGCCACATGAACATGATGGAAATGAAAGTTCATACAATTACCCTTATGTTTGGATGTATTCATAAACAGTGGCACCTGGCAGTAATATTATTTGCATAGAGAAATTAAGACTGGTATTATTACAATTAATAGACTCTAAATCTAAAGGGAACTCAGCATGAAGTTTAGTTCACAAACAAGGGAGCCTTATCGACTTAAAGATATTTTTCATGGCTATAGTAACACAAAAGGAGCCTGAATTTGGCAGGAACTGGTCTGAGCTTCACTGCAGGTAGAAATGCAAATGTCAAATTTACTTTTAGATCAAAGAGCATGATCCAGGGTTAAGCAGCTTCCCAGAAGGAACTGCCATTGAGTGTTAAACAACCAAAATTTCCTAAATCTTTTTGTAGTCTGAAATTATCTTTTCAGTTTCAGTTGCTGGATTCTGTTGGCACTTTTGAAAGCAAAAGTATTTCACGAATAGAGCTTCAATGTATTTCTATTGTACAGAAAAATCGTCCCATTTACATAAGCCATCTTTTAAATGGAGGTACTTAAGTATTACAGCTGGTGGTGGGGTCAGCGGCTCTGACCCAGGAAGAGGTGACCGGTCCGGAGAGATGGTCCCAAAGGGAATCACCTTCCCAAGGCCCGGTGTCTTCCCTCAGCTGCTGGCAGAGGGGCCCTTGCAGAGGCTGTCAGCTCTTTAGTGATTATCAGCTCGTGATTCCAGCTCAGCTCTGCAGGGCAGCCTCCAGGCCAAGCAGACCAGAGAGAGAAGAGAGGCCCGTGTGGCTGGTTCCACACGAAGGTGGCTTTATTGTTGGTCCGTACTCCAGTGAAGGGGAGAGCCAGGGATGAGAGCTCTCTCTGTCCCACAGGGGCAGAGAGCTTGCTTTTATAGGGATACAGGGCATGGGTGAAGGCCAATGGGTTACAAGGGATCTGTATAGGGTCTCCTAAAGGATTGTGGGTCTGTCTTTCCTTGCTGTGACCAAAGAAGTGGTTGCCTTTCCAGGGAGTCCTGCTGGGCGATTGAGAAATCTCTTATCTCAGCAGAGATCCCTCCAGAGCAGGGGCTGGGCATACCCCACACTTAAAATATCCACAACTTTTGGTTGCAGGTGAGGACTCAGATAGCTCCTAACTATGTGAAACTATGTGAAATATAGAATTTGTTATTTTCTCTGTACCAGTGCAGAAGTACAGTTATTTCCAGTCATACTTCCCACCACAAATTTATTTTATCTCTGCAGTTCCAGACTTTTTTAATTGATAAAACTGTCTAAAATCCTGAAATCACTATTTAGGTCAACACTTACAGTAAGGTGTGATGAATTTGGTCGTTAATGTGCAAAATGAAACTTAAATCTTTAGAGAGTCTGGGGTGTCCTGGCTCTACACTATTCAGAGCTTGAGTATTTAAGAGCTTGAGTATTTAACCATTTAAGATGGTGGCATCAATATCATTCCCATGCCTCTACTAGGAGCAGAAGAAATGGATTTTCAAATAGATGAAAAGGTAAATGATCAATATGCAAACAATTTTTTTTTTTCTCTGATTTAATATTTTTTAATTACTCTTCATTAGAATCACAGATATTCTGAGTTGGAAGGGACCCACAAGGATCATCAAGTCCAGCTGTTAATTGATTGGCCCATATAGGAATCAAACTGATTATCTTGGTGTTATTTTATGAGTTTCACAACACTTTCATAAAAAATAAGAGAGCTATGTTGCTTTATCTGTGATGAGAATTTCTTAAGAATAGAGTTGGGAGAAAGAATATTAAAATAGATTTGTATCTGCAGCCAGACATAATTACAAGGTAAATCCCCCTCTTAGCAATGCAGTTATGGAAGAGATAGTAGAGCTATTCTCCATTGGCTTCAAAATAAGAGACTCTTCCAATCCAGTTCACAAAATTAGCTTAGTGACACCATCAAAAACCTTTTTTTCTATATCTGTACCAAACCAACACCTGATTCCTGCATTCTAAATCCTAAAACTGACCCCCAGTGGTTAGTACAGTTATTAGGGCATTCTCATATTTGTTTCCTCACATAGAAAAATACACAAAAATTTGCTGTTTTCTATATCTGGTGAGAAGGAATTATGTGTCTTCCTGGAAAACTCATATCACAGTTGCTTTTTTTTTTTTTTTTTTAAGATGAAAAGGAAATTTAAGTTGCCACAGGTGAGCATACCAAGATTTCTTTGCCATAATTATCACAAATTAAGGAAGATATTCATGTGGACAAAACTCTATGAATATTTTTATTTGCAGATAGCTCACAGTGAGACACTGAACCATGACAAAGCCACATTATTTAGAAGCCAAATATCAATAGTTTAAGTGAAAGTGAAGAAATAAAACTGATGAGGGAATTTAAGAAGGTGGAATTTAATTACCTGAACTGGAACTTACCCAGGGCAGCAAGGTTAATACCTCTACTGATCCCATATTTTTGCAATCAGTTACTTTAACAACCTTATATTTGCATATTTCTCAAGTAAAATCCAAGGCAGAGCAGTTAGAGGTGAGTGTTGATGTACTAAACCAATATTATTGTTTGCCTGTGTTCTTGAGTGTGTGCAGTCTTACAGTGAAAGTTGGAAATTAATTTCTCAGGCACAGAAACAGTGGTTGGTAATTATCAATTTTAGATTTATATCTTCTAGTCAACCCAGGTGGAAAATTGTGTGAAATGCAAGACTTCAGTGAGAAGCAAGATGTTACATCTCTGCTGAGCTGTCCTTGGTCAAGAAATTACACATGCCCCCCTTTTTGTTAGTATAAACAAACACTAAATAAACAAACCTAAAAATACGTTATTGCATAAACACTGAATAACATTATATTTAGAAAATCACAAAGCAAGCTATTGATGACTTTTTTTACTTTTTTAATACCAATAGGAACAGTTTGAGGCCTGTATATTTTAAAATGTTACTAAAGCCAGAAAAATTAATAAACTGAAAATTCAATCCATTGGTCTGTGTCCATCATAAAGCAGAAATACATTTACTTCATTGCTGCCTTCCTAGGTCATGTCTTTTGCTGGTCAGTCAGTCACTGATTGTATATCTCCTGATATAAATGTTATATACAGATACATTATATGGTGCTCCATGCAGATGTTTCACCAGAGGTTGCCACTTGTCTGAAGAGCTTGTGTTGTGAAAAAGAGGGCAGAGAATGGGGTGGAAAGTTAATAGAGATTCTGCCAGGTATTGAGGCAAACAGAAGAGCTTGGTAGTCGCAAGCAGGTATATCTGGATTGACCATCCTGGCAGCCCACAGGAATTTATGTGATGTTCCTGGTGCAATGTTGATTTAACCATCTTCATGCAGATCAACTGCCCATTTAAAGAGAAAATCTAATGTTCAGCCATGGTTCCCTAGTTCTTCTTTATTTGGTCTGTGGTTCCAACTGTTTGTTTGAGGAAGTTTTAGCATCACTGTTTATGTGGCTACATTGCTTAGGTCCTAATAGGACTAAAAGTAAAGCTTAGCTGAAGGGCCCAAGAGGCATCACTCTGCATATTTGCACATGCAAATGTGAAATTTAGGTCTTCCTTCTTCTAAATACCCAGGCCTTTCTGCTTGTTTGATGTGATATATGTCAGACAAGAACTATACCACAGGGGAAGTGCTTTTGTTTTAAACATTAATAAAATAAAGGAGATGCAATTTCTGAGAATTTTCTGGTGAAAGAAAAAAGTTTTGTTTATAGAGTCAGAGCTCCAGAGCTCAGACGTCAGACCAACCATTTCCAGGGGTGTTTATAACAGGGTGTTTTGTAAAAATGTCTCCCAAAATGCCTAATTTGGGAGAGGGAGAAAAGACAATCTGGGTCTCAGAGGCAGATGTTTCATAGACCTGAATGACCTGGAATATCCCCTGGAAAAGGAAGAGGGACATGGCCCTGTTACACAATGACAAAGTGACCTTTCCAGCCAGTCTCCAACAGCTCATAGGAGTCGTGACAAAGGGAATGGCAATGACTTTCCTTATTTTGGAACCCAAGCAGAGACAATAGCAAGGAATAATCTCAAGAAATTTGAAGTTCACCTTCTCTGCTTAACCTTTTTTTTTTTTTTAAATTTTAAATGGCTATTAGAAAAGACAAAAGAATCCCACTTAAAAGCACAGAGATAATTAAAGCCAGTAAGTAAACTTTCAGAAATAATGTCTTGAGATTTATTTTCTTCATTAAAAAAAAAATGTGTTGTGGCAAAATACACTCTTCTCATAGACATGCAGAAAACATAAACTCCTCTTTTTTTCTTTTTACATAAAAAAAAAAAAAGGAGAGTGAAATAGTTTCAGTGTTTTGAAATAATTTGATATAATTAAATTGGAACATTGGGGTTTTTTCTATTTTAAGTTTGGATTATCCGTAACTTCTTATCATTAAAGTATGTGTCTGTATCCAAAGTCAACCATGAATTAAAAGTTAAATTAAGCTCCAAATGGTATGGTTTAAGTAGCACTGATCCTCCTGGGTGCATTGGAATACCCTATTCCCTTGCAACTGACTACATAAGTACCCAATATTTTTTCAGAATTATTTCCCATGATATTTTTATTTGATTACATAAAATTTCCTAATTTTTTTTGTTTACTTTTCACCTATTTCTGATTTAAAGTAATTGTCAAATATTATGACTTTTTTTAAAAATTATTGTTTCAGATTTTACCACTTCCATGGACATCCAATCAACTATTATTTTCAGGTTTTCCCCCAGCTAGTTATTATTGTCACTAATAACCTCTATTAAAATGAATAGTACAGAAATATATTAGCAACTAGAATCAAATAGTTAATATTTATTTTAAGAATATGACCATAATGTTAGGTCTTTATCACAATGGTAAGAAAATAAGAGATGAAATCTAAAATGTATTCTCAAAAATGAAAAAAACAAATTTGTAATGAGCAGAAGGAAGCTTATTAGAGAAGAATTTAGGATTTTCTTCTCCATGATTAGGAAATGAAAGGCAGCTATCCAGGGACCAGTAGTTGCATTGCACAGAATAACTGCCTGATCTGTGCCTCATTAAAAATCAAATTGCATAAATCTATTATTATTAGTAATAATGCTGATCAATTAAAATACAATTGCCTCACCAGGACCTGATTGCAGTAGTATCATACAAGATAAAATTAGAGCTCAAGTGGCTCTTTAAATCCCAGGTCCAGAAAAAAACTGTATGTTTTTAAGCCTGAATAATGATTACCAGTAGAATATACTGCTAGGAAAGGTCCCTGTCACAAGAAAACACTATGGTAAATAGCACTAATTGATACCTCTGATAGCTTGTGAGCACAAGTGTCAAGGATTGATCAAACATGGACCTTTTAAAGTCTCTACCCTATGAGGATCAGACATCTGTGATGTACAAAAATAGAATTGATGGCTTTAAAGTGCAGGAACACAGAACAGTATTGCTATCTGAAAACAGAAAAATGCTGTCACATTCCCAAAGGAGATGATTTCACTAACACAGATATTTTATCCTTATTGAATAACAGTTCACCCTACAAGCATTTCAACTCCCATGATTGCATAAATACCATAAAGTGACAATCAAAGTGAGGAAAAAGATCAGCATCTTACTCACAAGGAATCCTACCAAATATATTTATGATCATTTCTTCCAGAACAATTACTGTAAGTGTATGACTGGTGACCTGAGCAAGGGCTGCATCATCTAAACCCCAAATTGAGAAGAACTTGCATTAAGTCTTTCATAGTTAAGCCACTGTGCAACCCAAAGAAATGTCCACTTCACTAAATCTGCTTTCAGTCTTTCTCACTGCCTCACTAATTAACACTTCAGTAGCTGGTAGGTCCATATCTTCCCTCAGTGTACATCTTCTTGCCTTTAAATTGATGAAGATATTACACAAATGTACCGTGTTTGGGAAATCCATGGCCATACATCATGGTTCAAATGAGATATCCAAGTCCAGCTTTACTGTGATTTACCACACTTTCATCTTTCAATTCACTATGAACTGTGGTATATTGTACTGTTGTTTGGAGATAATAACAAAGATATTCATTTAATACCATCTAACTAATTTTTGAATACTTTCAGTCACAATTCAACAATTCATGGACATAAAAGGAGAAAACCTGGGTATGAATGGATGTCTTTGAAGTTCTAAATCTCAGTACGAATTCCCCAATATTTGTTGCTCATAATGTTCTGGGATGGTATAATCAACTGAACACAACAGTGATATTATCTCCAGGCATTTAAAACTGGGGGAATTCCACCAACTAAATGCTGAGAAAGTAATTTTAGAAGCCCTTTGCAGAGTCACGAGTAAGTTGTTTAAATAAGGTATCTGTGCTGTTCTTCCAAGAATCCCATCTCAGATACCCACCCTAGACATGCTAATGAGAAACATAACCTACAATAGGCACAAGATTTTCTAGACAAAAATGGATAGTAGACTTGAGGAAATGGTTATAAATCTGCATTTTTCATCAACAGATAAACTAAGTGGAATGGTTTTTTTTTTGGTAACATGCTCCGTTGTGTCAAGCAGTTTGTTGTAGCCTAAATCATTTAGGTTGTTAGGAGCTATTTGTGCCACTGTTTTATTGTTCTGCAGTTTTCATTTTTCTTTTAAATCTCTGATCGATATAAGTAGCTATTAATTCCAAATCACTGGTAGGTCTGAAACTTATTTGTTTTTCTCTCAAGTGATATTTGAGCAAGTCAATAAATCCCAAGTAAAACTGACAATACAAAAAGTATTTTTTGATCTGATGAAATAAATTCTTAATAACTGACTTTTAAAAAAATCTATCCCATTGACAATGTTGATTTCAATTTCCTTGGAGTCAAGTTGTAGATGAAATTGAATCATGCAATACCAGTATCAGGGAATGAGATTGCAATCAAAAAATAACATAGAGATTATATACTCTCTCTTTATAAGACAGTCTAAAAGCTATTTAATTCAACATAGATCATGATATCCTGGCAGCAGACTTTTACCTAATCTTCTGCACTGTTTGAAAATTGAGTACGAGGAGGTGAATAGATGTACATACCCAGATTTCTGTAGTTTTGAAAGAGAAACATCTCATGCAGTTCTACCCACCTACACTCATGAATCTACATAAAAAACATGGATGAGATCCAGAACCACAGTAGCTCCATCTTCACTTGGGAAAATAGTTTATATATGCAATGTAGTGTAATTTTCACTTTATCAAATATTTCTACAATTTAGTTATGTAGGCCCCTTATACAGGTCATGGAAGGAATCCTAATCCTCAGCTTCAAAGTGTCACCTGCACTCTATCAGTCCTCTCAATAGATTTTATAGGACAGCGTACTAATTTACTCTGGAATAGAGTTAACTTTCTTCATGGTAGCTCATATGATGCTGTTTTTTTGATTTATGACTAAAACAGTATGGCTTTTGATTTAACCGCAGGACTGTCTTTGATTTAACCCACAAGATTTTTCACTTTTACCCTTATAATTCTCTCCTCCATCCTGGGGAGGAGTGAGGGGCTTTGTGGGGCTGAGCTGCCTCTTGGGGTTAACCCAGAATAGATGGTTGATTCATATACAAATATCTATACAGTTGACATTAGGAAATCGATCCCTTTGCCCAGACATAGACATCTGGTGGTACATA
Organism: Aphelocoma coerulescens; assembly: GCF_041296385.1. NCBI lineage: Eukaryota > Metazoa > Chordata > Aves > Passeriformes > Corvidae > Aphelocoma > Aphelocoma coerulescens. Next base: position 162,685,362 of record NC_091015.1, read on the forward strand.
AAACACATTAGATAATCATATTTCAATACAGAACTTCCTTTGTGAGATGCCATAGCTTATCTCAAAAAGTTCCTGTCCTCAGCTAAGTTATTCCCCAGATTCAAAAACTGCAATGAATGGCTTTTCATTGGCTTTTGCTTAGGTTTAATTCATAACACTATTAACAGTGCTGGATGGGTCTTAGTACAGCAAACGACAGGGACAATTACAAGGAAACCAGAAATTCAATTTTTTTAAGCTAAACAACTATTCTGGAAAGTTACAGCTCATCAGAGACTAAGCTCAGTTGTCAAATAAAGGCATCAAGAAGCAGGTGAAATTTCCTATAGTACCTGAGCTGGTAGATATGAACTGGTAAGTACATGTGCCAGTTTGGACAAATTTGGAGGAAAATATCCTCTGACAGAAGGCAGGTTACAACAATCCCTCCCCCACCAGGTTCAGGAAAAAAATAGTTTTCCTTGTAGGAAAATGAAGGAAGAAAAACTATTTATTTAACAACCCACAGGAAAAGAATAATAATACTGAATAATAAAACCTCTTGCTGTGGAGAGAAACCTGGAAAGATTTCAGAGTCCTTCTGTAGGTGTGGTCTGTCTCCTCCTCCTTGGAGCTGGGTCGTGGGCCCACCTCCAGGGCCTTGGTGAAAAATTCTCCCGGTGTGTTCTGTTGTTGAAACAGTCCAGAAGAGAAGAAGGGAAAAACCAAAGTCCCAGGAAAACAAAGTTCAACTCTCCGTCTCCCTCCGGAGTAAAGGAGCTGAAAGCTGGCTGAAAAGCAAGAAGGTGCTTCCTCTGCTCTTCCCCTGCAGCAGGAGAATGCAGAGGAGTGTGTGTCTGTGTCCTTGAATAACTGTTTTGAAAAGTTCGCTCATTTTTTTTCTCTCTCCCCTCTTGGGCTCAGTTTAAAGGCACAGAAAGGCACAGAATTAATTTCTTTGACTTGCAGAAGAACACTGTACTACCACAGCAAGTGCTAGACACCAGGGTGTACCCCAGAACATGTCAAATGTCAGCAGACATGAGAAATGCAATCATTAATGTCAAAAAAAAGCTCCTCAAAAAATGATGTCACAGCAGAGAAGTTGTGGATGCCCCATCCCTGGAAGTGTTCAAGGCCAGGCTGGATGGGGCTTGGAGACCTGGTCTCATGGAAGGTGACCCTGCCTATGTCAAGGGGGTTGAAACCAGATGGTTTTAAAGGTCCCTTCCAACCCACTCTATGATTCTATTATTTTAATTTTAGGTAGCTTATTAATGCCCTCTTCCATACATTACTAGCTGTTGTAGGAGATCAGAGAGATGATTAATGGCTCAAAATAAGTAAAGTGTGTGTTTGGGGTAGGGCAGGGCAAGTTCTGCATAGGTGGTTCAGTGCACTTCTGCGCACCACATCCACTGGAGCCTCTGGTCCAGCCCCAAAGCAGCTACCAAGCAACTGGCACACCAAAAATCCCCCCTTGGGGTAGGGCCTGGGGACATCAGAGCAGATAAAAGACACAGGTGGGCCCAGTGATGTGTAGCACTACCTCAAGCCCTTCAGGAGCTGAGACCTCTCTAGACCCAAGGCAGTAATGATTGGTCTTGCCTTGCCTTGCCTGCCTTGCCTTGCCTTTTGTTTCCTGTCCTGTCCTTTTTTTTTTTCTTTTCTAGTACAGAAACATGGGAACACATACATTACACTTCGATTAATTCCTAGCACAGAATTTAAAAGGGATTTAACTTCTCAGTTATGCACAAGGTGTACAGTCACAGTAACAACACACACCAACAGCCATTATACTTATGTATGTAGATATGAGTAATTATAAATTTAACTACAAGGCATTACTTATGTATCTATAGTTGTGGCAGCTCTTTTTTTATCTCATCTTGTAGAATTCCAGGAAACATTAATTGGGTAAGAAAGAATGCTTCTGGAGAGCAGAACAGCCTGAACTCTGTAATGGATATTATTCTTGCAGTGATAGAAGGAACTAAGACACAGTTGAAAAGTCCCTACCATGAAAACCTCACAAACCAAGGTCCCAGAGACACAGAAGAGAGGACTGCAAAGAGTGCCTTGTTCAGCTTGCACAATGGATCACTGCCAGGGACGAAAACACGGTGTTTGCCTCTTCACTCAGCCCACTGTGCAAGCTGGGAGGGGGTTCAACATCCAGCACAGATATCGAGCCTTAGCTACTCATGGAACTTTCTGCAGTCACTGAAAAGAGACAGGCACTGGGAGAGGTCAATCTATCCAACCTGCCTTCAACATCTTCCCTGATGGAATAAATCTGTCTTTGCAAAATCTTCCTTTCCCACAGCTTACATGAGGAACTTAAAAGTCTAGTTTAAGACCTAAAATATTTCAGTGCAAAATTGCTATTGCAAAATGCATTGTTTATATATTTTTCTTTTTTTGATTAATGAATGGCATAACAAATATGGCAGAGGAATATTTTGAAAATGTAGGATCTGTGTTAGTTGGGAATTTTGCCTTGTCTTGCTGTCATTAAAGAAAACAGCATGCTGAGATTTTCAGCACTCAGACGAAAAAGACATTCAAGGACCAAAGGGTGATTATGCCTAAGATAATGATGTGGAGGACAAGGGCATTAGCTAAATTCACATTCATGCTTTAATAATTGCTTAGATTATCCAGTTCACAAGTGACTTGGAGTTAATAACAGTCAGGTCAGCTGATTAATAGCAGTGCTTTTAATTTTACCAGTGTTGTTCTTTGCCAACCTATTTTTATTTGAAGCAGCATCACCCAAGTGACATTGTTCTTCTTTATTGTGATTTTCCAAAATTTTCTATAGATGAATAATTACTACAAAGGAAAGAAATGAGTTACAAAGGCATTAACAAGAAAAGCAGTTTATTTATCCAAGGAATTGAAAATTTAAAAAGTGAAAAGTAGGGTTCTCTATACAGAAAGGGAAAAGGTTTTGAACAATCTATGGGGATTTTGTGGGTTTGGTTTGGGGATTTTTTGGTGGTTTTTTTTGGTTTCCCTGAAGCTACATTTGTCATTCAGAGTGTCCCTGATGCTGTATGTATTTTTATTCACGCAATTCCCTCTCTTTTTCCCTGTGGCACACAAATTCCTACCATTCTGCATAGAAAGACCATAGGTTTTCCAGCAGCATCGAATTTCCAACTAATTCCTTAAAGAAATGCTGTGTCCACGTGTTGGGGTCCCTTCCCCCCTGCCATGTGGTCCTGGGAGAGGGGCCCTGGGGGGAGACACGGGGTTTCCCTGCCCCTGGTCAGCCTCGTTCCCCATTGGTTGTTTTGTGTTCCCCTGCACGGGCAAGGACCCTCGGGTCCTGGGATTGCAGCAGCTCCTCAGCAGAGCCCCGGCCATGCGGCTGGAGAAATAAACATCTCTGAAACATCTACCAAGAATCAATCCTTATATTTCTTTTCCACGGGCCTCGTTGTCTGATACACGTGTTGCAGTATCCCCACTGTAACATCCATGCACAGAAGAAGAACCTGTGATCCCACATGCACCACCAGTCACACGTCCTACTGTGCGGGTGGGTGGAATTGAATGCCAGAATATGCAGGGCAGGGAGTTATTACAGTTCTCCAGGTTCTACCAGTAGAACTTTAAGACTGCCTGAAATTTCCATTCCAGGTGGGAAATGGGCTATTGGATCATATCCTTCATATTAAAAACCGAATAGTATTAACAACAAATTAACCAAAAGATGTCTTTACCTAATGCCATTTATTTTTTTTTTTTTTAGAAAAAAAAGAGAAGAAAGATACAGTAGGGACTTCTGCATTGGAAAGACCTAATGACACTGCTTCACCAACTTCTAGAAAAACCCCAATAAGAGAGTGGTGCTCTGCTGTGAAGAATAGAGTAGAATTAAAGCAAGAATAAGGTGTTTTGGTGGCCCTGTGTAACAGAATAAATTGTGTCTACTCCTTCTATGAACTAGCCAGCATAGTAACAAGAAAATATTTTATTAGTTAGAAAGGTGCAGAAAACATATTAAAAAGTAGTATTAAATAACAGTATTAAATAATTTATATAACTTTTTCCTACTCCTGACTTTTTGATTACAGAGTTTTTTAATATAAAAACGTATTTTGAAACAGTTATTCACTGTTTTAAACAGTACAAATTGATGTATAAATTGACTTTTTTTCATGGGAGTATAATTACATTGCAGGAAATCTTGTATAATTGTATTATTCAATCTGGTTCAGCACATAGTTTTACAATAGACATAATGTGAGCACAATCAGAATTACATCTATTCTCTATTCTAAACTAATTATAGCATTTTTTTGCTTTAATAACAGCACAATGTGGTAATGCTGCTGGGTGACAACTCATACAAGCAAAAGACTAATATAGTAGGACAGTAACAGTGATGGGAAAAGACAATCTGTGAATGAATAAAACTATCATGAGAAAAACCCTAAAAAATTACAACAAATTACAGTTGCCTCTGGATTGCCATAACTGTGTTATGGCTGGATTTTTCATGAGGAATAATAAGGCTGACATTGCCTCCTGCAGCTGGACGTGGTATGAGCATGTGGGCAAGGTGAAATCTAGTTCTGTGCCAAGTTACAAGGGGGAGTACTGGATAGTACAGTCCCTTTCCTCATTGGAACAAAGATCCTGTTTTGTTTTCCTCCTATGCAATGTGAATCTAAAGGGAAAACATGCCACTTATCTGTGGATATGGAAAGCAATGGACCAGGTGAAAGTAGTGATGGGGAGTAGGAGGTAAAACAGATTTTAAAAAAAGGGTGGAAAAGCGTAAAACTTTTTGACTCTTTCTGTGTGGCCCATGTTTTCCTTCCCCATGAGTACCATTTGTCTCCCCCTGCAATGTGGAAGGAAAGAACCTGTGCCCTTTACAGCTCTGTGCCACCCCCATCACAATTTCCACATCTCTATTTTCTCCATCTGCCCACAGTTACTAGAGAAGAAGTGGTGACACTGAGCCCCCGCCCCCAAGCATGGGGCTTGTTGGACTTACCCCAATCAGGAATGGAGACATTTCCACATCTTTAGTAAGGATATTATCTCAGGTGGGATTTAAAAGGTGGTGGGATGGCACCTCTGAGTGTTTCTTGAGTATTTTAGAACACATAAAATCCTATCAAAAGTGGAAGTAGTACAGTCAGGTGCTTGAAGGAAAACAAGGAAAATATATTTCGTGTGTTGTTCTTCAAGCTTCTAGCAATGCTGAAAATTCTGAATGGAATATACTTACAATTCAACCTACAGATTATGATGGATCATTTATTTACTTGCATCATTTTTTCTGTTCTTTTCAGGGTGCCTAATTTTTCTATTTAATAATAATTACCAAAAGCAAAAGAAATTTTCTCAGAGTCATGGCTAATACTGAAAGCGGTAAAAGTCAAAGGTGGCAACAGCCAAATTTCTTCATCATCTTTTCCTACCTCCTCAATTCTCCTCGAGGGAGGGTCCTTATTGTGAAAACCTTCATACACAGTTAACTTTTTGTATTGGGTGTGTTTGTTATGGTTGAGATGACACACAAAAACACACACACAAATAAATGATATAATGTCTTTCCATATAAGATGAAACTGTATTATGTGGGAAACAGGGAGCTGTAAGAGTGATTTCCCATTCTGCTTTCACCACAACTCCACTGTTTTTTTTTTTCCTGGTAATCCTTTAAAATGGATATAACTGTGATTGACTATCTTTAATTGGATGAGCAATTAGAAGTTTGGGCATTCATCTTTATTTATCTGAATGCTGCAAAACTGGCCTGGGATTTGCTAGAGAGCTGGATGTCTTGGGAAATCTCCTATCGTCACTTGGTCATGCATATTACCAATGCATGGGTGTCTCCTGATTATTTTTCTCTTTTTTGAAAGCGTGATACTTGGATTTATTCATATTTGGAAAAGGAGTAATTTTAAATTTAGCTAAAAATTCATGGGAATTAGAAACAAAATTAATACAGGAGGATAATGGGCCAGCATGAGGTTTTAATTAATCTTTGTCTTACCCTGGGACGTGGAAAATGTCAATTTGCACTAGTTCCATGAAGGATTAAGACGAGTAATATGTACAGTCCATTTAGCTTTGAAATAAAGCATAAAGAAAATAAAATTGAGAACTTTTGATTCAATGTGACACCAAAGGGGAAGAGAATTAAACAGTTATTAAATGGAGCCGGCTCAGTTACCACCATTGGAGGTGACCCTAACAAAATACAGCTGGTTTTACCAGACACCATTTATATCCCCAAGCCACATTTATAGCAATGTTTGCCAAAATCAGAATTCAAACAAATGTCTTCTGTTGACTGCTGTGCAGGCCAGAACATCCCATTTGTTCCACTGAAACATCAAAAAAGATAGAGGAAGATGCCAAATGAGTAAACTGAGGAGATTCTGGCTTTGTGTAATCCATACTTCATACCTTGTCCCTCCTGAGTATAGATCCAGCTGCAAAAGGATGAGAGGGAAACAAACTGGATGTGTGAGATCTATAGTTTATGAGGACCTGGCAGTGATTTGGGTTCAGAAAGTGGGCAGGGAGCTACCTTTGCAATGCTACTGGTAAAGTGAGTCTCATGATCCAGCTCCAGAAAAATACTTATGCTCATCTCAGCCAAATTTTCCCTATTGCCTTGGTTTAGTCATTAGAGAAATTTGATATTCTTTAAAGAACTAGTAAATTTATTGAAGGGATTAAGACATTAGGCAGAAACTTTATTACTATTAATAATACAAGTCTAACTTCTAAGGGGAAAAGAAATGATAAATAAGTCATCAGTACATCTGGAATTTGTCTCTACATTCTCCTTCAGTCTTTTGTCCAAGCCTTCTTTTTGAATCCTTTACCAATTCTAAGTATTGTGACCTTCCAAATTTTCAGTAAATGTTGTGGTTATTTCCATTCCTGTCTTCAGGAACTTGGGTTCTAAATGTTTCCTTCTCTTTATGAAACAGGGAACAGATGGAAAACTCTTTTTAAGTGCCAACTTTTCCTCCACTTCTGATCTGCTAACATTCTAAAAAAATGTTATATACCTAATTCAGACTCTTCCCACCCTTAGCTAAATTGCCTTCAGACATTAGACTACAAGACAACTCAAGAGAAATATTGGAAATAACAGACAACTTTAGAGGGTGTTTGCTGGTGTCATGAAACATTGTGCTTTGGAAGAATGAGAATTGAAAAGTTCCCTCCTCCCACCCTTCCTTCTGGTTGAACAGCACCTTCCACCCTTCCAAGATTACTGCACACATCCTCTTACCTTTAAGGTAAATTTATGGATGAGGAAATCACAGTGACAAAATTGAGTATTGCATCCAGCTCTGGGGTCCCCAACACAGGAATGATATCAACCTGTTGGAAGTAGTCCAGAGGAGGCCACCAAAATAATGAGAGGGGTGGAGCAACTCTGCTGTGAGGAAAGGCTGAGAGAATTGGGATTGTTCAGCCTAGAAGAGAAGGCTTTGGGGTGACATAATTTTGGCCTTCAAGTACCTGAAGAAGCCAAAAAGAAAAATGGAGAGACTTTTTACAAGAGCCTGGAGTGATAGGACAAGGAGGAACAGCTTCCAACTGAAAGAGAGTAGGTTTAGATTAGATATTGGGAAAAATTCTTTTCTGGGAGGGTGGTGAGGCACCGAACCAGGTCTCCCAGAGAAGCTGTGGATGGCCCATCCCCGGAGCTGTTCAAAGCCAGACTGCATGGGGCTCTGAGCAAGCTGATCTAGTGGAAGGTGTCCCTGCCCATGTCAGGGGGGTGGAACTGGATCAGCTTTGAGGCTCCTTCCAACCCAAACCATTCCATGATTCTATGAATACTCTATGAACCTCTCAAACACAGTTTTGTTGATAGTTTCTTTAAATATGCTATCGTGCCCTTTTTAATTTTTTTTTTTCCTAGATAAAAGTGAAATTGTAAAATCCACTCTTCATGGGTCACTCAACTGGTCAGAAGGTTTTGGGCAGCTTTTGTATGTATATATATTTTCCCTTAACATCTCCAATAATGAGCACTTTTTTTTTTTTTTCAAAATATCATTTTCATTCACTAATTAATTGGAAATATCAAATAAAGAGGGTAAAAGAGGAAACACAAGGAAACAAAATGTGTTATACATCATAAAAGACTGATGAGAAACATGAAAATAATAGCAGAGAGTGGATTAAATAACAGAAGAAAATAGATTGGACAGTATAAAAAATGGTTAATATATTGAGAATTTAGTAAGAAGTAGAGAAATTGAGCAAAGGAATGAGACGATTACTAAAAACTTTTTGTAGGGATGTGCAGAAGGCAGTAAATCACCTCACACTTACCTGATAGGAGTGCTCTGGAGAATGAAGAGTAATTGGAGTTCACTGGAATAAGAACTGTATTCTGACTGATTCTGTGCAGAATCTGAAAGAACCTCTTTGACTACACACTAAAAGGTGCTGCTGAAGATCATGGAGGAGAAATCCATCAGACGGTAAAGCAGCAAGGTAGCCACCATTACTCAGGAAGATCCTCAGCAGCAAACCCCTGGAAGCTGAGAGATTGCTCAGAGAAAGTATCATCTGGGGTGGCCTCTCTCTACACAAGATATGAAGTTATACATGTTTTTGGTCCAACTCACACCCCTTTGTAATGATTTATTTTGGCACTGGAATAAGTACTGTAGTGTCATAGAATCATGGAACGGTTTGAGTTGAAAGGGACCTTAAAGATCATCTTGTTCCAACAAGATGCCATGGGCAGGGACACCTTCCACTACACCCGGTTGCTCAGGACCTGGACTAGTCATACCTAGAGTAAAACTAACAGATTTTTTCTTTAACAATCCAGTAATTGGCACTTTGCCCTTCTTACAACACTTTTTATATAGTATAAAATTGCTTATTATATATTGGATGAATTTTCATATTATTTCAATAAAGCATTAATTTGATTTTGTTATGCTGTTTCTCCAGCTCTTATTTCCAAGTTTATGTGCATTCTTGAATTGTATAGTCAGGAATAGTTTGTGTCTTTTTTTTATATTTGTTTTCAGTCTACCAATCAATTCAAGAAATATTTAGGACAAATCTTGCCTCCACATCCATTTAACTCCAATAGGTTGTGCATTTGAGCATCTACTTTAACAAAAAGTTTACAAATTGATAATAGACTCTTGTAAACCATGGCTGCACTTGAAATGGTGGAACATTGGGGACATTTAAGGTTAATAAAGCTTCTATCAGTTCTTTCCCTTTCTTAATAAATATATCTCCACAGTAGAAATTAAAAAAAAAAAAAAAAAGAGAGAACTTCTACCTGTTTTGTCCTAAAATGCCTTGAAATCATAATAATTTGAACACTATTTTTAAATTTTCATACTTAGGGTATAACATGATCCCTGCAGGACATCAGGTGGTATTTTAATCTCATATAAAGCTGTTGATATCAGTAGAGACATAGAAATAGTTACTACTCAGCATGAGCAAGAACAAGAAGTAATTTATATAACAGAAAACAAGGTACTTTGTTTGAAATTGGAGACGTACAGGTGGGAAAAAAATTGGGAAACTATTTTGGTTTTCTTATGAGGCTTTAGGGCAGAAATTTTCATCTCGCTTCCACTCGTGACTACATTTTTGTAAAACAAAAAACATTCTAATTTATTTCAAGCTTGAAAGCCGTTTAGGATATGATCCAACTTTTAATAATCTCATCTCTAATGTGCCAACATAAGTAGCTTGATCCCATACTGCAATTTGATACCACATGAAAGCCACTCCACAAACGCAGCACTACATCTCCAACTACACGTTTCAAACTGCACTTCAGAGCTTAACTGAAGATTGTTAAATACTTTTCCTTGTCCTGATGATGCCTTGAGAGGCCTCCTGGAAACAGAGACTAGACAGGAGTAAGGGAATAAGGTAGGTATTTATTTGAAAGGCTTTCAAAGGTACACCCTAGGGAGCCAGAGGCTACTGCCAGAAATGGATCCCAAGATGGACAACAGGTCATAAGTTCGTCACACTTTTATAGGTTTGGTTCATTTGCATATCAGGGTTAATTCTCCAATCAAAGCTTCAGTTTAATGATGAAATTCCCTTCTACTTGTTCCCCTCTCAAAGGCTCTTTAGTTTATACTTTTTGGGCCTAGGATGGTCTAGGTGTCCTTGAAGAGCAGGCCCAGAGAGGCTTTGCTACCTAGCATGAGAGAGCAGAAATTAACAGGCTACAAGAAACTTCAGAGTTACACACTAGGCAGTACAGGATTTGAAAAATATAAAAGCTAAAACCTAAGGCATCACTGCTGTAACCTAAGAAGCCAGCTAACTACACATTTCCACATTTAAAAATTGTGGGGTTGTACTTTCATTATATATACCTTTTTTTTTTTTCTAATCACAATATCAATTATTATGACAGAACTCTGCACTTGAAACCTGTTTCAATTTTATGCCATGTCAGGACAACTTCACTCTTTATGAATAAGCTGATTAATTTATGTCAAACATCTAACTGATGTCAGGGATGTTTTACTGTCTGCTAAATGTTGATTGCATATACATATGGCAAAGTGCACAAAAAAAAAAAAAGAATTTGGGGTTAAGCTTCCCAAAATGAATCAATCTACTATGCTGTACCTATGTGTTTTTAGTCTACATTCAGATTCTATTTCCAAGCTTTGAAAACTTCCCAAGACATACATTGTTATCGCTCATACAATTAAAAAAATTTCAAATCTCCATCAAAAATGCAAGTATTTAGAACTTTTAAAACTTATATTGGTGAATATATTTAAAAAGAAATAAACATAATTTTTAGTCTGAAATTAAGGTTGTCTCTCTGCTCCCTTATTCCATGTTCAAGAGCTACCTCAGTTTGATGAACTTGACACAAAATTTTATTTTTAAACTAGTTTTTAGAGGAATACATAAAGACATCTAATGCACAAATAAAAATAATGCACTACAAAATAATCTCATCTTTACACAAAAATGTTGCCAGGTGAAGATCTATTCTACCATATGAAACCAAGATGTTATATTTCAAAGTAGTCAACAAAATTAAAGTGGATTTTTAACAGAAATAGGGTACAATTTCTTAATAATTAGTTGGCTTTTAATCCAGAAATTATTTAACCTGTTACCTTTCCTGTTTTCTCCTCATTTGCAAGGAGTATTGATATGGATCTTTTGGAAGGAATGCCTACTTGACTGTTGGAGTTAGGGGATGGCTTGCTGTGCAGTTGTTCTAGATTTTCATTGCTGGTTTATCAGCTCCTCTCCTTCATTTCTCATTATTCAATCCACCTTTACATTCCTTTCCTATTTTTTAGTGGCATATGCAGATCTCTGTTCTCATTCACTGGTTCTGCATCACCTACTTTGCACTTTGCCTCAGGGCTTGACCCAACGTTTGCTGGATTCAGACAGTCTGTACACATCAGGGAGAGCATTACCAGAATAGAGAGGGAGTTTCATGAGTGACTGAAGGGTTGAGGTATCACTTTTTCTTGAATCACAACCTATCCCAGCCCCTAAAAATGTTTAGAGAAAAAAGCTTAGCACAGCTGGATCTATAAGTTACCCACATCCTAAATAGGTGGAGACCAGGTGGGTGTGTTTCACAACACAACAATTTAAACAAGCTAAGCCACTAATCATTGCCTTCCATGGCAAGTGTCCCTTCCAAAGTGCTCCTGGACTGTGTGGGACATCACTCTTCAGGTCACATTATTTAACAAGAATAGGATCATACAATTATAGAATGGTTTGGGTCAGAAGGGACCTAAAGATCATTTAGTTCCAACCTTCCTGCCATGGGCAGAGACACCTTCCACTAGACCAGGTTGCTCAGTCAATCAAGTCTTGCCTTCTGAGCAGTCTTGCAGATTTAGACATATCTTTGATATGAAGGATGCTCAGTCAGCTTGAAGGAAAACCTGCATGGACTTCCTTTGTTATATGTTTTCTGCTTTCAATTTTCCTAAGAATATAGGTCTTTAATGAGTATTGGATGCTTATTAAAAGGAAAGGAAAATTTTGGATTCCTAAACACAAGTCAGTAATGTAGTTCTAAAGAAGATATTTGCATGAAGTAATAGCATTAAAAAAGTTGAGCTACCCAAGTTGTTCTTGCTATTTATCAGTATTATCATATGAGAAAAGGCTGAAAGAGTTGGCACTATTTAGCTTGGAAAAGAGAAAGTTCAGCTGGATCTTATCCCCACGTGTAAATACCTGATGAGAAGGAATGAAGGAGAAGGAACCAGATTCTGCCCACTGACAGGATGTGAGGTAATGAGCACAAATAAAAACCCATCAAATTCCATCTGAGTGCAAAGAAATCCCGCACTTTTGAATGGTGAGCATGCTCAAATGGTGGAAGATGTTGTGCACAGCTTTTGCCAAACAGTATTTTTAAGGCTAGAACATTACTGTGTTTTCAGTACTGTCCTTGTCACAAATCCAAAATAAACCACTACATGAGCTGCTATGAAGAATATTAACTTTATCCCAGCCAAAACCAGTGCATATCCCAATGACTGTGTGATTATCACAGTGTATACCTTCCCCCCTCTATTTATAGCAAGGCTTTCTTTGTAATACACATTGTAAAACCATGTAATAAGGTCTTTACTGAAAGGCTTTTTTATTCCATGGATTAACTCCTCAAAAGGCTGCTGTCAGTTAAACACATGGCTAACAACAAACTTCACATTTTATCACAATCACATTTTAAAATCAAGAGAAATTTCTATGGTAAAAATAAACATTGTGAATGAGAGTAAATACATTCATCAATTTTTAAGTTCTTGACTGCATTGCTCAGTTTTTCTCTAGGTACGTCTAAATTTGCACATGCATTCAAACCCCTGCATAATCTGAATGAGAAGATTTCACTGCAGAAAATTCACTGTAGAAGAGTCAGAAATGGGAAAAGGATAACCCAGTTACATATCTTTTTCTCCATACTTTGTCTAATGATTTATATCCCTCACTAAAAGAGATATACTTGTCAAGGACCCCCAGATTGAACAATGTGTAGCCTCTTTTTATCACTGAGGAGGGGGAACAGGTCAGTCATTAGAGTGAATAAGACCCTCATTGATTTTAATTGAGTCCTATTGATTTGCATAGAAGACTATTAGTTTGAATTGACTTTTATTGATTTGTACCTAATTGGACTCAATTAAAACCCAGTGACTTGCATTGAGCAAACTAAATTGCACTGGCTAATTGGACTGAACTGAAGCTCATTGAAGTGAAAAATGTTCAGAGAGATGAGCAAAAAGCCTGCAATTCCTTTTAATAAGACTCCTATGCTGTTGATGAGTGCCTGCTGAAATCTGAGTGAATGTCATCATTAAAGACTCTCTTTGAAAAACAGTGTTGTTTGCATGTGACTTGTGATTACCTTCAGCTGTTGGTTTATTTAATTTATAATATTTTTTCCCCTTGCCTAAGGATCTTGCCAAAAAAGCAGGATTTCTATTTAATTACTTTAAAAAGAGTTGCAACACTTCTTTTTTTTTTTTTTTTCTCCTGAAAAAATCCATCTTGCATATGTAACCCACTTCACAGGTGGCATAAGGAATGAGTCTAGGCAAACAGGGGTATTATTAAAACACTCAGACAGGACTTGCAGACTCCCATCTTGCTTTCTCCATTATGCAGATGGTTCACTATACTCATACAAACAGTGGCTTGGAGCACAGAGCAGGGCAGCTTCACAGGGCACTGGGAACCCTGTCCAAATGAAGGGTTATCAGATGCAGATGAAGCTTAATCAATCCTATAAGTAATTTGATGAGTTTGTTAAAATCATTGAATACATTTTTAATTAGGATCACCAACATAAGTGAGGATAGCACCGTTGCACCAGAAATCAGTGATTTCTTTGCTTATTGAAACTTTATAATATATAATGATGTAGATCAAGGCTATGCAGAATGTGGTTGAATTTGGACTGAAAGATGCTCCTCTTCAGCTTTCAAATTATTCTGAACCCACCCTATTTTACTCAGTACATGAATGCAGGAACCACAGCTGTTAGTAGGAATCACCATGGCTGGTACAGGAAGATGCCTCCAGACAGACAATTATTCAAACTGCAAAGAGCCTGTAGGCCTGTGGTTTAGGTTACAAATCACAAAGTACAGCCATGGTGGTGGAGGTCACTACACACCTCAACCTACTGGAGGAAAAGATAATCCAACAGATAAAAGACCTTAAATCTCCAACAGTTTGAAAAAGAAACATACAATATTGGAAAGGAAGAAACTTCCTGGGCCACTAAAACCAGTGCTTTTCTGTCCCAGGCATGCATCATGTGTTCCCTTATATAAACCTATAGTTTCAGTATAAAACTCCCATATTTTTTACCCATATTACTCTTACCAGAATATTCTTTATGTCTCATTTCTTCCATGAGAATCAATGTCTAACTTTCAGAATCTGTTTAGTCACAGCTATGTTACAGTAGCTACATAAAAACATTGTGCTTTAGCAGTACTTGTCTCTCACTATTGTTTACTCCCCTGGCATATTTATAGATCACAATTATATTCCTTGAGAGTCTTTGTTTTATTGTGCTAAATAAGCCAAGTTCTTTCAGCACACTCTCACAAGGTATGGTTTCCCATTGCCTGTGTACAATCATTTGTCTCAATACCTATTCTAGCCTGAATTGATTTTTTTTTTTACTTACACATGAATGATCAGAACTTTTACACAGATACAAAAACTGGAGAGAGAGAGAGGAAGAGACGAAGAAAGGAAGAGGAAGAGAGGAAGAAAGGAAGAGAGGGAGAGAGAAAGCAAGCAAGCAAGCAAGAGAGGGATGGAAAGAGACAGAGAAGGAGAGAAAGGGCTAGAAGGAGAGAGAAAAATTTTGTTGGGATTCTGGCAGAGGGTAATGCCATGATAATTTAATTTGGCCAAACAACTATATGACTTCTGATGGTGATGGGAACTCCTGTTAAAAGAGTGGGTCCTTGCCTCAATATCTTCACACAAATCAAGAAAGATGTCCCAAAACACTGTTTTGCTCAGTTTGTACAAGCCAGATGGCCCAGGTGACATGAGAACCCCAGGACAACAACTCTTGGTGTATTAACTCTTGTTAATACACCTTAATTACATAAAAAACCCGACTTGAATATCTTAACTGCATACAAAAGACTGTCCTACACAACCAGGTCTGCAAGAAAACATTTCTATTGTTTATGTTCAATTATATTATCTATGCACAACACTCCTGTAGCAGGAATGATATAAAAAGTCTGTGGCTTAGTTCACCCAGGAGTTCACTCAGCTTCCTTAGATGTATGAATTGGTCCTGATGCAGCAGAAGCTGACTCAGGAGTAATTTGTAGTTTGAAATTCCCATCTGAACAGCTCCTGTAACAACAAGTCCAATATGTAATTCTAAAGGCTGGGTCAGTCACCTGGTTTTGACTTTTGATGCTGTCTCCAGGCAATCCATTATCCTGCCTCTGCAGGTGTCTGTCCAGAAACCTCTTGGACCATGCCAGCAGGATTCTGAGTGCACAGGCACACCTCTGAAAACAGATATCCCACTGTTATAACTAATGAATAAACTTAAATTTCATAATTCCAACTCACAACCTAAATCCCATAATCCTGCCACAACTGCACAGAGTATCCCAATTGAGTTTTCAGTGGAAAATAGCACAAAGACTTTCGTATTTATACAGAAATTTCATCCTCTGATAAAAGGAAAGACCATTTTTTTCCCCACAGTTACTTCACATTATCCATATTTATCCTTTGAGGAGATAAAATGACAGAATTTTTCTCAATCATATATGGCTAATGAATAATATAGAAGAAATATTGCTATTAGGATCCATGTTCAAGAAGCACTTTTATTAGGAAATATACATTTACAAGGGATATCTTGGTCTCCTTTGTTCATACATTTCTTGAAAAAAATACTGAATTTTCGTAACAGATCATATTCATTTTTCAAAAATGAAGGCATGGAGTCCTTTGTTTTAAGTGACTTCTTATTTGAAAATATAGGGTAATTATTTATAGAGTCTATGACATTGTATCAAAGCGACAATTCTCTGTGCTCAGGTTTGTAAGACCATCAACCTCTGGGACTAATTCAAGAATGGAAAAAAGGGTACTATCTCTAAAAGAAACCAATGATCTAAAAATCTTTTTGATCTAAGGATCATAATGTTCTATTGAAGATATAATAATAACAGTGAGAAAGAAGAAACTCTGGAACAGTCTTCTGCAATTGATTAACCACTTAGTAACCCTTCACAAAATTTTTATGAGCATGTCTTTAATATAACACAAATATATTTCCAGCACTGTTTTATTTCTAGATTTGCTTTAATGACTATTAAATTGTCATAAATGAATCATTTCAAATATCATCTATTTCTGCTATAATATGGTAGTGGTTTTTTTTAATCCATATTTTAGGATCATATTTTGCATCACTGCCATTTATCTTCACTATCAGAATCTGTGCACTTACCAGTGTCCTTTATTACACAGCTTGAATTTTACACAGATTTTCTCATTACTGGAAAAGTGTTTTTCCTAAGTCAATTTTGCATTTAAATGAACCATTGTGTATTTCATTCTAATTTCTTAATTTCATGGCTAGTTTTTGCCTATGATTTTTACAAAATTAAGGATTATGGCCATAATAGTGACAACTATTTTTTTTTTAAATGTATTTATTTGGCATCCATTTTCCTGTGCTTCACTGAATTTCTTTGAATTGCTTGGAAGTGGGTGTGAGTGGGGAGAGAAATCTTTACAGGAAGCCAGTTTTAGTACAGAAATACAACAGAGGAGTAATTTTCATCCAGAGTTATTCCCATATATTGGATTTGTGTCTCGTTTTCTGGAGTTCTGGTTCTCTGTACTGAAAGAAAGCAATTGCAGGCACCTGACCACACACATTAAAGGCTGCTGTGCCTTAGAATGAGAGATGAAAGCTTGTGATTTCAAAGACATAAAAGCATTCAATGCAGGCACACTTGAGAAAGTCACAGAAGATTTGCCAGCACAGTATTATTTGTACTGTCTAGGCTAGTATACAAGAGCATTATTACAAAGCAAAATAAGCCCAGAAGAACTCAATTTGTCTCCTGAACATTCATTGCACGTCTATTGATGATCCAAAAGCACAGTCTTGCAAAATCACACAGAAGAATACTGGGACAAAAGAACTTCACTTTGCCTCTTGAAAGGTGATGTCTTGCTGCTTACCCTCCTGGAAAAACAAACAATTCCAGGAAAGCTGGACCTGCAAAATTATCTTTGTGTTTAGCAAGCAGCATGGAAAACATTTAGGAGGTTTTTTTGTCAGTGGTTGCCCTTCTCAGCCCCTCACCAAAGCTCACCGCAGGGAGTCATTGTGGTCACAGAGAATACTCCAAATTCCCTGTTGACACTTGACTGCATCCAGAATGTTGTGAAAGTACATTTTTTCTGTCTCAGTCACAACAAGAACTTCATAAGGCCGGGGTACAGTTCGTTTGCTGAACCAAAACGCTTCTCATAAGGCATCTCAATAGATAGAGTCCATTGAACCCTAATCCAAAGCCCTTCATCCAATACTGACCTAGATTTTGCTGGGTTTCTATTCAGACCTAAGCCTGATCTCTACAAACATAAATCCTTTTGGCTAAAATTATTGCTTCCTGTAACAGTTTTCATTTGCACATTTATATCTTCTGGAAATCTAGAAGAAAGAAAAAGTTTTTACTGTATCCCACAGTTCTTTTCTTCTTCTATCCGTTCTCTAGACTCTTCCTATATTTTTGGCTCATGAGTTTAATCTCTTTTTCTATAAATATGTAAAGATGATGACACATTTTTTAGCACAATTATTCAACTTCTAAAGCAAAGACTAAGAATCTTACACACACATAGTTCTCTGTTCTTTCTTTCCTTCATTCTCTTGCTCATTGTCTCATCTTGCTCCTGAAAATTTATTTCAGCATAAATTTATCTCTTTTCCTTCTGATGCACTCTGACCTCTGTTTCCTGGAAGATTTTCCAAACGTGCAGCCCTCACCTCACCTCCCTTGCTGTCTTTTCATACCTTTTTTTCTCCAAACTTTAAGAATATTTTATCCTCCTAAGACATCACTCATGTGCCCTGTGCCCTTTGCTACTCTCAGTCCTTGAAAAATCCTTCTTCTTCCTCCAAACTGGAGTAGAAAATAGGGAAAATCTGAAGCAGTCGTTTCTGCCTCTTCTTTGCTTCCCTGAGGTGCAGGAGACTGAAAGAAAGGGGATAAAAGAGAGGTCTGCACAAAAGAAAGGTAGATCACCTTAGAGGGAGTAGCTTGGATGGCTAGAGGTCCTGTTATGAGCTTTTAAATGAGACGAAAAGGGTACAAGAATGAAGGCAACATCTACTGTTTCCTTATGGGGAGGAGAGTGGCCATCACCTGTCACCATGGCTCACCAGCCCTGCTTTAGCTCTTTGAATGCTGCTGCAAACGAAATAAATAAAAGTTATTACATATTCTAACTCCTTCTTATCAAGAGGAATGATCTTTCATGGTCCCTGGAGCACTTAACACATTTAATTTCAGACTATGCAAAACTCAGGCACAATTATCTTTTATGTGAAAGAAAAATTCACGAGCTCTGTCTATATTATCAATTATTAAACTCATACAATTAGAAACACATTTAACAGATGCTGCATGCATCCATTTCCAAGTCCCTGTATACCTGCCTCTACACAGGGAGAAAAAAAGATCTGAATTGGAACCTCCATTAAAAGGACAACATGCCTTTAGCATTTTCTTAACCTCTAATTGCAGTGTCATCCACCATAACCCCTCAATATAAATTTTTAAAGCATATTTTCTTCCCTTTCTTATTCCATTTCAGGACACTTGGGAGAGGAAAGATTTCTGAGTCTCTCTTCAAAATAAAAGCATATTAGCTTTAAATCGAATAATGGAAAAATTGAGCTAAATAAAAGAGTCAGAAGTCATAGAATCCTAGAATGGTTTGAGTTGGAAGGAACCTTAAATATCATTTACTCCCCCCCCTTGTCATGGCCACAGACACCTTCCACTAGACAAAGTTGCTCCAAGCAAAATATGTCAAAATATGAAACTTAGCTTATGTTGCCTTCTTCGGTAGGACGTCTTCCTTACTTTGGCTAACAGATGGCAAAAGACAATAAATGAAAAAGGTATCTCTGGCTATAAAACCTGTTGGCTCATGAAAAGGTCCATGGCTTCTCAAAGAAAGGGACAGAGTCTTTTGACACCTAAAATTAGCAAAGAAAGAAAAAAAGAGAAACTGTATTGCACAGAGAAGCGTTTCAGGTTAGAGAGCCTTACTGTGGCTCTAAGAAGAGTTCCCTGTTTTTGTGTTTGAATGGTGATGGACCAGAGAATGCCAAAACTGAGTGAAGCCAAAGAAATTGTAATAATTACCAGGATAAAAAGCCTGCACAACTTTAAAACAGCTAGGATAACAGGATAGCCACTGTTTTCTAAATGCCTCTTGTTTGGAAAAGTTTTCTTTTCCTAAGATCATGCTTGCAATCAAAGGATACTGAAAATCACCAAGCTCTTGGAATAATTAAAGTTCTTCATTGAAACTAGTTGAATATAACTAGTAAAGATCTATTTACCATAGGAAAGACAAAGAGATCTGAGAGGATATAGTGATCCTTCTTGCTTCTAGAGAACTTTCCAGGTTCAATACCCATTGAGGTATGGGTACTGCTATAGGCACTCAACTTTCATCCCTTCAGCTGGTTTTGCACTTTGCTCCAAGTGCTTCCAAGTGTTTGGAAGGTAATTCTGTGTTTCTGCATCGCTGCAAGCCTGCTCTCACATTTTACTAAAAGGAAACTGCTGTAGGGTCCAATTACCCCTGCTGGGCCTGCTGAAGTGGCCAACTTTACGCAACTTTAGAGCAGCTGAAGAACACCAGTTACAAAAGGTAAAGGCTGAAGGTGGGATGTACATCCCAGCACATCCAGTAAGATCTTGGGAAAGGGTGCAAAGGCAACTAGTTAATAAATGAGACTATATCCATTCATTTCTTTCAATATATATTATAAATGCTAAGGCGACTGCAAAAGAAGAAATGGATTCAGAAAATATAGTAGCTGATTTCTAGTGTCCCCTTCTGCTATTAGTGATGCTCTTGTCTATAGCATAATTAAGCCCACTGTGCACCTGAATTTGTTTTCACTCTGATCTGAATGTAATTTGGCTGGATTGTAATACAAAAGTCTGTTTGAAGATGAATGAGACTTAAATTGCTGAAACCTACACCTCAGAATTTATTCTTTTTTTTTTTGGTTGTTGTTTGTTTGCTTGTTTTGTTTGTTCAATTTTAATTTAGCTTTTCAGATGATGTGCACACGCAGAATGCTACCAAATCTTAATGATGTGTGGCTTGTGCTTAACCAGGTGCTTTACGATGTCTAAAGCAATAGCTTTGCTTTTGCAGCTCTGAAACAAACTCACCTTAAACATAAAATATGGATTTAAGTACATAAGGAAAGCTGCAAATGTTTAACAAACAGGTTTATACTTCAGACAACCTTTTTGGAAAGTATTGGATCAAACAATACACAACCCTGAGCCACGTCAAACCTTTCCATTTCCCTGTTCATTGCTATATGTATGTACAAAAAATATTTGGTTGGCATATGTGCTGGTTTCAGCCGAGGTAGAGTTGATTTTCTTTCCCGTGGCTGGTGTGGGGCTGGGTTTTGGATTTATGCTGAACACAGGGTTGATAATACAGAGATGTTTTTGTTATTGCTCAGCAGGGCCTACACAGAGCCAAGGCCTTTTCTACTTCTTGTATGGCCACGCTGGGGAGGTGACTGTGAGTGCAGGGGAGCCTGGGAGGAGACACAGCCAGAACAGGTGACCCAGGCTCACCAAGGGATATTTCTGACCATGTGACATCATGCTCTGTATTTAAAGTGGGGGGAAGACTGAGGAAGGGGGGATGTTTGTAATGATGGTGTTCAAGTTACCAAGACATGGTTGCCTGTGATGGAGCCATGCTCTCCTGGAGATGGCTAACCACCTGCTTGTCCATGGGAAGCACGGAATTAACTCTTTGTTTTAATTTGTTTGTGTGCACAGCTTTTGCTTTCCCCATTAAACTATCATCTCAAGCCGTGAGTTTTCCGGTGTTTACCGTTCTGATTCTCTCCCTGAGTCTGCTTTTGGGCGAGTGAGCAAGTGTCAGCCTGGGGTTTGGCTGCTGGCCAGGGTGAAACTACAACACCTTTTAATCATATGAAGTGAATCATACATACCTTTATTTTCATAGAACTCTTCAACTCAGCTGCTCCACCATAACAGCCATGTAAAAATCCTTCCTAACTTCTTGGGAAAATCTTGTGTGTGGTTGTAAAGGACTTGCACATTAAAACCACAGGACAAGGTAAGAAAACTTGTCTTCTTTTCACGAGAACACAGAACCTGGTTCCACCTTTATTAAAGATGCAGCTTTAATTTGTTGCTTTTACTGTAGAGCTAGGATGGAGCTCAGCTCCAGTTAAAGACCATTACATATATATATCTACCTGTAGGTGTCTGAACAGTACATGGAAATTCACTCTGCCCTGGATTATAAGGATAGGGTACCACTCCTGGTTGCAAATCTCACAGCAATCATCATATATAACATGTAAATGGATGCCTTGGATACACCATGACATCTAAAATGGAACTTTTCTCCCTAAAATGTCTGTGTTTAGGGAGAAAAAAAAAGGGAAAAAAAAATCAATCCATCCTGGTTAATCAGCAAACTAGATCTGTAATGGAAATTTGGATATCTCATTCATATATAGACAGATATAGAATCCTACATGGAAGCACCTTGATCCTGAGCTAAATCTTAAACTGAGTGTGCTGAATGGGCAATGCCTGTAGAAGGGAGTTTCAGGAGGAACTATCATGTGAAGATCAGCAATTACATTACAATAATTAAACCCTAAACAAATAAAACAAAAAAAAAACCCTAAAAAATTATTATATATATACAAATGGAAAAATTGAATATGCAATATAGGAAGTCTAAAGAAAATAAAATTTCCAACTACTGTTGGTATTAGATTGTTAATAGTGATAAAGGCCATGACTCAGGCATCTGAAGTTTGACTAATAAGGTTAGAGGGACTGTGGTGTTTGCACAGTCCAGGAGCATTGAGCGAGACATATAGGAGGGCTGGCATACACTGCTGCAAGTGTGTGTTACTCACAATAACTGCACTATTACTTTCTCTTAGACTTAGACAGCCCCTGGAGTGATGCACCAGGGAAGAGGCTCTTTGGTGAATCAATAACACTCTGAACAACCAGTTCATGCATTAAAAGGACAGTTCACAACTTATGGTAATATTTTTTTTCTGAGCTAGAAGGATGTAGGCCTGATGATCCAACACGGGTAACTGCATCTTTAAATTAGAATGCCCATTTATCTGGACTAGGGTGTTTTATTCATGGAGAACTTGAATACAAAAATCCCTGTGCTCCTCTCTAAAAGCCATTCACACTTCATTAACTGAGAAGAAACCTTTGAGGATATACTTTTAAGTAAACGCCCATCTCCAGACAGAAGTCTGGGGTTTGTAAATTAACGCTGAAACTTTTACTAAAGGTAGTAGATACACAAGAAGTCCTTTATACATTTGAGATTTCTCTCTTTATTCTGATCTGCAGTGTAGGAAATCTGTAAATAAATTATCCTGATTGTGATAGATTATGATCCATGGTACCCCTAGGCTGCATTTATTGTCTATTCATGTTAAATATACTGCAGCAGAATTAATTTAGTTTGTTTGTTTGCTTTTGCCTTTTTTTTCCCCCTTGAGGGAAAGCATGACCAGTTATAAGTGATTTCATGTCTCAAGACCCTCTGCTTCTAACATCTGAGGAACTTAGAGGAGTGGTTTGTACCAGGGAGTTCAAAGGTAATGGAAAACTACAGAGTTAAACCGGCTGACAGAGAGGATCTGCTTCCATATTGTTATGAAGTTATCAGGAAGTCCTTTAAATTTTCAACAGGATGTGCTTTCTGATTGAGCAGGTTAGCATAAGAAAGACAGACTAATGAATCAATCTCAGTGTTTCTTCCTTGCATGGCAAACAGTATAGATTTCTCTGTTGTGTTCACTTAGCTGGCTGAGATGATTGCATTTTGGGTTGATGAACTGAATCTTTCAAAGCATTTAAATTGGAGGGGTAATGAGCGAGTTAGAGCTAAGACTTCCACACAACTCATAGCATGGTGAGAGTGCACGTAGATGAATTAAAGGCTCCAAAAATTTTGCTAACAGAATTTTTGCTCTTATTTGTTTCTGGGATTTTAGTCGATGCTCTCTAAGACTGGCAGTTTCCAGGGGTAAGTTAATCCTCAAGATGCCTCTCTGAATAAAAGTAGAGATCATTCTGCATTAGGGAGGGTGGAAGGTCCTTTCCCACTAATCACAGAATCATAGAATATCCTGAGTTGGATGGCACCCAGAAGAATCAGCGAGTCCAGCTCCTGGGCCTGTGCAGGATATCCCAAGAATCCCACCATGTGCCTGAGAGTGTTGTCCAAACACTTCTTGAGCTTTGTCAGGCTTGGTGCTGTGATCACTTCCCTGGGGAGCCTTTTCCAGTGCCCAAACACCCTCCGGGGGAAGAATATTTTCTCATTATCCAAACCCAACCTCCCCTGACACAACTCCAGCCATTCCCTCAGTTCCTGTCACTGGTCACCAGAGAGAAGAGATCAGTGTCTGCCCCTCTGCTTCCCCTCGTGAGGAAGCTGTAGACTGTAATGAGGTCTCTCCTCAGTCTCCTGTTATTACCATCAATAATATTTATATCTTTGCAACCAGGAACGTCTTGGAACTGAGACACCCAGGTATGAAATAAGTAGTCTAAAGAACAACTTCACTAAACAGAAAAGCTGCTTTAAGATGCTCTTTAACCAAAGCTTCTGACTTACCAGTGCAGTCAAGCAATTTCCATTTTCAAGGGGGTTTTCTAGGACAAAGGTAAAGAAAAGGACACGTAAAACATTGCAGCCCTGTAACTTCTGCTAACAGACCTCCACTTTCTGCTGTGAGAGGAACCTGGGAACCACTCGGACTCTACCAAGAGCGTTTTGATCCACCTGGCAGTCCTTAAGGTTTCAAAGTTGTGAGGTGACCAGCTGCTTTTTGATCCCTATTCATCTTGTGTGTCATTTTAAAATCAGGCTATTCACAGTCTGTGTTTTGAACAGCAGAATAAGACTGTTAATAAATAGCTGAACACAGGATTGCTGTATGGCTCAGGGTCATTGGCAACCAGATGTTTGATTTAAATTCCTCACAAAAATCTTCATTCCACATATATCAAGAACAGTTTTCTTATGCCATGAGGGCTTAAGTCTAGGAGTCTATAAAATTAGACTCTACTGTTGAAAGAATACAGGACAATACCACTGTTTCCAGTCCACTAAAAACTTGAAGGAAAAATTCATCCTTGTCCCAAATATACGTAAATCATAATTTTATAAGAAAGATATACAAACAACATGCCCCAAAAGCTTCCTGGTTTAACCAGCTCAAATCTATTTCTGTTATGAGCCAATACCTTTCAAAGAAAGATAATAAAACTGAAGTGCCCTCCAAACCTCTCATCTAGATTAATAAAAAAAAAAAAAAAAGAGGGCAGGGGAGAGGCTGATGCTTCCATGGCCCTTCTAAAGCTCAGAAGTGCAGTATAAATACTGTGTCAATAAAGCATCTCAGTTAAAATGATCCAGTAGTTCATCCACCTTTACTTCAAGATGGTAACAAGTCAAATACCCAAAAGAGGGAAAGAAACGGTTTGAAGGACACTAAAAATTTAAAACATTCCAATAAACTTTAAAAAGGAAAGTCAAGGTCACTTTGAATTTATAGAAAAGTAACAGCAGAAAAAGAATCAGTAAGGTGCAATGATAGCTAGGCGGATGAGAGGGCAGACATTTATGATGTCAGTGATTGAAAGAAAGAAAGCATTATCTTTTGAATTAATACTCTAGACTGGAAAGAAAAATATTGCTGAGACTTAAATATGACCACTATATTGTTAGACAGGATATTTAAAATATACACTCAAATTTAATTAGTAAAATTATTTCTCCAATATTTATTGTTTCTTCTTTTATTTTTTATATCCAGTGAAGCATTTTGCTTTTTTCACATGCTCCTCACTCATCACTGAGTTACACCATAGGCTTTGACTTTTATTTGGCTAAATAACTGCAGGTGATTCTCCCAAAACATTTTAATGCACAAAAGATGAAAAAAAACCCCAACATTTCAGACCAATATAGAAGCTACTGGAGAGGCAGAGACCAGGGTAAGAAATTTATATCTTTTTTAACACCAGAGTGCTTTGTCTGTTTCTTTTATAATAGAGAGAGATAAAAAGCTATTGATGATACCCGTCATATTTCCACATGTGTCTGGATGGAATGTGCAGAGCAAAGAAACAGATAACACTTTTCTGAAGTTATACCTGCTATGGTGAGATGTGCAACCACAGGCTTTGAGTTTCAAAAAGCTTTTGATAAGGTTACCCATCTAAGATAATTGGTTACTGGAAATACAAATATTTCAGGAGTTAAAGAAGTTCTTACAACTCAGAGGAAGTCCACAGATGAAGCTCTTCAGTTTTTGACTGATATGGAAAAGGTGAAAATCAGGCCAAAGGGGCAGAACCTGTTCCCACTTCATGGGAACCCTAAACAGTTAATCTCAGGGTTTATAAAGGGCTGCATTTCATTCCCCTCCCAACCCTTGTTATTTCCCCTTCTAAGATTATCTTGGAAACCATATGTTAGGAAGGATTTGATTAAACTTTTTGTTCTCCTTACTGTGATACTTTGATATGAAACAAATAAAGATGTGGGAAGGTGGGTTATTCCCCTTATTCATGTAGGCCCTATTTTTAAAGATAAGTATAAATAGTTGTTAACTTCAGTCACCTTCAACTGTAACTGGACAATTAAAAATGCCTTTGTCAATATTTCACACCCCAAACCAAAGAAAATGTATTTAATTTGAGAGTCAAGACTAATTAATCCCTCTGCTTCATTCTTTAACCTACTAGTGACCACTGAGTGAATAACAACTTTTTCTGCTTTCTGTCACTGAACATAGGGCTCCGTCTTGGTTTTCCAGCCATATCTTCCTGCTGAGATAATTAGTTCCAAAGGGTGTCCCTGGGAACAGTGATGCTCCTTGGAATATCTCCTGCATGGGCCGTTTTGTGTATTCCCACACTCTTCCCACACATGGTACAAGATGTAGAAAAAACTTCTGATCCATTCACAACTTGTTTTGTGTATGATCGCCTTTCTACAGGAGAAAAGAATGGGACAGAATGTCATGGGTTTAATCAAGCATCTACCATTAGGCCTTACTGCTGGGAGACAGCCCTGGCTCACAGACTTTGCTGAAGATGCTGTATGTGTCAGCCTGGGGAAATGCCAGCCCTGTGAGACGCAGAATGAGCCCTACCTTGTTATAGACAAACCAGGTCAGTGCTAATACAAAGGAAACATTCAAAGATGCAGTCCCTGTCTGTTTTGCATCTAAAGTAGCTACCTCTGTGCATGGTGCTGGTTTGCTCTCAAATGTGCCCATTAGTTTCACTATAATGAGGAAGGCAAGAAAACCTTACAGAAGGCAGAGCTAGCAGTACCTGCACACAGCAATGCCTGCAGTGTGTGCTCCTTTGTTGGAGTCAAAATCTTTGTCCTGGCAATGTCCTATTCCTAGGACAATCCCCACAGCACAGGGAACCATCTGCTGGATGTTTGTTACAGAGACGATTATCCAGCAGTGCCTTACTGCTGTGAGGCCCTTCTGTCCTGCTCGCTCTTTACAACCAGCTTCACCTTTACCTTCTGTCATGGCTAATATCAACACAAACTTCTTTCATTTCAGACCCCGCTGCAAGGAAGCAACAATCTGCTGAAGACCTCAAAATGTCTCTCTCATTGGCAGCTGGTGCCCAGATGACATGCAGGTAGGTTTAATAAGAGACTGGTGATTTATGAGGATACCCTGAATATACAGAATTGTCAGTGATAGCAACAAATAAATAATTAAAAGAGATATCAGTAGGGCTCAGTGAACGCTGATTGAATATTCATACCTTTCTCAGCATTTTATATTATTTTGCTTTTTCTCCATCAAGAAAATTTGTATCTATATTCCCCTTCAGAGAATCAGACAATCATAGAATGGTTTGGGTTGGAAAGAACCTTCAAGATCATCCAGTTCCAACCCCTCTGATGTGGTCAGGGACACCTTCCGGTAGACCACGTTGCTCAAAGCCCCATCCACCCTGGCATTAAATGCTTCCAGGGGTGAAGCAATCACAATTTCTCTGGACAACCTGTGCCAGTGCCTCCCCATCCTCAGAGTAAAGAATTTCTTCTTAATACCTTCAAAGCATTAAGACAGTACAAGGTATTGAGATAGATATTAAGATAATACAGGTCTGCAACTTGGTGGCCTTTAAGGTCCCTTCCCACCTGTAGTGGTTTGGTCTAATTTACTCATTACTGTTTATCTTCTGTGAGATAAGAATTAGGAGAAATGCAAAGCAGGCACAAAACTTGAAAGAATATAAAGAAGTTTATTAACAGACCTAAAAGAAGAAAAGAAAGAAAAAAAAATTATACCACCTTCAGAACTCTCCTCCTCCCCCCACCTTCCTCCCTTCTCCCACTGGCAATGTAAAAAGACAACCCTTAAGATGTTCAGTCTGTTTACCACTTCCATAATAACCTTGTTCAGTCCATTTAGAAAGAGAAGTCTCTTCTTGCTTGTGCTATGAAAACAGTATCACAACAAAACAGCCACCCACTTCCAAATATTGTTCAGTCCATTTAGGAAGAGCAGTCTCTCTGCTTGCGATGTGAGTCCCTTCCCCCGACTTGCAGCTTTTCCCGCAACTGCTTTTGAGGGTCCACTCTTGAAGTTTTTTGGGGTACAATTTTAAGGTTGAGCTGTTCAGAAACAAAGAAACAGAGGCCCTTCTCCTTCCCTGGGAGCAAAGGGTCTTCCTCATCTTCATCTTTAGGACTATCTCTGGGAGCATTTCTAGGAATTGAGGTTTTTCTCCTTTCCCATTTGGAGCAAAAGTCCTCATCTGGTTCATCTCTCCCTGTCCAAACTTCTCATGAAATTACAGCTGTGGCAGCATCTGCCTATTGCTTACAAGTTGAACACTCCACCCCCCATATCTTCATGAAATTACAACAGGATACTCTGATATATCATAGCTTCACAACAGACTTTCAGCTTTAAGCCTCTCCTCTCTCTCTTCCCTCAGGGTTTCAGCTCTTCACAGCACTAAAAGGGTTAATCTCACCTCGGCCTTGCAGCTGGAATGTGGCTTATCGCAGTTGGTCACTGACCTCTGCCGGACAGAGGTGCCGCTTTGCTGAATCTCGGCCGCAGTGGAGGGGGGGGGGGTTCCGAGCCGCTCCGGCTGCCCATGGCAAGGCAGTGGGGGGGGTTCCATGGCTGGAACAGGCCCATGGCTCCAGGCTGGCCGTGGCCCGGCCCGGCCTGGCCCAAGCAGGGCCTGGCTGGGCCCACTGGCCCCCACACGGGGCCTGCAGCCACCTGTGCCAGCGCCGGAAACGAGAGAGAGCTGGGGTGGGAGTTTGTCTATTCTTAAGTGTGGATCACAGAGGCGGTCACAACTTTAAGTGGCTTAAAGAATTGTCCATATTCAAACTGGCCAGCTGATAGGTTCTGTCAGGTCCCAGAGGAAGCTGTAAGCACCCCTTAGCAAGGACATCCCTCCCGGGACTATCCTTGCTAACCTATGACACCACCCAAGCCATTTTATGATTCCATTAATTCCTACTGGAAAAATTTCAAAGGAGGGAATACAGAGCAACCATTGTTTCCCTCTAACTCCATCCCTAGCAAAGAGCTTGCCATGAGTTTTGCATCCTTTGAGGAGAGCAATGCCCATGGGCAAACCTGCTACTGGGAAGACAGTATGGTATCAGCCTGTTATCCACAACTTTATCTGTGTATTGTATTGGTGTATTCCTGAGGGTCTGAGAATGCCCACCAGAACATGAGACTGCCTGGTGTCTGAAAGCTGATATGGTTTACTATAAACTCAATTCCATCAATTCAGGTGTCTTAAGTCCAAGTAAATGAATTTTCTAAGTCCTTTTGGATTCAGGTGCCTTAAATTTACCTAAGTCTTACCTTAAAAGCCTATATTCCTTCTCAGAGCTGGCTCCAATTACCTGTAATGAGCAGGATGAAGTAAAATCTTTGAATTTTGGTTTGCTAAGCCAGTGCTCATTTCTTACTCCCTGGGCAGAAAAACATTTTATTGAAGCATTTTGTCTTTGTGAAGCAAGTGATATATGCTCTGTGGCAACATATCCTTCCCAGGCTGGGAAATGCTAATTAACACTGATCCTTTAAAAAAAAATATTTTGTTTCCTCTTATTTAACTATTAATTCAGATACAATATTGAGAGGGAAATGAAAATGAAAGGTGTTGTTTTTTTCTTTTTAATTTCTCTTTTTCTAATTTATACAAATGAAGGCACACTTAAGCAGCCTGAAATTTAATTACAACTTGCATTTCATGTAAGCAAACACATTAAAACTGGGAATGCTAATCTTGAATGCAGAAACTGCCATAATGCAACAGAAAAAAACCCAAGTGCAAGCAGCGTAGGATAAGCTTTTGCCACTGTCATTTTGCACAGGGTCACAGAAGTGCAACATGAACAAATGCTGTTTTTCATGTTGCTTGTTGGCAATAGCACAAGAATGGAACAATATGGGCCACATTCTCAGCTGGCATTTATAGCATCCCAACTTCACTGAACTTTTTACTTTTACTCAGTTTTCTCCAAATACATGTGTTTCCTGAGGGCCAACCAGTGCACTTCAATGACACCGATTTACACTGAATTAGATTTTATAGACCCAGAAGCCCATAGATTTTATTTGCCAAATTAAAAAAATATAGGCAAAATATAGTAGCTTTTTTAAAACCTGGATTTCTTAGTAGTTTGCAACAACAGCTCCAAACTTCTCTTTGCATTTGAGATCGCATTACAAATACCCTTTGTACTCATCTGCCACTGATCAAGCAAATGACATGGACAAGAGAGGTGTTAATTCAAATAGTTTGTATGATTGTGCTCTTTATAAGTTATTATTTCACCATCGTTACTGCAATATTTGGATGCCTGCCAACAGAACCTCAAATGATGTGACTAATTTTGGTCATGGGGAATTCATAATCTCTCGTTGTTTCTCCAGGAATAAAACTGAGTTTTGTTTGCCTGTGTTTCATGTTCACACATCTTTGTGCTACTATTAAAGATAAAAGTTTTAAAAATAATTGGAAATCCCACAGTGAAGATGGGGCATCAGCCAAAAAAGTGTGCCAAAATCCTTTGCTCTACAAGATTTCATTCTTTTTTGAAGAGAGAAACAAATTTTAACATTTCTTTTTTTAACCCTTGAGTTAATTTTCACATTTCTGAGGAGAAAAAATGTCAGCTGAAGTACTCAGGCCAGTTATTTTGGTGACCTTTTTAATGTCCAGGCAGCACACTGCAGCATTGCCCTGGGAGTGCAAGACAGTCCTCACTTTAATTTTGTTGTTTATAGAAGGTAAGAATGCAAACTACAAAGACAGGTATAGTGATTTGGTCCAAAATACTCATTACTGTTTACCTTATGTGAGATAAGAATTAGGAGAAAAGCAAAGCAGGCACAAAACTTGAAAGAATATAAAGAAGTTTATTAATACCTAAAAGAAGGAAAAAAAAGAAAATAAAATCATACCACACCTTCAGAACACTTCTCCTCCCCCCACCTTTCTCCCTTCTCCCACTGACAATGTAAAAGACAACCCTTGAGATGTTCAGTCTGTTTACCACTTCCATAATAACCTTGTTCAGTTCATTTAGGAAGAGGAGGCTCTCTTGCTCATGTTATGGAGACATCTCCACAAGAAATTCTCTCATGGCTTCAAGTATCACAATGATAACAGCCGCCCGGGTTGGTTCTCTGCTCACATCATGTGAGAGTCTCTTCCCACAACTTGCAGCGTTTCCCTCAGCTGCTTTCGAGGGTCCAATCTTGAGCTACTGGGGTACCATTTTAAGGTTGAGCCGTTCAGAAACAAAAGTTCTCTTCACCCATCTCTGGGAACATTTTCATCTCTTAAGAACAGAGGCCCTCCCCCTGTCCCTGGGAGCAAAGGGTCCTCCCCATCTTCATCTCTAGGACTATCTCTGGGAACATCTCTAGGAACTGAGGTCTTCTCCTCCCGATTTGGAGCAAGAGTCCTCATCACTTCCATCTCTCCCTGTTCAAACTTCTCATCAAATTACAGCTGCTTCAGCATTTGCTTATTCCAGCACAGGTGCTTTTGCTCACAAGTACAATTTGAACCCTCCACCCTCCATGCCTTCATGAAATTACAACGGGTACTCTGATATATCATAGTCTATCACCACCATAGCTTTACAACAGATTTTCAGCTTTAAGCATCTCCTCTTTCTCCTCCCTCAGGTTTTCAGCTCTTCACAGCACTAAAAGGGTTAATCTCACCAGGGCCTTGCAGCTGGAATTTTGTTTATCACTGTTGGTCACATGATCTTTGCTGGACAGAGGAGCAGCTTCAGCTGAATCTTTGGCTGTGCTGGAGGGGGGGCCGCACCATCTGCACAGAGCAGGGCTGGCAGGGGGCCGTGGGTGGAACAGGGCCCATCAGCTCCAGGATGGCCGTGGCCCGGCCTGGCCTGGCCCGAGCAGGGCCTGGGATGGGCCTGCCGGGCCCCGTACGGGCCCTGTAGCCACCTGTCCCAGCACCAGAAATGAGACAGACCTCCCCCGGGCTTTGTCCATTCTTAAATGTGGATCACAGAGATGGTCAAAATTTTAAGTGGCTTAAAAAATTGTCGATATTCAAACTGGCCAGCTGATAGGTTCTGTCAGGTCATAGAGGAGCTGTAAGCACCTCTTTGCAAGAACATCACTTCCGGGACTCAGCTTGCTAACCCATGACACGTCACAACCCAAGGGAAACCTTCAGGTCCATACTAAAACTGAGCAGAGACTCCCTAGCTACCTTTTCACTGAAATATCTTCCAGGCCTAAATATCCACTTAAACTATTCCTTTATTCTCAGAGGTCTTTGAGAAGACCCCAATAAGCATTACCAGAAGAGGAACCCTTGGCTAAACCCTTGGCTTGGAAGGGTTTTCACAGTACATGTAGGTGCCACACAGGTTGTGGCACTGTATGACAGCTCCAGCTATGTCACGTACGTGATGACATAATGTAAAACACTGAAGAACTCACAAAGGCTGGAATGAGGATTTATCCAGCCTAGTCTCAGTCTGAGCCGATTTTAGCCTGTTTTAGATGTAAAAACAGTTCCCCAGCTCAATGAATATTGATCAAATTATTTTAGCTTAAATCCTTTTAGTTCATCTCTAAATGTTATGTGTGGAAAGGTCTAGCAAACCTGAGTAGTCATTGCTAAACACATATCATGTCTTTGTGTTAATTGAAGAGGGAGAAGGTGATGATGAAGCTTCACTTTATCTTGAAACCAATGAAAAAAAGCAGACTGTGTTAAGAAAACATCGAAGTGTACCCAGAAAGCTCCCCAGACTATGGAGTAAGAACTTCCTCACTGCAAGCATCTTGTGAAGATGGGTGGAGAACCTGGGACATTCCTAACTCATCACAATTCCCTCTTCCTTGGGAAATACAGGCAACACTGACCTTGGCAGTCAGAGAGACACTGCAAGGCCAATTATAAAAACATAACAAAAAAGGGGGAAAATATACTAGAGTTTGTCTAAACCAGTCAGTAATTGCATAGTAACATGCCTGGCCTAATAAGAATGGTAGTACTTCTGCTTAAAAAGTTAATACAATAATTACACTAAAAGCAATTTTCAGCTCTGACAACTGGATGCCCTAACAAGATTTTCCTTGTAAAAACAGAAGGGATTTTTAAGCTGCTTGATCTCAGGCAGAATAAAGACCATGTACAACGGACTTGTAGAGATCAAGGGAAAGATTCAGTTACCTAAACACAGGCATTTAATGCCCTCTGAGACATCCTGCCTAATTTACAGCTGCTGTGGTTTACAGATTTCCCATAAATTCTGTGTCATTGCTGCCAGCTCATACCCAAATTATGCCCTGCCTACAAAATCAAAGCAGTTTGTTTGCAGAAAGACCTGAGCATCCAGAGTCACCAAAGATGATTCTGCACATCTTAGGATGGAGCTGTGCAATGTTCCATATGCTGACTGCTTAGGCACAAAGGAAATCCATCATAACCACCTTTTTTTGCCAAATAATATTGCTTTGCTTCCTTTGACTGGAAATTGCATTTTTATTTGCTCATCTCCTTTGTGTCTGACAGAATTAAAAACATTTTGGGGACTTAATGTGCAGAAGGTGTCAGTTTATTGAAAGGCCTTTATCTTTGTATTTTGGAGTTGGTAATTACCTCTCATGAGTGAAACAAAAGGCTAGTCACTGCTCTGGCTGCCTTTCATTTCCCTTCAAACTGAATGTGACTCCAGACTGCTATGTTCTTGGCAAGGATTTTACTAATACAGCAGGTTGTTCCTAACCAATGTTATTCACACAATACAAAATTAATTAGAAAAGTCTGTTCTAATTTATAAATAGGCAATTATGGTTAAACAAATCAGAAGTTGAGGCCTTGCAAGGTTCCCAGTGGGTTGTTATTTTCACGATTCCAGCGCATCCAGAAGAAAGAGTAACTGATCTGTCCTCTTATGTAAAAATGCAATTTGCTTTATTCAAGAGGGAATTGCAGATGTATTAAAACCTATTTTTGGAGTTTGTTCAAATTAATTATTATGAAAACAAGTGAATTTGTGGAATATCATTTACAAAAAAGCACTGCCACCAAAATACCCTAATTACTTTCCAAGACCAAGTAATCTTTCTCCAAATAATCAAAAGGAGGGTGTAAGCTTCATATTGCTTTGTATGTTACCCCAGATATTAAATTCAAAGAGATCAAAGCTCAGAGAGAGTAAATAAGGCCTCTTGCCCTATGTCCCAGTCTGCTCCTCACTGAAAGCCTGTATTTTCCATCTCTATTTCATAGGCTCTTCTACGACTCTCTGATCTCCTGACTTCCTGCCTACTAAAGGTCACAGAGCTCCCCCTGCTTCCTTACTCCAATATTGAATTTAATTCATCCTGACTTCAAGCTGCCTGTCTTTGGCCCTTTATATGTGATAATTATATATTTTTTTTCATAAATTAAAATCTGTTATCCCAAACTTTGCTGTTATTGAGGTTCTTTTTAATTCTGTCTAACAACAAAAAGCTGTCATAGGACTCCAAAGAAAGAGGCTGTGTCCAGTATAAAAGCACTGCAGGTTATTACTAGGCCATTGACTGTAACTGTTGGATTCCATCCACACACAATGTTCTTTCACAAAATAGTGTTGTTATTAAGTTTGTTAGAATAGTTCATAGGGGACAGAAACCTAGGCAACACAATTTAACAACTCCTACCATGCACAACCTATGTCCTACATACAGGAAAGAGTCAGCAGTCCTCAATTGCCTTGTCACAGTTTCTTGAAGATGTCCAGACAAGAAGCTCTCCTATGAAACTTTATAAACCAGCCTGAGCTGAAAACTGATACAGCATTAAGAGCACACTTGAATAAATGGAACAACACCAAGGTAAAAGAATATTACTGTGTCCTTCCTTACCCATATCAGATCAACTAGAAAACATATTTTCAGTTGATTCCCCATTCAACACAAGTGTATTACATCCATGAATGACAACTCTACTCAACAGGATGGCATGGATTCCAATGGGACCATGGACTTCAATGGGACCAAAATCTCATCTCACAGAATCATAGAATATGCTGAGTTGGAAAGGATCATTAAGCCCACCTCCTGGCTCTGCACTTCATTCAGCATTGTCTGTAGGCTTATTTAGCTCATTTCAGTTCCTTAGTGTAAGTCTGGAGTAGTTTCAGAGTACTGAAAAAATTGAAGCCTGAAACTATCAGATAATATTTGGTTTTTTTGAAATCTGGAGGAATTATTAGAAAGAAAAGCAGAGTTGTTATTGCAGGACTGATTGGAAGCTGATATAAGTTTGCATCCTTCTGATCTTTGAGGTGCTTTCACAGTAATAGACAGTTTCTAAGGCCTTCAGATACACAGTGAGACACATAAGAGAGAGGCATAGTCTTTCTAGCATCCCTGAATGAACAGTGAAGTCTTAACCTGGTGATTTTGGAGATCTTTTCCAATCTTAATGATTCTATGATTCTATGATCTTATACCTGGACTGTGCCTGCAGAAGACAAAACAACCCAACAGAGATCTGAATTTCTCTGGGTGTTTGCCAGATCAGTGGGAATGTACAGTCATTCCACTCATATGGCCATTTTTCACTTCAGTATCTGAAACAAGGTGAAATTACCTGGGATCATCCAAAATCTTTGAACTATACTAAGCTGCTCATTTGATCTAATGTTCCTACCTCATTTCTTGGCTTAGTCTTGAGGAAAAGAAAAAAAAACATGGGAAAAAAAAACCCCTGCACATGTGTGAATCCAAGTAGGACTAAAAATGAATGCTGATACTGAGCACATCGAGGAGAGTTTGCTTTTCACACAAGAGCTGGCAAAGTCCACCCTAAGCAGGCGCCATTTCAAAGCCCTAATGGAGTCCAAATCCCATGTCAGATTTGTGCAACTTCTTTTGGCAGCAGGGAAGGACCAGGTTCAGTGGCCTGATTCACAATCCTGCCTCCCTTCCACACAAAAATGTGTAAGGGGGAAAAAAACCAAACAAACATAAAAAAATACAAAAATGAGTCTTAGGAGAATGGTAGAAGTTCTGAATCCTTTCAAGCCCATGTTGCCAAGGAAACCCCTCCTTGCTATATCCATTTCATCCTGCTTGTCTGACTCTGTGGAGAGAAATAACACTGGGGATCTCTTCTTGTACAGGGGATGATTTGAGATAGTTACTTATATATTTTATTCAATTCCAAATGTTACTGCTTTTTTTTGCTGCCTTGTTTTTTTTTTTTTTTTTAAGACTGTGACAAGTTGTAAGGTCATCCCAAGGAGAAGAGTTTAAAAATGAAATTAATATAACTATTGACAAGTGTTTTGTGGAAAGGAAGAGTGTGAACATGCTGTTTACAAACACTTGGAGTTTCAGTACTTGAAGCAAATGAGAGGTTTCCTTGGTGCTATGAGCTTTCTTAATTCTGTGCAGTCACGTCAACCCC
Source organism: Aphelocoma coerulescens (assembly GCF_041296385.1). Taxonomy (NCBI): domain Eukaryota; kingdom Metazoa; phylum Chordata; class Aves; order Passeriformes; family Corvidae; genus Aphelocoma; species Aphelocoma coerulescens. The sequence continues at coordinate 162,721,715 of NC_091015.1, forward strand.
ACACACTGTGTGTATAATGTGCCAAATAATAGAGAAAATGTATTATTTGTTTCTATTCTGCATTGAATTAATATTCTATTAAGCATATGGTGAAGCACATTCCTTCATAAAATCAATAGTCCTGATTCACCTCATTGTTGCTCTAGCATACAGATGCCAGTGCAACCTGTCCGGGATCACACTATAGAGGGGGACAAGTCAGTCTCCCCAAAGGGCCCCACCATCATGGGATCCATTGGGCACCATCATGATGAAGTAGACTAGAAAGTTGCTCTAGATCCCTCCTTTTGCCAGTATTGGGACATTTTTCCCAAGGCTCTAAAACATCTTTGTCCATTCCACTCATTGCCCCAAGCCCATTTCTGAAGGGAGCCACAGAGTTCTTATATCTAGAAAATGATATGACAGCAAAAGCTTGAAAATATGCATAATTAACTTCAATCCTTTTCCACTGCTTCTCTTCATTTAATGCAACACTAAAAAAAGTAAAATGTTCACTGAGAGATATAAAATCACCTTGTTGTGATAGAAGCTTGAAGTCCCCTCTTTTGGCATCCAAGTATGCACAGAATGACAGGGATAACTTGCCTTTTTCAGAATATTACACTCTTCTGTCTCATGCTTCTTTAAAGATTTTCTCCTACAGGGAAAACCATGGATTAGGACTTAGTTTCATGAAGGAACTGAGCCATTGGTGTGCAAATTCTTAGGGAACACTGCATCCATAACAAACATAAGTTTTCTACTGCAAGAAGAACAGAGAGCAGGACTGCTCTTGCCTGCTCCAGGGCTAAACTAGAAAGAGAAATGGTCAAGGGTTTTCTGTGGTCCCTCAATTAGTAGGCATGCATTAAAAGAGGAGGGCTCTTTTTTTCTCCCAAGGAACCAGGATATTACCTTAGGACAGGACTGTTCAGCCCTGTCTGAAGCAAAATTTCTGCCTCCTGACTCACAGTAATGTCAAATACTCCATTGTCTGCAATGTGGGCACCAGGAGAGCTGGAGAGGAGTCTGAAACAAAGATATGAAGGCCATCACTGGACTCAGACTCTTTAGGTTAAGTACCTTTTCAGATCTTACTCCCAAGAAAAAAAGCTTTGAATTTCCTTGAGGAATATAAAAGACATGGACCTGTTGGAACGAGTCCAGAGAAAGGCCACTAAGTTGATCACAGTGCTGAAAAACCCCTCCCATGAAGACAGGCTGAGAGAGTTGGAGCTGTTCAGCAGGGAAAATAGAAGGTCCTGGAGGGTGGTGAGACACTGGAACAGGCTTTCCCAGAGAATTTGTGGCTGCCCCATCTCTGAAAGTGTTCAAGGCCAGGTTGGATGGAGCTTGGAGCAACCTGGTCTAGTAGAAGGGTGCCCCTGCCCCTGGCAAGGGTTTGGAATAAAATCATCTTTGAAGGTGCCTTCCATCTGAAGCCATTCTCTGATGATTCCATGATTCTATGAGGTGCATACTGACTGGTTTGGGGTAGCAGGCTGTTCCTGTGCCTTGCCATAAGTGCTGCAACCATGGGTGAATATTTTGGTAAAGGCTTAAGTACATTTTCATAACATAGTGTTTGGTGCTCGAGGCACGAGCTCTGGTGTGCCCCAGGTCAGAGACAGTCCAGCTGCGTTACCTCCACGCATCGCTGAAGCGACTTTGGGATCAGGAAAAGAGCTGCTGGCTGGGCTAGCTAGCTGGTTTCTCGGCAGAGGAAACATGGCAGGAGCTGATGATGTCGGCTCACGTTAGCTCAGAGACAAAGGAAGGGAGAGGCTGTTCGGGTCTGGCTTCTAACAGGTTTAATGTTTAACAGGGATGATGATGGGGTCAGATTGACGGGAATGGCTCCTCGGAGCCTTGTCCTCAGTTTTATAGGGAATTTGAAAACCACGGTGAAAGGGGAAAACAACCAATGAGTTACAAGCCAGGGGGAGGATACAATGAAACAAGAACCACTGCGGTAAATCGAGAGGCGGTAGTTATAACAGAACCAATGAACAACTGAGTAACCGGGAATTTTCCCAAACCGGGGGAGGTGGCGTGGAGCTGGGCTCCGCCCAGGGGGTGCAGCTTAGGCTTCTGAGCCTCCCCCTGAGTCTGACTCTTCAGGGAACTCGATCCAGGGGAGGGGCTGGGATTGATTGGCATTACGCAGCCCCAGCCCTGCAGTGGGCTGGGTCACCCCAACATTTTCGCTCTCCAGATTCTTTCCAGGCCTGTTTTTCCGCTACATACACAAATTATCTGATTTGCACCCAAAGTATCAGATGAATCTTAGCCCTCATTTTCCTCTCTCTCATTGTGTGTTTGACAATTACCCATTTTTATCTATGTCCTCAGTGGTGAAACCATTTACCCTAATTTTCAAGAGACACGGTGATCATGCATGTATTGATAAACTTATTGAGGAGACATTGGCACTATATTAATTTTTTGGATTCTGGATCCCCAGCCACGGTTACAGGGTCTTTCTCAGATCTTCATAACTGAATGGCAGTCGAGGGATGGAGTAAATTCCATGTTGGACAGTAAAGGGAAGACATAAAATTAATGAAACTAATGTTAATAAATATGAAGGAAAAAGAGAGAGGGAAAAAAAAGGAGATATTAGAAATAAAGGAATGTGTTAATTATTTGTCACTAAAAGACAAAAGTAAATCTAGGCAAGTTAAAAGCAACAAGAAGATGGCCAAATGCCCTTTGGGCAGAGGTAGTGTAATGTCAGAAAGAAAAGAACGAGTCCTATGCATTCCTACATTTCATACCACGTCTGCACTCAATAAATCAACACATGGATTTAATTGCTGTGACAAATGAATATAGTGAGGGAAGTCAAATTCTGCTGGGTAATGCAGTCATCCAGCAAAGCCCTGGTCAGCAGAGATATGTAGGTCAGTCATTATGGACCAGTGAGCAGAGGGAGTCCCTCATGTGAGAGCCTAGATGAAAATCTCACAGTGTAATCTCTCATAAAATACCAGACGGTAAGTGTGTCTGGCTTCAGCATCCTTCTTAATAACCTTTAGCAGAAGAGGAAGGTATTACATAAAGTGGCAATTAACAAGACTGACAGAGCAAGAGACTGGGATTTATTGCCGGATTTTTCAGTTTGCTTGATTATTTGGTTGGGGTTTTTAGCTGTATTTCTACTTCCATTTCTAAACCCAACTTCAAAAATGAAATCAGCTGAGATTTTAAAGTTAGAAAAAAGGGAAATGAGAGCTTGATAAAACTAATATCTCAAATAAAGGCAGTAGGATGCTGTTGCAGCCTGTGTTCCCCATGACCTGTGTCATCGTCTGTCAAACGTGGAGGTGAGAACTCAAAGGGACTGATAAGGCAACCTGATCTGAGGGATGAAGAAGTATTGAGGAATAGTTCCCACTCCTATGCAAAGGTCTCAGCAGTGCTGGAATGCTCCTTCAGCCCAGTGCTAGGTGGTAGAAGTTATTCCCATACGTGAGATTGATTCTTTGTAAAGTCAGTTACAGCTAGGAAAAAAAAATCTCTGTATTCTCCTAATATTTACTTGCCTGAGCAAAAATGATTGCAATTCCTGCTTTGAAGAAGTATTTTTTCCACTGTATGAATCATGTCACTCAATCCCTATTGTATCCTTTTTCTGACATCAGTGCAAGTGATGGGAATGACATCAAACCAATTTTCTACATCCAACTTATTACCTTCCTCTGATGGAAACAACACATTCTCCCAAATGCAGGGAAACCTTCCTCCCATCAAAGGCTCTGAGCAACCTGGTTTAGTTGAAGATGTCCTTGCTCATGTCAGGGGGTTGGAGCTAGGTTACATTTAAAGGACCCTTCCAACAAAGCTGTTCTATCATCAGGATGTCCTGGTGGAGGAACACAAACACGATCTAAGGTGTCTTTTCTACTGCTGAGGCCAGCTAAACTCATTGTACCTGATAAGCTTTGTAAACACATTAATATCAGTTATAGCAGTGAATCCCATAGGAACACCACTGCCTCCAGGAGACCATGTACTTTTTTCTCTGTTTTTATCACAGCTGGAGGAATGGCACCACCAAAAAATACAACACTAAATAAACTTGTATAAAACATGTTTAAATAGCAGATATAACTAGAAATGCTACTTTGCATCTTCCGAGCTTCATTGTCAGGAGCTTCTACTGATCAGATCCTGCAATTGCATTACATTTCTCCAAGAAAACTCAAAATATTTTATAGGAAATTCTGTAAGTTCAAATATCAATATGCAATACTCACTGGTTAAAATTAAGGCATCTTGCCTTGTTATTCCAGTTACATATGAAAGATTGACAAATTTTTCCTCTGATTCCATAATTACTAAAACAGGGGTGATCATGAGCAGGGAGAATGACAAAGCAGAAGTGTAGTCAGCTGCATTCTCTGCACATTCATCTACATGTGCCCTAGTGGGTAACAAATTAACAAATCCTTTGTATAAGACTCCGGGGATCACAATACTGAGTGAACATTTTTTGCTTCATGAAATATATCGAGGTCAAATTCACCTTTTCAAGCAAGTTATTAGTTTTATGGATTTGCCTGTCGTGTTATCCGTGGGTTTTTTCTTTAACCTTGTGAATTACACACTTATCCACAAGGAGCTTTTGCTTTTCCCTCCCTTCCCACCTCTTTTTCTTTACTCCTCAAATTGCATGCTTTTAGTTACATTGTACAACCCAACCAGCAAAAACAAAGGGATATTAACTTTATTATTCTGTTTCAATTTTCCCTTCGGTCAGAGATCCTGCCTGCTTGGACAGTTACTGGTTCTGGGACACCTTGCAGAGACAAAAGGGCTTAACTCATCAGGAGAGACTTATGCTAATTGTAAGGTGCAGAAAACCAGAAGTTATTCCTCCAGAATGTAGGAAATGCAGTCTTAAATATATACTGAAGCCACAAAAAAAGGGCAGGTTTTAGTTATTCTTCATGAAGGCCCCTAAATTACTTACAGTGGCAAAATCTGAGCTTTCTGGATGCACGGTGGCTCACACCTGAGCTTAGTTCTTTTAGAAAAAATCTTTTCAGAGGCCAAGGAGTGTTATCAAAAGAGTACCTGTGATGTGTTACTAACAGAAAGATATCTTTTTGCCTTTTAAATTAGCTCAATAATATTTTATGATTGTGGCATATTTTATGAATATGTAATGATAGATGATGGTAGAAGACAGGCTACTTCCTGCTGGATTTAGGGCAGTCTCAAAACAGAAGGAAAATAATCTCTGTATTAAAGAGAACTTTCTTTACCAAATGGACCCTGAAGGTATACCACTGTTATTTATTACCTTCCAGCAAATCCTTTATTGCCAGAAACAATCTTCTTCCTTTATTTTATTTATTTAGTTAGTTATGTTACAAAACTTAGCTCTGATGATTTATTCAGGCCCTGTGAGGTTTACAGTAAGTTTATTCAGTTGCCACAGGAAGGGAACACAAGAAGAGACAAAAATAAACCTCAGTCTGTGACACAAGAGGCAGTTAAGTATTTTGTCTCAAAATTTGTCAGATACAGACCCATCATCTTCTGCAAATGAGAACACTAATCAGTAGTCTTGAGTCTGAGCTGAATCTTCAAGTTGCATTAGGTAAACTATCATTTATATTCCAAAGCTGTTATGCATTTGAAGTTGGATTGAAAGTGGTGCTGGGAAATGCTGTATGAGACAAGTTTATTAAAATAAAGTTTGCACAGAAAATATGCTTTCTGGAGGAAATAAATTACATTGTATTATCTGGTAAGTTAATTTATTTTTCTTTCCTTTTAATATATTCCTATTAGGGCTAACATTTACATCTTTTGGTTATACTCATCTGGAAAGACCCAGGTCGTGCTACCCAATACACCAGTGTTATACAGAACAAAATATGGGACAGTGACTCAATCAGTCTATAAGAAAAGAAGTAATGTGTTTATGCTGTGTTTTGATTTCACGGTCAGGGAGAAAAAAAGTTCCTTTTACAATGTTTTCTTCAGGGAAACTGGACTTACAATGTTTAGAATGAAAAAGTGTAATGGGAATAAAAGACTCATGCTTGGAAAAGAGGTATTAGATATATATGCCCAAAGTCATTTGCTGACCTTGAGAGAACATTGAGATTAATCTTTTCTTTTTCCATCCAAAAAAACCCAGAGCTTACTTGGAGGAAAACAGAGCATAATCAGACCCATTTTTCAATGTAGTACCATACAGAGGCACATATATAATAATCAGTGCTTGACTGATCAAATCACAGATCTAAGTCTACATTTTCTAGATGGGTTGTTATGCTTTTGTTTTATTTTGCTTGTTTTGTTATTTTTTTCCCCTCAAAAGTGGGCAGCCACAAGGACTTCTGATCATCTCAAAGTCCTTCATGTGTTTGCCCTGATAACTGTATCAAGAAATACAATTAGCTTGTTTTAAGAGACAGAGAGAATTCTGAGGAACAGAATTTAAATGACTACAACAAAGTAACTACTGGATTCAGATGGAAACAGAGCTTAATTCCAAGGCATTTCAGTAGTGGATCTCCCTATATAGGTTTACAAAGACACATTTCCCTAAGCTAACCATATCCCCTTTATTCTTTGACTACAGCTTCTATTCCAGTGCTTTTAGTCTACAGAATATTTCATAGTGTCATGCAAACTGGAACTGCTTTAGCAGTAGGGATTGAGGGAGCCTTATACAGAGTACCCCAGTTTGTTGATTAGGCAAAGCATAGGAGATATGATTTCAAATCCACTCAGGAAAAGAAAAAAAAAAGAAAAGAGTAGCAGCAAAATGGACATTATAAAAGTACCAAAAATGGTGAAGAACTACCTTGAATTTCCTTAGGTATAGGAGATGTACACCCAGCGCCAGCAGGTGCATCCCATGAAGCCTGACTACTGGCCCTAAAGAGAAGGCTTTTGACATAATATCCAGGTCATCAAACACTCAGACCCTGCCTTTCCCTCTAAAATTATATGGCCATAGGCAAGTGTGAGTGTACCTGGTAGTGATTACTTTTAGGCTATATTGGAGAAATCTGAAATGCCAGAAATCTTTCAGTAGTGACTTGAGTAGTGGTCTTTAAAAATCTAAACACTGGCTCTGGGAGCATTCAGATGGATTTAGCAGCCTAAACAGATCTTTTAATAATCAATTCATAGTCATCTGTGAGGAATTGGATATTAGGTATTACAAGTGAAGTCTCCTAAGATCCAGCCCAGCCTCCTAACTAGGAATATTAGCATATGCTGGCTGAGAATTTTGTCAAGCACAATTAGCACTCAATTAGCTACTGTCTCTTTTTTCATCCTGTTTGCTAGTTTATGTAAGGTTTGATTTACAAAGGTGACACATTATTATTGTGTGTGCCACAGGATTTGCAAGTTATTTCAGATGTTAGCAGCAACATAGATTGGGAAAATCACCTCTCTCTGATACAAATATCAGTGGCCTTAATCATGCTTACAGGGATGCTGTATTCCTAATAAATATATAATAGAAGACTTCCTTCCACATAAGTTTCAGCAAGCTGTTTTTTTCTTTTCCCTAATTCAGGCTTTTTCACAAATTGCTCTGTCTGCCTGGTCCCCTGGGAAACCTGTGCACAGACATACAATAGTGGGGAAAAAAAAAGAGAAAGAAGAAAAAGAAGAAAAATCCCTTTGTCCTCAACACACACACACACACAGAGCTATTTACCTAATGGACAAATGCTAATTATTTCACACTACAGCTACCGGCAGGAAGCATTCAAGGCTGGGAGAGGAGAGGAAATATACTGTTGACACTAATGCCTGCAGGTGTGGAAACAGAGGTGGCTATAAATTTCCATTGAATTTGGTACCTAATGGGGTGGTATTTTTTCAATAATTCTTGTGCACTTGTCACAGAAATTTCGCAAAATGGTCTATATATTGTATTGCATGTCATAAATACAGTAATTTATGGTGCATTGCTCCTTGCAATCTAGTGCACAGTACTAAATTTGGGAACAGCACTTTTTCATCAACTTGGAAGTGTAATCAGTGGCAACATATCTTCAAGATTCCATTCTCTTCTTCTCCCACTCCCCAAAATGACTAATACTTTCATTAATGGAAAGAAAGGGAAAAATAATAAGCCAGACAAAGATGGATTTGCACAAGGAGGTGCAGATAATATGGAGGAGACTTGGATGACTTGCACAGTTATATGGTCACATCCAGAGGGTAGTGGCAAGTGGCTCAATGTTCAGGTGGAGATCTGTGACAAGTGGTGTCCCCGAAGGGTCTGATGTTCTTTAATATCTTTATCAGTGCTATAGAGAGTGAGATTGAGTGCACCCTCAGCAAGTTTTCAGATGACGTGAAGTTGAGGAGTGCAGTTGACATAAAAGAAGAATGAGGTGCCATCCACAGGGATCTGGACAAACTTGAGAAGTGGGCCCACAAGAACCTAGAGATCAACATGTCCAAGTGCAAGGTGCTACACCTGTGTAAGGGCAACCACTGGTATCAGCACAGGTTGAAGGATGAAGTCACTGAGAGCAGCCCGGGGAGATGCATTTGGGGGCTCTGGTGGATGAAAAGCTGAAGATGAGCCAGCAGTGTGCACCCACAGCCCAGAAAGCCAACAGTATCCTGGGCTGCATCACAAGCGTGGCCTGAAGGCTGAGGGAGGTGATTGTCCCTGTCTACCCTTCCCTCATGAGACCCCACCTGGAGTACTCTGTCCAATTCTGGGCCCTCAGCACAGGAAAGATGTGGACCTTGTGGAATGTGTTCAGAGGAGGCCATGAATGTGATCAGAGGGATGGAACACGTCTCCTGTGAGGACAGGCTGAGAGAGCTGGGGTTGTTTAGCCTGGAAAAGAGAAGACTGAGGATCCCTCATTGTGGCTTTACACACTGAAATACTTGAATACTAGAAGGGGTCTTATAAGAAAGATGGGGACAGACTTTTTTAGGATGGCCTGTTGTGATAGAACAAGGGATAAAGGTTTAAACTCAAAAGTGGATAGATTTAGTCTAGATACTATTACTGTCTCTGTCCGGCTCCGTAGCTCACACGCATGCATGCACAAACAAATGCATGGCTAGCTTCAGTATAAAGCAGGTGACAAAAGAGATGGGAAGGGTCTTTGCGTGGCATTCCACAGGAGCAGTTTATTGCTTCCACACTGTGAAACGTTCCCGAGGCAAACGTGAGAACAATGCCAAACCCAGAGGTTTTATCCAGGGGCGGGGAAAAGGCGGGATTAGGGAACAGGACCAATGGGGAAGCTCTGGGGGAGTGACAAGGGGTAGAGGCTGACAGCCAGCTGGGGAAGCCAAACTGGGGTACATTACCCTAACAGAACAAGCATCCTGGGAGAGGCTTCTTTCCCTCATCATGACTGCTAAGTCTCTGGCACCAGAGACTGTCTTACCAAGAGCTCTCTCTGTTCCTTGTGCCACAGGCCAAATGGCCACCACAAGATACAAGGAAGACATTTTTTACGATTTTTTCATTGAGGGTGGTGAAACACTGGACCTGGTTGCCCAAAGAGATGGTGGATGCCCCATCCCTGGAAACATTCAGGTTGGATGAGGGACTGAGCAACCTGATCTAGTTTCAGGGGGGGTTGCAGTAGATGACATTTAAAGGTCCCTTTTAACCTGAACCATTTTATGATTCTATGACTTTAGGGAGTGGAAATGCAGTCTAGAGCTCCTCTTTCAGGGTATATAGGACACAAATCCATATTGGCTATACGGTTACCTCCTAATAGTCTACAAGGTAAATTGTTTCCAAGAGCATTTTCCTGTTTAAGAATAAACATATCTGCATCACAGAAACCATAAAGATCATCTCCTAGGAAAATTCAGAAAGGAAAAGCTCCTCACCAAAGGACTTAAAGGACTTCAGGTATTTCCATCCTCCTTTTTATCTCAGTATTTGTAAGGATATCAGCAGAGGTACTCTACCTTTTTCTGGAATTCAAGACTAGCATAGCCCACTTAATTAAATATAAACAATAGTGATGATACTCCATGAGTAGCTGAACAGCATCTGCCAGCCAGTCTAGGTGCCTAGCCTCTTCCCTAAATAAATAAAAGAATTGTCATGATCTACATGGATAAAGAGAAACAGTTCAATTATGTGTCAACTTTTGATATTTTCATTTTAACTAGCAATTTCATTTTCTAAGCTGGAAATAATACCTGCATGAAATAGTGTTTAGGGGGATGGTATTCTTTAAAAAAAAAAGACATGAGGGAGGAAATTCTTCTCCTGACTATTAAATAATGAAAGTAGGCCAAGTCTCTGCTTGGATCCAAAGCTCTTCAAAATAATTCATCATTTTCTTTTCCTTCTTCTCTTACCCTAGTTTCAGATTTTTGAAGGTTTATTTTTTTTAAGAAAGTTAAATGAAAATCAAGCTTCTAAGTATCTCTTGGAATCCCTGTGAATTCCACATCAGGGCTTCCCAGTGTGCTGCTCAGCTGCAACAAAAGGATAAAAGAATATCAATGTCTCCTGTTCAGATAAACACTTTTAGGCCTTTTATAACAAAGGGAGCGATTTAGTCTTTTCCTTGAGCAAGAGTAATAAAACATTCTTTTTCATTTCAGGCTGTAATATAAGTAGATTTGTCCCAAATGTTGTAAAAAGTCAGTGGCGATATATTTATAGTATTCTGCAAAGATTCAGAACAAGGGGCCAAACAAGTGAAGATCAGACTTGCCATTGTCATTCACAATTTGCCTTTATTATGAAACGGGGGTGGGATTCACCTCATCCAGCTTTAGAGATCTTCAGTGTAGATGACTCCAGCTGTGCCAGTCACCCCAGGTTTCTTTGTAGGCAGCTGAGAGAAAAGGCATGAGTGAATAAGTACAATTCCCATGACCTACTTCAGAAGTTTAAATTCAGACCGTGCAAGGACTTATCTCTCTTCATAGGCTAGAAAGAGGTCCTAAATGGAAATGTCAAAATTTATTCAGATGAACTACACTGTAGATGACCCGAAGAAGTGGGACATGAAAATGTCATGAGATGTAATGTAATACCTTCTGTAAGGCCTTGATCAAGAAGTAAATTTCTACTAAACTTACTGAGACTCTGGTTGAAAGGCAAGTTGTCAAATCAAGGTAGGAGAAAGATATTGTAGTAGGATACTAAAAGAAAGATTTTAAAACAGAGAAAATAAAGGATACCAAAATTATTTCTAATTATAGTGTTGAGAATCCCATTGCCTTGAAAAAATTAAGCACTAAATGAATTTCAGCTAATGGATCCTTCAATTTTCTAGTCTTGAGTAACCTCTGTATAGGAAAAATAATCATAAATTCAAAGTGACTCACATTCAAACTTAAAATGTTTTCTTATTTTCAGTAAGACCTCATGCAAGAACAGTTTTCAAATGTTATATGGGAAATTTAAAAAATGCTAATTTCAATGTTTCTGATGATGTTTTTGGGTTACAGTGATGCTGAGAGTCACCTTTAAAGAATCAGCTGGAGGTTAGGGGCTGAAGGCTTGTACGAGATTAATTTACTGTGGATACCGTATCACGAATTTCAATGGGACACAGGGTTCTGCTATCAGCAGTGTTGTCTGCAGGTCTTAGGTCAAAATCTGTAATGAAATTTGGGCTAAAAAGTTACCGAGCCTCCGTGGTATGGTGGTCATGCAGTGTTGCCTCTCATTATGTTGAATAAAATCCTATCCTGGGTCAAGCCCACGAGTTTCTACTACAGGCACTGTCCTTGCCCATGCAGCAGTGGTGGTGCTCAGGGACCCCAAGCCCTCAGCCTTTGACACCTCCTTGGTTTCAAAGCAGAGTGTGGCACTGGCTGGCAGCTCGTGCTGGAGTCCCTCTGTTCACATCTCAGTTGTCTGTCCTGCCCCTCAGACCGATTTAGGGGAGAGCAAACTCACTGTGGCTTTCAGCCAACCTCACTGTGCTCTGTCTGATATGAAAAGCTATGAAGCAGCTCTCATTCAAAAAATGGGGTCAAATTCTAGTCTCATGATGAAAGAACTCTCTCTTTTCATGTGAGTGGGTCTTGCACTCATTAAATTTATTGCATGGAGCTACAGACATCTAGAGTTTAATAAGGATAATACTATGAAAACTGTGGAGTTTCTTACAGTATAGCTGCAAGGAAGGAGTTGAAGATTGAAAATCATTTCAGTAGATATCTATGAAGGGGATAATCCTGGCTGAGAGTTAAATTACTGAGTTTTGCTATCTATATAATTATTAATGATCTGAAATTTTTTCAACTTTCATTATTCATTAATGGCCTGCATAGATTCTTGGTGCCACAAACAAATGAATTACAGAATATATATGTTGTTCAGATTCTTGTTTTGTCTAAAAGTATATTATGATGACTTTTTAAATTGTCACTGATCCATAACATCATGTGTATGCTATTTAAATAATAAAATTGTAAATTATAATATGTATCTAGTTTTATCAAACTGGAAAATCAGCAAGATAATTATTCTGAGAGCTGATGGAATAGTGGGGTAGGGAGGGACTTGACCTTGCCATTTAGTCACTGAAAAGTGGGAACTGGGCAGAGAGGCTGACAAAGAATTAATGAATATTGGTTTGACTCTCCCACCATGCCTGGAAGTGGGAGAACATCAACAGTTTGCTAGAGCCACTTTTCACAGAAAGAGCTGCTTATTTCTCATATGCCCCCACATGAAACAACATCAGCAAAGACCTACAAGCAGGAGATGACAGATGACTCTAACAATATGCATTGTTCTAGCCACCTCTCAAAGGGCACTGTGTGTTTTTCTGTCCCCAGCAGTTCATTGCCCCATGTGACAGATTACTTGTCTGGTGTGCAAGCCAACTCTGCCTCGATACCTGGCACAAAATACAGAACAAGCGAGACACTCCAAGTGATTTCAAGTCTATGTTGAAGTATAATATCAAAGCAAAAACATAGTCAAAAAAACTATAGATCTAAGTTTGACCCTTTCAGGAGGCTGTGGGAAAGGATAGTTTGAAATAGTTTCTTAGGCTTCCTCTAGCAGTTCTGTCTTAACATGACACCTCCAGAAAAAACTGAGTTGGAGCTGTGTCAGCCCAGATATATGAAATAACTAAGTGCCCTGTTTGTGAGCTACCACTGAGTTCAGAACCTGGGTGCTTATGAGCATACAGGAAACCAGCTCTTGCCTGAAAGGTTCCAACAAACCAAAAGTCTAAGGAAAAGAGGCCAAAAATCTTGCAGAAAACTTTCACCCAGATTTATGATTATTTTCTGCTTCTGAGGAACCCCCATAATTTTTACAGCAATTTTTATGCCAGTCTCTGATGATATGTTACATTTTTTTACTTGATTGTCAGGGATAATATCAGTACATGAACCACTCAATCCCATCTGATGCAAAGTTTCATGAAGCTAGAAAATATCTTTTGTTGGTACATACTTTTCCCAACTTACACTTCCCAAATCTCTGGAACAAATCTCCTGTATTTGCTCCTTAGATTATATTGTATTCACATAACAGTAGTCCCTTACCTTTTTAACTCTAGGCAGTAACCAGTGCATTATCATAGCTGAAGAAAGAGAACTACCAAACAGCTGTAACTATTTTAAAGGATAAAATCTCAAAGGAGTCTTATTATAAAACCAAATTTGATATGGACACACAAGCCGGCACAAACTCTCTCCTAGCATAAATCACACCAGTACCATTATGAATCTAGACCAGGTTTTAGACCCGCAGAGGATCCGACCTCTTGCTCTTGCAGCGGGCAGCTCGGAAAGGCTGTTCCAGTAATTGCATCCTCAACCATGCATGTGTTGGGCTGGAGCACATCGCTCTGATCAGCTCTTGGGAGTTGAGACACACAATTCATACAAAGGTGGAAAGACAGCATAAGTTATGTGCCCCGTGAAGGAGCTGCCAAGGTCACTGAACCAGTGGTTTTTGTGTCATTACAGAAAATGAAGTTTTGTGGGAGAGACAAATTTCCACAAGGTAGGAAACAGACAGAGCTAGTGTTTTGCAAATGACTCTGGGAAAAAACAGTACAGAAATATTGTTCTCATTATGAGTACTAGCACATGAGATAATTGTGTTTGAGGTTGGTAATTACCATATTTGCATGTTTAGGTTGTATCTGTTTCTTCCATGTTATTAAGTGACTGCTGCATTATTTCATCAGAATGGCATGCTGTCATCATGGGAGCTGAAATATCTTCTGTGTGTCAAAGCACACAGCTGTAAAAAGCATTGCATAGCCCCTTGTTTTCATTCTACATCAAAATAGCAAAAAGCAAATTCATTACAGGAAAAGATCAGAAAAGCTAACGGAGCTATGGCTGGGGGAGATGGATTTGGAAGTATAGGGCTGTATAATTTAGAGTACCTGGGCTAAGTATCTCTCCAATACTCCCACACTGTCTTGGGGTGACTGTATGATACTGTGTTCCCTATCATCTGCCCTGTGCCAGACATGAATCCTGTGCCTTTCTGTGTCTTTAACCTGGGTTCGAGAGAAAGGGAGAAAAAAAACCCCGTTTTGTGTTCAAGGACACAGATATCCACTCCCCTGCATTTCTGCTACTGTGGAGCAGAGAAAGCACCTTCCTGCTTTTCCCACCTCTCGGTTCTTTTTGTCAGGAGAGAGACAGAGAGTTAAACTCCTTTGCTTTTCAGCTAGTTTGCTAGCTGAGGCAAGGAAGTTTTTTCCCTGGGACTTTGGTTTCTTCTTCTCTTCTGGACTGTTCAGCAACACCAGAACATACTGGGGGGCCCTACACCATGGCCTGCAGGGACCCATGCCAAACGCCAGCTCTGGAGAGGAGAAAACCACACCACAAAGGACTCTGAAATCTACCCAGGTTCTCACCACAGCAAGAGGTTTTATTATTTAGCACTATTCTCTTTTTTTTTTTCCCCTGTGCCTGTGTGCACTCTGCTTGTTAAATAAATAACTTTTTTTTTTTCACTTTCCTTTGAGGAAAATTCTTTCCGAACCTGGTGGGGGAGGGATGGCTGTAACCTGCCTTCTGTCAGAGGACATTCATTTCAGACATTCCTCCGAATTTGTTTCAAACCAGGACACACATACAGTGAGATACAGGATTAATAATGATTGTGTTTTGTTCTGTGCACTTACCGACCTTTTGTCTGAACAATGAAAAATGCTTTATGGACATAAATTAATCAAACTTTAGAAGACACATTTAGGGCACTTAATTACTGCTACTTACGCCAGACTTCAATTTATCTGTAAACATAAAAGTCTTGAAAACTAGGTAACCTCATACAAATCTGAAAATGCACTCTGATCATTTCCTCAAGCCTACTGAGTTGCCTACTGAGATATTTCTGGAATTTTCTGGGCAGTCAACATCAAATATGTAAAACTTATCCTCTTTAAAGAAAGATCTAAGAAGAAGTAAAGGAAACAACTGAAGACTATTTCAGCTGGTGGGGGGGTCCGTGGCTCTGACCCAGGAAGAGGTGACTGGTCCGGAGAGATGGTCCCGGAAGGGATCGCCTTCCCGAGGCCCAGTGTCTTCCTCTCAGCTGCTGGCAAAGGAGGGCCCTTGCAGAGGCTATCAGCTCTTTAGTGATTGTCAGCTCGTGATTCCAGCTCAGCTCTGCAGGGCATCCTCCAGGCCAAACCAGACCAGAGAGAGACGAGAAGGCCCGTGTGGCTGGTTCCGCACAGAGGTGGCTTTATTGTTGGTTCCCTCCGGCGAAGGGGAAATCCAGGGACGAGCTCTCCCCCCCACAGAGCTAGGTGGCTCCCTTTTATAGGGATACAGGGGATCAGCAGGGGACCAATGGGTTACAGAGGGTCTGGGACAGACCAATGGGTTACAGAGGGTCTGGGACGGACCAATGGGTTACAGAGGGTCTGGGACGGACCAATGGGTTACAGAAAGATCTGCATAGTGTCTCTCAAAGGATTGTGGGTCCACTTTTCCTCGCCATGACCCAAGAAGCGGCTGCCCCTTTCAGGGAGTCCTGCTGGGCGATTGCAAAATCTCTTGTCTCAGCAGAGATCCCTCCAGGGCGAGGGCTGGGCATATCCCACAGAAGACTAATGGAAAACATTGCAACAAATGGGATAATCCCTTCAAAGAGAAACTGCCCATCTCTCTCCTCACGTCTTTTCTATCATTCCATTCAGCTGTGGAAGGTCAATGCCAAAGTTGAGCAATTAACCATTGAAGGTAAGGAAAATGAAAAAGGATGCATTGTTTAGAAGAGGATTTTTTTGTATTGGCCCTCAGCTCTTGGGTATTATCATTAGCCAAAATTAAGCAAAATAGGCAGAATTATTTGCTTTTAATTAGATATGGATACACAAGTGAGAAATCTAATATCAAAGTTATATCAGTTCATTTTCTGACATCCTTCAATTTTCAGTCTCACCCTCCAATCAAGTCAATTACTGAATATTGCAATTAAGCAAATCACCAAATGGTTATCTTCAAAAATGGCCTGATTTCAATGCTAATCAGGTTTTTTTAGCTACATTCACAGAGGTTTATAACTAAGAGCTTAATGCAGAGGTAATGAAAATTATAAATCATTTTGGGAAACCAAAATTGTCATTTTATTTGTCTTGGAAGCAGTGATACATCCAAATGATTTATTTCACTGAAAGTTAAGCTTCTATGCATATCTGCTATGATTCTTTGACAAAGTGACCTTGTATTCCTTTTTTTTTTCTTTTCACAGAGAAATGATAGGTGAAACACATGGAGGAAAATGAAGAGGACACTTAACTAAAGTAGAACACAAGAAAAAGTTCTAAGGAAAATGAAGAGACCTTGGAATGAAACAGAGAGCTGAAAGTGAAAAGTACAGACAAATGTAGTGGAAAAATAAAGATTCAAGTTTAGTTTAGAATGGTAAAAATAATACCAAGTGATTAGGAGGTGTACATAACACTTTCCTGTTTCTACAGCCTAATCAGTTATTGATTTCAGATATTCAGTACAAAATTTAGAAAGGGTGAATGGGAAAACTAACACTGGAAGATGCCTCTGGAAGCAGAACATATCACTTCTCTTACATCACTTTTTATATATAAGGTGCTGTGATTTAAATAGAAGGAAAGCCTTACAGGAGAGGACATGTAACAACACAGTGGGAAGAGGCAGTTACCAATTTATTGATGTTCTCTTTCATTTGTCACACAGAACTTAAGAGTCTGGATGGATCACCTGATTTAACTATGTATCAAGAAACTTTTAATTATGACTTGTAGTTGTTCCTGCTTATCCATGGGCCTGCAGAGCCCATCACCATAGATTCAGGCAATTGTAATAGAGTCTAGTCATACATTTCAGGTGAGCTGAAGACTAACCTGCTCTAAAGGTGTCTATTGTCTACAGATCTTAAGCATTTTGTCTCATTTGAAAGTAGATTATGACATAGGATAAAAATATAAAGCAAAATAAAAGTGATGAGATCTATAGCCATCTCTGGTATCACAATTGCTCCTCTGTATTTTTTTTTCCAGAGTTTGAGAAAATTTATGATTGTTTTTTGAATTATTATGTGTAGATATGGTGCTTAGGGATATGGTTTAGTGGCGGACCTGGAAGTGTAGGGTTAATGCTTGGACTTGATGATCTTAGAGGTCTTTTCCAACC
Organism: Aphelocoma coerulescens; assembly: GCF_041296385.1. Classification (NCBI taxonomy): domain Eukaryota; kingdom Metazoa; phylum Chordata; class Aves; order Passeriformes; family Corvidae; genus Aphelocoma; species Aphelocoma coerulescens. The sequence goes on from NC_091015.1 coordinate 162,739,310, forward strand.
TTAATGATTCTATGATTCTTTGATTTTCCTCCAATAAACTCAATTATTGAATTATATTATTGCAACCTAGACACAGAATTTGAGTACTTAATGTTCTTTAAAAACCATTTTCCAAGTTGAAGCCTCTCTGTCAAGAGAGTTCTTATTTAATATTGTTTATGCCTTGTTCATGAAAGACTTGTCTGTAAGGTTCTGAATGTCAGTAACTTCAGTTAAGCCATGCTTGCATGAGAGGATGTTAGCTTCGAGAAATCAAGTAACAATTGTAGAAGTTTAGAATTACCCTTGGAAAGATAAAGTTAGGGTTTACTCCTTAGTTCAAATACTCAAGCCCAAAATGTTACAGCAGAATCATCTGAGGCAAAAGTCAAGAGTGTTTGTTGGGCCCTAGGGTTTCCCAGGACCCATCCTCTTTCCTGAAACACATTTGTCATCACATCCTTTTCAGTCTGTTAACAGCTATATTGCTCCTTCCCTAAACTTCTGTTCAGCAGCCCAATTTGCAGGACTAAGAGGAAAGGTTGAAGCTTTCAGTAGAATTAAAGTTGTGAGAACACTTTTTAACTCCTGAGTCAAAAGAAAAAGTGGTTTATTTCATCTTAATATTGCTTGGTAATCTGGAAGGAGAGAGCCCCCTCCCTGGCTGTTAGGCTTAGCATGTCACCTGTCATCCCTAAGAGCTCTTATCTGACAGGCTGATTTGCCTGCAGGTTGCCAGAGTTTCACTTCAGCAGCTGGTCTTCATCCATTTGCTCTTGCCCTGGAGGCACGATGACATCTGTCACAGCCATCAAGGCAGTTCAAGGCCAATGTTTACAAGGACCATGATTTGAGGTGTCAGGAGTAGCCTGGTGGCAGTGATTCCCCAGGCATTTCACAACATCCCTGAGAGATTATCTGTCTTCTAAAATAGAGGACAGATGTTTGTTAGACCCTACATTTGGACATAAAATAGAGATGGCACCAGTTACTTGCATGACTCCTTGTGGTACATAGGATAGAAAGATTCACCCATCTGTCCTCCCTGTGTTTCAGAAGTGTAAAAGAAATACCTTGGCCTAGCAGATTTTGAGGCTAACTAGCCCAGCAAAGAGTGAATGTAGAAATGTTTGTCACTTGTTCATGTCTCTGATCAGGTCATCCAGCAGCTTCAATGTCCACACAATGTTTGTCTTGTCTTTTGACTGTGAATGAATTTTAACTGTTTGCTGAAGGCATTTCTTTTGTAGCTACTGCTGGAGTTTCCACACCAGAATTTTGATTTTCATGGCTTTACCAAAATATCGTACTGAATATGTTCAGGAAAGAATATTCCCTTGAGAATCATTTTGGTAATTTTCTCTGCTGGTATATCAGTCAGTTGCTTGTCTCTACAGGAGACACAAAGACTTTGGTTAGTAATGGCTCACTTTTCTTTGCTGCTTTGTGTGACATAAAGAGATCTGATTGCATGCACTGCTCTATCCATCAGGTTTGACCTCCAAGGGTTTGTGAGATGACAGACTTCTGTGCAGTGAAGGTTTCTGTAGGTTTGCCAAATGAGGTCCAGACACTCTTGTAGTGAAGCTGGTAAGAGATTCTTTAGAGCATTTCCAAAGTTTTAACACTGATGTGTCTTACGACATTGATAATGAAAAATGAATTTATATTTAATCACTCAGGACTTACATTAGGTCAGGTATTTTTTGAACAAATGCATTTCTAATTGAACACTTACTGACTTTTCAGCCTTTTGGTTTTCAACTCTGTCTTCAGTATATTTATCTCTTATTAAAGGAATAGAAGGCACAGTATGCTCATTTATTGAAACGACTTAGCCAAACAAATATTTTATGAATTTCCTGGCATTTCCTTAATCATTAAATAGACAATTGCTACTACAAGTACATGGGATACTTTTGGAAAGACATTTCCAGAAGTGGCAGGGGTGTATGTGTTTAATTCTGGTAGGCAGTATTTGCCTGGATCAATAACCTTCCAACACTTTAATTGTACTCTTCAGGCTCTGTTGGTGAAACTTAAAATAGTTTAAAAATGGTAACGTACTGTAACTAATCTGCAGCTGAACAAGTCAACATGATTCATACTTCCATTAAATTTTCTCAGCCTGGTAAATTTTCCTATTTTTACATTTCTGTGGGAAGAAAGCATATCTAGGACACTATGGATGGGGTTATTCTGGGCCACCTTCAGTGGAACATATCAAGATTTTTCATAATTGCTAATTATACCAGAAGACTAATTTTGATGCTTTAACTCTACATGCTTTTCTGGATCCTGCTAGGACACCCTGAGATGAATATGATGAAAAACCAGGTCTGAAGCAGGCAAAATCATTGACTGCCCTTGGAAATCCTTGCCAGAATCTTTCAGAGGGGTCAGGGTGTAGTTCATACTCTGTTGATGTAGAGCAATGCCATGAGCTGCAGACTTCCTGTCAGGAGATGTGCACAGAAAACCTCAGACGGTGGGTCAGCAGAGACAGAGAGACTGAGGGCACTCTGCCACTCGTGCACTCAGCACCAACAGGCAGGACTGCACTAACACCGTGCATATGTGTCCTCATATTCACACAGGCAGTTCTCTGCGTGCTTTCTTGTTTTCACATCATTTTGTGCTATCTAATTAACATGTCAACTCATTTTTCTTTCCTCTGCTGTAGGAATCTTGCTTTTATTCCTTTTATTTCACCCTGTTTTCCTTTATTTTTAATACCTTTTTTCATAATTTATCATTCATTTACATTTCAATTAACACTAGCTGTTTGTGAAAGCTACCCTGATGGGAAATATGAAATAAATTATTGAAGTTAGTATAATCTGCACTTCCCATTACCACCTCATTTACCTTAATGGCACTAGAAAGACTGTCACTCTCAATGCAGCTCATGCTTCTAATAGGAATTCCCTTGGGAGCCAATCTCATGTGAATTACATATTTACATATGGCATAGGTTTTGCTAGGTGATTATAGGCTGGGATTTAAAGTGGTATCCTTTAAGGATGGCAGCTGCACAGAAAGCTGCCTTTCCAGATTGAAAACATGACACTGCTTGATTCAAACAGCTAATGTGTCTAAGAGGAGTCAGCAAAAGTATTGCCAATTTGTTGGGCACTTCCAAACTTTTCATTTATAAAAAACTTTTTAAAAAAGAAAATGTATATTTTTCCCCAAGTTGAAACGAGGAAAAAAGTGTCACAAAATTAAAGCCCTTTTGAACAGTGATGTCCTTTTGTTTGGATAAATTAAAACTTGATTTATGGGGGGATTTTTGTTTGTTGTTTTTTTGTTTTCTTTTCTTTTTTGTGTGTGGTTTTCTGGGTTTTTTTTTGGTTTTTGGTTTGGTCTTTTTGTTTGTTCGATTTCGTTGTTTTGTGTTTTTTTCATTTTTTTTTGTTTTGTTTTTTTAATTATTATTTCTACAGCTCCCTATTGTTTTTGTATGAAATTTTTCAAAAATTTTTAAAAGCTATGTTAAAAAATATTTTTTAGTCTAAATTAACACCTTCCAGCTAAAGCTGTGACCCTTGAACCAGCGTTTTGTCATAAAGATTTCAGTCTGGAGGCTGTCAAGCAGCAATTTTTATTGTTCTTTTCAGCAAGACAACACCCAGGCACTAATTGGAATTCAGAAGTAGATGCAATTGAGCTATGTAACAAGAAAGAGTCCCACTTCCAATGTTTTTTTGCAATATGAACAGGATGGTAAAAGCAATTATATGGGAGGGACGCAAAAGAGACCTACACAGTGACTTGTTAAATATGCACATTTGTGAGGATAATCTGATTAGTAAACCATCTAATTTTTCTTTCTTTGAGTTTCAGGGTATCTTAGCTAACGTCATTCCAGATATGTACAGAACTGAGAAAACTGAGACTTGGGGAACAGATTTTGCTTATTTGCTGCTCTAGCATTGTGAAAGATGTGGTCTGACTCTTTTAGTGCCTGCCCAGAGCCCATCTATGGAGCTACATCCATACTTTGAAATAGCAGACTCCAAATTTCATGATCTAGAGGTTGGTACCACATGAAAGCTGGCCCTGGGCCAGCCCTCATTGCCATGAGGCATCTTGTGACTTTGAGACATCTTATTTCTATCTGTGTTTGTGTCTTCCCCTCTTCCACATGAAACTGTGTCAAAGCCCAGCACAGTGGTGTTTTTATAACAAAGAGCTGATGTTGAACACTTCAGGGTACAATGACATCTTCCACTAGACCAGATCTCTCTTCTTTTGGGTGACTATAAAGGAAAGGAATGTGCAAGAGATTTCTACATTTTCTGCTCCCAAGAATGAACAAATATTATTTCATGAATAACTCAATTCTAATGGGGCAGGCTCTTGCTTCACACCATCCAAGTCCATCATGTAATGTCAGAACAGTTCCAGGCTTAGTTCAGGGTGAAAACTCTACAGTTAGAATTTTTTCATTCACTGTAACACAAATCTCCATGAAAATCTATTTCGCTTCCTGGAGTCACTCCAGGTGAACATCATTGTAAGTGATAAAATGAATCCTAGTCTTTTTGGTAAGAATAAATTGAGGGGGGAAAAAATAAATTAAAAAAAAAAATAAAGGAGAGAAAAAAAGAAATTGCAAACTAAGGCCCTCCAGTCTTTGCAAATTCAGAGAGCCAAAAGTTAATGATCTAGCAGACCTGACAAGTCTGAGTCAAGTCAACCTCATCTGCCTTTTACAAATGAAAGACATGACAATATAGCTATTGGTAATTTCCCCTTCATTAAATTCCTTCAACTCAAGTCAGTTTTGTACTGTAAGCCTTTCTTAATGGTGGCAAATGTCATCCCACACAAAGACATTCCACACAAAGGCGGCGGTGAGGCACTGGAACAGGTTTTCCAGAGAAGTTGTGAATGCTCCATCCCTGGAAGTGTTCAAGGCCAAATTGGATGGGACTTGGAGCAACCTGGTCTAGTGGAAGGCGTCCCTGCCCATGGCAGGCGAGTTGGAACTTAAAGATCTTCAAATCCAAACCATTCTATGGTTCTATGATGACCCTCTCTAATTCTTCAGGGGCAGAGTCATGTGAAAGAGAAAACAACTCATTGTACAGTCTCTTTCTGCTTCTGGAAACCAGTGTAGCAAACTCAGTGCCATGATCTTTCTCCAACTGGGAGCCTGTTTCCACTTTTCTGAGGCTCTTCCTTCCACAGCACACATGTTCTCTCTTCCATCAAGGCTGGAAACGACACACCAGTCAAAACAATTCACTGACTAATTTTAAACAAAAAGACTGTTTACATGAATAATCATTACCGAATATGTCTAACTATGAAAAGACTGCTCACAATAGCCACCTATTGTGGGAAGTCAATGCATTATGCATTGTTTGAATTAAATCGGGATCTACATTGCAGTGGATTAATCTATCCAGTGTCTTGTCGTTTTTTTTCTCTTCCTGTGTTTGTAACCCATCTGCCAACTACAATAGGTGGCAGTTTTGTTCAGTTTTTTATGCTGGAAAGTTATTAATACCAGATGTTCATCTTTTGGAGTATCCTAAGCACAAAACATTCCATAATCAAAACCAAAATGTTAACAATAATATACCCAAACTTGGTGGATTAAGATCCTATTAAAATTCCGGAGTATGTCCTATGTTTAATGCATTGACTCTTTTTTCCATCAAGGGAGGCCTGAGGCAGGCTAGGTTTCATTTTGCTCGAGGGAGAAAGGAAATGTATTCGCACCTCTAGCATTGTTCTTTCACTGTGTTTTGTGAAAAATATCATTACTATAATACAGTTATGGAGAGGACAATGAAAATACATAGGTCAGGGGTTTTAGCTGGAATTCTGTTGATAAGGATTGCCATGCAGGACTTTCAGTGAATTTTCAGCTGAGGTCAGCTCTGCATTCCAATTAACAAATAACCCAGTGACAGAAAAATAGAAATTATAACCAAAAAAAGTAATAAAACTCTCTGCTCTTAGAAAGAGAGACAGCTTTATCAGGGAAGAAGATAAGCAAAATATTGGCTCTTCAGCTGCTATAAATTGGTGTAGCTGCATTATTAATTCCAGAGAGTTGCCTCTTTTCATAGCTTATCTCCCTCCATTAGTTTTGCCAAAAGTCATTGTTAATTTTCTGCAGCCTGACTTTGGGGGAGTATAGCCTGGTTTGTAAAATTTCACTGAACTGTTCCTGGCCATGTTATTTAACACGTTGTAGATATTCCCAGGGGATTTCTAAGGCCAACAACATGGAGGGAAGTAATCACTGCAGACTGGGCAAGCCAGAATTTGCAGCTCATGTCAATAAACTGGGGTGGGAAGGGGTTCATATCATCTTTTTTATGTTATATAAGCCCCTTGTTGCAGCTTTCCACCTTGAACTTCTTTCAAGTTAAGACACAAGAGGATAAATCAAGAAGTAATAGAGCTTTGAGAGAGTCAAGAGAAAGGGCTGTGTTTGCTCTTCTTGGTTCTTCATAGGGTTGCAAGGCATGGGAGTAGCAGAGCATCCAGCCAATTTTTCTGACTGGGGTGTTTCACACCAGTTTTCGTGCTATTTTCTAAATGTTCTTTGTGAATACTTCCCTGGAAGTATTCAAGGTCAGGTTGGATGTGGCCCTGACTAAGTTGGTCTAGGTGGAAGGTTTCACTGCTCATGACAGGGGGCTTGGAACTAAATGATCTTTTAACTTCCTTCCAACCAAAATCATTCTATGATTCTGTGAGTAATTAATTTTGGTTTTGCATAAAATGGACCAATGCACTGTCTGGAACACAATCCTGGAATACATAGTGTTATTCTGGCTTGCTAAGAGTGAATTTAAATCAAGAGGAAAAGTAGTTTTAACTTCTGCACTTCAAGAAGTGTATGAAGTATGAAAGGTCTTTTTAGTGATAAAAAATTTTTTCTGTCTATTAGATCTTGCAAGTACATGTACACAGAAGCATCTTGAAAGCTGATGTCTATGTTGAAAGCAAAAGGTTTCTTTCAGTTCATAATTTAATCAATTTAGTTTTATATGGTAATATTGCTAGTTTAAAAAGCAAACTGCCTGACACACCTCAAGAACTAATTTTTGTCACTGTTGTGTCTTCTAATTCATTTGCTCTAAGCTTTTCTTTATTTGTGGATATCTGTTGGATAATCTCCTCTCATTCAGTGCACAGAGCTCATATTAACATCAGTGAAAATTTCCTGCTTGGAACAAGGGCAGGTTTAGCAATAGGTGCAGTTCAATAGCTTTCTTTCACATTGGATAAATCCTGCAAAGGTCAGATGTTTATCTGGAGCTTATCTGACTCACCCAAGCCTCAGGACATTACTAAATATCATAAACTGAACCTTTCTTTAAAAACTGGTGGAACTTCCTAATCTAAAGATGACCAGAAATACCACAGGTAAAGATTTTCCAGCAGGATTTTTTTTCTTTTTTTCCCAGGTTCAAAAGCACATGATAATGAAACAGACAGTTATTTCATGTCCACAGAAAATTCTTTATGAAATTCAGTTGTAGGCATGGGTAAAGAAATTGGAGGAGTAAAGGGTGATATGAGAGTTTTCTCCACCTGGACAGATTTAGCTGTCCTTAGACAGGCCTGGACAGAAATATTTAATAAGACTGGAGAGTTTTTTCCAGTGTGATTTATTTTCTTTCCCTTAAATGGTGTATCACTTCTCCTTATCCTCTGCGTCATTCCATCTATGCAAGTGCACATGTACACGCACATCTACATTTACATATATATATGTAAAATAATGTATCTGAATAAAATATTCTTCCACTATAAGATAGTATATATCCTGTAAGATATACAGGCAACAGTTCACTAGGTCTTTGCAATTTGCAGTCAGACTGTGAGAAAATGATATTTTCCTCAAGCAATGTTATTTCTTATAGTTCACAATTCTGTCTACTACCAAAATAGCATTTTTTTTATTTTCCAACAAATGAAAAAGAATAAAATAAAGGGTGAAATGATGCAACTCACAAAATTAAATAAGCAGGTGTGATAATACAGTGGATAGTTGCAGAGCTGCTTTTCCAAGGCGGAAGAAAATAAGGGTTGGAAAAATACTCTCTCTGATTTTGTTTTTACTCCTAGCTCTATCAAAGTGCTGCTTTCTCTTTATCTAATCCATTTGTCTGTCTCACTGTAAACACATCTACTTATGCATCCCTTCACTCCCATATTTGCCTTCTTCCATCTTAAATTCTTCAGTCCTGTATCAGAGTTCTGTGCAATGCAGAAACCTAATTGGGTTGTTTCCTTCAGTAGGCATTTTTGTTGGGTTTTTTTTTGTTTATTTTTTATAGAGTTATTTGATTTCTTGTTACATATCACTCTTCGATATAAAAAATAGATGTCCCATTTCACCCCATGGCAACAGGAATAAAGGCCACCTGCCTTACAGGTCCAGCCACTTCCAGCTCTGCATTTCTTTGCCTTTTAAGCCTGAATTCTCCATCCCATGTCACAAATTTCAGAGATTTCTAAAAGCACTCAACACCAACATTCGCCTCCGAGACTGAAGGTTAGGATCCTCTTCTCATCCAGGAATTGGTTTTATGAAAATTCGGAGATACCTTAGAAGCATAATCAAAAAGTATGAATGGAAAAGACACCAAAGCTAAGTAATATTTGAATTTTCATTTATATATGTAGGGCCTGCAGCCCTTTGGGAGCCAAAAGAGATGGTGGCCCGTCCTCAGGCTGTAAATGGCTGTTTGTCTTGCTTCTGCCTAATTCACACCAGATGTGTGCTTGTTCCTACATCTGATCTCTAGGTGGGCTGGGTTCTCTGTCCTGGCTGTAAAGCTGTCTTCATCTCAAAATATTCTGCTTCAGTTTTTGTTTTGAGGTGGACTGGCAGCTCTCAAGGTCTGCTGGGAATCTGTCAGAGTTGTCTGTCTCAGACCCAGGTATGAATATTTTGGAGTTAATTATAGCATGAAAATGTACATGGTGTACAGTTTGCCATGGGTATATGTACTGGTCTACTGAGTTCCTACTGGCAGATAAAATTCTTTGACACCTTTGCAGAGAGAGTATAAACCAAACTCATGAGAATTTTTTGTCCTAGTTTATAGACACCTTAAAGGCTTATTTGTAATTTGTAAGTATATAAAATTTATTATTGCATCCCATTTTCTCTTGAGATATTAATGCCTACTTTTAAATTATCCTCAACAAGAAATCTTGTAAAACAGACCAGAAGTCAGATTTGAGAATGTTAATCCATAGTTGGAATTTTGCTTTAGGAAGAGACCCTTCAAAAAACATACTTATTTCCAAAATACCATTTAACTACTTTTTGACCAGCCTATCAGAACTGAAGTAGAAGGACACTGTAGTCTGTTTTAACAGAACTGTAGCTAATTCTCCAGGCATATTAAGATAGAGTCATGTAAATAAATGTTCTGGCTTTTGCTTTTAATAAAATATTTATTAAAAAAAATATTTTAATAAAATGCATTTGAGATGTTGATTTCTGAAAAATGTTTAGAGAACTTGGAATTCTTGGGGAATCTTCTTGTTTTGCAATGACATTAATTTATAAAATGTTACATCAAGCCTCTGACATTTTCCAGAAAGCTCTTTTAATGCTTTTTTTTTTTTTTTTTGCTACCACAATGACTTTGCTGTCATGTGCTCTAGACATTTATAGTCCTCCTCATCAAAAATATAAAGTCATATTTTTTGCTTATAAAACTACTTTCAGCAGAAAAAAAAAAAAAAAAATCAGAGTCCAGCATTTTTTGTATTGAGTCTTACTCTTACCTTCCAGATAAAGATCCTTATCTTATGTGGCTGTGCCAAATGTATGTTTGCCATGTAGATTGGGAAATTTTGCATTAGCTAAATATGCTTTGTTTCAATCCTCTCCTTTTAGTAAACAATCTTTGCCTCTTAGTCCAATTAGCATTGTAGAAAACCTGTAGCAGCAGTCATGATACACTCAGGACAGGCATTGTAACCTGAATTGTTTCCTTGTATTAGACCAAATTGCATTTAGTTAACTAAACTCAAACATAAAAAGGCAGTGCTCAACAGATGGCAGGTGATCAGAAGGAATCCAATCCAATTCCTAGAAACTTTCTTTGAGTATGCCACCAAAAGTGGTTAATAGGAGCTACTTGAGTGTGATGTGAAGGATTGTGTCCAGCATTTCCTCCCTTGGCATAGCAGGCAATGAAGAAGGGGGCACAGATGAGTCCCTGCAGTACACAAAAGACATTGACAAGCTATTGAAAAAAAACAGTGAAGCACAACTGGAATGATAAAGGTGTTACAGAGCACCACATGTGAGACACTATTACAGAGCCTGATATTGAAGAGTTTTAGAAAAAAAAACAAAAAACAAAAAAGAGGAAAGAGCACTTTGTGGCCTCTACATTAATGCATAATAAATAGAAAGTGTGTGTATAATGTCACATCATAAGAATGTTTCATTCACTCTGCACGAGATGCCAGGCAGTGAAGAATCTGCCTCATGTTAACTGTTTTTACCCTGGTGGGAAAGTAGTTTAGAATTTAATTGTGACTTAATCAATGATGTTCTCTAGAAATTACTCTAAAAACCTAAGACACTTAATAGAGAAAAAGTTTATTCTCTGTAGAATGTCTGAGCCATGTCATGGAATTCAATAGCAGGGGGATTTAATTCTCTACTAAATACCGAATTACAGTTTCAAGTAAAAAAATGAATTATTATTGAATGCTAGATATTTTCTGTCAAGTTCTGCAAAATTTTTCTTTAAGAAAATGCTTTAAAGCATGAAGCAGGAAGCTAGAATGATTCAAAATTATTTTAAATATGTTATCAATATATTTTAACTAACATTTTCTAGAAGTAGAATGTAGACAACGTTGTTTTAAGAAAGATAAATTGATTAAATTAAAGTTTAATTCACTGCAGTAGTATTATAGTAATCTACATATAATTGTTATTTATTTTTTCCTAATTTAGAAGAAAGTGAAGGATGGAAGAGTAATATTTCCCATTCCATTTTTTTTTTATTATTTCTAGTGCTTTTGAAAAGTGCTCAATTTTTGCTTGTTTTTGTTTTTTTTTATTTTTACACAATATCAAGATCTGAGTTTTTGTCTTCTATAATCCTAATCCCATAATTGCTGCTTAAAGTGTTATTTAAATATTTATTATCTATACCTGTTTTTAAATTTTAGTTCTTTCTACTGTTTCATTCCCATCTTTATTTGCAAATTGGTTAGCCACAAGAATGGTAACTAGACTAAGCATGAGAACCACGTGGATGTGATTATTTAGTACAAACTTTCCTCTGAAAAGCCCAGACACTGCTAAAGCAAAACAGGATTCTGCCCTTCTACAAGCAAAAAATCCAGTCTGTGATTTCAACCAACCTTCCTTCCTTCCTTCCTTCCTTCCTTCCTTCCTTCCTTCCTTCCTTCCTTCCTTCCTTCCTTCCTTCCTTCCTTCCTTCCTTCCTTCCTTCCTTCCTTCCTTCCTTCCTTCCTTCCTTCCTTCCTTCCTTCCTTCCTTCCTTCCTTCCTCCCTCCCTCCCTCCCTTCCTCCCTCCCTCCCTCCCTTCCTCCCTCCCTCCCTCCCTCCCTCTCAGAGTTACATCCAGATGTTGACTTTTTCTTGCGTTTCCCAAGCTACCAGCAAAGAGCTAAGGCAAAATCTGAAAACCTATCATGCACACAGGATCAATTTGAATATTTGAGGAAGGACCCAATAAAGTACATGGGTTCCAGCCTGGAGTCTGGGATAAAGAATTCCATGTTGCAGGAGGGGAAAGTGTCCCAGATGGGATGGGTTCAGGTTATCACCCTGCTGGGGGATCTCCCACAGCCCTCCTTCCTGCTGCATGGCAATCCCAGCTCTCCCACACCATTAAGGGATGCCTGTGCAGCACAGATAATCCTATGCAATTGTGTTACCAAGGAACCAGCACCACCATCGGGAAAATTAGATCATCCTTTGAGGACGTTGGAGGAATCAGGAAAAAGGAGGAAAGAAAGTACAATTTAAACCTCCTCACAGGTCATGAATTCCTCGAAGTCCCTGATTTCCACCAGAACACCAGAAACAGGATGGTGCTCTGCAGAACTACTGAGTTACTGTCACACACTGAGCAATGCTGCCAAAATCGATGGGTTTGTTCAGCCAAGGGCAAGCCCTTACCTCAACAACCCTGCTGAACCTAATCAGTGTAGTTTGTGCCAAAACACAGTCCCTCACAATAATTAGTATTGCACACATAGAAACAGATGCCTCCTCTCCATGTGTTTCTCATGACAGGCAGGATGAGAACATATTGAATTACAATAAAATGCTATGAAAGTAGCCTGCCTTGGTATCTTCTCCAGTGAACCTGTTACTTTTTTTTTTCATGCAGTGAGACATTTTTGCAGTCAATGTTTGACTTCCAGACAGATGCTTAATTCTGTAACAAAGACACACAACCATTCCCTGCCTGACTATTTTTTTATTTTTAACAATTTAGATCTGTAGCCTAAATTGTATTACAGATTCATTGTGAATGGCTTTCAGAGTAAAAAATCTTTATCTCACATACTTCTCCCCCCACAAGATATGTCCTGTTGAGTAGAGGTTTGCAACCATATAGTGAGAAATACCTACTAACTTAATTTACTGTATTGAGCACTTCAGAGACATGGCTGCAGTAAAATAAACAACATCAATTCAATTATTTCGTCTTATGTCACGCTGTAAACTTCATAAACATGTAAATTCAAAAATCTCCATAAACACTTTAGTATTATGAATCACTGCAGGGTATCACAGCTGGTTACCTGCAAAAATTGTGTCTGGAACCTAGTCCATCATTTAGAGGCAACAGCAGATGTTAAAGGCAAACTGCTTTATATAATCATCCCAAACAAAAAATAAAGCAAGAGAAGCACCAAGATACATAGCCAGACATTTTTGGCATCTGTTTGATACGGTATCAGGGATCTGAATTTTGTTAATGAATCCATACACATGGTTAGGAAAGATCATTCTGAAATGTGTTTGTTCAGAGCAGCATTGCTCTCAGGTTGGGTTCTGACTGTGAATCAGAAATGAGACTTTCACATGAACCACAACCACGAAAAAGCTGCTACCCATAGTCCTGCCGTGAACTAGCACTGAGTTCCATTAATATTCTATGGTCACCCCAATCATACGTGTCTATTTTCACCTGGGATTGTCAAGGATCCTTTGACAGCTGGAGCAGCTGTTTTCTGGTTTCCCAGACTCGACTTAGCACCCAGTTCCTATCCTTGAAGGAACCCCTGTGTAAAATGATTTATAGTGTTATTTGACAAACACCTGAACCGCTGACCCAGCATGGCAGGAGTTGTGTCCTGCAATGATGGATTGCAATCCAGATATTTGCCTGCTCTCAGACCAGGCTGGAGTACTTCAGATAACAGTCCTGTTACCCAGGGCTTGGTCTGTGGAAGCTGTGACCTGTCAAAAATGCCTCACATGCCATTTATATTTACTAAGAAAGAGGTAGAAGAAGGGTTTCTTTAACTCTCCAGCTCAACTACAGTGCTCCCTCTAAAAGAAATCCCCCAGCAGACTGTCTGAAGTCCTTCATGAGGTGCTGCTTCTCCAGGGCAACAAGGGATTCACTTTCCTGGGTTTGAGATCTGCTTCTATTTGTTATTTACATCTGTGTTTCTCTTTCTTCCATGAGTTCCTGCAACAAATCAATTTCTTATTGATATACTTTTTAACAACGGAAGTGATGGTTTTCCTTCAGTAAAAAAATCCTGAAAAATAAATTATTGATAAAGATAGTTCATGGAACAGTTGTAAAAACATGCAGGAGATAATTGTAGATTTAATGTTGCACAATGTTTAGGCATTCTGTGATATGCACCTAAACAAAAAAAAGTACAAAAAAAATGTTGAATAAATTGAAAATATTACTGTCTGGTCATTTAAAAGAGAGATCTTGGAAAAAAGGTCATATCTAGTAGGAGCAAGTGGATACCATCACCAACAAGGGATTGAGAAGTGTGCAATCTTCCTGTAACCTCTATGTATAAGTAAAAACATCAGCCAGAGCAATTGCATTTGAACCTGACCTACTTTTTATCACTATCAGCCAGGAGGGAACAATAAAAAAAAAAATAGGTCAGGTATGTATGACTTGAAACAATAATCTATTTAAGGTGGGGAAATATCCACTCATTCTGTAATAAAAAGTTCTGATTATATTCTTCTTTAAAAAAACATTATATATTATGATAAATAAACCATACTTAGACACTGATAGATAGGCCAAGCACATATTGATTATAATATTTTCTGATTTTGGCTGATGAAGTCCCAGACCAAAAGTTTACAGAGTGAAATTTTCCACTTATTGGCCAGATTACTTCAGCATTTCTCCAGCGTGCCAGCAGTGACATTTCCTTCCACTCTGTTAATGAGTTAAGGTTTCCCCACAAGGTTCTGCTGATTCCCGTACCTAGGAAATTCACACTTCCAGGACAAAACAGCAGCAGTAGCACCATGTAAATAATTCTAAGGTTTGCAACTTCAGCTCTGGCACAATAAGAAGTCCCATTTAAAGATTACTGAGCACAATGCTCAAATGAGTCTTTGGAGATCAGTTCTCAGAACTGGAGCCTGATTGCCAACACCACTGTAGGCAGGGAAGGCTGAAAAAATCTCAGTGTAGTCCTGAAAGTCACATTATCCACAGATTACAGTCCAGGCCTTCAGCATCTGTAAATTCACAACTGCTGCACTGAAAGAGGATGATGTTGATTGCACTTGCCTGTAGCATTTTTTTTCCACTGATCTAACCCATTAATTTATGATGTATCTGCCTCATATATCTTTTTATATAAAATAGGTATAAAATGAAGAATATTTTCGGCCATTGATACCCACTCTGTTCTACTAGATTGCTCTTTTTTGTTGGGATCTTTTTCTTCCTCTTTATTGTGTGAGGAGAGGGGAGGGGAGGGGAGGGGAGGGGAGGGGAGGGGAGGGGAGGGGAGGGGAGGGGAGGGGAGGGGAGGGGAGGGGAGGGGAGGGGAGGGGAGGGGAGGGGAGGGGAGGGGAGGGGAGGGGAGGGGAGGGGAGGGGAGGGGAGGGGAGGGGAGGGGAGGGGAGGGGAGAGGAGAGGAGAGGAGAGGAGAGGAGAGGAGAGGAGAGGAGAGGAGAGGAGAGGAGAGGAGAGGAGAGGAGAGGAGAGGAGAGGAGAGGAGAGGAGAGGAGAGGAGAGGAGAGGAGAGGAGAGGAGAGGAGAGGAGAGGAGAGGAGAGGAGAGGAGAGGAGAGGAGAGGAGAGGAGAGGAGAGGAGAGGAGAGGAGAGGAGAGGAGAGGAGAGGAGAGGAGAGGAGAGGAGAGGAGAGGAGAGGAGAGGAGAGGAGAGGAGAGGAGAGGAGAGGAGAGGAGAGGAGAGGAGAGGAGAGGAGAGGAGAGGAGAGGAGAGGAGAGGAGAGGAGAGGAGAGGAGAGGATGCATCATGAATAAAAAAGATTGAGAGGAGCATTCCTCTTTTCCAAATTAAACAGAAGTGTTGTTCCCCATCCAGCTCATTCTCAGCCCTGCCAAGTGACAACCTGGGTATTATATGTATTATAAGGGGTATAAGGAGTATAAATAAAAAAATAAAAAAAAAAATAATTGAACACATTGCCTTTGTGTTTCCTGTTAATTATTTTATGAGACAATAAGTTTCATGAACTGGGAGCTGTTCTTCCCTCCCAAAGAAAACATGATAATGCATCCTCAAGAAGGAATGAAAAACTTAAATGTTTTTATGTAAATGAATAGAAAGTGCTTTCTCCCCTGAATAAGATACTTGCAAGGCCTCTGGAATCATGGGCCACAGGATTTTGTTCCCAGAAAGGCAGGGACTTCAGAGCTGCCTATGGCTTTTATCCTAATTCTGACCTCTGGTTTGCCATTCCCGTTCTTCACTTTTCTTTTCTTCCTCTTTTTTTCAGAATTTCCTTTTTCTTGCTCACATTTTTTTCTGGGGTTCCATTACACATAGCAGCTCTCTGCACTTCACCACAGAGTGGTATATTACATCTGGCATCTTAATAAAAATTACACTTTTCACTTGTGATTCACCATTTTCCTGAAAATTTCCTTGCCTTCAGTTCTGTAGAAAGATCACCTTTCTGCTGAAGTTTTATCTATAACCTTTCATTTTTTTCCACATCGTTGCCTTACTGGCTTCCTACGCTGTCTAGTACATACTGGCAGAGCACCAACCCTCTTCCCACTCTAACTGTCTTTGCCATCTGGCATGTTCAGTGCAATCATCTTTCCTTTCTGGACACAGACACTGGACAACAGAATGATCCTAGCCTAAAAAATCTTCCCAAAATTTTGTTTCGTGAATCGTTAGCCAACCCCAACATAAGGACTGAGACACAAGTTCTGTACATTGACTTTAAATACAGAATTTCATTTGGTGAAGTAGATCAAACCAAAATCCAACAGATTTAATAAAAATTTCAATATTTGGATGCACGATATATATAAATTTATATTGTGTATGTATATAAATATATATGTAATATATACATACATATACAGAGATAATCAATTGACGGGGCAAGAGGCAAGGACATGGCTCAGCAGGTTCCATGGCAACTCCTGCAGAAGAACATGCAGGGAGTGCATTGAGCCTGTCCAGAGAAGGGAATGGAGCTGGGGAAGGGTCTGGAGCACAAGGCTGACAAGGAGTGGCTGAGGGAGCTGGGGGTGTTTAGCCTGGAGAAAAGGAGGCTCAAGGACAGACCTTGTTGCTGCCTAGAACCACCAGAAAGGAGGTTGTGGTGAGGTGGAGATTGGTCTCTTCTCCCAAATAATGAGTGGTTGGACAAGAGTAAATGGCCTCAAGTTGCACCAGGGGAGCTTATCAGGAAAAATTTCTTTAGTGAAAGGATGGTCAAGCATT
The DNA here is from genome assembly GCF_041296385.1 of Aphelocoma coerulescens. Classification (NCBI taxonomy): domain Eukaryota; kingdom Metazoa; phylum Chordata; class Aves; order Passeriformes; family Corvidae; genus Aphelocoma; species Aphelocoma coerulescens. Next base: position 162,756,214 of record NC_091015.1, read on the forward strand.
GGAACAGACTGCCCAGGGAAGTGTTTCACTCACCATCCCTGAGTGTTCAAAACATGTGGATGTGGCACTGGAGACATGGTTTAGAGATGGACCTGGCAGTGCTGGGTTAACAGCTGAACTCAAGGATCTTAAAGATCTTTTCCAATGTAAGTGATTCTATGATTCTATATACTTCCAGATCCTTGTGATAAATTTTAAAACAACAATTTGAGCCAGTTTAAATGCCTGGTAAATGGGGCCTTTATGGAGCCATTCTCTGCAAATTTAAAGCTGGTCCAGACCATTAAGGACTGAAACATTCCTGCTGAAATATTTCTGCTACAGTTGCATATGAAACTAATTGAGTTCCTCAACTGTGTCACAAATTCATTATCCCAATTAGCTGCTGGAAAGCCTAAGATTTTGAAGTCTGGTGCTCGGCTGAGGATGGCTGTCAGTTTCTTGCACATCCTTTATATATGTTTGGGGTTTTCTTGGTCTCATAAGGCAGCTGAGCAACTAGCAGCAATACTGTGAGCAACTCAGATCTATCTGAATATTTATTTGCTCTATGTGACTAGCTGGCAGCTCAGTCATCTCTTGGGGGACAGAATAAAGGCTGAATAGAGTCCACAACAGTATCTCTGCCTTACTCAGCCACCAATTTTTTAAAAATATATCTTAGTCTTTTTGTGGTTTATACTCACCTCTTCAGTGTTCTCAGAAGTAGCCACTGAATCCCAAAGTTACCAGGTCAAATAGAACTTGTAAACAGACACATGGCAAACTCACATCATAAAGTGCACATAGGAAAGGGTCAAGAATAATAAAATGCTTGAAAAAAACAAAATAACACAACCCACCCATGTGCCCCCCCAAAAAAAAACCTCAGAAAAACAAAAACATCAGACAACAACAAAACACTAACAAAAAAAAAAAAAAAAAAAGATGAAAACTCCACTTAAAGTAGAATAATCATTAAAATTCAATCTTACATAAATATATGTTTCAAAATTCTAAAGGATTCATTTCTAGGTATACCAGAAAAATATCTGAAATGCCATTAGCAAGTAATATGGATGTGTTGCCTGACAGAATGTGTGTCTGAAGAAAAAATCTTTAGTTTGCTGATGTTGCAGAGAGGGGCACCCTCACACACACTAAAGCACTGGGCACTGCCAGGCATTTTCCTTCTCCTGAATGTGCCTATTCCCAGGCTGTAGGACTGGTACAAATAAACTGAGAGAGCAATGTGGTCAGATTGTGTGCCCTTGAAAGTGTTCTTACAGAAGGTTTGCAGAGTTTTAGGGGATTAAGCAGTGGACATATGGTCTACATTTTCCTAGAAATAAAGACCAGAGGATATTTCATTGACCTAGACTGACCTTCACAGATCTCACACTGAACTGCTCTTCACTAGGTACATTTTTATCTGGCCCATTATGTCCTGTCCATACCTGAGAAGCAGCCAGGGAGTGACTAAACAAGTCCAAGAAGTCAGAACACGTAGAGTTAATCCAATTTATCCTTCCCTGTAGAGTGAGTCTTGTTTAGGATGTAACTTTGGCAAACATATGACTTAACAGCTATATCATTTTTGTCATGGTTGTTAATCACCCATAAACTGTCTGCCCTGTAGAGATACCTTAAGCTGAGGTATGCAAATAATTGCACAACTCTTGGTTTACACTCGTTGGATATTTTTTTCCAGCAAACCAACTCATCTGTGCTAATTAGCTACTACCTCTTTTCTTTACCATCTTTTGCCCTTATCCTCCTTTTCTTAAGAGCAGATTAACTGGTGGTAGCTCTTTCAACTCTTTCCAGTCACACAGGATGTGATTGTGTCATCAGGTCAATGCTTGCATAATTTGAGTGGAAAGGGACCCTTTTATGAAAACAGTATTTCCCTCAGTCTCTCCACATATCTTGGCAGCAAAGCAAGCTACTCTGCCAGCCCAGCCCATTCTGTGATCAAGGCCTGTGGCACCAGAATGTCTCCTTAGTAACAATTCAGCTAAACTGCTGGGGTGACCTAGTGGTCCCTTGGAGGTTTTCTCTATCCCAGAGATGGAATAATTTGGGAACTGTATATTTAAATTGTCTACTGGAACAGCTTCTGCCAGAGCTAAGCTACAGTGACTGTGTTTACCCTGAAATTGGAGGAGAAAAGTTAAAAATTAAAGGAAATATAAAGCAGAACTGTACTGTATTCTGGTCTGAAAACCAAAATACAATCAATAAGATTTTTTTTTTTTTACATAGAATCACATTCAGTTTCTGTAATTGCTCCAAAACTACAAGAGTCTGGAACAGGAAACAAGGATTCAAAAGGTAGACTCAGCTGACATTTTTTCCAACAGATACTAAATGAAAAGTTAAAGCCTCTAAGGATATACCCCCTTAATCTTTTTACTTTTGATTTCCCCAGCCATTTTAATTTCAAGAAGTTCTGTAAATTGGCAATCCTGTAGAGAAACTTACCCATCCTTCCCAGTTCGCTACGCTTTTCAGAATGATGTGATTCTCTAAATCACTCACCTTCTCCTCTTGTCACGGGAGACCTGGCTGTCCCAGCAGCCAGCTTTGCACAGATAGGTCCCCTTAAGGATGTGGAAGTCCTCAGCTTGTCTCTGTGACATATCTTTGTTTTTCATTCCAAGACCTGATGATAGAAACCACCCACCCTGTTTTGCTGAGGTCACTCTGGAGAACTTTGGGATGTGAGTTGTGCTCATAAGGGATCTGTGTAATATTTGACGAGAAACAGAGCTGCTTTTAAAGTGAGCTACCCTCACTAAACAACACTCTTGGCATCTGTGCTGTGCATACCTGTGTGCAACGATGGCTCATTACTCTTCACAGTGCTTTATACAGCTTCAGGCAATTTTGTGTCATCCATGCTGAGACTGACAGTTTCTCCTCTCCATAACCCTAGTTCTGTAGTCACCGTGTGTTTTGTCTTCAACTTCCACAGCTTTTATGCAATTCAGGAAGTTTTTCAGAGCTACAAAACATTTTATCCCCTATTTTAAGATCTCTGGCCTGATTTCCAGGGGTCCCCCCATCGAGTGTTTTCTAACTAATGCAATTTCTACAGCCTAAAGGCAGCTTTACAGCAGCTACTCAGGCTCTTTTTTTTTTGACATTAATTAATCTGTTGGTGTTGCATGCAGCAAATAAGAGCCTTTCAAAGTTCATATTCTTTATTTTTCCACAATTTGATGATACATCAGTGCCTCAGAGAGACAAGGTTTATCCTGACAAGAAATCTGGATGCCTTCTCAAAGGTATCCTACTTGTGTTTTCATCTCAACAGGGTAGATATCATCTCTGCAAAAGGAATAGAAATTCACTGGTCATGCTAATGTTTAAGCTTTTTTAAGTTCTACACGACCAAGTAGAATGAAACTTCTTGTATGTCTTTGTATGGCCCTGGCACTCCCAGACTAAGTTTATGTGCCAACAGGAAACAGCTTATGGAAATAACATTTAAGTTGCAGCCAATCTTCTTAGCTCTGCAACTGAAAAATACAGACCCACGTTCTCATTTGTATGATGCTACAGTTCTCTGAAGTACTGAATGAGCCATTTCAAATGCAAGATGCAGTTAGGATTTTAAAAGGATCCAAATTTCAGCAGAAGCTTTTTGTACCATGACGGTAACATCCACAGGTTAGAAATTATTTAAATTGTTGGTTTCAAAAATATCTTTCAGCAGGAGGTCCAAAATGACTGTATGGTGTAAAACAATAAATTGTTTTTAGGCACTTCCTACTATACCAGTTAAGCATATAAAAAATCTGTCATGCAGAGAAGAGTAAATTCTATTTTTGGGGTTTTTTTCACTTACACAAAAGCAATAAAACTTTTTTGGACCTGGTTTGACATACAGTCCAATGCCTGGATAGTTATTGACATCAGAAGCGAGATTAGACATTCAGATGATATATTAGATATGCAGTTGTGCTAAGAAAACAAATCATGAAGACGAGCTGTGGTGGGTTAACCTTGGCTAAGGGTCAAATGTCCACCCAGCTGCTCACTCACTCACACTCCTCAAGTGGGCAGTGTGGAAAAGCATGAGGGATGAAATAAAGATAGAGAGAAACTTGCCAGTTACTCTCACAGACAAAACAGATTCAAATTGGTTAAAATTACCTAAATTACTGCCAGTTAAAGTAGATTTAGGTAATGAGAAACAAAGACAAACCTAAAAGCAACACCTCTTGTCTCCTTGCCCCCTTCCCAGGACCAAGTGCACAAGTGCACTCCCTCACTTCCTCCAGAGCAGTATAGGAGAGCTGCATTATAAGAGCTGGTTGGGATAGACTTGTCAGGTTAGTTAAACACCTGAACCTGGGACCTGCCCTGTGTGGTGCTGGGTTGGTGTTGCACTAAGGAGGATGTGGCTCAGCATCCGCCTTGATCAGAGGAGACTGAAAATCTCTTACACTGTTACTAGAGGCTTAAAACCTCTAAAACCATTAGAACAGTATCTGATTTTTGAATTTTTTTAAAAAAAAAACAAAACAGGTAAAATTATTTCAGGCAGAATCTGCTTTCTGCAGATCTTCCTCTTTTTAAAAAGTATATATATATATATATAAAGCTGAAAAGTTAAACTTGCTGCAGTTCAGCCTGTACTGTACAGGTGACATTCATCAAGTGTTTTATTTTATTTACCTGATGGGCCCATGTGTTTGATGGGAGTTCCCAAGCACAGGACATGTCCCAGGGTCAGAAAGTGATGCAGAAGGAGGGAAGACTGAAGCCCAACCAGAGAGCCTGGCAGAGGGGAACATGACAACTGAATTACTGACGAATGAAAAACTCCTGTTTCCATATAAATTGTTTGACCCTTATACCATTTAAATGCTACATATTTCATTCACTTAGAATTACTAATGGCAAAAAATTGAAATTTCTCATCTGTTCTACAGTCCATGGTGATGTATCTAAGATAAACTAATATCATCAGTTTGTTGTGCAAATAAAAAATAAGACCCTGAACCTCCAGGTTAATATACAATGGCACTCACTGAGATATTTCTTGTCTATAGAATTTATTTTGCCACAAGATGAAAATAACCAGTGTGCTAAAAATGAGCTGAGTTTATTTGGTGCTTGTGATGGAATGAGCAAATTTATTTATCTAAAAGAGCCTAAACTCCTTTTGGGATATTAAATCATTCTCTCTGTCAATCAGGCTGTGGGGGTTTTGCTTGTTTTTTGTTCCTTTTCTTACAATTTTTAGCTTTTTAGAAAGATCCATTCGGATTGATTTCTATTTTTTTCCTTAAATCATTAAAAATCAACCCCACATACAAAATCATCAAATGGGTCAGGTTAGAAGGGACCACAGTGGGGTCATCTGCTTCAGCCTCTCTGCTCAAGCAGGGTCATCCCAGAGCACAGGCACAGGATTGTGTCCAGGCAGTTCTGGAATATCTCCAGTGAGGGAGACTCCATAACCTCTCTGGGAAATCTGTTTGAGTGCTTGGTCACCCACACAGTAAGGAAATGCTTCCTCATATCCAGGTGGAACTTGCTGTGCATCAGTATCTGCCTGTTGCTTCTTTTCCTCATGGAAACAATGAAAGAAAAATCAGTGACTTAGATTGATTAAGTACATAGTAAAAAAAAGAAATAATTTGGCATATTCCCGAATTTAGTTTAAACCCCCTGAACAATTCTGGATAAATAGAAAAGACAATATTTTTGGAAATGTTGAAAACAATTCATTTAGTAATTTTCAAAGGATATTGACATTCCTGAAATAGATTCATAAAAAAGAAAAAAATAATTAAAAAATCCAACTAGATTCCCAAAATGGTGGATGCCAAAATGTCTTCATTTACACCTAGTTAGCATGCTTAGCCAACATGAGATAGAGCAGCAGAAAGTCAGTAGAAGGAATGACTCTGTATCCTGGCCAACAGTATGCCCAAAGGGCATATTTGTGTTGCAGTACTGATCTAGTGAATATTAGAGTTGAATATGGAATAAAGTCAGAGGAGATACTGAGAATACCACATAAGATTAGAGCACTCTCTGGGGAAATGGGTAATGTGGGCTCAAAGTCTTTCAGAAATAAGGAAGATATGAACATGGATCTCTCAATCATGAGGTTTTTGTGTTGTCTATTTTGAAATACTTCTGGGCATTTCTGTGACTTGTCCTTTCTTTTTTTTTGGGACATAAAATATTTTTAAAAATATAGGAACAACATCTGAAAAGTATTTTCTAGATATTTTTGTTCTCGGGCTAAAAACATATTACTCACCTTTTCCTGTAGTGAGAAGTGACATAAAAGGACATGCATGGAGATAATGTGGTAATTTGCAACAATATTATTTTGTTGCATATTAAAAAGGTTGGGAAGGACATTGGTTGTTGTCTCTTGAGAAATGTGCTCAAATTTTTCCAATGAAACAGAAAAAGTATTTTTGTCTCCCACTAATTAGGAGTATCTCTCCTCATTATTATCCAGTCCGTGCCATTCTTACTTGTAATATAAATACTCTGCTTTCCAAGGAATGAAAATATATTAAATGATAAGTTTACCAGAAACAGAACAGCTTATTTGGAAAAAATATAGAAGTAAAATGAAAAATAAGTAAAGTGAAAAAGGTACACAAACTTGCATGTGAAAAGTAATCAATAAGTTCAGATGATCAGTTATATCCAATTTAGTGTCAAACTAACCTGAGCAAGGGTAGAAATATAAATTATATCTTTCTATGTATGTGTGCAGATATATATATAAAACAATATATATTACAATAGTTCTATGTGTGCATATATATATGACAGTAGCGAAACATAACAGAAAAAAAATGTATTTTTGTATGTGTTTTGTATTTTGCTTTATTGTCTCAGCTCTTAGTCCTGTAAGTTGGAAATCCATTTCCCACAAGACAGAATTCTTTATTAAGAAATAGTTATTGTTTCCAAAGTTAAATGGATGTTGTCTGAGCTCTGACTCACACACTTTTTCTGTTTCTGTTCCTTCTGTACTATCACTCTTGAAACCATGGGTTGCATTGATCCATTTTTCACAGCTTAAACTTGCTTGTTTTGAAGCGAAGCACAAATGAGGTGGAATAAAAAAAAATAATAAAAAAATAGAATAAAATAAATACCCAGAGTGTAGAAGATTCAAAATATTGTCTGTGCTTTTATGTGTTTGTCTATACCATGACATAAAGTTTTTTGATTGAGAAACATTAGCTGGTGGCTTGGACCACCCAGCTGTCCAAATTCAGAGGCTTTTGGACTCATTGGCCACTATTACTATTTATCTGTTCATTTATTTAAAATAGTTAACACTGCATAAGTTATAAAATTATTATGTACTAGCAAATTTCCTTTAATTTATAACACTTCAAAAATATTGCTGACAGTCAAGCTACGGATATCTCCTGTAACCACAGTAAAGAAAGTTTAAATATCTTTCTCAAATGTTATTGAAATAAACTTACTCAAACTTCATTCCATCACTTCTAAGATCTTGCATTTTAAGAAAGCACCAGTTGGCTGTCACTGTGCCTATTTCCATATGAGTGTCCCAAATAAACTGGTCAGAATGAATGATGGTGATAATAACAATAATAACAGCACTAATAATAATAATAATAATAATAATAATAATAATAATAATAAATAGTTTTGGAATCCATAAATTACATGTATAATTTTAAAGCTAATTCATTGTTGAATTGGTTCTCAAACCTGGGATGAGAGACATGAACTGGTTTCTTTGAAGACTTATTCTTCAGAAGTCAACAAATTTATGTAATGAAGAGGTAATCAGAGCAGTGACCTTCCAGCCTGCTTTTAAGTGGAAGCCTGGGTATTAAAAAGTGTTTAATTTATGAAGTAAAATTGTTAAAATTATCGAGGAAAAAAATAATATTTTGGAGTCAGTTCTTCTGGTCCCGTGGAAAAAATATCTCTTTAAGTCGAAGTTATTTCAGAAATGTGCTTCCATATTCAAACTATTTAGAAAAAAAAAAAGAAAAAGAAACCCTCACACCTATTTCATATTCAGTATAAATCCTCCCCTGGAGGTCTGCAGTGAGCTCACAATTATAATTGTAAATTTCCAAATGGAAAGTTTTACATGCTAAGATATACTTTGTCTTTATGGAGAGAGCTCTGGAAGTCAAAATTTAATTGTTTTATACCTTAAGAAGCATGGGAGGAAAATTCCAAATGGCAACCACAATAGAACACCCTGCATTAGGAAAGCTTAGGACCAGGGAAAGCAAACAAACAAACCTATATAAATGTAACCGGCTCCTAAAATCGTACTTTGTTTTAAAATGTAAATGAAATGTGCTTCGTTTCACTGTTCAGTACTGCTGGGTAAATTTGCATATTATCTCCTTCTCCCTTTTCAGTATCCTCGACCAACAGCTGTGACTTGTCAAAACTTGCCAGCACAAGGGAAAAAGAAAATGAAGGGGCATATTGGAAACTGTGTCAGCTTATCTATTGCTTTCAGTAAAATGTAATTGCTGAAGATGCCACTAAGAGTTGCCTGAAAAAACGTGTTAAGGCTGCTTAAATTGTTGGGTTTTTTCTTCTCTCATTTTAACAGCAACAGTGTGATACCTTTGAAGGGCAGAAGGAAGAGAACAGAACACGTGTGCCCTTCTCACAGTCTTCCTCCCCGTGATGATGGGCCACTGAAGCTGATATCTTTGTCCTTCATCACAGGTGTTTTGTGGCAGCCTTTATGTTCCTTCCTGCACTCTGAACCCCTTCTCCAGCTCCTGGCTGATGCTCACTTTCGCTCTTAAGGCACCTTGTACTGTACAGCAAAGAGGTTCCCCTCTCACTGTGCAGTGAGGTGAAAGGAGCTGTGCGTGCAAGGAAACCTCTCTGAAGTAGCCCTCTGAGCAATGTCCTTTGTGCCAGTGCGAGGGGTCAGGCCTGGGCCATGGCTACTGAGAGTGTACCACAAAGAGAGGCCACTTTTGACTGGAGAAGTGAAGTGTTTGAGAAGAGGGGCTGAATTCCAAACCTCAGCTTGACAACAAAGCTCCAGTGCTTTGGCATTGTTCTGGCTGTTGGGTAGGGATGAGGGTGGCCATGGATCAATGCAACATCTGCTGCCTTCAGTGCTCTGCCCACTGGGATTTGTGAGATCCATGCTAAGATTCAGGGGCCTCTGTACCTGTGTGAGAAAGAGGGAAGGGAAGGGAAGGGAAGGGAAGGGAAGGGAAGGGAAGGGAAGGGAAGGGAAGGGAAGGGAAGGGAAGGGAAGGGAAGGGAAGGGAAGGGAAGGGAAGGGAAGGGAAGGGAAGGGAAGGGAAGGGAAGGGAAGGGAAGGGAAGGGAAGGGAAGGGAAGGGAAGGGAAGGGAAGGGAAGGGAAGGGAAGGGAAGGGAAGGGAAGGGAAGGGAAGGGAAGGGAAGGGAAGGGAAGGGAAGGGAAGGGAAGGGAAGGGAAGGGAAGGGAAGGGAAGGGAAGGGAAGGGAAGGGAAGGGAAGGGAAGGGAAGGGAAGGGAAGGGAAGGGAAGGGAAGGGAAGGGAAGGGAAGGGAAGGGAAGGGAAGGGAATCTCACCCTGCAGATTGACAGCTCTGAAGTCAGGATGTCAGCAGTTAGGAATGAAGCCTCTGGGTTGCCATAATGTGATTTACAGAATGTGAGGTTATCAGATTGCAATCCAGAAACAGACTAAACTCCACTAAATTATCTATGCTTTTCTGACAAGTGGATCAAGATTCTTTGTGTTTCCTAGCTGGCCTCATTAAGTTGCTATAATTATCATTTTATTGATAAAGTGCCTGCCCTTGCTGAGACCCGGGGGATGCTGCACAATTAAAATAACAGATTATGTGAGTGTACAATAATGTACTAACAGAACAAGACTTGTCTTACAGGATAAAAAGGGTTAGTACTTGTGATTCTTCCCTAATACTAGAACTGAAGAGGGAATATTTTCTGGAAGTGAAAACCTCATGCATTCAAATGGGATTTTTTTTAAAACTAGCCTATTTCTCGTGAGAACTGCTGACAATTAGTTGTCAACCAGCCTAAGTATTGATGCCTGTTTGTCCTGTCTGTCTCCATGGTTTTGCGACAAACCCATATACCTGAATTGCTAAATTCTAACAAACTTTGAACTAACTTCTGGGTCTTGAGTTTCCTAAAACTAGGCTAATCAAGATGTGAAATTCATTTTAAAAATCTGAAGTTCCAGTTAGGTTCTTACTGAAATAGGTATGTGAGCATATAGGACAATTATAGAGATCCATGGAGCAATCTAGGCACATAATTGATTAACTAAAGAAGAGAACCAGGAGACTGAAGAGGGTTGCTGGCAAGCCTTCACCAAGGGGACCTTGGCATTATGATAGTCATAAAAAGTGCAAGACAAAGGTGCCAAGGTTGACAGGAGTTCATACAGATGGGTTAAGTGTTCCCCATGAAGAAGGATGAGATAGGGCTCCTTTTTCATTATTCATACCAACTCAAAAGAAATCAATAGTTCAACAGCAGGAGAAATTCCAAGAACATCTGTCCTTGGTGTGAGCTCATCTACCTCTAGGAAATCACAGCCAGGTTTGCCTTTCAGAATGCAGACCTTTGTGCCTTACTTAGGAGCACAGCTGAAATCTCGTTCCCATTTTCTAAATTACTTCTGTACTATTTATCCAGTTATTTTCCAATTAAACAACACCAGTTCTTTTCCTTCTTAGCTAAATGGCCTAACCAACAAACTTAATGTAATTTAGGATTTATTGCAGCTGCCTTCCTTTTTAGCCTCCAGCTCTTGCCTTTTTGGATATATAGGTAGTATCTTCACTAGATAATAAGACAGAAGAGCACTTCAAGCCAACTGGCAAGGTACCAGGAAGAGGTAGCAATGGGCTTAGGAAGGACCTACAGATGCAATTTTATATGTTTCTTTATGATGTCATGCAAAGAAGAGGTATCTCTCTTTCAGAGCAAGCTAAACAAATTAGGCATAGTAACAATCTAGCAAATGGGCCTTCTTTAAGGATGGGGATTGAGGGGTCTGTTTCTGTTTTCCTGTCTCTAAGCAATCAGAAGTAGAAGCTAAATGCTGAACCAGCATCTTGGCAAGATAAAGACACTTGGTAGCATCATTCCCATGCCTGCATTTGTTAAACAGTTTCCCTTGAAGGTAATATTGTGTTTAGGGTCCCCATCACCCTCCACAAAGTGGGTGTGAGCACAGTAACTGGAAGGTTACAGCACTCTGAAAAAGGTGTTTGAGTCTCCCAGACTTGAAGGCAGGAGGAAACTCATTTATTTTGATGTTGATTGGGTCCATGTAATTATACTACATATTTTTGCTTCTGTGAGATTATTTGCCCTGTGTAAAATAAATATTTATTTAGCACTTTCACCTTCCAGGCAATGCTATAATTCTTCTTTTAATTACTATACAGCTTTTAATAATGATGGTAGCACTTGGCATGCTGCTTCTGTATTCACAGCACTTTGCAAATGTGAAAAGTGGTTATCTGTCACTGACTTTCTGTAAGAAAACAAGAAGAACTGGGGAAAAAAACCCTGGGAACTCTTCTTCTTTTTCTCTGTAGTTTCTGAAGATTAGAATAATGTTTATATAAATAATAGTAATAAAACCCCCCTTCCTATATATTTGTCTCAGAGCAGGTAACTAAATCCTTGGTTTACACTGCAAGTAGAAAATTAGTTCCATAGAGAACTCTCCTTAATTTCAGCATATACTGACATTCAGAATTGCAATCAGTGTCTAAGTTACCTTTACACCCCATAAAAATCAAGCCAGCTCAGACAGCAGGATCTCAATTCAATCAGCCACGTGCAAATGCTTGGTTTGGACTAAGGTGCATTTCTGTCCAGCCCCTTTGGCCCCCTGGTCCCAACAATGCTAGACCATCTGCCAAAAGCAAAGGTAACCAGGGATGAGAAGCTCAGGAAAGGAGAATTTGTGAACATGAAAAAAAAACAAAAAAAAACCAAAAAAAAAACCAAAACCAAAACCAAACCCTAATGACTTCCCTGCCCTTTATAAAACTCTTCTGTATGTAGGCTCCAAGACTTTGATAGATGACAAAGGCATTGCAATTCAGTGCCATGAAACATGGCAACCAGTGATAATCCAAGCAAAAAATTTCTTGGTTCTACAGGAGAGTGGTTTGCATTTATTTTACTTGGACAAACAACTCATGAGAGAGGGACATTTGGAAAGAAATGCTTTGCTGCATATACTGTACAACTTTTCTGAGGTAACTGGGATAGACTTCAGATTTTCACTCTGATTGTTGATGACTTCAAGATAACTTTATATATCTTTCTATCTGCCTAAATAGATATAGATATAAATACATACACATTTGCATAACAATTGTCTTGGAGTGACTTTATGATGTGTATCCCCTATCACTGCTCTATGCCCAGACATGATTCCTGTGTCTTTCTGTGTCTTTAAAACTGGGTGCGAGAGAAAGGAAAAAAAAAGCCAGACAAACTTTTCAAAGCACTTTGTGCTCCAAGGTCACTCTATCTCCTCTGCATGCTTCTGTGGCAGCAAGAATGGAGGAAGCACCCTTTTTCCTACTTTTCAGCCAGCTTGCAGCTGTTTTCTCCAGAGAGATGGAGAGTTTTTTGTTTTTTTTTTTTCCTGGAACTTCAGTTTCTTCTTCTTCTCTTCTGGACTGTTCAGAACACCAGAACACTGGCCAGGGGACCTTACCCCTTGGCCTGGAGGGGCCCAAGCTGACCCAGCTCTGAAGAGGAGAACACCACACCCACAAAGGACTCTGGAAATTTACCCGGTTCTCTCCACAGCGAGAGGTGTTATTATTTAACATTATTATTTTCCCATTGTGCATTGTGTCTGTCAAATAAATAGGTTTTTTTCTTTCACTTTCCTCCAAGGAAAATTTTTTCCTGAATCTGGTGGGGGAGGGATGGCTGAAACCTGCCTTCTATCAGAGGATGTTCATTTTGGATGTTCCTCTGAATTCGTCTCAAACCCGGACAACTCTACACAAATACACTGCAGTATATCTAACACTGTGTAATGCCCATTGACACACAGTAGTGGCTCAGGAATTTAGGAATGAATTTATAATCTGCTGCTGCTGCTCAAAGTACCATTTGTGATGCAAAGGAGTTAGAGAGGGTACCAACTGTAAGCATGATCAAGATCCCTCATTAAAAAGGTAATAATAGAATAGGAAACTATTCTGAAAGTGATGCAATCCTTCTGTGTTTTATGCCATTCTTTAATAAATCCTGATCACTGGCTTGTCCAGCCCTTGACTGGTGTCTGCATATGATGTATATATAGAATCATAGCATCATTAAAGTTTGAAAAGACCTCAAAGATCGTCAAGTCCAGCTTCTAACCCAACACTGCCAAGTCCACTGCTAAACCACATCCCCAAGTGCCACATTTAGACGTCTTTCAAATATCTCCAGGGATGGTGACTCTACAACTTCCATGGGCAATCTGTTCCAATGCTTAATAACCCTTTAAGTTAAGAATTTTTTCCTAAGACCCAATCTAAACCTGTCCTGGTGCAACTTGAGGCTATTTCTTCTTGTCCTATTGCTTGTTACCTGGGAGAAGACCAACCCCCATCTGGCTACAACCTCCTTTCTGGGATTTGTGGAGAGAGAGAAGGTCTCCCCTGACACTCCTTTTCTCCAGACTAAGCACCTCCTCATATCAGTGCAACTGTCCTCACCACAGGAAACCATTTCTGCAGGAGAATGCTGCGAGAAACAGTGTCAGAGCCTTTACGAAAGACTTTTCCTCATTCCCTAAGAGGGTCACCTTGTCATAGAAGGAGGTCAGGTTGGTCAAGCCAGACCTGTCTTTCATAGCACCCATGCTGGCTGTGCCCTGATCACCTGGTTGCCCCATACATGGCAATGTTGTGCCACTCACAGTGATCTGCTCTATGCCCTTCCCTGGCACTGATGTCACTGACAGCCCTAGAGTTCCCCAGAGCCTCCTTCCAGCCCCTCCTTTAGATGGCCATCATATTTGCTACCTTCCGGTCAATTGAGACCTCCCAGCTGACCAGGACTGCTGGTAAATGACTGAAGATGATCTGGTGAGAACTGCTAGGTTCCTCAGTACCCTGAGGTGGATCCCACCTGGCTCCACAGACTATATCTGTAAGTGCTGTAGCAGGTTGCTGACCATTTCCCCTTGGGTTATAGGGCTTCCAGCTCAGGGGCTGGGTACCTGGACAACCACTGTTTTACCTATTAAAGGCTGAGGCAAAGGTGGCATGAAACATCTCAGCCTTTTCTTATTCCTTTATCGTTTCCCCTATGTCAAATAAGATAGAAATTCTTCTTAATCCTCCTTCTCTTGCTGAAAGAAAACAAAGTTTCTGTAGAAATATCAAAGACCAAACAGCAGTACATCAAAATGTCTCATGAGGCTGGAGAATATTAGGTAATTGTCCTTACACCTTTTTCTTGGTTTCATTAAGATATTTGGTAACTGTGGATTTAACCAGTAGCCAACACCAGTGAATCATTTGCCCAGGTTCTGTGTCGTACCAGTGGTTTTGCGTGCATTCACACATATAATGAGGCAACACAATCAGAAGTCCTCTGAATCTTTCATGTGATGCCATTAAACTGATGTCACAACAAATTCAGTTCCACACATCTGTGGTGCAACTGTATTCCTAACATTTTATGAACAATAGACTGTCTTAAAACAAGCCATGCAGACTAATGCCAGGTTGCCAACTGATCCTGCATCTGTTTCCTATGAAAGGAAAGGGCAGGAAGAGGAAAAATTCATGTCTTGCACAGTGTCTTTTATTATTCCCCAGCTTTTCAAAAGCTCTGTTGTTTCAGCCATCGTTAGATCTCGCAGACAAACTCAGAAGTAAAGCAACTTGATTTTCCTACATAAAATTTGTTCATTTCACCACAAACACATCTGTGCACCAAGGAAATATCATCTGAGTAACATAAGACTTTGTCCTCTTCTTATTTCCTTTTGTTAATTGAAGGAAAATTGGTCTTTTTTGCTTTTGTTTTTTTTTTTTTTTTAGGGGGAGATTTTTTAATGAGCAGTTGTGTTAAACACCATCTCTGTGCCACCATCAAGATCAGAGTCCTGTTGTAGTAGCCCAGGCTCCCTTTGTGCAAGGAATGAAAAAAACAACAAATAAGAATGAATAATCTTCATCCCAAAATCTTATTCCTTACTATGACAATATGATCCCCAAATGTGTAGGCTCAGCCAGCCACAGACCTACATGAATTTATCTGGGGGTATGACTGCATTTATGGTTTTCTAAGAGCATGACAATCTGATTCTCTAAATTAGAGAAGTATTTTGGGGGGATTGATCTCCCACAAGCCTGCATGCTCAGAATGTCAAAATCCAGTCTGAGAAAGCACTCAGGTTCCTACTGCACCTAATAAGCAGAGTGAATGCAGCTCCAGCTGACCCATGGGTGCTTACAGTAATAGACTGAATCATATCAAAAACTTCATTGGCAATATTGACCAGGTTTCCATGCACTGGTCATGCACAAGGGGGGAAAGAAGCCATTGATTCTACAAAACTGAGACACCTGTACTGTGGAACCTAACATTCAGCCAGGAAATTCTCTGTCTTTATGCCTGAAGTTGTATTCAGAGCTGATGCTTTATACATTCAATTACAAGTTACATACATACAATAAAGCTATTTTCATTACTGCAAATCATCCACAAATACCTGCAAAAGCAATTTAACATACTGTTGTGAAGTAATTGCTGTTTTCTAGCCTCTGCTATCACCTCTTCAACAAAATAGCAAATATTCACTGACTTGAGCCAAGTTCAAAGGATCAAGCCTTCATTAGAAGGACGGGTGACAAGAAGAAAATACCTTACACAGATACCATTAACTATCATTAAGTTTTTAGGCATAATCTGGGATTGGCTCATTATTGTGGTTTCTTTTTCTGTTGGTTAATATTTAAGAATGTGTATGAACTTTGATTAAATGTTTTTTTTTGGTTTTTTAACACATCTGTCGTAAAATAAGAACTGAATATTAGCCAGATTTAAATGCTGCCCATTTAAATACATGTTGAGGAAACAGCAAAAATCTCAAAGTATGTATTGTAATTGAAAATGAGAGTACTGGGAAAAGGGCAGTTTAAGGCTAGCCTATTGGAATTGTAAAAGGTTTTCTACAGTCAGTACTGCTAACCCTGGCAGGAGGAAAGGGAAGTTTTCAAATCAAGACTTGGAAAAGCAAAGGATGGGCTTCACTCATTTATCTAAAATGCTTTAGATCTTAAAAGTTAAGTTCAAATTATATGTTTGCTATGTAAACATTTTTTACCCACATGCATATGGGGAACCACAGCAGCTATGCTCATCCAAGAAAAATACCACCAGAACAGTGTCAGGATGTATCCTGATCTGTTTTACTATTTCTTACATTTTATTTGTGAGTTTCAAATGTAAATATGTATTCTCCTATTTGTTTTTTCTTCTGCTATTTTTTACAGAGTGTCTTTAAGGTGATTGCAAAGGTCTTAATTAATGTTCTTCTGTAAAATATATTATCACATTATCATCTTCTGCTTGGTGTTAAGGTAAACCAGAACAGAATAATCTGTTCTCAACATTTTGTTCATCATCATTCAGCATCTGTTGAGCAGGGGAGGAACCTCTCACAAGTTACTGGGAGAAGTTCCCCATGTTTTTGGACCAGGGAGCCAGTCCCCTCTATCTTCCATGGCCTCCAGAGGCACAACTCGCTCTGAAGAAGTGCTAAATGCATGAACAGCATGATTTTCCTTTTAGGCAGAATGCCTGGAAAGCAGAATTGTCATTAACATGAAATTGCTTTGGCCAGCACTTAAGCTCAATAGGATAATATTTAAAACATTAACTACAGGCTTCCAGCTGAGCTCTTCAACCTTTCTTTTCTGTCACATTACACAATACAACTGTTTTATGCTGACTATCTGCCCTTTCTTCCTTTTTCTTAGGCTTATCTCAATAGGCTCTGTCTCAGAGTCACTGAAAAGAAGAAAGAGAAGCTGAATATATCTGACAGCTATTTCTATCAGATAAACTAAAGTTCAAATGACTGGAACTCTTTTGCCTTTCAAAGGCCTTCAGTCCCCTGATGTTTTCTCATGCAATATAGACCTTTCTGAAAACGGGGGGCTGCTGTCACTGTCTTTGTGCAGTGATGTGGGACCAATCCATCTTTGATTTGCCAACTTTATTGAATGATAAATACCTCTGCTGTGGGCAAGGGGAGTATGGCATCACTCAAAGGAAAGTATAATGTTATCGACTACTTTCCTAACTGCCCATCAAAATAAGTTTTAATCTTATTTAATGATATCAATCTCCAGTCTTGTTTAGGCCAGGTTGTTCTCTGTTCTTTCAGTGCCAAATGGGCACAGAGAATGTTTCTTATTTTATGGGGTTCACCTCAGTGATCTTTCAGATTAAGGTGAGTATATTGATTTGAGCTGATTCGGGATAAAAATTACCCTTCAATGGAAACATTTTCTAGCCTATTCAGCCAAAAAGAAAGCACACAGAACAATGTGGTATTTTCAAAATTAATTGGCTTGGCTGTGGCAGACAGGGAAGGTCTTTGAAGTGACCTCCAGGAGGTCCACGATGTCTCAGAACAAGAGATGCATCCTGCGTATGTTAAATCCTCTCCCTTTCACTGGAGGTGAAGTTTTCTGTGTACATCTACACTGAGCAGAAGGACATTTTAGCCCCAGCTTCACTGCAACTGCCATTTAACAAGGCATGGGCCTGAGTCTCTTGCTGTTGAACTCCATTAAAGTAGAGCTCTGCCCTGTTAAACATTAATTGTACCTTGAGTCTGAAGCAAACCCCAAGAACAAAAGTTATAGTTTTGTCAAATTACTCTGGCTACTAAAACGGTTATAAACTTTATTAGTGTGATTATGACCTATTAAAATCACATTAGCTTTTTAATGTGCCTGGGGTTGCCACTGTAATGTCTGATAGACCTAACTGAAGCCTTATTTCCTGCTCTTTATGCTTTGGAAACAGACTTTTACAAACCAAATTATATCTGCTCTGTAATTAGTAAGTTCCATAATGGAATCTTTATCAGTATTTCTAGTAGTCATGGCTGTACTCCTATTTTAAAAGCTTCTCTACCTGCCCGATAAGATCTTGTCTTCTTTTTTTCTTCCTTTTGTTCTCTTTATTTGTAGTTCCAGATCTTGGGTGTCAGTTTGGGGTATGATGAAGGCTGCTCAACAAGCTGTCTTACTGGCTAAAGAGTCAAAGCTTTTAAGAGATAAAAGCTTTATTCCTGGCATAGAATAGGCTCAGAGTCAGAAAACTCTGCAATGGATTAATACATTTATTTCATGGTCCAGTGACAATGATGTATTCAGGAGCAAACCTGCACATCATTGGTGAGAACTCTTTGAAAAGCTTATGAATATTATAAAGAAGGACTTAGCTCTAGTTACAGCAGCTTTATCCACTGTGAACAGGTACAGAAGGTCCCTTATACAATGAGCAAATTGCCACTAAGACCCCCTCTTTCTTCCCCAGACACAAACAAAACTGGTCCTTTCTTTAGGTTCAGCACTGAACTTTCTAATAGAAGAAGCCTCAAAGACATCTACTGGCCAGATAATTACCTGTTCTTCACTCCAGAAGCTCCACATGACTTGGAAATGTGTGCTGACAGCCCAGAAAACCATCTGGGCTGCATCAAAAGATCTGAGCCCAGCAGGTCAAAGGAGGGGATTCACCCCCTCTACTCTGCTCTTGTGAGATCCCATCTGGATCTGCTGCATCCAGTTCTGGGGTCTCCCAGATGAAAGGCATCAGCCTGTTGGAACAAATCCAGATGAGGCCACAAAGATTATCAGAGGGGTGGGATACCTCTGCCATGGGGACAGGTGGAGAGAAGTTGTTCAGCCTGGAGAAGAAAAGGCTCTGGGGAGTTCTTAGAGCACCTTCCAGTACCTAAAAGGGCTACAAGAGAGCTGCAGAGGGACTTTTTACAAGGGTGTGGAGTGAAAGGATGAGAGGAAATGGCTCTAAGACGAAGGTGAGTAGATTTAGATTAGATATTGTTAAGAAATTCTCCACTAAAAGGGTGGTAAGGCCCTGGCATAGGTTGCCAAGAGAAGCTTGGATACCTCCTCCTTGGAAGTGTTCAAGGCCAGGCTGGATGGATCCTTGAGCAACCTGGTCTAGGGGAAGTTATCCCTGTCTACCACAAGGGGGTTGGAACTAGATGGTCTTGAAGTTCCCTTCTAAACCGAGCCATTTTATGATTCTACTAGGAAACACCTGACCGTTTTACAAATCTTAGTCTTGAATGTAATGTTTAAAACGTTTTTGAACATTTGAAAATTATTTGAACAGGCATGTACAGAAACATTACTGTTTAAGTACCATAACGCACTGAATCATGACCATTAGTAGAAGCTCATATCTATTTTGCAACAGATGTTTTTAATCATAAATTACCACTGTGATAAGCAAAATTGTTCACCGGAAATGGTAATTTTAAAAGTTCTCCCTACTAAGGACAGTTTTACAATGGCTGAAGTGTAAGTTTTTTTGAAGACAAGGTTCTGGTTTTCAATCTGATATTTTTTAAACTTTTAATTTTATTTTGCTAGTAGAAAAAAGTTACATATGAAATGAAACTGTGAACAGATAAATATTTAATTATATGATTACCTCAATTCAAAGCTTCTGCTTTTTATATTTTAGACAGAAATATATGTGGGGTTTTTCCTCTGTATGTTTGTTTTAACCAAGCATTTTTCATAGTTCACAAAACCACTCCCAGTCCTTTTTACACACCTTGAAGACATAAAAAAATATTGCCATCCCCTTTTTACAAGAATGGATTTGGCTGATTTTGTCAGTAGAGATGAAGTTAGTTTCTGCTTACAGTAAATAAGAAATGCTGACCATCTTGAAAGCTGACTTGTTCTTCATCAAGAAACTTTATTATTATTATTTGTAAACTTCTGCAATGTCATGAAGTAGCAGTCATATTCTAAAATCTATTCCTATGTATTAACACTTTTTTTGTTGTTGTTCTGAAAGACATGAGCAGGGAATGGATCAATTTTTAACTTGGTCAAGTTTATCAGTGCATGGTAGCCTTATTCTGAGGAATGAGTTTTTATAAAAGCTTTTGATCAAGACCAAAAAGATACATGTTTAAGGCCTACAATATCTCCTTCTATTAAAGTTGAAATAAACAAAAAAA
Organism: Aphelocoma coerulescens; assembly: GCF_041296385.1. Taxonomy (NCBI): domain Eukaryota; kingdom Metazoa; phylum Chordata; class Aves; order Passeriformes; family Corvidae; genus Aphelocoma; species Aphelocoma coerulescens. The sequence goes on from NC_091015.1 coordinate 162,776,454, forward strand.
ATCATGGTTTTCTCTAAAAATTAATATAATTTCTTGTAAGACCTACATCCCATAATTCACTGCTTAAATATAATTTATGGGGAGCGCAGTAATTATTTTGGTTCTTCTCTTCTTATTTTTAAATGGAAGTAAAACAAGGTGGTTGAAACCAAAATAAAGTATCTGATTTATGGCCCCTGTCAGATTTCGACAGAGCATCATAAGAGGTCACCTTCCAAGGTGTCTGCCAAGCCATTCCAACTGCGTTTGCTACATGAGAGCTGTATGTGTAGAGAGCAGGTGTAGGGATTAAAGTTTGCAAACTGGGAAAAAACCAGAAATGTTCTGACTTTTGTTTGTATTATTTTTTGGTGTAAAGGACAACCACAAGTGCAAGTGATTTCATTTTACTTCCTTTAATTTCATTCTTCTTAATCTCCCTCTTCGTTATTTTGTTTTCTTAAAGGAGATCTCAGATCCCATTTATAAACATATTTATCTACACAAAGAAAAGCGAAATATGCATTCTGGAAAATTGCACCACTCCTCCTCTGTTCAGGTACATGAGCTGCTGTTAGAGTTCATTGTCCCACATCAGATCCTGCTACAGTATTACAGAAATATGTTAAATACACACAAAGAAACTATCCGATTTTCAATTTTTATATGGCTTCTTTTTGATGATCCTGGAGGTCTTTTCCAATTTAAATGACTCTGTGACTCTATGACTTCTCCAAAATTTATTCTTGTTTGCTGCCTTGAAAATTTAAGAGGAAGTTGGTATTTCCCACTCCTAAAGCATACCATTGGCTGGTTCATGACAAATTCCTGATGGGAAATAGGGTGGATAACATATATGGCCATTTTGAGCAGACTGGACTGCTGTTGAACCCAGCACAAGGGAGCAAGAACAAGACAGGAAACCATCAATGTTTAGCAGAGACGTGTTGAAATTAGTCTGTAAAAAGACAGCTTAATCCAATAGCAGGGGCCTTCCTGATAACACATTAGAGGCTTGTTAGACTAATCTTTCTCTCATTAGTTCATTCTCTGTGGTTTGACACTTACAACTTAAGACCCCACGAGTTGAACAGGCTGAAGCAACAATGGAGCCCTGCCACGTACAGTTACTTCCCTCTGCATGGAGCAATTAGGAAACACTGATGAGCATCCCAGGAGGAACCCCTGAAGAGCCTCACTGCTGAATGTCATATGAACAGCACAGAGAACCGTGGGAAATAATGGTTAGAAATGTTTACAAACTTGATCATGCCTTGCTGTTAGTTTAACCTATAACTGCAGTGCAGTCCTGATTTCCCTGAAGAAGCAAGAATAAATCTGGATAAAAAATACAGTTTGGATGAACTATTAAGCCTCATCCTGATTGGGGGAGTAACAATAAAGCAAAGGGAAATTAAATCGGGGATTTGGACAGCAATATATTCAATTTTTTATACATTAGTGAAATTAGGCTGGACACTAAGAGGTATGAAAAAGTGAAACTGATGGACAGTTGGTTGAGCCTAGGCCAGTGTGGCATTGGTAGGCAATGGAAGAAAAGGAACAATGCAAGTTAATTGTACAGCCTGACTTTAGACTTCTAGTTGGAGTCCTAAGAAAAAAGCCTCTCAGGGGGTGATTCAGAGCTTAGTTTTCTACACTTACAGTATTCAAAGCTTAGCATCCAAACTTAAGTGTCAGAGACTGAAATATTATAGTTTATGACTTAAACATTTTCATTAAGACTTTTAAAACTATTACAAAGCTGCAGAGAAGACACCTCGCTCTGAATGGGGCCCTGACTGGGGCCTTACACCGATCCCTGATGAAGATAAGATAAAGTAACAGCTCAGGGCTGGGGACATTCACAAAGCACAAGCTTAACACCTCCAAGGTGGAGACCACAGCCCCAGGGCTATCAGCTGCCAGGCTCCCACAGACCCTCGAACCAAAGGGTGGAGGGAGGAGAGGCTTTGGGTGTCTTGGAAAAGCCTCTGGTCAGAGGCACAGTGACTGCCCATCCTCCACTGTGCAGAGGAGCCCAGCTGAGGGGTGCTCACTGGGGGTGAAGCTTATCCACAGCAGAAGGGGTGACATGGCCCATCACAGGGGCCCCCTCAAAGGGGTCCCCAGACCCTGCACCAGAGCACCAGAGATGATGCAACAGACCCTCAGTGTTGCAAGGGACAGTGTCAAGCCAGCCCCTGCAAGGAGACACGTGGGCGTTCCCACCTGGCCCAAAACGTGTCTTAATCCACGGGATTCTGCACTCTTTGGTGTGTGGTGTGGTGGCGGCGTGGCCACGGCAGCGATGGGAGACCCTCACCACCAGCAGAGCAGATGGAGGGGAGCAATGAGACATCGTTGGGACCCTCGGATGGGTGATCTGCTTCCACCTTACCCCTGTCACCTCTCCCTGTCCCCCCACTCCCCACACACACTTCTTTTTCTATTTCTTTCTTTCTTTTCTCTTTCCTTCTCTTTGCCTCTCTACTATTAAATAAAATACATCAATTTTTAGCATCAACATCTAGCCTCATTTGGTTTTAATCTTGTTTCTGGGAATATTTTAAACCTTCTTTCCGGTTTATGCACAGAGACTTAGCTTTCTTTGCTTTTCTAGGTTTAAACCGAATCATAACACTTACATACAAAAACCATCTGCAAAAAAACAAGAATACCCACTTTCTTCATGCTATTCTGTCTCAGTTATTAGAATAATTAGCTATTGAAATAACCATGAAGCTTTTTCTTCTATCATATCATAGAGTCATTTTACTGCGTCTGGCTGAGCTGGAGTTCATTTCCCCATGGCCCCCACAGTGCTGGGCACTGGTGGCTACAAAGGTGTTGGTAACACCCCAGAGTTTTGGCTCCTGCTGAGCAGAGGTGGCACAGCACCAGTGCTGTCTCCAACATTCCCCCCATCAGTAGGACAGGGCAAGATCCTAGGAGGGGACACAGCCAGGCCAGCTGACCCAAATTAACCTAAGCGATATTCCATACAATAAGCTGCCAGCTCAGATCAAAAACTGAGGAAAGGAGGAGGAAAGGGGAACATTCGTTATTTACAAAGTTCACCTTCCAGAGCAACCCCTGCCTATGCTGAGACCCTGTTTCCCGGGAAGCAGCTAGACATCACTTGCTGATGGGAAGTAGAGAATAAACCTTGGGGCTTTATTCTCACTGCTTGTGTGTGCACAAACTCCACTTTAGCAAACTACTTATGTCAGCCTGTGAGAGACTGAAATGCTAGTGATTAATGACTCAAAATGAATGCCCATTTGTGGAAGCAGATTTGCTGAAGTCAAGTTTCCACCTCCTGAGAGGGAGATAAGTTTTTGGATGTTTGGTGACAAAGCCTTTGGTCTGCATAAGGCAGAGGGGAGAACACCCATCTCTGGAGGTTACAGCCTGGGCTTTGAGCCAGATAAGAGGCAGATCCTGAGATGTGGGATGGTGCTTTTTGTCATACCAGTTGTCCTCTCTTATATACCCCCTGTTCCCCAGGAAGGTCACATTCACACAGGACATTCACATTCATATGTAGGCCTGAGTGTTCATCCCTTCTGATGGGGCATAACTGGCTCTACTACACTGACATGAGAGACCATGCCCTAGAAGGGGTCATAAACCATCAGAGATCCCCAAAGTGCCCCAAAATACATTTCTGAGACCTTCCACCAGAGGGCTGAAAGCTGCCCCCACCACCAGAGGGGATACCTGGGCAATCCCACCAATATATTGGACATATATTAACAGATTGGACTCTGTCTCATGGACATCCCCCATCCCCAATGGATCACCATCACTCCACAACAATCAAGTCTCATCATGGGATCCATGCATGGTGATATCTTTCTACTCTTATTCTTTCTTTCTCTTTCTTTCTTTTCCCTCATACATTTTCTTAAGTGATATTTTTATGCTTTTATATTGCTATATTACTATAGATAATAATAATAACAACCAAAATGGCTGCATACCTGCTTTCCATTGCAACCAAACAGTTCTAAAACAAACCCTATATATATATATATTTATGAACACTGATCATTCAGTGTTTTTTCACTCTAATCTACCCCATAGGATCTATTAACAACAACCTGGGTTGCCCTTGCCTTCAGGAGTGGGTCACAACACAACCTGCGAGTTTTTTCCATTCTTATTTTCTCCCCTGTCCAGCTGGGACAAGGGGTGATAGAGCAGCTTGGTGAGCACCTGTCATCCAGCCAAGGTCAACTCATCACAATCAGAACCATAGAATGGTTTAGGTTGGAAAGGACCTTAAAAATCACCTAGTTCCAAATGCCCCCACCGTGGACAGGGACACTTTCCACTAGACCAGGCTGCTCCAAGCCCCATCCAACCTGGCCTTGAACACTTCCAGAGATGGGGCAGCCTCAACCTCTCTGGACAACTTGCCCAGTGTTTTACCACTCTTGCAGCAATGAATTTCTTTCCAACACTTTCCTTCCTTCGGCTCAAGTCATTCTCCCTTGTCCTATCACTACATGTCCTCATGAAAAGTCCTTCTCCAGCCTTCCTGGAGGCCCCCATTAGGTACTGGAAGGTGCTCTAAGATCTCCCTGGAGCCCTCATTTCTCCAGCCCCATGTCCCCATGGTGGTGGCTTCCTCTGGACACATTCCAACAGGTCAACACCTCAGCTGAACATCCATGGTGCATTTACATCCCTCCCTTTTTTTTTTTTTCCATTAATGGACTCTATAACTGAAAGATGCTTGCAGTTCTGCCAGGCATATTTCTTTGAGGTACTATATGTGCATAGATACAAAATATGATTTGCATCTCCATAAATCTAGATATTTATGTTGAATAGCTCTTTCTCACCACAAAAGACTAAAGCATGATTAGCTTGGAGGTAATGTGCATCGCAACATAATTTTAAGACAAGTTTTAATCACTGTCATCTTTAAAAAGCTAACATGCTTTGGTTAAAGAACACATGAAATGACAAGCAATAGTTCGTGACTGTGATTTGTGCAGTGAAAAAGAGCTGTAAAATCTAACAAATTATTTCCAAGTACCTTGGAAATATCAGAGAGCCACAGAGAGTCAATATTTGTAATGAACAAGACATATCAAACCAATTGGTTTTTGCTTTATAAAATTGTTTGTGGATTGAGCAGAAGCTGGTAATGTCATATTTTTACTTTGGTATAAATACTTCAAAAAGACTTCTGACACAGGCTTAGTGTTTATTTTCCCAAATAAGCCTGAGAAATCTGGACTAGATGAAACTACCACAGAGTAGGTAGAAAGACAATTTGGAAGCTGTAGTCAGGGATTATTTGTCAGTGGTTCATAGTCAAAACAGAGGGAAATGCTGGGCAGGATCCAACAGGCATCTGCCTTCATTTTGGTGCTCTTCAATACTTTTGCTAATGATCCAGATGATGGAATGCAAAGTGTACTTATTAAATCTGCAGGTGACAACAAGCTTCAAGAAGTTCAAGAACAAGACTGGAATTCAAAATTATGCTGAGACACGGGAGATATGGTTGGAAAAACTAAGCTGAAATTCATTAGGGACTCATGCAAAATATAACACTTCACAGGCATAATCAGCTGTAAAAATTCGGAATGGGGACCAGCTGCTTGAGCAGCCGTTACACAGAGAAGTGTTTAGAAGTTATAGTGGGTCATAAGTGAACAGGAGTCCTCCTCCAACCCCCTCCCTCCATCATGACTGTAAAACCAGTAGCATAACCTTCAGTCCCATATGCTGTTATCCCTTCAATTTATTCAGCACTGGGGAGGTCACTTCTAGAGCAACACATCAAAGAGAGCTATGGACAAAAGCCAGAGGACAGGAGTGAGAGTGATCACATATCTGAAAAGAGTGATATTTTAGAAAAGACTGTAAAAAAATCAAACAATTCAGTCAAAAGAGGAAAAGACTGGAAGCATACTGGTAGCAGCCTTCATGTAGGCAATGTGCTGCTGAAAACAGGAAAGAAATATCCATGCAGGACATGACAAGAAATACCAACCTCTATTTTATAAAGATTAAGCTTAGATTTCAGGGAAAAACTTCTCAAAACAGTGGAATGGTTTCATGGAGCCATGAGAATACTGATTTGAAAGGATCTCTGCAGATCATTTAGTCTAATCTTCAATTTGGTGACGGACTGTTGCCACCGTTAACTTTCCTGGAGGAGGTGTGGAGTCCTTATAACATGAAGAGCCTTACAAGAGAAAGAAGCCACAAAGATGCACTTAGCCAAGGAATAGACATCTCCATATTTCAGTATTTCTGTACCAATTGTGTTTGCCAGTTGCCCCAGTTTACTGCCTGGAAGGGGAGATGTTAAATTTCCCAAAATATGTTAATGCTGAGAAATTGCTTTTAAAGGAGCCTTATTTAGAAAGCTGCTGCTCTTTTTATTTGGAAGTCTTCATAACCTAGCACCTTCAGCAGGTCATGGAATCTCCTTACTACTTGGCCATTTTGAGGTGTTTGGTAAGATCAAGCATAACTTTCTGATTTGAGTAAAGTTTAGAACAAGCTCTTTCACTACTGGAAAGCACAAAATTTGCGTGAGCAAAAATGGCTTTAGCAACTACCAGAATCTATTGCTACAAACCATTATGTTAGACCCCAATCCTGTCTCTATACATGGGCATTGTCTGATAAAAAAATCATTTTATGAAAGGACACCACACCTGGACGTTTTGGGCAGAATGAAAAAGAAGTGAGTATTTGTGGTTTATTCTGTAACAGTTTTTACATTCAATCGTATTGTTAGAGGAGTAAATTAGGTCTCCAGGGGGTCCTAATCACTCGGCTACAGACTTATGCTGCTACTTGTGCTCTGCTGGGTTTCATGATTCTCAAATTATTTTGCTATCTAGTAGTTTACTATCGTCAGGGGGGAGTAAAGGATGAGAAATATTCACAAATTCCCTCCTTCTCCCTCTCTGTTCTATGTCTAGACAGTCAAAGTAGCTTATTCAGAAAATGAGAGAAGTAGGAATGAATCTGTACAGGTAGAGTTGAATATCAACCTGCACTCTCCCACCTCATAGGAGAGTCATTACATAAAAAAAAAAAAGCTCAAGGCTTTTTTCTTCTCAAGGAGAGAAGAAACCAATGGCATTCCAAACTTTTGCATTGTGAGACGTTTTCTGGGACTCTTTAATGTACCACATTTTTCCAGGAAGGATATTGATTAAGCAGAATGGCCTGAGTAGAAAATATCACAGCCCTGCCAGCACAGAAGTACTCTGTGAAGTTGAAGAGGAACTTTGAGCAGCTAGAAAAATCTTGGATAAATGTGTAAATAAAGTTCCTGTGGCATTCAGATGCCTCCAGATCTAGAGTAAAACTTCTGAAGGTAAAGTTCAACTTCACCTTGTGTGAAGAATCACACAAGAGAACCACCTCTTGTTTGCTTTGAACCTGACAATTATTGCATTTGGTGAATTGCAGAATTTATGCTGAGAAGACAGAAAAGGAAACCATTCCCTATTCACCTTCCCCAGACCACTCATGACCTACCCTACTCCCACAAACACAGCTTTGTGTGAGAGCACTGCAGGGTTTAGATACAGAGGCCTCAACTCATTTCACTGAAATCTTGTTACCCAACAAGTCTAAATTAGGGCTATAATTGCTATTCAATTTCTCTGTAGTCAATGCAGTGGACAAGGCTTTACAGAAGCCAGCTTAGATTTCCTGTGGTGTGAATGCCTTTCTGAGATGTCGTCATCCTTCCTGTGATGGCAGGATGAATCTTGGCCAGAGAAGCAGAGAAATTTGGCCTATTGTGTCTTGGATGTATGTGGGGGGTCCAGCACTCAGTACCCACCACACTGTCAATCACACAGCATTCAAAGACCCAGGAAGTTTTAAAGATTCTTACAGTGTTTGTTTTTTCATTCAGTGCTGGGAATGATTCTTTTCAAACTCAAACCTATGTGAAACTATCTGATTGATCTGAAGAAGCAACTAATTTGTCTGCTAATTGAACCACACATCCTGCTATTCTTGTGTATGTACTTGAACCTTGTTCAAAATAAAGCGAACCATCTCTATTTATTTTGTCATCTTCTTCACTTCTAGAATCATTAACTACTTTTTAGGTCATAATTCCCAATGTCCTTTTATCAACCTCTCCTACAATTAACACAATTTATTCTATTAAGTATCTCTCATTTTTACATTGTCCAGCAGATGATTTTGTAGTTATTGGCACTTCTAAAAATAAAATAAAATAAAAATAAACCCCTAAACATTTAACTGGTTAAATAACACATTCTTATGATTGTTATTCATTAAGAATGATATCTGAAATTCTTGATCGGTTCAACTTGGTAAGATACTCCTTCAGAATCCAGTGGAAATGCTTCACTAAAATAGGACTCTGGAGAACCACACAGAATGTCCAGCAAATCCAAATTAATCCCACCCTGCCAGCAGAAACACAGTCTGCTCTTACACATTTTGCATTTCTAAGATAGACCTCAGGGACTGTAGGCCAAGCATAAAGAGATAAGTTACATGTGATAGTACAGGTGATTCTGGATAAATAACTTTTTAATTTTGAATGGATTGAATGGCATGTACACAAGTGCATGTGGTGATAGGACAAGGGGGAATGGCCTTAAGCTGAAGGAGAGTAGATTTAAATTATATATTAAAAACAAAATCCTTTACTGTGAGGGTGGTGAGGTACTGGAACAGGTTTTCCAGAGAGGTTGTTGGGTCCCCATCCCTGGAATTGTTCAAGGCCTGGTTGGATGGGACTCTGAGTAACCTGCTCTAGTGGAAGGTGTCATTTCCTGTGTCAGGAGCTTGGAACTCAATGATCTTTAAGGCCCAGAAATGGCCTCATTAGGGCCAAGCAGAGGGAAAGGATCACCTCCCTCAACCTGCTGGCCACACTCTTCCCAATGCACCCCAGGACACCATTGGCCCTCCTAGCCACCAGAGCGCTGCCAGCTCATGGTCAGCTTGTCACCCACCAAGACTCCCAGGTCCTTCTCAGCAGACCTGCTCTATTGTAGGTCAGCCCCCAACCTGTGCTGGTACTTGGGGTCATTCCTTGCCAGGTGCAGGACCCGATATTTACCTATGATTGTTTGACTGAATATTCCTAATGTTAAATTAGCATTCAAAATGGATTCTTCAAGAAGGGAGAGCTCTCTTGTAGTCCTGTGAAGTCCTGTGAAGTCCTGTGAATGTTGCTGCCTGTTCTGAGCTTCCCTTCCCCAAGACAAGCCAGGACTTGCCTCTGCCATGTGCTCTGAACCCCTTTGTTCCAAGCGCAGCCAAAACCAAAAGTAGCTCAAACTCTTTAGCAGCAGTGTCTGATGGCCGCTCACCCCGGCTCTGCCCCCAGTCCTCCCCTTTCCCCTTCTCCGAATAAAAGAAGGACCTGAGAGGGAACCCGCCCTCTTTGGCTTTGCATCCCTTCTGCAAACATCTGCCTCTGTTTGTTTGAAAGCTTCTAATTGCAGGAATTGGCAACTGAAGACTATGCTTCTCCCTCTTTGCTTCCACTGGTGGTATCAGCTTTGCAGCTAATATTTGCCACTTTCAGAGCTACTGAAATGCTGGATTGCCCGTGCTACCTCTCTAGGCTTCCAGAGGCTTTCTAAGGCATTGAACTACGGGCATAGCCAGTTAAAACTGTGAGTATCTTCACATGTGAAGACCCAGCAGCTACAGAGTGGGAGTGTAGTCCATAAGCCAGACCCTGACCCACTACGGAAGTATATAAATGCCAACCCATTCCTTCAGGATTTTCCTACTGAACTGTTCTTGGAATACATACTATTTGATTTTCATGTAATAACCATTGATTGACCACTTTAACCTTGAATTCTCATATATGAAGGAAGAAGTATTTTTGAAAGGGTTTGAAACAGAAGATTCAATTTGTCAGTGAATATATATAATGTGGTGCAATTGATTCCTTTAGGAGTTCCACATCTACATTTGAAACTCAAGTCTCTAGAAAACAGCTACAGCACTGGCATTTTCAAAGTACCATATTACAGTGTCAGCTGGCATGAAATGGTGTGCACAATGGAGCCAGAGTGATTTACACCTGCAGAAAACCTGGCTAGCTTTAAAGGTTTGTTTATGAAGGTAAAAAGAAAGTAAAAAAACAAAAATCACTTTTCCATCTGTTTTCCTTCTTTTTTTCTTTACTTTTTTTTATGATCTGTCAAAAGCCAAAGAGGAAAAGTGAGAGCAAACTGCTGTGACCAAAAAAAAAAAAAAAAATCCAGGGATAGCAAACAATTACTAAAAAACAGCATAAGCAAATTAAAATGGAAAGAAAATGCCAGAGACTACTACCGTGCTGCATTCTTTGGAGAATCAACTTGCAATGGATTAGCGCAAATGTGCCTTGATCCATCATCATGTTCTTCACTTCAGCAAGCACAAACTGATAGTTTGGAATGGAGGTAGCGTGAAGTAAATGCTGTAATTTGTGACTGTGTGACAGCAAATGAAACTCGGCAAGAGAGCCAAGCTATCTGAAGCAAAACAATAATAGCTTGGTGAGCATATTAGGCAACCCCAGAGGAGAGGAGATGAAAGATTTGGGCAATAAGGAGAATGTATGTATTTTAGATGTTAGGCAACCCTATTCTCAAGACATTACAAGCAACAAGAACATCTGAAAAGTGCATCTGGGTTGGGCAGAAACATATTCACCCCTGGTAAGCACGTTTCCCAAATGCCTTGGTGAGAAGAAATAAAAATAAATAGGAAAATATAAAAGGATGATCACCCTGGCTAGTAGATTCTTTTCAGAAAGCATCTGGCTAGAGGTAAATAGTATTACGAGACCTTTCCCTAGTTTTTATGATTTATGTGTTCAGTTTCATCAGATCTAGGATAGGGTGTTTATTGGGTACTACATGCTCTGAGAATTTATGTTGCATGGCTAAACATCATGTCTGTATATCTTTTCTCAGTAATCTCTGATAATACCCAAATGGGCTTTTTATTTTAAACATCTGGACAGCCGTATGGTTCATGAGAATTAAGGTGCTAAGTGAAGAAAACAGCACAACCATAAAACCTTTCAAATAAACAAAGCTTTCTTTGGAACATTAACTTCTTTACAGAGAAATCTTCTCTGTTCCTAAAAACGCACTTAGTACTTTATGTCTTAATCTCAAGGTAACGCTTTTCTCTTACAAATAATCTCAAGGCATTTAATGGTACCATTACTGTAGAAAACTGTGAGATATTTGCATAAAAGGCACATCACAAAAGAAATATAGAAAAAAAAGCTCTTCTTTATCCCTAGCTTTTGTCTTTGTTTCATACTAAAAGCAGGAAAATACTGTTCAGCAGGGTGTTCTCTTCTATTCAGTAATAACACTGTCAGCACTGTTGTAAAAATAGCTAAAGGTGTAATTTAGGGAAATTTGTCTTCATATTAATAATTGAGTTTCTATTTGTTGACACTGAAATCCAAAAGAGAGGGAAAGATAATGCAATGTATTCAGTTCTTTGTCTTTTTGCACGTGCATGTCCATGTCAGTGCATGTCAGCATGCTTATAGCTCAAAACCATATGTAAAACTATTCTCTCATGTGAAAATAATAAAAAATATGCTGAGAATCACTACTCACAAGGCATAAAAAGAAATAAAAGGCGTTGGGTATTTGTCTCCTTTCAAACTACTGTAAAGAGTTTACAACATGCTTCTATTTCAAATTAGAGAGATAATATATATACATATACATCTGAGACAACCTCCTTCAGCAAGATAAGAAATAAAGATATGTAGAATTGGATAATCTGGTAGCCTTCCTTTTTTGCAATGCACTTCATGAACAATTCTATTTCTATTATTAAGTATTGTTGTTTGATTTTACTGAGGAGTTAGTTTCCATCTTAACTGAATCTTCAGTATCATAACCTGTATTTCTTCCCATATTGACTCATTCTCGTGTATTGAAGTCTATTAAATGCAGTGGAACAGGACGGATAAGTAAAGTTTGCTTGGATAACCATGATTGTGAGACTTCCTTCCAGGAAGGAAAAGAGTTTGCTTGGTCATACTATACTGCATCATATGTTTTGAGGGGGGCTTCTTCTGTCTTTCTTAAGAAACAATTAGAAAATTCCTATGCAGATGTAGAGATTCCTGATTTATCATGCTTTTGCAAACTTACTACTCACTGGCTATACAGGTGTACCTATGATGAAAAATCAAATTAGATATACACAAAGGATTTATTCAAAAGTCAATGTTTAGAGTTCTCCAGCTCTGTTGCACTTTGCAGATATTCTTAAAACAGGTTATCTAGTTTTCAGTTGGATTTTATTTTGTTTTTAGCAAGAATAATTTTGTAAATTTTAAAGCATAATTTTGCTGGAGGATAAACTAGATGGTCTCGGCAAGACTGCCTTAGTGTGGTTCTGAAAAGTAGTGATTTTCACAGAATTTCATCAGTACTGAGCCATAGCTTAGAAATGGAAGAAACTGCACAATTGCAAATGCTAATTTCCCTGTGTACCATTGAACTTGCCTGCATATGTGGGAGTTGCTGAGTAATGCTCAGCAAATATTTGGGGTGATCTCATGATACTTATTATCATTATTTTTGGGAACAGACCAGTGGAGGGCCACTAATGTGATCAGGGTCTACAGAGCATTTTATATAAAGTCAGACTGAGGGAAATGGAATTACTCACGCAGCCTAGAGAAGAGAAAGGTAAAGGTGGCTGTAAGGCCTCCCATCATTACACAAAAAGAAACTTTTAAAGAACACAGATCCAAACTCTTAGAGGTATTAAGGAAGATTAGAGACAGTAGCCTTCCTTCAAGAAAGGAAATTCTGACTGGAAATGAGAAAAACATTTTTCCCCAGGAGAATGATGAATGCTGTGTCTCCATCTTTGGAGCTTTTGGGAGACAATCTGGAAAAGATTGACTGAAATCAATTTAACTTTGGAGTTAGACTTTCTTTGATGGAAGAGTTGTTTTAAAGACCTCCAGAGGTTTCTCCCAAAGACCTTTTATTATATTTACTTGAGTGGAGGACATAAAGCTCCTTTTACAGTCAAAGGGAAGAATATGTTTCTGGAGGAATCACTCCTTCATTGGCTAAAGAAGGACCCAAAATCAGCATATCTTGTAACTCATGTTGTATGATTAGATACTCAAATTTTTGGCAAAACAAAATGCCAGTCTTCTAGTCTGGACAAATACTCATTATAAGGCTTGGAGAAAACATGGGTAATAACTCAACCATAGTTAAGAAGGGCACATTCTTTCCCCCTGCTCCTTTTCTATGCAGGTTTTTTGCTTGATTGCCCAGCCACTGAGAGGAGAGGGAAAGGTGTGACTTGATGGAGCAGAAAACAAAGCAGCCAGACACACTGTGCCAGCAGTGTGCTGTACTGACACACAGTCTGTGACCCAATTTGTAGCCTGCTGATAATGAAGTAAATGCAAAGTAGCATTAGCAGCCAGCCCAAATGCAATCCTTCAGGCAAAGGCTCTTTTTTACTCAAACACACTCCATTTTGCATCTAAAAACGCCAAAGGACTATTTGTCTGGAGATTAAAATCTGTTCTAATGTATAGGGATTGACAAGCAATAAGTTTCTTTGCCTTTGAGGTTTTGAGACTGTCTTATTCCACGTATTTATTAACAGGAAGGGAAGAAAAATGAACTGTCCGGATCACTGATCTTTTTATAGATAATATACATTTTTATGAGAAAGAAAGAGAGAGATGGACTTCAAATTTTAATTCTACTAAGCTTCTTACAGCAATCCAAATTTCCAGTGTGAAGACAGTTCATTCTTTGGAAAAATTCTAGGTTGTAAGGACCAAGTATTCTCTAAGTGGTCTAAAGAAGGTAAGAGACTGCATGTCTGTGTACAGGTTTTCAGGCCCACCTTCGAAATCCAGAATACAAGTTAAGGTCACAACATGCAAAAGAAATCTGGGTGCATTTTCCTGTATTTTCTTCCATGCATTAGAGATGTGTGCTGCCCTAAGTATGTGCTCATAAAAAATGGGCTAAGCCCAATGCTTATTTTACTTCACCAGCCCCCCAGTAAACAAAAATTATTGACTTTTCCAAGGTTTACTTGATCCACAGCCACAGCCTGAGGTGGAGTAGGAGGGAAAACCCTGGGTTGCTTCTCCAGAAAGCTAAGATCAAAACTGCCCTGCTGTTGTGGCTGTGGTCTGAAAAGTCTGTCAGCTCTTGACTATTTCAGAAGAAAAGACTGGAAAAGTATGGGCTCAAACAGCCAGATTTTCCACCCAGAAAATGGGCATATACTGTTAATGAGGATGGTCATGCTGGGCTTCCTCTTTTTTTTTTTTTTTTTTTTTTTTTTTTTTTCTTTTCTTCTACTTTCTGTTGCAAATGAAAAATGCAAACACAATCTGGATCAAGAGTAAAAATCTGCTGTTTCATTTAGCTTTGGTTTGGGCTTTTGGGTTTTTTGTTGGTTTGTTGTTTTTTTTTTTTTTTCCTCACCTGAAGGGGTATTTTGATAAGGGTTAAGTGTGCATTTTTGTTGAAGTCTAACACAGAACTCCCTCTATTCATCAAAGTAATGTCCTCCATAGCACAAATCTAATATGACAGGAAGGACAGACCCTTTCCTTTTTGGACTTGGATTTTATTTGTAACAGCATGGTACCAGTGGTTTCATATTAAGAACCTCTGGTCTCAGAAAAAAAAAAAATTGTTGAGTAAGAATTGGAGAGCAGAAACCAGCTCAGTGTTATCTCTGCTCCACCTCAAGTGTCTTCACAGCAGATGAGGCAGATACAACCTAACTGCCATTCTTATAAAAAAGGAAAGAAAGGAGAAAAGCAGAGTTATCTTTCTGTTTTCCTCTTTTATTTGGTCTTGTATCCTAATAAATTAGCTGCTTCTTATTTTGGATGGCCCAGTTCTCACTGTTGTTTATACTTGGTATTGATGGTCCCAGGGAGTGTTTTGGTAATGAGATAGGCAAGTTGTAGTTTTTCACTTTCTTTCTGGTGTGGGTCTTTTGGGTCATATATACTCTGGAGACTCCTGTCAGTGTTTGAAGAATATTTTCTGGCTGCTTTTTAATGTTTTTTGAACAGTGCTTTAATAAGAAACATTATGAAATTGGTAGTTTTGCTCTCTATGTAGTCACCATTCACATGCAAAGCAGACACTTCATTTAACAGAAGTGGATATATACAGATAAAGGGTGTGAGGACAGAAGGTGTTTATCAGACTGAAAGCCTCAAAGTTTCAAATATTTTGGCTGTATATATAACTGGCTGGCTTTTCCCATTCCAATATGCTGTAGAAAGTGAGTTAGTTCTTCTGGATAAGCATTAGAAGAGGAAAAAACTCTATTTATTACAGGCTATTTTGAATTCTTCTGTAGAAAGTAACTCTGCAGAGAGCTGCCCTGGTGTCCTTGTCCCAGAGTTCCTTCTCCAACTCCCGTGCTGTTGCTGCCTGTTGTCTGCCACTCTCCATCCCAGACATGCATTAAATGGATGAGTGCAATGATTCCTTCACCGTCAGAGTTGACAACTGCCACAGGAATCCTCAGGGGAAAAAAAAATCAAAAATAAAAGGCCATATGGGGAGGATATTTTGGTTTGAGATACTAAAAGAAAGGACAAAATCACCACGGTTTTCAGGGAACATTTTCTGTCAGCTCCTTCACATGACACAAAGCATCATGCTTCATCTGACCTGCTGCACAACGTGAGTGACATCCTTAACACAAAGTGACTGGGCTAAAGAAAACCAATGGGATGCAGCTGGAGTGGCTGTGTTGATGGCTCCAAATCGGCTCCTGGGATTGTCAAGCAGTTAAGCTGCAAATGGGCTATTTGCTATGCTGTGATCCTTGACATTCCTTGCACTGCTGGACAAAGAAGGGGGGTGGGGACAACACTATTTGCCTTTTCACTGAGATTTTTTTTCCCTGCACAAAAGCGTATGATTTAGGCTCGGTTTTTGTTTTGGCTCAAATTATTTTCCAAATAACACCATGACTCAGGAAACAATGACTGGTGGGAATAATGTACACCTCTGGAAGGCTGTGCAGGAGAACACATTATTTTGCATCCACCACATTAGCTGTACACCGGCCTTTGTTTTCCACCACATCATTCATGGTACAAGTTAATTACACACTTTCAATGTGCTGCTTTCTTTCTTACCACACAAGATAATACAATTCTGAACTCATTTAAGCAAAGAAAATGCTTTTCTTCCTATTATGTATTGTTCCAAGCAGTAAATAATAGTAATTAATAAGAAGCAGAACAGAGTTCAGCAAAGTCACTTCTTGCTTTTATTTGTAAAGAAAACCAAGATTTCATTAAGGACAGTGCCGGATGTTCCTCTGCTGTTCCCAAAATGTGATATTGGTCAAGGCAATTGTTTCTTGAGACAGGCAGACAGTGTCAATGAGGATTTAATCTGCTTTTCTAAGCATATCCCAGAATTAGCTTTTCTATGGCATAATGAGTAAACTGCAAACAAATCTTTTGTGAAACAAGACAGCTGGTTCCAGAAGTTTATCCTGTGTATGGATGTGCCAACAAAGCTGTTGCTCAGATCTTCCTCCTTTTCTCTCAATTTAGTCTGATTAACCAAATTGTAGTAGTCTTCAAAGATTTCCCTTTTACCACAGTACTTATTCAAATTTCTCCATCAGTTCCCAGCTTCACATACCAATGTCCTGCTCCCCACATAATCTACATTTATCTACATCCCTGAGATTACATATATTTTAACACCTGGGCATGTCCAGATTGGGGTTTTGCTCTCTTTTGAAACACACTACTGACAATGCGGTTGTTAACATTCAAAGGAATACAACTATTGATGCCTTAGGTTTTAACTTATATTTTTTCAAATCCTGTACTGCCTAATGTGTAACTCTGAAGTTTCTTGTAGCCTGTTAGCTACTGTTCTCTCATGCTCGTTAGACATAACAAGCCACTCTAGGTTTGCTCTCCAAGGACACCTAGATTGTCCCAGGCCCCAAAATGTGTAAACTAAGGCCTCTGAAGAGGAGGGCAAACTTGGGGTAGTTACATCATTAACTAGGGTTGTAATTGGAGAATTGATCCTGACATGCAAATGGACCAAACTTACAAAAGTGTGAAGAACTCAGGACCTGGGGTCCATCTTGGGTGTAGCTTTTTGACTGCCCTGGGTGTACCTAGAAGGCCTTTCAAATAAATTCCTACCTTTATTCCCTTATTCTTTTCTAGTCTCTGTTTTTAAGTGGCCATCTCAGACATCACTATTAGAAATATTTTGTATTCCATTTCTCTGCACTGAAGACTTGTTTGGTCAGCAAAGTCTGCCTCCTGTCAGCAGCCTGTACCATCATGTGCACCAGTGTGGGCTGCTGTCCCTGCCCATGGCATTGGGGTTGGAACTAGTTAATCTTTAAGATCCTTTCTAACCGAAATAATTCTATGATTCTATGATACTGTGATTCAGTAATTAAGGAGGATTATTTTGTTTGCCTGTTTAAGAAGGTTGTAGGTAGTAGCTGAGGTACCTGAAGAGGGTGGTAGCCACCAAATCCAACTAAGTTAGAGCAGGCTGCAATTCCAAAATCTTATTAACAACTATATCTTCCTGAGGCTTTTGACCCAAGGGAAACCAAGGAGAAAGAAGGCAGGGAGAGGAAGCCATGAGTGGAGAAACTTGTCAGACCGTCATGCTAGAGAAGATGAGGGATTTTTCTCTCAAACTTGCTATATAATTGCCCTTCCACTAGATGTACATATCAGAGGCCTGTGGGACACTGTTGTAATGAGTACTCCATCACCAATGTCAACCAATCTGTAGCTGTATTAAGTTATTTCAACATGTGAAATACAGAAGATAGGTCATACAATAATTCTAAGATTAGGGAAAAAAAGCCAAAATATTTTATAATAACATCTCAGTGTAGACCTCTCCTAACAATTTGTGTTGGTACCAATTAATTACATAGTCATTAGTACTAATGTACTATACTTTGGGATTAGCTAATAAATAAGTGGTTTTTAGTCTAGGAGATAAAATGTTTCATCATTTATTTTTGGTCACGAAAGCCTAAAATGCCTTTTATACAAAAAAATTTACTCTAGCTTGTCTGTATTTAAATGGTCAAGCTAGGCTTTAAAATTAGAAGCATTTAGATGAATGACCAGGAATTTTCTCTCTGACTAAAGCTTTTTTTTTTTTTTTTCCACTCTGATTTCCACTTAGGAAATTATACAGGTTAATGAGTAGCTGGAAGCTGTGTTTTCATTCCTAATGGGAAATTTTAGGCGGAGAAGAAATTATGGGGTTTTTAAATAGATTTATGTCCTTTTCTTTTTGTTTTGCAACCTCAATGTTGAGCCTAATCCCCACCTCCTGTAGCAGTCAGAGACTTTATCATACCTAACAGGAGATCTGAAGATAATAGGTGTTGTGTTAGACATTGAGATGCATCTTTCAAATGCAAGAACATCCTGAATTAAGTGCTATTGACCTAGGCAAGGTAGTTTTAGTCTGGATTATATAAATGAATAGTAGGACATGAATTGAGAATGGGTAGGAAAGCTGTATATTATGTAATAGACACCTATGAAAAGAATGATTCTGGCCATTTCAGAGAGACAAGAACTATAAGGGAATTTTGGAGTGAAAACAGGAAGAAAAGAATTATCTTGGACTCCCCTCTAACCAAATATCAGTTTAAATGCTGGCAAAAATCTCATATGCATAACTCTTGTTTTGCATGGCTTTGCTTACTTCTTGTGCTAGTTAGAGTGTAGCTGCTTGAAGTTTGCAGAAAGAACTTACCTCAGACTTTTACTCTCTTCCATGACAAGTGTCCTGTCTCCCTGAAAAGATGATTATAAAGCATAGTGCTCTTTAGGAAGAAAAGACCAGTTTAGGAAATCCTAGATTTAGAGATTTAGGACATCATCTTCAGGTCTGAGTAATTTGACACCCCCTCTGTTTTCTAAGAAGGCACACAGAATTTTTTTTTTTTTTGGCCTAAAAAATAATGTCAGAGGACAAAGATTTGCAGTATCACTACTGTGCAATTCTTAAAAAGGAGCAGCAGTCTGTACTTTTCTACTGAGAGAAAATTTTAAACAATGAAGCTCAAGTGTTGGCATTCAAATTTAGCATCTTGAGAGCACAGAAAGACTTCTTCTCCTGGTAGGTGGTATTGTCTACTCTCACAGGAATCATACTGGATCCCTGCTCTAGGAGTGTTCTTTGTTTTAAGCCACATGTACTGTTTACTGCTCATGTTGTGCTGAAATGAAAGCATGTTATGCTTGAAGAAAATGAATCTCATATAAGAATTTCAAAGACTCACTGTGGCTTCACTGAGCTCTGAAGGGTGTTTATTTTGCTTGGAAGAACTACAGCTTATACTTTTCTCTTTCTATCACCTTGTCCCATTTAAGTGACAGAGGCAAAGCGCCTTACAACAACACCAGTTTGATTTCCCCACACAGACACACAACACCCTCCCCAATTTTGCATTCAGCACATCATGCATTCAGATTTCTATTATTGCAATTCAATTATTTTTTTTTCTCTCCTTTTTTGAACTTCGTAGTTAACTGTGATTGAAGTTGAAACATTTTCCTACTGATTTTCAATTTGTAAATGAAAAAAAATCTAAAAGAAAATGGATATGAGCTGTATGAAGAAGCATTAATACCTGCTGAATAATCGCTGTAAGTAGAACATTGATTTTTGCAGTACGTGTGCCAGGTAAACATGAACAAAAGTATTAATATTCATATTTCAATAAGCAGGGAGGAGTGAAGTGTAGAGAATTTAAGAGACACTTAAAAAGAAAATGCTATAACTGCAAACTCACACTGCAAAATATTTGTCCCTATCTTGATTTGATTGACTTTATATCCATGTAGGCAAGATATCTTGAAGAAGTGCTCACTGAGATATCTTGAATAAGGGCTCTCAAGACCAGAAGGGACCATGTATCTATAGACAAGCAATTTCACCTTCCAAAGCATTTTCAGTTCAATAACGTGTAGGTATTAGAAGATTCCATAAAACAAGTGACCTTCTAGACAGTGGTTGTGAGTTGTCTATTTAATTTGTTATCAAGTGATTTGGTAGAGTGAATACTACACATAGTCTATTAAAAGGTAGTGCCTGGAAGGAGGAGACAATACTGCAGGGGTCTCTATTCTGCCTGCTGCAGCAACTGCTGGAAGGAGGGAGAAGATTTTCCCTTGGAACATTTGGAGAATTGCTGAGCAGAGAAGGAATGAAACAGACCTTCAAGAGGTCTGCAACACAAACACAGAAAGTGAAGGACTGTGGTAGGAAAAGCCTCCACAGCAAGGGGTTTGAGGAGGAGGAATCCCTTGTCAGCAGTTTTGATCTTGTGCATCACTTGTTGGGAAGAAGAAAGGAGAAAAACACCTGGTGGGTATGTTTCATGACAAAAGATAATTTTAATGTTCTTTAATTTAGTCTCAAAATGAAGAATTGCTGTGTTTAAATTTGCCTTGTACTTACTTATGCAGTAAGAATTGCCCAAACTTCTTGCTCCTCAACACTGACCTTTCAGTCTGGTGTATTAAAAAATATATTGTTTAAAGAAATGCCCTTTGCCAGGCACTCAGGTGCTTCCTAATGCCACAACTTCATTCTCATTACCATGGTGGCAACACTCATAGCATCTACAGGATTTGTATCCTCAGTCACTAACAGAATTGTTCACAAATCTTTCCAGGCACCTAAATTGTTTGAATTTCAGAGTAAATTCCATCACCATAATCTATACGTTTTGTCATCAGGGATTTGCTGTCCAAGAAACGTTAGGAAGGACCTGTTTGTGCTTAGCAAACACCTTCCACTTCCATAGGACTGCAACAGGCTTCATGTTCCATAAAAACATAGGAAGGTTGGGATTGGAAGGGACCTTCAAGACGACCTAGTTCCAGCCCCTGACATGGACAGGGACACCTTCCACTAGAGCAGGTTGCTCAGAGCCCCATCTAGCCTGGCCTTGAACACTTCCAGGGAGGCGGCTTCCACAGCTTCTCTGGGTAACTTTTTCTTACCTGTTTGCCTCAAGTAGCACTGTGTAACTCTGAGCTCAGACACTTCATCTGAAAATACAGCAGAATTAAAGCAAGGATGACATGAAAAGGTATTTAAATGTTGAATTGGTATATTCAGAATGATAGGTGATTTGTAAGGATATGCTAAGAAAATTTGTCTCTAGGGCAAAAACAGAAAGCTTTTAAAGAAATTTCATCTGTTTTAGCTGATTACTTTCTCTCTGCACTGTGAATTAGATAGATTGCCATCTGTACTTACAGCAGAACAGTGTTCAGGCATCCGTCAGCAGATGCCCCAAAGACTTCTCAATTTTACTGAAAAATCTCGCTGCTTTCAGGCATGTATTACTTACCTTTGTAGAGAAGTCATATCCCATCATCTCTGACAGAGTTTTCTGAGTACCACTGTTCATAAAATTAGGAAACTCTGTCCTCAAAAATAAACAGGCTTTACTAACACCTTATACTAAAATTTACACAGATATCACACGCTAATTCTGTCTCAATGTATTTTTCTTTGTGTGAAAGAGCATGGGGAGAGTGTAGTACTTATTTTCCAATGTTACCTGCATATTCACTAATGGAAGCAGTACGTGCCATTTTAAGTAATATAATTGTCTCGGTTTGAAAGACAGGTGTCTGCTAAGGAAGGCAGAAGCCTCCCTTGGAGTGGCAGATGTAACCCCTTTCCCTCTGAGTTATGATTTTGGAATCAAGGGTCTTTAGGCAAAGATGTGGGAAATAGGAATAACAGTTCTTTACTATATATATAGATAGATAGATAGATAGATAGGTAGATATATAACCAGTCGAACAAAACAACAACAACTATGGCAGTAACAGCAAACACAAACCCAGTCCCGGACTTCTCGGCTGTCAGGCTATTTCCCCTCGGGTGCAGTTCCGCTCGCAGCCGACAGGGATCGCTGGCGGCTCCCGGTGAGCAGGGCGGGTGCGATGGTTCTCCCGCGGCTGCTTTGGTGCCCTGGGATCCCGGGGAAGGATGGAACAAAAAAAACTTCACAAATCCCGGCTGGTCAGCCGGTCCTGGACTCCCGGAACCGCAGGCTGGACTGGCAGGCCGGAGCTGCAGGCACAAACACAAATCCCGGGTGGCAGACGAGATGTATCCAAAAGGGGAACCCCCCGGGGCTCCAGGCAGGCAGGGTGAGCACGGCTACAGCGTAGCGAAGGCTCGAAACAGCAGCGGTGCAGGGCGGCCGCAGCCCACGCTCCAGCAGGGCAGGGAAAGCAGCCTTGGGATCCCGGTGTTGTTTCCAGCAGAAAGGAAAGACGCCGAAAACGGGAACCAGCAGCTCTTCTCTCCGCGGCTTCTCTCTCCAGACGCTGAGAGCGAACTGAACTGCCCGCCAGGTGAAAACAAAAGCCTGGCCGGGCCCTTTTGTCTTTCTTAAGTATGGCTATCTCCTCTCAAGTATGGCCATTTATCTCCTAGCAACATGCTATGGGAAAAAATTCCTTTAACAGAAAAAAAACTAGGACTAAAGTAAAACCCCAACAATAATAAACTTTTTCCCAGCTGGATTTGAATAAAATGGAAGAATGGATGAACTGTGGTTCACAAGAGCATACCAAGTGCTAGAAACTTCCCACTCAAAATCAAAAAGTTAATCCAAGTACAACAACTGCTCGGGAAAGAGAGACAAGAACCACAGCATTACAGAAATAAAGAGATTTCTTCAATAGAGAAAGCAACTATGAAGAAAGAGCCTTCACTTCAAGAAATTTCCACTATAGGTAAAGACATAGGTGGACTCAAGAAGCAGAGTCAAAACGAAAATGCAGAGCAGGTCTGAGAAAGGATTCGGAGGTGGAGTCATGGGCTGATAATAAGTGCTGCAGTGCAATAATCAGTTTTGGGGGTTGGATTTTCTTGATAGTCATTGGGCTGTTGTTATTTGGGGGCTTAGTTTGAGAACCATTTTGAATACATATAATTGTGCAAATAATAACCCCACATCTTAATATTCCAAACTGTGGCTCAGCCAGAACTATCACTGAAGCACCTTTGAAATTCCAGCCATTCTCCTGAGAGGCTAGAAATATACTTCAAACTGAATCTGCTAAAATTAATATGAGATTGCTTGCATACTTCTTTCCTTTAATCTATGTATCTCCCAGCACTTTAGATCAATTGCTGACTTGCTTTTCTTCCACTTTTTTCTTTTCCCAGGAACTTGTGCTCACCAGTTTGAATACACATATGTTCACTTGTTTATTGCTCCAGACACATCCTTCATTTGTTAATAGATTCATATGCTAGTGTTCCTGATGGTTTTTCTTTGCTCTTGATTCAGTCACAGAAATCCATGTGTAGCAAGGAATTTGAAAAGAGTATGCAGATGTTTGCCAGATGAACTGAAACAACATCATAATTTTGTACTTTTAGCATTCTCTTTTGTTTTAATAAGTAAGGATGTCATGGATTTATAAACAAGTACTTTGAGGGTTTGAAGTTCATTTCACTATTGACTTTCTCTTTTTTTCTCTTTTTTTTTTTTTTTGTAGATGTATTTGTGGACTTTGTAACAATCTAATGCTGTAGCAATCATATCACTTTCAATTTGCACAGGGTTTTTTACTGTCAGACTTCTTTAATGGAATGGCAATGGTTCTTCTTTATATCATGACTGAAATGTGCTAGAGAAGCTTTACAAGCAAATAAACAAAATCTGGCCTTGGCTGTTCAACTGGACTCAGTCCCACACATAATCACTCTAACTGAGCACATAATAGTAACCCATGATTGCACTGTCTCGTTGGTAGGGTTTAGATGACAGCACACTGAATCCTGATTTGGTTACTCAGCACGGTGGTGGAGTAACTATGAGCAGAATTCTGCTCGTGGGCCTAGGAGTTTAGGAATATGCCAAGCTCCTGGCTTTTTCGGTAATTCCTATGGATTTATTTATCCTAACATAAAATGCAGGTTACAAATTGATTTTGTTACACCTGCATGGCAAATGTTTTATAAACAGGAAAAAAGTCTAAATGTGAGCAGATGATGAAAAATGAGGATACAAACCTGTATTTGGAAGGATCCAAATGATCCCCAGAAATAACTTCTGTGTACCTCAAGCTGCTAAAAAAGGACCTTTTACAAAACAACCTTCACATTTTGCATCAGCCTTAAGCAAAGGAATGGGCTATGTATGAAATTGTAGGGACATCAGCACTTGGCCTTTGTGACCATAACTCTGTTCCTCTATTTGGTGATTCCAGGGCTATCAATAAGGAGTGGGCCATGTCCTTGGTCTCACTCATTTTTGCAATGTCCCTGTCGCTTCGTAAATATCTCACCACAGGACGTCTAGAAAAGACATTAGGAAATTTTTTTTCATGGAAAGGGCTGTAAATCATTGGTGCAGGCCAGGGAAATGGTGGAGTCATCACCCTGGAAGTGTTCAAACAGTGTGTAGATGTGGCACTTGAGGACATGGTTTAATGGTGAACATGGTCCGGGTCCTGGGTTGATGGTTGGACTTCATGATCTTAAAGGTCTTTTCCAGCCTTAATGGTTCTATGGTTTTATGACCTCACACGCATATATTTCTGTTGGATTCTCTAGGTAGGACAAAATTTCAGCATATAGGATGTCTGAACATAAAAGTCCAAAGATCTACTGATTTCTTGATCAGGATAACCTTCTTAATCTCCTGACATACCATCATGCAACCCAAGAGGATGCAGATTTGAGCAAAAATCTCAACATGCACCACTTCCATGTTAAAGCTTATACCCTGTAGGAACTCACTCCAGTTACAAGTCATTTCTAGTATAGTTGTCAAGGGATACAAGTAAAAAACAATAAGAAGCAACACTGACTGGTTTTCATTGAGTTTTGTTTGCGGTGGTTTTTTTTTAGATTTGTCCAAAGATGAAATCAAAACGAAATCATGTTTCACAACAAAATCAAAAAAAGGGTTTTTCTTGAAGGAATTGATCTGTTGTTCCATCTCTTGCTGTACCCACATCCTCAAATGGCAAGCACAAGAGGTCGTAATTTGCTTTTTCATGTTCCTTTAATGAAAATTTTCAGCACAAATACAGGAATAAATATTACCTATAGTGTCCTAGTGTGTCAATCCCTTCATCTCCACTCAAGAACAATCAGAATAATTACTGCCACAGTATGGCAACAAAGCTGTGCTGTGCCTCACACCAAGTAGTTGTTTAAATATCTCCAAGCAGTAAGAACTCTCTCCAGAAGTATCAGTAAACTGTAGTCTCACTGTGAAAACTGAGCACACAATTTTCTGTAATTTTATCAGTTCGTCAGTGAGTGAACATTTGTACCAAGCTGTCCCCAGTCATCTACTCTCATATTCTCTCTAGATGTTTCAGGTCTCCATTCCTCCTCAGTGGATAATAATAAGGTATCTGTTCTTCATGTTCAGAGAGGAAAAATGAAGGTGGAGCTGTACTCTGCTCTCTGAAAAGGAGTGTATATTGTAATTAATTTGAAGGGACAAGGGTGTTGTCTGAGGTGGCTGCTTAACTTTTCAAGGAAATGCAGCATTTCAAAAGAATGTATAAATACAAGTTCAGACTGTTTTAGATTAAATCAATGCCTTAGAAATGCTAGGGCTTTGATTCCTTGTATAATCGATGGAAAGAGATTTGGACACCTCCACTGCATGACTCAGAGGACACAATTTAGGAAAATCCACACATACATCTAGGGCTCCTGAGGCTAAGACAACTGATCAAATGCCTGAAGAATAAAAACATATCATCACCTGCAGATCTCAATATGAGTCTTGATTGCTGTAATTTAGTTGTCTGTTGGTCTGATGGTCTTGATCCATCGGGACAAGTGGAAGAAACATAAAGTCTGGGTTAAAATAATGCTCAGGCTCAGTGGGAATGCCCAGGTACCTCCCCTGAGGAGGGGGAGCTTTCAATCCTCTGGTGGAAAGCCTCAGAAATGAGTCTGGGGGCACTTTGGGGGTCTTTGTTGGCTTTTGACACCTTCTAAGACATGACAGCCCACTCTTCATGGATGTGGGTGAAGAGCACCTAAAGATCATACATATGTCTGAGTTGTCCACCCAGGCTGGGGATGTCCATGCCATGATTCAAAAGATTTAGGAGAATTATGTTGGCCATTGTTTATTTCCACCAGGATCAGGAAAAGGTATAAATCTAAGAGGCAAGCTCCCCAGTCCTTGAACTACAACTGTCTGACCTTCCCAGGGAGAATGTGCACATGTTGCATACAATGGCTCCACACAGTAACAACACCTTGATCCTAATGCTGCCCATTTCCTTTGTACAACTTTATACCTTGAGTTTATTTTCCTGTGTTCCTCCCAAATATCTTCACTGTTCCATGAATGTCTATACTTCAGGAATAGCCATAAATAATTAAAACTGCACAAAATTGAAGAGTTTATGAAAGGAATTTAGTCCCTGTGAATTATTCCATGAAAGGAGATAATGAGTTTGTTGGGTTTAAGTCTGTCATATTAAGGATAACAGCAAATGTTTAGCTTTAAACATGCAGTTTCCTGAATTAAGGTTCTCTCTGTCTGACCAAGATGACATTAAAAGTGGCCACAGGTGTTTGAAAGCTTTACCACCAGATCCATTTCAATTACTTACTGTAATTGAAGAAGTGTGGGAATTTCTGAGGTGGCCACAGGTTTGGTGTGTCTGTCTTTGCATGCCATATACACATCTGCCTGCACAAAATAAAGTTTGAATCAGCAGCCCCACCACTTACTTTAAACCTGCTTTTTCATCATCAGAGTAAAAAACACTGAAGCATCTTGTTTCTCGCTGTTTCCAAAATGATGGCTACTTGTTTTGTTTTAAAAGCCAGTAGAGATATTAGTTTCTTCTGGAGCAGTGTCACATATGCATTATACATAGATCCTCCATGCTTATTCTACAGAAAATGGAAAAAGGAATAATGGGATTGTTCTGGGAATTTTCACTGTATTGTCCTTAACCACAAAATAAATAAATATATTAAAGACAGAAAGTGTAGTGATGAGACACTACTACAAAATTAGCTTTTTTACTCCCAGTGAATAGGCTCTTTACAAGAGCAGTTCATTTCAAACTTCTCATCTTCCTGAAATGAATTTGAAGTGAAAAGCAATTACAGTGAATATTTCCACATTCCCAGTGTCCCTAAATGTACCTGTAATTTCCTGGAGTTATCATAGTAATATACTGTGTTTTCTTACGTATTTTCTTATGTATACATTTGTGTGCTGGTGACTCTGTATGTTTGTGCTTGAAAATTCCCCAGACAGGGTCAGATTTGACCACCAGGATGATTACCACTGACAGCAACTGGGAAAGCAGTTGTAAAGACATCTAGTCCCATCTCTAGGGCTGCAATGACTGCTTTCTGTAAAATTAGACTGAAATTTCCATCCTGAACATCACAGAGCTGCTCAGGAAATCAAAACATATCATTTAAACCAACCTCACAGTTCTGAGGATGCTGTTGTCTCAAGATGCCCCTGAAGAGGGTCCATTACTGCAGCAGCTGCTGCAGGAAGAGATATTACACAGTGGATGCAGACAGAGTTAAATTTAAGAACCCTCTAAAGATTTACCAAAAAGAGCTTGATTGAAACTGCACGGAGGGAGAATTATGCCTAAATGTCTAAATTCTGGCTCTCATCAGGAGGACCATGGAGTTAAATGTGGTATCAAGAAAATAAAAACTTCACTTATGAGTGATAAATGAGCACGAAGGTGGTGAAAATTTCCTCAGCTTCATTCTAACATTTCACTTCAAACTTGTGTGTGGTTTAAATGGAAGGTTTTAGCTGCTTATATGGCCCTGACGTAAAGGGTCTGTGTGCCTTCAGTCTCATCTCAGCAATAATATAAAGAGTAATGGCTGAGGGCATCTAACTTGACTGAAAGGGTACAGGACTCATAAACGTCTGTAGTCCTACAAGTCTTGCAGGGAGCTGTGGATAAAACACAAAGATTTCTCAATGCCCATATGGAAAGAAAAGGTTTGATCAAAGTTCATACCTCCTGGACAAAAGAAATTCAAGAGTGTAGAAAGACCAGTATTTTAGATTATATTGAACGAGGCAGCATTGCTTTTGCATGAGCAAGGTTGTTGAGTGGAAACGCTGAAGAAAAACAAAAGGGAAAGACGTGACCTTTCCTATAACTCACCTCATCAACATTTACAGAACATACTAGAAAGGGATTTTCAAAGCCCTGTAACAGATCTAGAAATGTGAAAAAGCAATGTTACCGCTAGAATAATACCAATAAGTATTTGCTTAAATTAGGAAACTTCCCCAGGGCTCAGTCACTTGAGGAGACCATGTCCCTTTTCTCCAGGCTTTTTTTCTCCTCAAAAAAATCATAGAATCATTTAGGTTGGAAAGGTCTCTAAGGTCATTGAGTCCAACTATTAACCCAGCACTGCCAAATCCACCACTAAACCATGTCCCCAAGGGCCTCATCTACAAGGCTTTTAAATAGTTCCAGGGATGGTGACTCCACCACTTTCCTGGGCAGCCTGTTCCAGTGCTTGACAACCCTTTTGAGAAACACAGATCACAAAGATATTTATTTTCCTACAAGTTACACAAAACCAACAATTGGAGCAAAGAAGGCAGTTCAAATGTTCACAACTTTGTTTCTAAAAACTCTCATGTGCAAATTTCTGTAATCAAACACAGCAGCCTGAGTTTACAATCAACCTCTACATTAAGGGTCTGACACACATGAGAAAAAACTGTTTATTGTTAAGTGGTTGGTCAGCTGAGAAACAAGTCCAAACACACCTTCATTAATATTGTGGTGCATGCAGCAGTGGCACAGCAGCAGAACATTCAGAGAACTGGTGGACAGGCCTCCAGAACACCAAGGTCTAATCCTCACCCCGTGGTTATGGCAAGTTCCCATGTTCCTAGTGGTTCTTAGTTTACATGTTTTAAGTTTATTGGTTTAGGAGTTCTCCACTCAGTTTTATGTATAAGTTCATGCTTATGTATTTCCCCTAGTTGCTTATGTATTAGTTCTAGAAAGTTCTCCCTTCTTTGACGCCCCATTGGTCTACTCATGTAATTCCCTCCCTTAAGTTATCCCTATTGGATATTCCTCTGTTGTCTCCTCCTCCTCAGTCGATCCTCATTGGTTGTTTCCCTTTGTTCCACCCCAGTATAAAATACTGTTTTCTCCCTTATCCCTGGTCTTTTTCCCTGGTCTCTCCACCTCCAATAAATCAGCTGGAACCTATACAAAGACCCCTCTCTTGTCCTTTGCCTCCGCCGATGCTTTTACATCATCTTTGTTTGGGAAAGCAGGGCAAAGGAGCCAGCTTTCCCTGCAGGCTGCAGCTGACACCAAGGACGTCTGCAGCTGGACGCTGTGCTGCCTCAGGCAGCCCCCAACAGTGTCACATTAACTCTGCAACTCCAAAACTACCAGAGTTGTTTGTTTGATTTTGGATGGCAAAGCAGCATTATTAGAACATTATGTTCCTTCATTTTCCTTTTTTTTTTTTTTTTTTTTTTTTTTTTTTTTTCTGGTGAATATAGTAAAAAAAAAGGAAAAGGAAAGAAAAAAAAAGGGAAAGGAAAAACGTTTAAAAGTGTAAGGAAAAGGAATTTCTCTTCCTCTGTGAGAAAAGTTGAGAACTGATGGCCATCTATTTCTGATAATTTTGTTGTTTGTGCTTAACTGTAGTGCTTTTAAAATGAGCTGTCACAGAGCCCACTCTACCTCCACACAGCTGCCAAAAATATCCCTGTTCAATCTGCTTTTGTGTATTTTGGAGGTTTGTTCTAACCCACCAATTTTCCTTCACGAAGCTATGTATTGGCAGTATTTGGCAAAATTTCCTGTGGAAAAAAGAGGCATTGAGACTGGATTTCTATTGTTTATTTGTCTGGGGACATGGGGGGGGCATGTGAGGCGGGTCAGGGGCAGAGCAGGAAATTGCTCATATCTTCTTAAGCACACTCTATAACAGCTGTCCTTTCATATAAGGCAGCCACACATAGAGGGAAGTGATAGAAAAATGCAGCCATAATCCCACTGAATCCAGCTAAGAGCTGGCTGTATAGTACAGTCTGTACCTGGGAAATGCCAGATGTCTATACATCCAAGAGTGCGGAAATTGCCATTGAAATTACGTGTTTGTCCAGCTAAACAGCTCCCAGACAGGAATGACAATCACAGGGGGTTATTATTAGATGTGTGGAGTGGTCCCAGCTCCAGCCAGGGGAACCCAAAGCATCTGTGCAAATCGGCTCTGTGCAGACTGGTCTGTTTGTCCCTGACTCCAAAGGACTTGCACACAGCCCAAATCTGTTTCAGATTAGCTCTTCTCTCTCTCTCTTTTTTTTTTTCTTGACCCAGTTTTTTCTGAAAACTCATCAGGTGTGATGGAAGGAAAAGTGGAAACTTAACAGTGCCATCTAATGGGTGTATTATTTTATTGCCTATTAGTGCTAATTTTAGAAATTAAGAGAGAAAACAAACAAGAGCAATAGATCTCAGTGGTCTAGGATGTTCAAAGTCTCTTTCCTATAGTCTGGGATTTTTTTTTCAAGGGAATCTAAAATACAAAGAAAACTAATTTACCTCTGTTATTTCTCTGATAACAGCCTGGACAGCTCAGCATTGATGAATTTTGGACAATTTTTCTTGTTGGGGTGGGTAATACAGATGAAAATTACTTTGGAAAATGGGGAATAAACAGCTGGGTCAGGTTCATTTAAAGGTTTGCTTTCAAGTCCAGGTTGCTTCACAAATAAAGCAAACTAAAACCAAGGAAAAACAATCAGAAGTTGTCTTTATCATATGGCATTGATGTTGTCGAGGAAACTTCCCAGCCTGCCCATTCACAAGACTCTGGCAGTCCCACTCCCAATGCCAGAGACTTAAACTGTTTGGACCAAAGCCCATACACATGGGCAGCTCTAGTGAGCCCACAGATCCCTGCTTGACTCCCTACAAATTGCCCTCACACCACCTTACCAGTTCAATGCCAGGTTTCCCATATTAGTCTCAGATGTCTCATTCCAGAAAACCGTTTAATCATGGTGCAATTACACAGAAACAGTTCAGGCTGGGTGCCTCCAAGGAGGGTCCCCAACAAAGAAACCTTGGGTTTTTATACCCTCGCAGTCTCCCAGCACAAGTCTCACTCTTCCTCCTGAGTCTTCAGCTTCTGTCCCCTCTCTATGTCTGTCCACCTCACTGGCATCACCAGTCTTCATATCAGTTCTTATCCAAAAGATCAGCAATTCCTGCTCCTGCTGAGTCTCCCAGCTTTCATTCCTCTGGCTGGCATCGCCCATCTTCATGCCCTCTGTTATCCGAAACAGTCCACGGACTCTTGTCTCAATCTGCATCTTGTGAGCTGAACTACCTGGACCAGACATATTCCTCAACAAGCTCAGTTGCATTAGAAAGATGAGGAGTCTGAGAAAAAATGACAGCTAAAATCTTCTGGGTGCACTGAAGTCCATCCTTCTCTTACTTGGGTTTGCAACATGACCTTGGAAGACTTCTTGAAGGGAAAACACAGATACCTGTTTTCAGAAGAGGTTTTTTGTCTGCATGTTTTAGTCATGGATTACAAGTATCTTTTAGCTGGAAGGCCATGGGTAGATAAAAGTGGAAGCAGTGGAGAAGGAGTGTTGATGGCTTTTAAACACTCATTACCAATCAAGTGATTGTCTCAATAATGTCGTTTTGTGAACATCCCTACAAGGGGCTATGCAGATATTAAAATATTTTTCTCAGTGGAGATTCATACATTTAAATGTTGTGGCTCCACAAGGCTTTTTTGTTTGTAGCCGTCTGTTTGTGTGGTAAAATCCTGTCATCATCAAAATGAAACATTGAGTATTTTATTCTCTGTTGGTGTCATCTGAGATGCAGACCTGAAAATGTGGATTGACTTCTGCCATCTCGAGCCATTCCACTGAAAGGCATGATCCTTCCCATCACACCCACCAAACCCACTATGCCAGCAATTTGCTACAATTGCATCCCTGCAACCATGAAATGAAAACAAATTTACTTCATAAGACATTTTTAAAAGTTAGTGATATTATGATATTTCAGATATAGTAGTGTAGCTGCAGAAAACAACAAAAAACAGTAGTGTGCATAACATGTAATTGCACAATCCAAATTAAATTCACATCTGCGTTTGGCTTGAGGCAAAACACCAGAGCAGAAAAATGAGATCTGAAGATGCTATGATGCTCCACAGGCAGATGAGATCTTCCTTTGGAGAAAATGAGCCATCTTCTGAATATGTAGAAAAGCACCACTTTTCTGACAAAGTGAATGAGGGCACAGATCAGTTTGGTCTTGTT
This sequence comes from Aphelocoma coerulescens, assembly GCF_041296385.1. Classification (NCBI taxonomy): domain Eukaryota; kingdom Metazoa; phylum Chordata; class Aves; order Passeriformes; family Corvidae; genus Aphelocoma; species Aphelocoma coerulescens. Next base: position 162,808,857 of record NC_091015.1, read on the forward strand.
CAGGTTTCTGGAAAACTATATTTTATACTGGCTCATTTAGCTCTTCTTACCTCTAAAATGAAAACAATCAGATGTTAAGTCTTTGCATTAGCGCCAAACCATCTCTCATTCTGGTTTCATTTAACAGCTCTTTATAAGATTACTTGTTTCTTCCCCAAAGAAGTTACGATTTAGAGAAAATCAGGTTGTATTCCTCTTTTCTAATTTAAAACCAGATGGTTGTCTCAGTTAAATCAAAGTGTATTATAATTTAGGGATGTTACACTTTGACATTATGTTTGCCTGTGGGATGCAGCCCTCCACAGGACAGATGGTTGCAGTATTATAAACTGACTCCCTTCAGAGGATTTCTGATGACCCTTCTGAAAAATCTCTCTCCTGCACAGTCCCAAAGTCTGCAGCAAGAACAGAAGACACTGGACACTGGCTATAGAAGTCTTGAAATGAGACACTGTGATCAGTCAATCATAGAATCTCAGAATCATTTAGGGTGAAAGAACCTCTAAGATCACCAAGTTCAACCATTAACCCAGCACTACCAGAGTCCATCACTAAACCATGTCCCCAGGTGCCACATCTACACACCTTTGAAATACCACCAGGTTGTTGAACACTGGCAGCCTGTTCCAACGCTTGACAACTCTTTCACTAAAGAAATGTTTCCTAATACCCACTCTAAACATCCCTTGGCTTAACCTGAAGCCATTTCCTCTTGTCCTAGTGCTTGTTCCTAAAGAGAAGGGGCCATCATATCCTATGACATCACTGGCCCCCAATTTGAGAGTAGGGCAGCATACCAGAGTAATAGAGGAGGTGATCATTTATGTAGTACCATGCTTGGTTTTATCTGTTTTGCTTTTGTTTTACTGTTTCCAGACAACTTACTGTCATTTGCTGTAATCAATATAACTTTATTTCCTTGATTTCAAGGCAGGAAATTATACTGACACCCCTTGGAGAGGATGATGTGATATTTATGCTACAGTTCTGAGTCTTTCTCCCAGATCCAGCTTCCTTCACAAGGGAAATTGATACTGAAGTGATGTTTTAGTGATTTAAATAGTATCAGATGGGGTTTGCTGGAGAAAAAAGATAAAAACAACTCACAAGTAGCAATTTACCCAACAAATCTGTTTTGTGTAAACAATAGCTTATTTCAGGATTTTATATAAACTGATGCCTGGTTAAAAGGATTTCCCATGTGGCCATAACAAATATAGTTCCTTCCATTAGCACTTCTGGTGGGGTGGGGGAGCTTTTTGTAACATGAGAGGAACGTGTGTTTTGCTGGATCACCACTTTTCTATTCATACCTGCATGGCAGAGCACCCTGACACAGCTAACAGGTGTTAAAAGGAATTCATGTTTTTGTATAATGGTGTAGCAGCATCTGTCACTGCACACAAATACAGGGTTTCCCTTAACAAACACCAAAAACCCAGTGCAGACAAAATCAAGCTTCCACTATGGAAAAGCTTTTAAAATTCTTTTGAAAAACTTGAAATCTGTTCAGTTGTTTTTGTTCTTAAATACTCCCAGTCAACGGAACAAAACCCATCTGATATAATGCAAAGTTATTCAAGGTAATTCTAAATGTTGCCTCTTCTGAAGGTAAAACCACTTTGCAATGTGGCTTATTTTCCCTTTTCTCCTCTCTTCCCATTCTTTCCTTTTCCCCTTCCTCATCCTTTTTCCACCATGCCATGGAAGTGGATTCTGATTTACCTTGTCAAAAGTTCCACTGGAATGGGAACACAATGTTGGGCCTTCTTTTCCTTTTAGTCAACGATAACATAAGCTAATATGATAACATGTTTAAAGGCAGGTTACCTTGGATTTGGGTCATCTTTCCTTCCTGCAGAGCAGAGTTTAGCTAGGAGGTTTCCAAAACCTGGTCTGAAGTCAGTCTGTGCCTTGGTTCCCTTTGAGGAAATGTGGGAGTGGTGGTTCCTCATGATGCCAGATTTTTATGTGTGTCTGTGACTTGAACTTTAGACACCAGCACTTTGTACTGTTAGGCTGGTCTAAAAAAGAGCCATAACATTCCCAGGAGACTTGACGTTATCCCTCTCATACACCTGCTCCAAAGGAGTGTTAGATACCAGATGTCCACCTGGAGTCAAAGCCCAGGCCACAGCTCAAGACTGGTCCCATCCCAACCACTTTGTGCTTGGCCATGGTTTGTCTCACTTGTCCAAGAACTGTTACCACCTTGGCTGAGCTGAGCATCCCTGGGCTGTTCCCAGCTCTGGAATTCAGATTAATTAATCAGGCACCCCCATCCAGATCCCCACACAAGGAATTTCTAGTAAATTTTAAGTCAAAGATACCTTATATACAGGAAAGATGGCTTTCCTGCATGTTCTCATCACTATTTCCTATTAACTGACTTAGTTCTTCCCCCACTGTAGACCAATTTTAGGCCTCCAATACCTAGTTCATGCCTTCCCCTACATGGCAAAAAACATAAAAGTTAAACATTTCCATGGCTCAGTGAGCGTCACTCCTAGAACATTAAGCTTACCAACTCTGAAAAGGTAGCTTTGATGCCTTCCTTTAACATAAAAACCAGAGCACATGAAACTCTTACTTATTGCTCCAGTGAATTTTAGTATTGTGGGTGGAAATAAAAGCTTAGCTAAAGCATGGTGAGAAACCTCTGCTGTGCTGTACTGTATCCTCTGGGCACACTTTCCCTAGGGCTATTCCCTTCTCCTTTCCACGGGATCTGTGCCAGACCTGTCATCATATCAGCTGGATGTCTTGCAGAGGAGGATTAGCAGCTGTCGCACGGCTGCTTTCCATTTTGTTCTCCTGCCTGAGGAAAGCCAGGCTGTCACCCTTACACAAGCACCAGATCTGACTTGATTCATCATTTCTCAGAAACACGTCTCTACTCTTGTATTGAGTGTACAGAAAATTATACTCTACTAAATAAATCAGTCTTTCTTTTTTTGTTTCTCTTCCCCACTTGCCTCCCTCCATCCCTCCCTTCACTCTCTCCCTCCCAGGTATACATGTACGAGCTGCACTGTCTATTCCACCTGCAAATCCTGTTGTAAGCTCTCAGCTGAAGATCAGTAGAAAGAAACTGCCACATAGTTATTGTATTTTTAGTGATACATGGGTCAAAGAAGTTACAAACAACCCCTAACAGAGATCCCTAAAAAAAGTTCTGCTAAATGATGCAGAACTTGGATATTAATCTGGACATGCAGCTGAGGCTTTTTTATTCTCTTTGTTATTTTGCTCTTTTTCTTTTTTTTCCTCTCAAAAACTTTCTGTGAGGACTGTGAGAAAATTAACTGGCCTAATCATAGGTGCATCTGCTTCATTAGACCAGTCTTCAATCAAACACAAAAGGGAAATGTAACTTACTCTCCTTTGGTAAAACAAAGTTCAATAAAATGTTCTGGGCTGACGACAGACCCAGGGCATTAATGCATTTCATCTTCTACAGTGGCTTCTTCCTCTATAAAATTACCACCCCTAACCCACTTCGAAGAAAAACATACCCAAAAGTCAACCTTGTCTTGAAAGCAGACATCACTGCTCTGATCAGGGTGGCTTCTCCTCAAGGAGGAAGGTAAAACAGGCTGATTTGTCCTGCTATACAAGCAGCAGCTGTGCTCTCCTAAAGCAAAAACTGGCATGAGATCTGTGGAAGGGAAAGGCAGGATTTGTTCTTTTCTCCCCTCTCCTGGCAGGTGTAACAGCAATACAAAAGTGTCAGAAGGCTTTGGCTGCAATAACAGCAGAGAAAGAAGTGGGGGAAATCTATAAAGGAATTAGAAACAGGAGGATAACATAGTTCTTGTTTTCACCACAGCTTTGTGTATGTGTGTGCATGTGTGTACAAGGGATGGAGAGGAAATAAAAAGACACTTCCTTCTGCTTAAAGCTTTTTTTAAGCATGACTTTTGAAAACTTACTCCTCCCCACACACCGGGTATCTTGTAAGAAAAGTGTTTTTCCCTCACAGTGAGATCTCAGAATTAGTGCTTACCAACACAGCATGCATCATCAATCATGCATTGCCCATTCTTTATTGAGTTGCTGCCTTTACCATGTCAATATTTTTCCATTTTATTAAATCCTTTTGATTTTTGATTATTCATTTCCTCATACACTCATTTCTTCACAGTTTGCTCTGGTTGTGGTCTGCAGCTTTCAACAGAAATAGCACAAAACGTCCAGCATCTCAGAATCAAAGAGCTTTCTTTGAGAAAATAAAACTAACAACAAAAAAAGCAAATAAAGCCCTTCATATAATACCTTTCATATCCCCCCAATAAGAAATTCACTGTCACACAGTGTTCTTCACTCAGACATTATCATAGTTTGGATGGAGAAGGACTAAATGTATTTCAATATCCCATCTTTAATCTCCTAAGATTAAGCCTTAATAATCATGGAATGAAGTATCCTGAAGGAAAGGGAGGGGGAGAAGGGAGTAGGACATGGGCAACTCAGTTGTTTCATTTCTTGTATTTTATATTAAAATATTTACATAGTAATTGAATTTGCATTCCCTCTTTCACAAGGTGAGTCTTAACACTATTGTAAAGGTCTCTCTCTCTCTCTCTCTCTCTCCATGAGAAGGTATAGCAGAATTCCTGGAATTCCTGGTGTCTCTATCTGCTAGACATGGAAATGAGGAGAACTAAGCATTCCTTGCAGTATGTTGGAGGATTTGGAACACTGAATTGCCAAAAGAAGTGAACCCTGAGAAGAAATTGAAGTCTCAGGGGAGCCCAGACGTAAACTCCAAAATCTTTGAGGGAACTGTGTTTTCAGCCCCTTTCTCAGCACTTGGCTTTTGCTACACTCTGTTCAAGATAATGTCTTTTGCATGTCCCATTACTATGTTCCTAACTCTTCATCTTCACTGTGCAGGGAATCCAAGCATCTCCTTCAGGGTAATGAATTAATTTAGGAGCTGGGGAACCTGGATCTCTTAGGTTTCCAGTGTTCATTTCCTTCTGCAGAACCCTGGAGGAGTGATTCCACCTTTGCTCTGCTCTTGCCAGGAATACACACCAATTTAATCATTGCTAAGACTTCAGCGGGTACCAGAAGTATTTATTGCAGTACAATATATTAGCTCATCCATAATTTCTGACAGAGTTTTACTGCTTTTTGGCAGTACCAGGAAAAGAGAAGCTGTCTGATACTGGTGTGATGCCTTAGGTTCTAATTTTTATATTTTTCAAATCCTGTACTGCCTAGTGTGTAACTGAAGTTTCTTGTGGCCTGTCAGCTACTGTTCTCTCATGCTGGTTAGACATAACAAACCCTCTCTAGGTTTCTACCTCAAGGACACCAGGCCCCAAAATGTGTAAACTAAAAGCCTCTGAGAGGGGGGCAAACTTGGGGTAGTTACATCATTAACTGAAGTTATAATTGGACAATTAACCCTGATATGCAAATGAACCAAACTTACAGAAGTGTGAAGAACCCATGACCCAGGGTTCATCCTGGGTGTAGCCTTTGGCCTGCTCAGGGTGTACCTTTGAAGGCTCTTCAAATAAATACCTGCCTTTATTCCCTTATTCTTGTCCAGTCTCTGTTTTTAGGTGGCCATCTCAGGCATCAGTGTCTGCCTAGAAAAAGGCATTGAGCATGGGACTCAACTCAAAACTTCTCAGAAATGTAGGTCAAACCCATGCTAACACCACCAGCACCATTATAAGGAGGTACCAGCATCAGCCTGCCTTTTCTGGGCTCCCAGAGGTAAGCAATGAATTCTGCTGCTGACTTTGTGTGTGCCTGGAGCATCATGTACTGGCCCTGTGCTCAGTGCTGAGAAACTTCCAGCCCAGGGGCTGCAAGGGGACTCTCAAACCCATTTCACAGCTCCACTGACCACAGCACCAGCCCAACACTACAGAGTGGGCAGGAGAGACTGAATGTGCCACAGACAGAGGGAGAGCAGCAGACGACAGTGTAATTACATAAACAAATTGGTGCATCCCCTCGCTTTTTGACCCAAACTGGAAAGGATCCTGCAACAAACAGCATGTAATTTCTCCCACCAACCAATCATAAGAGACAAATAATACCAGCTCACTAAAAGACAGAAAACTGCTGCCACTTTCAGATCATAATTTAATTAACTGTGATTTTCCCAACAAGCACCTTTTTTTTTTTTTTTTTTTAATTACTATAAAGTAATAACTAGGGCTGATTCCATAGGCTTCAAGGCTTTAAGGACGGTAACAACTTAATGAGGCAACTTACATCGTGTTTATCCTCCCTCTGCAGGTGCAAACACTCCACGGGCTCCTGGGCAAGAGCTGAGAAAGGAGCCAGCCCACCCAGGATTCAGGATGCAACTTAGACCTTTCTGTGAGCAGATCCAAGTCAGCCAAAATAGCCTGGGGCTTTTTCTCACGTGGTTTTTAGTGCCCTGGACCTTTTTCAGAAGTGCAACTGTTTTAGAACCTGGCAAAATTAAAAACGTAGACATTTTGTCAACGGCCTCCACTCTGCCTCCCTTTCCTCCCGCAGAGAGATCCTTTGCTAGTTTTTTTTTTTCTATGTCTGAGGCTTGGGGATAGGTTCCCTGTAAAGTGTGCCATGATTTTAAGTTAATAGTGCCATCTAGTGATGTAGGAGACAATGCGTGTCAGAGCCACCAGGCAGAGCTTCAGGACTCCAGGGCTTCCCCAGGAATAAAACATCTCGTGTAATATTTAATAATATGTCAGGGCGACCTGTGCCAGAAGCAGGCAGAGTCCCACACCCTGCTAACAGCTGCCCTGGAAGTGGGAGCAAAGGTTAGGAGTCAGTACCCAGAGCTTGGGAAAAAAAGAAAACCCACTGAGATCTGTATGTGAGGTTTTAGGATACTTTCCTTAACAAATACAAGAAGGGGAAAAGGTAAAAAATAAGGTACTGTGATGCTCTTGAATATTTCTGGCATGTATATGCACCTATATTCCACAAATATATATATTCAACACGCACAGATACAGACACAGATATAGATATAAATAGATGTATAAATATATAGATATACAAAATATTAATAGATGCATCTATCTGTAAATAGAAGCATCTGTCTCTCCCCTGTGGCATATATAAATATCTGTTGAATCCTCAAAATTTAGCAGCCCCGTTACCAGAGTCTGTATTTCATTATTCTATCCCAAATAGGGGAAAAAGACAGGTGGACATATACACAGAGTAGCCAATCCCAAATGCATGACCATTTGAAGTTTTTCACTATGGAAAATTAATCAACTGCATGTAAAATCTCAGGGACTCTGATACACCCCAGAGGCTGAATTTTCAAAAGTAGGTACAATGAAAGTTTATTCTCACTCCCCTTTTGAACCTTTTCCTCTGTGCTCTCTCCATGTGCCTTTCAGAGTTTGCCTTCATGCCTGTCCCTTAATATATGAAGGACCTGAGGAGTTCTGCTTAAGCCCAAAGTATGCAATGACAACACTTTGTGTGATTTATTTTAATGAGAAGGCAAAGCACTATTATGCAGCCAGATTCCAAGCAAATCTTTCATTCCAGCTGCTACAGGAGGATGCTGGATGATACATTTCTGTGCCTTCTCTCAGCTGAGGGAATGAAAGAAATAAAAGTTGTTCTCAGTTTCCTGAATGAAAGACAGGAAAAGTGAGTCTTAAAAGAAGGTTTCCAGGGGCTTGAACCAACACGCTTGCGTCAAAGTTCTAAAAGGAGACCTGGTTGCTCTTTTCTTGCCTTGTGTTTATTCTGTACTTCATGCTTTGCAGTTTCCCTTAGTGACTTCCAGTAGCTGGGGTAAAAAAAAATCTGATTATTTTCCTTTCCTTGCTCATTATTTATTTCTGTTTTTAGTTACTGGTGGTATTTGTCTGTTTGTTTCCTTGTTTAATTCTGACGTGAGAGTTTACCCAGGGGTGCAGGGTGGGATGTGTTGGTGATGGGAGTGAAACAGAATTTCCTCCAGAATCTGTATGGCAATTCTTCAACATGCACTCAGGGTTGAAATGTTTCTCAGGCTGAAGGCAGAAGGCAATTTGTAGGACGAAGTTTTGCAGACCTGTAAAGTACAGTTTGCTTATTTAATTTTTTTCCTAAATCATTGCTGATTTTGCAGAAGGTGAGTACACTGGCAATACCCAACATCTCTCTCAGCCTTTTTCTTTGACACTTCATATTTGGAGATTTTGGTCTCACACTGTAAAATTTAAGTTTCATGTAGACTCTTTGAAAGTGTTTTTTGCCTCAGGGTTTGAAGTATGTTTTGCTGACCAAACATTAATTGCATTGTTCCCTGTGACTTTGAGGAGTGGACTTTATGACCCCACAAGTCATCTTTTACTCCTAAAATTGTTTTCCTTCCTATTATTTTTTTGAGGCATAGTTTTCTTTAAATCTTGAAATAGCTGCAGCATCTAGCTTAAAATCAAGTTGCAAAACTAGCATATGATCAAAGAAAGCCTGGAGATATATATCCAGGGACTCGATTTCTCTCTCTCCCCTCACCATTTGTTGCCCCAAATTGCAGAAAGTAGATGTACTTCTGGAAGACTCTGTCTGAAAGGCTTGTCTGAGGAACAGCACATGTCTCTAGTGAGGAGCTGCAGGATCAACGTGTTCTTTGCATGATTCAGGCAGGGAAATTATGTATATATGTGGCACACAGTGACTAAGCAGAGTCCTGCAGCCTCTAAGGATCCTGCAGAAGAAACTTCACGCACCCTGATGCATGTAATTTGTTCCACAGGGGGCTTGGGTTTTAACGGTTATGTGTACCCAACAGAAATGCCTCTCAATTATCCTGATCAGTGGGTCTTTTGGTTGCAGAGATCAGTTTGAAAGCTCTGATGTTTTGTCAGAAGAGGCAGAAGATTTCACACCATTCTGAGTTGCCATTTGCCTGCAGGTGAAGTGCATTACTGTGCCAATTAGAGCAAATTATGAATGGGGTGACCTGCCACGACATGGAGATGTCAGGCAGAATTTAGTTTGCCTTTGCAGAACAGAGAAGGTAGATCCCACACTAGTATCTGGGATTTTCATATCTGGCTTTTCTGCAGCCTTTGGATGTAGGTTTCCTGACTTTACCTTTTGAGGGGATGTGTTTGGGATCACATCTGCACGAGGTACTGTAGTGCTGTGGGTCGTGGGTCGTGGCAAAGGCTATGCAGTGACACATGCACCAGTTGCCTTCCCTTTCCCTTCCCAGTATGGATCAGCATTGCCTCTGTCCCCAGTGAACAGGCCACAGAGAACCACAGAATGTTTGGGTTGGAGGGGACCTTAGGGTATTTTAGTTCCAATCCCCCACTAGACCAGTTTTCTCAAAACCCCAGCCAATCTGGCCTTGAACACTTAAATAAAAATATAAACATCTGCCTGTATTTCCTGCAGATTTTTGTAGTTGGTTTTTTTTTATCTGAAGTCTAAATTGAGAACCAGGCTCTATCCCCTGCCCCCCAAAAAAGCTTCATTCCCCACTTTCCATCTATTTTTTCTTGAGATCTTTGGCAAATCCATTATGTCAGGAGATTTGGAGTTATCCAGGGTTCTTTGACATGTTTTCACCTTCTGTGTGTGCTCTTCAAAAAGAGCATCAGACTAATAGGTTGGTAGGCAAAGCCTGTATCACATCAGCTCTGTGACATGCATTGTTCTCATCCCTCAGTGTACATGTGTGCTCAGGAACTGTTGTTCCCTGCCTGTCTCAAAGTACTTGTGTCAGGTTTCAAAAGAGGGATGTGCAGTCATGATGACACTCTTGTTTGGAGAAGTGGGTGTGAAACTTCTACAGAGACGAAGTCACTCCTCTAAAGCACAGAGCACTTGATTCCTCTATGCCTGTGCTTTGGCCTCTTGCCTTCTGTATCAATCAAAAGATAAGAGACTGAATATGATCTCTCTGCACACTCCTGGACATACAACAGTGCCCTGCTTGGCTCGAGGTGAGGGGAGAATAAAGCAATGAAGCATCTCAAAGGCCAAAACTCAAACCCCTGTCTTAGCCTGGGGTTGCCACCAGTGCACCATGCCCTGCAGGTCTCTCTGAGGGTAGAGGATTGGAACCAGGTGGTTTTAGGGTTCCTTCCAACACAAATCATTCTGTGATTCTGTGTTAGGTGAGAAGAATACCCCACAATTTTCACAGTCATCCAGCAACCATATCTAAGGGTCCAAATATTTAAATTAGAAGGCTCTAGGCAGGACAATGGTCTTTAGTTCTCATATTTAGTCTGTGCAACGGCCTCCTACGCCTTATGGAGAGATTGAGGTGTATATTACATATGTACAAATGTATCCCAATGCTGAGATTCACATCTTTTCCCATTGACTTCAGAGGGAGCAAGAATCTCACAAAAAAAAAAAAAAAAAAAAAAAAAAAAAAAAAAAAAAAAAGTGGAATTGTAAATAAGTAAAAACCTGAGTAAACACAGAATGTGTTTTTATGAGTAGAGGTATAATGGTATAATGATCCTTTTAAAAATGCAGTATCTTTGGATTATCAAATCCAGTTTTTGAAAATAAACCCTCTTTGGAGCCATTTCAGATTAATATGGTTGGTCTAATTAGTAGTGGGTTTATCACATTCCCCTCTTATTTAGAGGAGAATACATTCTGAAAGGTTGCAACCTTTGTTTAAGTTCATTAAGGTTGTATGTGCCATTACAATTACAAAACTTATACTTTTGCTTATTCTTTGGGGAAAAAAAAGAAAGATATCTACTTGGAATATCTGGCACATTCAGATTTTTATATATTCACACCATCAATACCTTATCTGCTTGTCTCTACTCCTGCCTATATTTGTAGGAAAAAACCTTCAGCCCAGAACTAAAAAAATACTACAAGCATCACAATTTCTTTACCCTTTGATAGCTCATGAAAGAGAGCATTTACAAACACAAGTCTTGCTTTTTATAAGACTCTTACCCTCATTTTCAGCTATGATGCCAGACTGAATCACAGCTGAGCAGGGTTACAGCTGCCCTGATTCAAACTCTGTCCCAGCAGCTTGGAAGGAGGTGTACAGAACTTAACAGAGGGCAGTGGTGGGAACTGATATGGATCACAAATGCAGAAAAAGAACTTAATATTTACTATTAGAATCATGAAATGGTTTGTGTTGGAAGGGACTTCAAATATTATCTCATTCCAACCCCCCTGCTATAGGCAGGGACACTTTCCACGAGATCAGGTTGCTCCAAGCCCCATCCAACCTGGCTCTGAACACTTCCAGGAATGGAATATCCACAAGTTCTCTGGGAAACCTGTGCCTGTGCCCAGTCTGGCTGGGTTTTTTAATCTGTTACAGACAAGTGATGCTTTTAGCACAAAATATCTTTAAACCATCCATGTAAACCAAAATGAGCCATTTAAGTTTTTCATTTTCCCATCCTTCCTTCAAGAACAGTATGATATGCATGGTACAGTGTGCACAAACACACATGCAATTACAGTGACACCACGTGATTCAAACCTACACATCTCTCCTAGAACCTCATGCTGGGATGGTAAAGGACACTCTATTCCTTGGGTCCTCACACAGTATAAAATAAAAGACAGAGAGGAAGGAAGAGAATAACAATGAGAAAAAAAGGAGATCACCAAGTTCAAATGATTCCACCACAGAAAGCTGTTGATACAGGGAAATTGAAATAAAAGAACAGGTAAGTGGAAATAATAATAAAAAAACCCAAGCATAACATTCTTCCTGTATTAAGTCCTGGACAGAATTTATTTTCCATTTATTTGAGTGGAATTGGAGTTTCAGAGCACAGTCTGATGCCACTGAAATCACCAAGAAATTTCATAACAAATGAGAATATTGTTAAGCAAGGTAGGGCAGCATGGGTTAACCAGGACCATACTTGAGGACTCTACAAGGATGGACTTTCAAGCTTATTTTAGAGCAAAGAGGTGGTAAGATGACCATGATGGACATTTAAAACAGAGAAAACAAGGGTAGAGACCTGCATCTACAAAAGGTGTGAGCAGTACTGTGGTGATGGTAATGCCCTTCAACACATCCATTGCTGAGCTAAAATTCTGTAAAAGCATTGGGAGATTCTCAGAATTAGCAAGCCAATGACAGAGAAGGGAGGCATTCTAATTATTTAACTGAAAGTGAAAAAGAGAGAGAAAGAGAGTAAAGAATGCATAAAGTTTAAAAAGAAGGCAATTCCAGAGAGCATTTTTTTTCTTTAAAACTAAGGAAAGAGCATATTGTGAACAAAAAAAAGGACACCATTAATGCAATTACAGATTTAGACTCATGTTGTAGACAGAATTGGGCCAGTTGTTACCAGAAGACCCAGCATTCATTATAACTCACTTAGAAAGGAAAATCAAGCTGTTGAAAAAATAGCAAGCCAGTGGAAGGAAATTAGGACCCCATGAAAAATAGGACAGGAAGGATAATAAAAGACCCAGCCAGGGCTTTATATCTTTCTTCTTTCTCTCCTCATCTTCACACCCAGCTCCCCAGGAGGAGACACCTTCTCTGATCAGTGCTTCTGTTCCCTCTTGTACCCTGGAAGATACCCTAAGGTAAAAAATGGGTTGCCAAGTCAAGAGCATTGTTTCAGTAGGAATGAGGTAAAATCAGTCATGTGCCGCTTAGTGTATGGAATAATAGTTTCATACTAGCCTTTTTTGGCCTGTTCTTGGTGTAAATACTGGCAAATAAGTCATGAAAATGAAAACCATATTAAAATAAAAAAGAAAAAAAGAAAAGGCAAAGAAATAGTGAACCCATGTAGACGGATTTCAGGATGACCTCAGACATGGATGCCTTTGTTCTGCATTGATCCAAAGGCTTGATTTCCAAGAGCAGAAGGCAGGCAGAACTCTTGTTGGCATCATTTTTTTTCTATGGCTCCATGGGACATTATTTTTGAAAGAATCATCAAAAAATATCAGAATTTAACATATTTCAATCATCTATGCTCAGCTGAGCATGGTAATTATTTCTCTTTTCACAGGTAACTGCTAATTTAGGTTAGTAAATTATTTTCCTTAAATTCTGCAGCCTGTGTATTTTCAGATAGCAAAGGATGTATTTGTTTAACTTCAGACTTTGGCGTGCTGTGGGATCCTGTTCTGCTTGAGAGCAACTGCTGTCATTTGAAAAATAGCTGAAAATGTTCCAGAAAAAGAGAATGAACCCAAACCATGTGGGAGCCTGGATGTCTGTGACTATGGCCATGGCCCTTTCTGAAAGTGACTGAAGGCTCCATGCAGGTTTCAGCACTAAGGGCTCACTTCTGTGAGAAGCTGCCAGAAGCTTCTCCCATGTCCACCAGAGCCAATGCCACAGCTCCACGATGGACCCAGCACTGGCCAAGGCTGCACCCTTCAGTCACAGTGACAACACCTCTGGAATCATGTATTTAGAAAGGGGTAAAGTTACTGCACAATGGCAATTGCAGGCAGAGAGAGGAGGGAGAGTATGTGAGAGAAACAACCCTGTAGAGACCCTCCTCCAGCCCCTGCAGGACTCCATGGTGGAGCAGGTGGATGCCTGAAGGAGGCTATGACCCCATGGGAGGCCTGGAGCAGGTTTGTTGGCAGAACTTGTGACCCCGAGGGAAACACACACTGGAGCAGCCTGTTCCTGAAGGACTGACCCCGTGGGAGGGACCCCACTGCAGCAGTCCATCAAGAACTGCAGCATGTGGGAAGGGCTTACACTGGAGAAGTTCATGGGTGACTGTCTCCTGTGGGAGGGACCTTGCTCTATAGCAGAGGGAAACTGTGAGGATTCTCCCCCTGAAGAGGAAGGAGCAGCAGAAATGTGATGAACTGACTGCAGCCCCCATTCGCTGTCCCCCTGCATCACTGCAGAGGAAGAGGTAGAGAATTTGAAAGTGAAATTGAACCTGGGGAGGGAGGGTTGGATTGAAAATGTTTTAAGACTTGGTTTTATTTCTGATTAGATTGGTAATACATTAAATTAATTTCCCCTAGTCAAGTCTGTTTCCCTGTGATGGTTACTCATGAGTGATCATTCCTGTCCTTATCTCACCCCACAAGCCTTTCATTATATTTTCTCTCCCCTGTCCATCTGACAGAACAGCTTTGGTGGGCACCTGGTGGTCAACCCACCACAGCAGTAGATGCTGGATTGCCCACGCAAATCAATGTACTCAGAGAGTTGGAGCCTTTGGCCTCCTTTTGTGCAAACTGTCTCTTGAAGTAAATATGTGCTGCTATAGAAACAAAATACCTGCCACATGAATTGTGTTGGCAAGGAAAAAAACCAACATGCATTCCTTTAAAGTTCCTCAGGGTTGACCATTCCCTTAGGGAGGATCTGCTGCAGCTACGTCTGTGACTCGTTTATTTATGTCATTGAAATCCCTACAGGAATCATAGGACTAGATGCTCTCCTCCCGAGCCTATCTTCTCCCCCACCGACTGTTTATCCTTCCCCTGTTTTAGACTCACAGCTGGTTCTGAGAATTGAACCCTCTTGCTAGATGTTTAGGTCATTAAAGTCTTTGACTACAGCCACTCTACCCTGCGGCATATTTCTTTTTTTAAGCTTAAGACATCCGTGACAGCATTTCTTTTCAAAGGAAATAGAGGTAGAAGCTTCCAAATTATTTGTTCTCTCACAGTTATCAGACACAGTGTGGATGGACTGAAAACACAGAAGAACTTGCAGGCACCACCCCTCTATTATCATATCCATATCAAAAATACACCCCTGTTTTGTTCCAGCAAGAAGAAAATTGACGTACCTCCAGTCACCCATGCAGTACACAGCATTTGCATTATGAGAGAGTGGTTATCAAATCTGAACAGAAGTTGATGCAAAATTCTAGAGAAAACTGACTTATTTTAGCGTGGCACAGAAATAGTACAGGCAGCACAATGCAAGCCTGAGATATTCATATAGAGGCAACAGCAATAAAAAAATGGTGCCTTCAGTCTTCAAAACATTAGAAACTTACCTTAGTAATTATGTTTGCACATTAGCAATGGATTAGAAACTGAACTACTTCATTATGAAAACTACATGCATTTGTATTCATCACATTTTATCAGCTGAGAGCAGACACTGAAATAACTTGTTTAAGAAGTTGATAAGAATAGGCAGCAAGCCAGCGGCATTAGCCAGGAGTGCAGTTTGGTAACAACATTATGCTACCAATACCCAAGAAGTTCTTTCTTCAGAGTTTGCACTGATATGTTATCTGACCAAAGGCTAAGGAAATAAAATATAAATTAATATACTGAGGAACAGTGAGAGGTGAAGGAACACTGGTTACTTTATCAGGGAAAGCCAGAGCACTGAACCAGCCCATCAGAGAAGGACTAGACCTTTGTCCTTGTCAGGAACCCACCATGAAGTTACAGAAATCTGTGCAGACTAAAGGAGTTATTGCTTAGAGCAGTTAAAAACTTGGGGAAATTCTGCTTTATCAAAGATTTTGTGATAAAAGTGTTGAAAACCTGTTATTGTATCATGTGACTTCAATGACAAAATTTTAATGAATGACTTGATCGTTCTTCATGGCTGGCAGTCAATACTGAAATTTTTTTTCTACATGTCTTGGAGCTCGCTCAAATATAAAACCCTCCCCCAGCCTTCCCTACTTTTAGGTTTTAAGACCATTCATGGCAAACGTTGGAAATTGCTGATGGTTCTGAGCTTCCTGGATTTCTGGAAAGCCTGCCTTGCCTCAGCCTGGCAAACAGAAAAGCTACATTTCGAGCACTGAGTTAGTCACCTCTTGGAAAATCTTCTGTTCTGGAGCTGTGCCTAAATCGTCACAGATGTACCCACACATGACTTGGGAAGGGACTAATTTCCCTTCTACATCAGCTGCCACTTCTTCATCCCAGTGCTGCAGTGACCACGTCTGTTTTGCATCGAGATGGAACATGAAAGCATACATTTATGTGTACTGAGCAGAAGAATTGTGCTTTAAACTGTACTGGACATTCATCATCTTCTCTGTCCCCAGTAGCTATACTGCACTCCCAGGGAATGGCCTTACATTCAAAGATGAGCATCTATTTTCAGTTCTGGTTTGGAGATCAGAGCCTGAATTTTCATAGATTCTTTAGGGGAAAACTTTGTTCCTCAGTTTTATTCCTTGTTTCATTTAATTAATGATATTTTGTTGGTACACGGGTACTCTCAAAAATTGAAGAAAAAGCATTCATTTTCTTCATAAAATATCTATAAAATGATATTCCAGGAATATTTTTTTTCAGATATTAAGCTTGGGATTGCTGTGTTAAATAGTTCCTCAACAGCTTCTTCAACAAAAGTTTATTCTTAAACATTTAATTTCAGATTCTGCAAAGTAGCACAGTGCCATAATCACCATTTAATTGATGTTTTAATCCTTCTGTTTGCCTGAGTGACAGCAAAGGGAATTTCAATTAAACAGCATTTTTGCTGTGATAATATTTAAAAGCCCTCTAAAAGAAAAAAAAAAAATGTATTTGACATTTCACAGCACTGACACCTGCCTGAAAATATAGTATATTATATCTTAATGAAATGTGCCATGAAAATGCATTTTTATGCTCTATACAGCTCTCAGTTGAATTGCAGATTTTTTATCCTTTAAAAAGAAGATTCTAAGACCTAATTGAATAGACCAGGGATTGGGTCACAAGCTTGGTCCATGCTGTTTGTAAAATGCATGGTTTTATTTTTTTGCATAGTTATGAGAAAACTTCTTTATCGAGTTTTGCTATATAATTTTCATGTATAAAATGGCGAAGACATTGACATAATGATGTAGTCTAATGATACCTATGACAAAAGACATAATTTTTGGAGGAGAGGCTGGAAAGAAGCTCTGTAGAAAGAGATCTGGGGATCATGGTCAATGGCAAGTTGGATATGAGTCAGCAGTGCCCTGGCAGCCAGAAAGGCCAGCTCTGTCCTGGGGGCATCAGGCACAGCATCACCAGCCAGGAAACAGAGGGTGTTGTCCCACTCTGCTCTGGGCTGGGGTGACCTCATCTCGAGTCCTGGGGCAGTTTTGTGTGCATCAATATAAGAAGAATATAAAGCTCTTGGAGTGTGTCCAGTGGAGGGTGACCAAGACAGTGAAAGGCCTCCAGGGCAAGACAGGAGGAGCAGCCGAGGTCACTGACTTTGTTCAGCCTGAGAAGAGAAGGCTGAGGGTGCCCTTGTTGCAGTCTGCACCTTCCTCCAGAGGAATAGTGGAGGAGGAGGATCTGATCTCCTCTCTCTGGTAACCAGCAATAGGACTTGAAGTAATGGGGTGACGTTGTCAGGTGAAGTTCAGACTGGACTATAGGAAAAGGTTCTTCACTCAAAGGGTGCTTGGTCACTGGAAGAGGCTCCCCAGGGGAGTGGTCATGGCACCAAACCTACCAGGGTTCAAGCATCATCTGGATGATACTCTTGGTTAAAGGGTTTAGTGATAGGCAGACCTGAAAGGAGCAGGGAGTTGGACTTGATGACCCTTACAGGTCCCTTTCAACTTGACTTACTCTATGATTCTTTGATTCCATGTTTTTCCTATAGACAGTGGCAGAAGTTACTCCTGAAGTTAGCTTTAGCTCAGAAATTAACACATTCCAGTTATAAAGCATGTCTGCAGACATGCTTATTACAATTACCTCATTCTAGTATGTTTCAGAATAATCAATCTCATTTGCTTTCTTCCATCAGCCACTGACACCTCAGTTTCAGTTCAGACCATCCTGAAGCTGACACCAAGATTTGGTTGGCTTCTGTGTTATCAAAGAAAATTGAAGGGGATTTTGTTTGTCCTTTTAAATCAGAGTATGAGAAAAAAACATTATTAATGACTGAATAACTTTATATGCATTTAACTCTGTATTAATGTAGGATATAGTTTCTAACTGAGATCAGTATTGCCCTGGAACATCCTCCAAGTTGATTTGGAGAGGCAGAACATACACTGAGGTGGAGCTCTGTTCTGTGCTATGACCAAGGTAAGATGGGAGGATTTGGGTAGAAAAAGAACCAGTTATAGTAAAAACCCAATGACACAAATAATTTAACATAAAAACTAGTACAGACATAAAACAAACTGCTGCTGATGGGGTGGTATTTACTGTAGTCTCATCTGCAGTTAAGTCTTATCTTGTTTTTCAGCTTAAGTTAGTGACTGACCGTGGGAAAAAAGGAAGTGAAATGAAAGAGCTCCTACTTTTCTTTGAATATGCACAACTCAACAGGGTTGTTCTGGCCTATTTAAGGTCCAACTTGAGTTTCCCTAATTAATTTAATTTATCTTTTCTAGTTAATTCTGTCTTTCTCCTTCCCCTATCAAGATTTCTCTTGACAGATCTTAGAGGTAAATATTAAGGATAAAAAGAGCTTCCTGGGCTGCTGAAAAGGAAGCATGTCCAGCCGGTCAGGGGAGGTGATTCACCCCTACTACTGCACTCTTGTAATACCCCACCCAGAGTAGTGTGTCCAGCTCTGGGGTCCCCTGCACAAGAAACACATTCACCTGTTAGACCAGGTCTAGAGGAGACCACAAAGATGCTCAAAGGGCTGAAGCTCCTCTCTTATGAAGACAGGCTGAGAAAGTTGTTGCTGTGCAGCCTGGAGAAAAGGAGATTCCAGGGAAAACTCCCATCACCTTCCAGTACGTAAAAGGTGTCTACAAGAGAGCTGTAGAAGTACTTTTTACAAGGACATGTAGAGATTAAACAAGAGGAATTATTTTAAAGTGAAGGAGGGTAGATTTAGATCATAAAGAAGAATTTTTTTACAGTGAGAGTGGTGAGGCACAGGAACAGGTTGCCCATTAATGATCTGTGAAGGGCCTTTCCAAAGTAAACCACTCTATAATTATATGAAATCTGATTTCCAAGACTTCTTCCTTTAAATCTTTAGAAAATTTCTCTCTGCAATATTCACTCATTTTTTTTAATTAGTGAGAATCTGTAACCCACCACAACAAATAAAACCAATAAAATAAAAAGGAATAGCCTGGTCAACATCTTTTTTTCAACTATTTGTTTTTTAATAGATTTCCCCCAGTCCCTCAGGAAATGAAACATCCACAGCACCAGCCCACCTACTGTATTGACATATTTCAGTTCATTTCAGCTCTTTGGCTGACTCACTAAAAAATTGAGCAAATTGAGTTTTCAATAAAGCACCCTCTCCCTCACTCCCTTTTGTTCTGTGTTCATTTGCTTCTCTTCTCTGTCAAAAGGAAGAAATTACCACTTAGCAGTTTTTTTGGTTTGCTTCCTTTTGGGCTGTTTGTTGTAGTTGTTTTACTGTTCTTCAGGTATGTTCTGGTATGTGTATCTCAGCTTTCAGGCACACCTCACATCCTGATTTCTCAGGTGCCTCAGTGACAGACACTGCACACTTCATTCAATACAACCAAGCTCTCATCCTAAAGTAGGCTACTTAGTAAATCCATCAAAGTAATAAAATTAGTAATGAAAGGTCATTCTAGGGGTGAGTCTTAATCCTAAGACAAAACAGAAGTCCAGGATACCTCTTACTAACCTTGACACATGACCAATCAAATTTAGTGATGTTATATCACTGTGGTTTCACCATCACTGTAGAGGGAATTCTCAGCAAAATAATAAAGATCTTCCATTGCTGTGTTTATGCTGTCTCCAAAAGTCCTGCTGCTGATTTTTCAGTTACTTATGATGGCATATATGCTTCTTACAGAGTTACAATGGATTACTTCTCTTAAGATGTGACTTTACAAAGGGTAAGGAACAGCTTCAATAAAAGATAAGCAGATTGACTTAAAACAATATACAGAAAAGCAAGACACCTTCTTAGAGAGAATTTGAGGACTGGAACAACACTGGGAGAAGGTCACAGAGTACTGAGGAAGTAATGAAAGAGAGAAAAGTGCATCGTCTGCCTGCCATGGGGTACACAGGTAAGAAGTGCGTATTGCCTCTACTTTGCAAAGAAAAATTGTCTTGGACATAAGGGATGCAAAGAGCAGTGAAAGGGATTGCTCTGAGCTACAGATGTCGGGAGCATGATGTGCTTCACTTGATGTTTCAGGTACCCTGAGATTCACAAATACCTGGAGATGAGGTACCATGGAGGCAGGAGGGAAGGGAGAAATGAGGAGTGCATTGATAGGGTAACATCAAGGGTGGAAACTGATAGCAGGTTTGGAGAAAGCTAATTAATTGCTATTTCACAGAATCATAGAATGCATCAGTGTGGAAGAGACCTTAAAGATCATCTCATTCCAACTCCCCTGCCACGTCCAGGGACACCTTCCACTAGACCAGGTTGTTCCAAGCCTCATCCAGCCTGGCCTTGAACACTCTCAGGGGTGGGGAATCCACAGCTTTTCTGGAAATCTGTGCCAATGGGTCGCCAGACTCAGTAAAGAATTTTTTCCTAATTTCTAATCTAAAGCTGCACTCTTTCAGCTTAAAGCCATTCCCCCAATACAATATTTGTAGTATCTGTATCTGTAAAGAGACTGGACTGCATTTTCCTGATACCAATAAACAGTAATATGTGAAGCTGTGTAAAAAGTTGCTGTTTCACTTTGTCAGGTGCAGTTTGGTGACTGCAGAAATTACATATTACATTCAATTGGGTCATTCAATACGCAATACTTCAGAAAATGTAAAATGGTTTGCTTCCTGCTTATGAAAGAAATCTTCGTCCAAGGTCCTTGCAAATTACAAAATGAAAACAATAACTGTGAGGGCTTTTTAATAAAGAATATTTGATAAAATGTGAAAATGCATGTCCATATTTACGGTTTATATCTCAATCTTTTGTTATATTTCTGAATGCACACTGCTCTCAGGCAGGTAAAATGCCATGTATTTAATTCCTGTCTTACCAGACTATAGTTTAAAAAATTGTGTAGATATTACTGACAAAAGTGATGTTATTTAACTAATATAAAGTTTTTTTTTTTTCATATGTCATCTTGGATGACTAATATAAGCCTGGTGCCATTAATAGAACTGCAGAATTATGAGTGGAATGATCATGGAATGTATAAATTCTAGTGGCTTTTCCTTTCATATTTGCTGGAAGCTCTTTTTTCGTGTGTTGAAACCTCCAGTCTCAAAATGAATCAGTAAAAGCTTTCTGATTTAATAGATCCATTATTGTTAATGGTGTTTATGCAGAATTTTAATTGTTTTATAGCTTTCTATTCTTTTGCAGTTGGCCTTTTTCATTGGGCTAGACCTTAAAATGCACTGGCATGATGCTTCTAAAACCTGTGTGTTCAGCAGCCATTCAGGGAATAAGTGGATAGTCTTTTTTAGCTGGATGGGTCATATGTAATTAAGACTACATCATTCATATTGGACAGCATGTGAACAGCAGATGTTTTTCTTTTCTGAAAAAAAATTCTGTGTAATGAGAAGTACAAAAATGGACCAGTTGAATGAAATGTCAGGGTAATGTCTTGGTGAAAATGTACAAAATACTTTTCTTTCCCCATATTTCTTTTTTCCTATTTTACACACCACTCCCAGAATCATACAAAAAACAAAGAGTAGCAATGCCAATAATGAAATCAAAAAAGGCAGCCTTCTACAAAGGGCATCCAAACTTCTCACTCACACCTCTGCCTGATCCTCTGCACCCCTCGCCCCACTAACAATGTTGATCTCTTTATATAAGCAAAGTCTTGTATCTCAGGAAATAGCCTGGCTTCTAGAAAACAGCTGAGCTACTTACAGCAAAGTGGATTTGACTTTATCACTAAATCGTGAAAAAGCAGGATTAAGGTTTGTTTCCTTTTCAATTTTTCAGGCTTGTGCTTCAAAGCATGTAGGAGCCTAGCATAAAGCATGGCTTCAGTTCTAAAGGGAGCTAATCCCTTTCCTTCGTGCAGTGGTGGGGAAGGGTTTTCCTCCACTCTGAGATACTGCCCTGTATTTACCCATCTCCGTCAGTGTCACTGAACTAGTTTTCTTCCTCCTCCTCTCATCCCTCACCATATTTATACTAATCTTGTCCTCTGCTTGCTTCCTTAGGCCCCACATAGGCCAGTCAGGGTGGTTTCTTTCAGGGGATATAAAAGGGACCAACCTGGTGAAAGAAGTCAGGAAACTGTAATTCTTCAGTTCTTCCCCTGAGCAGGGGTTTGAAGGTTGTGTGGGGCAATCAGGGGAAGAGCTTCCATCAGGGCCATTCAGAGCATGCAGACGTCAAAATCTTCCCAAAGTTCCCCAGCTCTCGGAGCCAGAGCATCCTGTCAGCTATTGTGGCTTCATGTATTATGCAGGCAATGGAGCCTGCTCTTTGATCAGGGGGAAACTGAGAAGAAAAAGCACAGGAAACAGCCCAAGAGGGTTGCTGTGAAGTGAGCATATGCCTGCTCTTCTGCAGTTACCTTCACTTTCAAGGCTCTCCCTTTTGTCTTACCAAGACTCAAAAGCTGAAGACGAGCAGCTTTGTGTTTCATTCCAAGGAGAGGCCTTATGGAAAACAAAAATGCAAGGAATAAGCAAGAGGCTGAGGGCCTGCTTCTGTGAGAGAGTTTGAGTTAGCTCTTTGTTTACATGTAGTGTCCTAATTTAACAACATGTGAAAACAGAGACAATGTAGAGAAGAGGAGAGCAAAGCAAGGATTCCTGCAAATATCACTTTGTAATTATTTGCTGTTGCCCTATGTTTTTGTCTTCCCTGGGCAAAAAGCAGAGTGTAAATGGAGAGGGAACAAGACTCTTCTGAAGGATGGATCTCTCCCTGTCCTCCTGCCATTCCAGCTCTGCACTGTCTGCAGTGTGATTACTGCAAGGTGAAGACTCATTCTTCAAGACAGGCTTCTTGTCTTCTGCTGAACACAGGCTTGATAAACTATTTGAAGCCTAAGGACTGTTGAAGTTGGGTCCATGTAGGAGCCACTTCCTCTGAGGTGGGTCCATTCAGGGCAGAATAACTTCTGTTTGCCACAGACACCTGGCAATCCTGAATAGCTACAGCAGATAATCAGGCTGCTGGGGGGAAAATGCATTTGGCTTGTTGGGCCATTCCACTGTGTCTATGCCCTACCCAGGCTCTCTAATAAACTGAAATAATCCAAGAGCTGGAGTGAAAACTTCTCCCATCTCAGCTGATTACTCTCACTAGGAGCTTGTGCTCTCTCATACCATTTTTCCTCTGCAGCTATATATTTTGCATTCATATTGATGCTCTTCAGGCATCATTATGACTGCAGTAGCACAGGTTCATCCACAGGTAGGATGGCAGCATCTCTAGCCAGGGTCTGTCCAGGTTTTAGGATAGCTTTGGGATTCCCCCTAAGAATATGAGAGCCCTCCAGTGAAAGAAGGCCTAGTACTCAGGACGTCACCCTTGAGCACTCCCTTATGAATATGTTTGCAGAGGGTTGGTTGGGCTGGAGTTTATGATTCCCTTCCTAGCAGCTGGTATAGAGGTGTGCTTTAAATTTGTGATTAAAGTCATACTGATAGCACATTCACATTTTATCTATTGCTGAACAGTGTCTGCACATCACCAAGGCCTTTCCTGCTTCTCACTCTCTTTGTACAGTGAAGACATCAGGAATAGATTTTTTTTTTTTCTTTAAATCCGTCAACTATTTTCTGGATTCAATCCCTTTTCTCCCTATTTCCCCTTCTTTTTACAAGAGTAGCCTTGCAGAACTATGGCAGAAGTAAAGTAAATATAGGTTGTGAAATGTGGAAAATGAGGAGTCAAATATTCAACTTCTATTAACCTATAGCATAAGTTCCTTTAATTGTTTGGAAAATTCATCTTAATCAGGTATTCAGCTATTATAAGTGTTAAAATGAGTAGAGCACATGCTATGTAACTCACCTGGAAAGTACTTATTACAGCAAATAACATATGCCAACCTGCACCAATAATAATAATATTTAAGTTTAAAAAAAGAAACCAGAATGTTATTTTTGAGGCACAAAAAAAGGAAAAAAAAACCCAACCAACCCAGTGTGTTCCCCACTTATTTATATTTTTTAAAGACTTGGTGTCTTCTTTGCTTGCTGAGAATAGTTCCACAGCAGATGTCTAATGGCACTTACCAAGGTCCTGGAGACCAAGTTGGTAATAACTAAAGTGAAATTACAATAATTTTCTCGGAGTGCCACTGGGTAAAATCCACCCTGGTACTGTGCACAGGCTTTTAAGCAATTTTCAATCTGTGCCTCATTACACAGTTAGCAACATGCTCTTTCTCACCCCCAGCCATTTGGAAGGATAAGCAGGAGTGGAAGGGCTTTTACCTCAGCACTATTTTCAGGGGTATTTTCCCATTTCGTTGTGTTGATGAGGCTTTTCTCTCTGTTTTGGTCTCAGGGAAGTGAAATCAAACTCAAGAAGGTAATTCAATTGCATGTCTAGCACATGAAAGCTGACAGTTTTCAGCTGTGCAGATTGTTCCATTTCTGAAAGTTCCTGGTTACCTTTCGGTCACACTTTGATATTGCAGGGTCTTGAGGGCAGAAACTGCTAGATATTCTTTGTAACTTTGTTAAGTTGTAGTGTTTAACACAATGTGGTCCAAGGCTGGATGAAATTAGGACATAATGCATTTCAGCAGCAAGTGAAATTCTGCTGTTGGTAGAATATACACTGCAGAGTCCCCATAGTTCTGGGCATAATATTTTACTATGAGTCCAAAATTCAGCTTTGGAGATGGAATTTAATGGTACTGCATGTATGACTGAGCAGTAAATCTTATATCTTCACTGATGATTGATTTAAAAAAGAGGTTAATCTTGATCATGAGATAAAGACTGAAACTTGCAAATCCAATGTGTCCATTTTAAGTAACAGAACAAAAAACACAATATCATGCAGGTGTGTACGTTTTTTAGCAAGAACAGTAATTTTCTTCTATGTGCATTGTACTGCCCTAATATGGGTTGAAAATAGTGTAAATAGGATTAGGAATATTTCAAGTCATATTCACAGTTTTTCCTCCCTGATTCAAGATGCTCTTAGAAACAGAAGCATAAACGAGAAATTACTTCTTTGTAAGGTATTGGAAGTTTGTAGGCTTCTGGATCTTTTTAAAGGAAAATGGAACTTTGATTTTCAAAGTTTCTTGAAGATGAAATTTACGACAAATCATTCATTTATTTTGCAAACTTAAGCCATGAATATCTTTGCAGGAAAAAAAATCCTACTTTTCTCTTGAAGCAGCTCTCAGATTTCAACTTACTTGTGAAATTTCTTATGCTTGTAGCTGTGAATATTTCTGTTCCTTCTTCACTCATACCAGACCCTGACCATTTTCATAAATAGTCAATAGCAGCTTCTACTCTCACTTTTATTCCCTATTCTTGACCTTTATTTTAATAGAGGTGGACAAGATTTGCTGAAAGAAGAAAAGGTCACTGCTCTGAGACACAATGAGAATAAAATTTTTTATTTGAAACACAGGTCTACATAAAAGTATGATATTTGATTGAAAGGGATATCTTAGCTTGCAGAGAAGAGAGTCCTGCAACCTCAGTTACAAAATCACTGACCAACACCTTGGGGCAAGTTCAGCTTCCACTTCCCTTTATTCCCACCAGAAGGCTGTTTCAGACCATAGTGTTTGGTGGCTGGAAGCCTTTTATATTCAGTGAAATTATATTCATAGCTACTTTATAAGGGTTTGGGGTTTTTTGTGTTCTATCATTTTTCTCTTCTTCTCCCTGTTACCTCCTTCTTGTTTACAGACAGGGTTTCTGCCCTTTAACCATGATTATTTCTTTTAGACTAAAGCCAAGCTCTTTAGATTTTGAAAGGTTTTTCTTCTTCTCTGTTTTCATATTCTTCTCTGTTTATACATTCCTTCATCTCCTTATGTCAATTAATCATTTTTTAACATTGATTGGACAGGAGTGGCCAATACTGTACATTCAGCTACAAATGAGATTTCACTGGTACCTAGTCTGACAGATAAGATCTATGACTTTTCCCCTGTCTTTTAAATTAATTGTTGTGTTATTTTTGTCTTGGCTTTTTGTTGATTTCTGTCAAATTTTATCTTGGATTTTCAAGCTGCACAATCTTTATTCTTCATCCTTAAAACATTGCATGCTAATCAGAATGGATCTGTACATATTCAAAGTTACTTCCCTGCCTCCAAACTTGCTTCTGTCATGTGAAGACATGAATGGACAATGTACAGTCTGTGAGCAGCTCATACCTGCTCATCTGCAGTGTACCAGAAAAGAAACCAGAGAGAAGGGCCAGGTGCTTCTCACCCACTGCCTTTCTGTTCCCATGGGAAAAGGAGAATCTAATGCTGTTACAAAACCAGCCTGAGTATTCAAAAAAGACTTTTTTATATATCCATCCTTCTAGACTTTTTTTATAATGTAATATCCACAGGATAGGAGATATTTTATCTGGAGAAGAGAAGGCTCTAGGATAACCTTATAGCAAGAAAGGCTCTAGGATAACCTTATATGGCATACCTAAAGTGTCTGAAAGAGAGCTGGAGAGGGACTTTTTCAAGGTCATCTAGTGACCAGACAAAGGAAATTACTTTAAATTGAAAAATCTTCCTTATATTAGATAGTAGGAAGAAATTTACTGTGAGGGAGGTGAGGTCCTGGCACAGGTTGCCCACAGAAGTGTGGTTGCCCCATCCCAGCAAGTGTTCAAGGCTGGATGGGGCTCTGAACAACCTGGTCTAGTGGAAGGTGTCCCTGCCCATGGAAGAAGGGTTGGAATAAGGTGATCTTGAAGGTCCCTCCCAACCCAAACCATTGTGTTTCTATAATCCCTTGGTTATCTGCTCTAATCCTTTATATCTGTTCACTTCTCCTCACTACCTTCTTCTCTTTCTCTCCCTCTGTAAATACAAAAATGCTGTTAGAGAGGATTTTCTTGTTATTTTCTAAGTCCATGAGAGACTTTTCTCTCTCACAGAAGAGGTGGCAGGGAATGTAAACAACCAAGCCACCTGCAACCTTGAAAGGTCTTGTTTATGGTATAGTAGAAAAATATTTTGACAATGGATGTTTTAGGATTTTAGCCAATCACCCCCAAGGGGTGGCTGGCCCTTTGTCCAATTAGGCTATGAAAAAAAAAGTGTATAAAAGAGTTTGTAAAATAATTAAATAAATCAATCTTGCTGCACAACTCCTGCCTGCTGGATCTTCTCTCCTCCTCCTCCCTATGGCTGCAGGACACGGTGCTATACCATAGGAAACAGGCCTGTGGTAATATCCCTCTCTTCCTTCCTTCCTTCCCTCTGTGAACCCTTTGTCAAAATCATTGGAATAGTTCTTTTAAGCAGGCATGGACAAACAAAGAGGTTTTGGTCAAGCATCATGAATCCCCAGTGAGGGAAACTGCAGAACTGCGCAAGCGCTTGGGGTTTGGTTGGCCCCACAGTCACACTTTACATGTCCTCAGACACTGAATGACTTATGAACTTCCCACTGTATTCAAAGGTAAGGCTCCTGGAAGCTTGACAGTATGAGGGCCAGGGCCAGCTGGGATTGTTGAACAGATTAGATATTATAATTATTACATGGTCCTTGTAGCAGCAGGGACAGGACAAAATAACTCTGCTTCCTGGCCAGAGCAGGTAGTGTCATATTCTGCTCTGCTGAAGCAAGCATGCCATATAATTTAGATCAAGCCCTGACACCTACAATCCTCCCCCAAATAACATTTCATTTGAGAGGAGTCCCAGCTAGTTCTGTCAGAATGAAAAGTTATTGCTAAGCATAAAAAAGCCTCAGAAGGGAGAGGGTAACACGGACAATTGGTTATTCATCACACTATGGTATTGCAGTAAGTAACAGCCAGGAAAGCTGAACAAAATGTCCACTACATTAATGCCATTGCTGTGAGTTATCAGGAGTCCTCTGCATCTGGGAGCTCTAACAGGCACAGGCATTTTGTCAAAAAACATCAGTTATAGTTTGGCAGTCACCAAATAACAAAACAAGAGTGGGTTTTGTCACTGAGCTCTGGTTTGGCTCCAGGACAAAACCTGCTCAACCCAGTGGGAAGGAACAATACATCAGGCTAAGAAATATAAATATAAATATAAATACAAATAATAAATATAAATGTAAATGTAAATGTAAATGTAAATGTAAATGTAAATATAAATATAAATATAAATATAAATATAAATATAAATAATATAAATCTGACAGTACTGACCTGTCTGTGGTGACACCAGATGTGAGATGAGATTTTGGTCTCCATCAGCTTCTCCAGTACAAATTTAATATTTGTATTTGAAAACACACAGCTACTGCAGTGAAGAGAGTGGGTACCCTGAGAGACAGGCACCTTGGGAATAATTTGTTACTATTTGCATTTGATGTGGTTGTTCATAACCTCACAACATGCATGTGGCACACTGATAAGTGAGAACATCATTCACCTCTGCCACTGGTGAAGATGGAGTGGATGAACAAGACCCCTGGTGAATTTTATTGCCTTTTTATTTTTTCACTTTAGAGTAAGACACAGCCACTTGTGAGCCCAGACTGAATGCAGCAATACTGGATATCAGTCTGAGAAAAATTTTGTATCTTGTCATTTTCCTGTAACTTTCACCTCTTCTATCTTTCCTCATGACACATAAATTTTAACTTTGTAATATCATGAGATTTTAATCCCCTCGATATTTATAGTGTAGATTAAGGTTGGTTTAGTGTTCAGATGAGTACACTGGCCACTCGGTTATTAATGCTAACTCCTTTCAGAAGGCAAAAGAAAATATTGTTGGGTTACTAGCAAGACTGGGTAAATGTGCTTTTAAAATTTAAAGGGGAAAATGAGAATAAGAGGAGAATTAACTTTATTACTTAAGAACTCCAGGAATTACTCAACAATTTTAGATTTCTTAGTGTTAGTCATTACTTTCAAAAGCAATAAATAATCCTTATAAATCAAGTCTATACTGATGCTGAATTACTCTGCTGCTAAAAACAAAATGAGCAAATTAACATAGCTAATAAAGACCGAGTTTGCACTTCAGTGTTTGTTTTGGTTTTTTGGTTTTTTTTTCTGATGTATTGTCTTGTGCACAGGGGTGAGGATTTAATACCTAAGTGAATTCTATCTCTCCATCAAATTTAGATGAAATTGGACTCCAGCTGAAATGCTTAGCAGGACATTACAAGCATCATTTCCTCAAGAAAATAGTCTACAATACAGCTGACAGAATATTGAAACTCCTTTACCCTGAGAGAACAAGTGGAGCAGTGATACTTCTTCACCAAGCACTACTCCTTTACGATCAATTGGAAAGCTCTCCTTCCTGGACTGGCAGTCAGAGGATATGTTTAATTGATTTCACTCTTCCGTTTTGCCTTGTTCAAAGGCGGGGGTCAATATTTGCACTAATTGAGGAACCACTGAAGAATTTCTGTTAAAAGCCTTGAAACTACAAAACTTATAAGCACTCTTGTCTACTAGGAATACTGCTTCAAAATTGCCCTGATGAAGATTAATCAGGTGGTTAAAACATGGTGACATGATATGAGCATTTTCAGGATCTCTCAATTATCAGGTTTGTTTTGTTCCTGCTTGCTTCTCTTAGCACTTCAGACCTACATTGTTTCCTCTGTAAAGGATGAGCACTGCACAGATAGCTGAAATAGTCTTGATAAAGGAGTCTGAAGCTTCAAAAGCCTCTGACAAGGTCTTGACTGAGTGATCTTCAACAAGGCTTTTAAATTTTTTATTAAATTATTATTACTGTCTATTGTTCTTAATTAATTTCTACTGCTTGGTGTGTTTCATTCTACATTAGGACTGTACTTGGTCTGGCCTCTGATACCTTATTTCAGCCATTTACCATCTGACATGGAGGCTGCACCCAACCCTTGAGGACAATGTGCTTAGTTGGACCTACAAGACTATCCTATTAAAACAAACAAACAAACAAACAACAAAAAACCACAAAAACCTAAGGGAAACAGAGTTTTCTCAGTGCAGATCTAAAGTTGTACCACAAAGACTTCTGCAAACCAAGGACCACCATGAGGAATTTGCGCTCCTTAGATCTCCTTCTTCCAATAAATCTGTGGTAGAGGATGGGAATAAAACTGATAAACCCCTCGGTAGAAAAAATTGTTAGACTCGAGTTGGCTTCAGTTCCCCTCTGGAAAATTTATATTAACAAGTAATTTGCATTCCTGTGGGAAGTTCACTGGGCAGGAGGGCATTCAGCATGTGCTGCTGGTAAGAGCAATCCCAAAGAGGAAGAGAGAGTTGGGGGCATGATTTGGTGTTTGTGTTTGTGTCATGGGACCTTTATTATAGAATTTTTTTTCCAAGAGAAACTGAATGGCATTGCAGTAGGCTCAAAGTAAGGTAGGAGAATTTTGTCTGAGGATGTGGTAAGATAATTGTGTCTGAGGATGTTTTCCATGACTTGAACTTCCATTATCCTGGTATGAGATTATGAGAAATGCCCATTTGAAAGCCTTTCCCAGGGAGGCTGAGACATTCACTATTTTAGGTTGGTTGAAAGAAAGATCACCCTCATAGAAGTAATTTCACTCTACTTTTAGATCCCAGGATAAAACATAAAGCAGTGTCTGTGCCCTGAATCCTCCCTTGGGACTAAGAGGGAATGGAAGAGGACAAACAGTAGCACAATGTGATCCTGTCATTTGCTGGGGAAGCCAGAAGGGCTGAAGCACTTCCCCTTTGGTTCTGACACATTTTCACCCTGGATTTCATTTCTGGAGCAGAGCTATTTCCTGTGACACTTGAATCTGACCTGAGCTGGGAAAGTAGACAAATGGACTTGTTCTATCTCAAGCAGAAGAGTTAGCAAGGGTTTCCTAGAATGCTTCAAGAGAACCCTGGATTGGAAAGACCTCAGTGTTTCTATCAATTAATTTCCATCCATTTTAACAAAAAGAGAAGCAAGCACACAGGTAGCTGTTCTGATATCCTCACAGAACAGCCAAGGTGTAGCAGAGCAACAGGAGAAAGTAGGTCCAGCTGCTGCATCTTTTTTTCCAGAGACAACCACATTGGAAGACTTTTAAACAAATATGCAAAAACAAACAAACAAATCTAAAATTAAACTAAAATAGAAAGTTGTTTCTTAACTATAACACCACCAACAGCTGGCTTCCTGCTGAAGAGGTTTAAGAGGATTACAGTATTTAACTATGATTTGTCTTTATGTTGTTGTTTGTGTTTATACCACCAAAAATATGGCAACAAAGAAAAAAGTTGTTCTAATGCAGAATTAATCTTTCTCTGTATGAATCACCTCACAGAAGAGGAAGTGTAGAACACAAGAGCCCAGAAACCTAAAAAGGTTTCCAGAATGTACCCAGCTTATGCTTTCAGCTGAGCTTTGACATGTTGCCAGTAGAATGGATTAAATTTTTCAACACAAGCTCTAGAGCATCATTCCTTAAAATAGTTAGGGATGTTCAAACTGAAGGAAGAAATCCAGCCAAGTAGATCTGTTCTGTTTCAAATTCAGTACTTGCATATTCTCCAGTAGAAAAATACAACTAGGCTTTCATTTAACTTCAGACAAAAAATACTCTCTTCTTCTGGAATCATAGAACCATTAAGGTTGGAAAAGACTTCTAAGATCATCAAGTTCAACTATAAACCCAGCACCACCACCATATATACCACTAAACAATATTCTTAATTGCCCTATGCACAGGTTTTTCGAATGTTTTTTTGGGATGGTGACTCCACCACTCCGCTGGGCAGGCAAGTCCAATGCTTGAAAACCCTTCCAGTGAAGAGATGGTTGTAATTTCTGGGAGGCCTTCAGATTACCAAAGCTTCACTGGCCATTTTAATGGAAGTTGTAAGAAGAACAAAGGTGGTATTTGACTACTGCCTCATGGCAATTCCTCTGTTAAGAGCTTGATCTATTGAAAATGTTCCTGTTAAATTCAAGAGGCTCTGTGTCCTCATGCGTTTTTGATAGTGAAATATCCTAATCTGAGCTCACAGTTTTGTTAGCAAGAAACAGTGAGTCCTGAACAGCCTGTAGAAGAAAACAGATTTGTGAGAACTCAGTGTCCAACTTCTAAAAAGGTCATGATGTAAAGCACAAAGCAGTCTATGGACACAAAGCCACATGCTGGGTCTGAATCTCCAATTTATGTCATCAACAATGGGAAAAACATAAGGAAACTGTGATTCACATGCCCCCAGGACACATGGTGGTAGTCTAGAAAGAGAAATTATTTACCAGAGGCAACATTGCACATCAGAAGAGCACACAGCTTTGTTTTGTGACCATTCCATGGTGCACTTGGTTCTGTGCTTGGGCATGGTGTTACACCTACCTGGGGTTACTTCCAGCATCATATCCTTGGCCCATCACAGCCCTGGCAGGTGCACAATGACATTCACGAGAATGCACAGCTCATTCTAATTGTATGAGCCAATACTGACCTCGTGTGGCTGCTGGCAAGGGCAAGACACCTCTTCCTCAGGCTTCCCTTGGGACTTTCCACTGCCTGTAGGAGTAAGAGTCCCTGTGATTTTTTAAAAATGTTAATGGTTTGCAGCTTGGGAAGCCAACATAAAAGTAACAAAATCTGAATCATCCCTTCTGTTTTCCTTCTGAACATTTCCAGTGGCAAAGGCCTTCCTGTTGTGTATTAAATGAGTCTGCAGGTTATTTGGGCTGGTTAATGCGACCCCTCTGGTGCACTAGTTAGCAGCATTTCAGCTGTGGAGGAAATGACACAGACATGCAGGTGCCAGCTTGGGCTCAGAATTTAACATTGAGAATAGGAGCAAAGATGTGCTGCCTGTTTAGCCCTGCCAAAGATCTTGCTTGTCAAAGCCATTCAGAAGGAGATGAGGCAGGATGCAGTTGCACAACCACAAAATGTTCTTGGTTATATTCACATGTAACCCAGACTGATCCAGACAGGGAGAGTCTGCAATTACTGTTACTGGAGATTTAAAATAACTTCCTTTTTGACTAGCTATGTCTCCCTGCCATGTACAGATTGCTTTTATGATTTATCAAAGCTTCTTAAGGATGCTCTTTCTGAGCTGCCTGCTGCTTCTTTATAGTTAGTACAGTAGTGCACAGCTCTAGAGAGGTATTGCTGTATATGTCCCACATTAAAGATCAGACAGGGTAATCCATAAATAACTCTGCAGCTAAAAAGCTTGTGGCAGCTTTGGATTATACAACTGGGCAAGATGCATGTTTGTGGCAGGAGTTTGTATTATCTAAAGCAAGACAATTCTACGAATTTTATGTCCAAATCCCCCAAAATAATTTGAAATTTGATAGAGAAATCACCAGGTCTGTATAAAACAAATTGATAGAGCATAGTCAGTGATTCCTGAGCTAATCTATCCTACTGCACAGTGCAAGGCAGACTTCTCGTGTTTCTATGTATTCCTTTTCAGTCCGTGCAATAAGCACTTCATGGTGCTTATGGGATGAATATAGCCTAGATACAGGTGCAAAAATTGCTACTAATTATTTATTAATGGGTGAATTTGAATGCAAAATGCAGAAAACATAATGAGGGGGAGAAAAGGCAAGCAATGATAAAAGCATTTTCAGTCAGGGTGTTGGTTCTTATTTTCAGTGTCATGGCTCAAGGAAGAAAAGCACAGGCCGAGTTTCATCTGTCTCTATATGTAGGAAATTTTGCTTGAAGGTGAAGTTATTAGTTGCCTACAGTAGTGTCCTAGGTTACAATGTAAGATGCAACCAAAAGTGTGTATTCTATGATCATCTTCACAAACTGTTAAAGCAGGTGGGGCAGTGTTCATTCTCTCTTACCATGACTCATCCCTGCTGACTCCCTCCTGGGGCTATAGCTGTTAATGGGCCATTAAGGCATCACTCCTAGAATTACATCATCCCATTGTGAGATGCTCCTCCCAGGGGGGAGGAGCCAAGCATTCCCACCTGGATATAATCTAGGGTTTTGGAATAGCTCAAGGAGCCCTTACCTACTGGATTTCTAGAGAATAGGAGCTTCACTGGACTTCTGGCGAAGACCAGACTCTTCTAAAGGGTCACCACTTCAACAGAATCATTTTATTTGCACTGCTGCCACGACCCTGACTAACAGCGTGTCAGGTTGTATCCTGACTCTGCCAGTGTTCTTGTACTATTCCATTTATTTTAATTTTCCTATTAAATTATAATTCTGGCTTGTGATCTCCATCAAACTAGTACAAGTAGAATTAACTGTAAATATAATAGACGCTATCTCTGTGTTCGTGTGTGTGTGTGTGAGACAGTGTATGAATGCAGGTCTTACTCCTTCTCTGACTCAAATCAGAGAGGAAACCTCTCTGGAGAACAATAATAAAAACTTACTCAAGCCATTGTAAGCTCTCAGGAACCATTCAAGCTGAAGAAGAGGTTGCTAAAGCCACTGACCACCACTCTGTGCATATCAGTGTCTGACCTATGACACCCAGAAGGATGAAACATAGAAAACCCACACTTACTCTTTTCTTCAGTAATTAACCCTCAATTCCAGCAGACCAGTTTCGGCTTATTTGTTTGCTGATTGTAGTCTTAATTGTGTCAATAGGTGCTTGGATCTGCACAAATTCTCTTTGAATATCCTTCTGACTTTTAAAGTCAATTGTGCATCACAGTGGGTGCTATCTTTGGTAACGAGCAGGGAATGAGGATATGTTTGTATAGGAAAGATGGGCTAGAGGAAAAAGAGAGAAAGATTGGAATATAAGTATTATGGGAAGGGACACAAGTTGCAGCTACAGGTATGGTTTTCATCTGGAAGAACAGGACCAAAACCCAACCCTCCAAAGGCTAGAATCACAGGGAACACACAGTGCTTCCAAGTGCTGGAAAGGCTTTAGACCAGATTTGCTTGGGCTATACAGAGTAATATTTTACCAGATTGCCTACTTTCATTTGGCTCTCCAACCACAAATGAAAAAAGCAGACTGTCCCTAGGCTTGAAAAGACTATAAAAGCTTGTGTCACCTGTGCTCTACTTCATATTGTTCATGCCTGCCATGGAGTTCTTTGTGATTTTCCCCCATTTCTCAAGGGCACACATATCCTTTACTGTTACACTCCCCTAAGAATTTATTCAAAGGGCCAAACTAAGCCTTCACCCCCTTATGGGCACCTGCTTACTGCCCTTGAGAAAATGGAGGCCTTCTCTAAAAGTGTTGCTCTTATTTTGCTTTATTGGTCTAAGAATCCCATGTGTCTATGACTAAAACTTAACCAGGATATAGACTGTGCCACAGATTTTTTGGAAAACACCTGCTTCATTTTGGACAGCCCTTACATCAAATCTTGGTGTTTCTTCACTAGGAGTCCCTAGCACAAAATTAGATTCCGATGAGGATACAGTTTACTCTATTACCACAATTAGATTCAGAAGAATAGTAAGGGGTGCTTAGCAATTTTTTTAATAATGCACTAAAAAGACCAGTTTGGACCAGATGTCATAAAACTGGCATTGGTTTGGCTTTCCTGCACAGTTGTGATGAGTCTCTCCTGGCATTCACCAGAGTACCTGCTTATCTGCTTATCCTGATTGCTTTCAGGTGCATTCTGCCAAATCACAGAGAATATGCCAACTCCTGGCTGTAACGTTTTGAGGATGGACAAATGACTTGTTGGGATTAAGGTGAGGTCAATTCATTTTCTGCCTGTGAGAGAGGAATTTAATTATAGTAGAAAGGAAAATGCGTTTAACCAATGCACTAATTATGCCCTCCCTGCTGCTGGCCCCTTTGCCATTTGATATGATTGTGAAATGCATCAGGAAAAAAAACTGTCTATACAGACACAGGCACAACAACACAGACCTTGCTGACTGCTAATCAGTTTGCAACAGGAAGGCAGCAATACCCTAAATTTTGAACTCCCTCTCTGGTTGTCTAAGGGCTTCCATCAGCTGCTCAATGAATTTGCTGTCTTTTGGAGTCTCTGGGGAAGACACCTCTGAACACCTCTTTTTCCACAAGAATTGCCTGAAAGAGTGTAAAGCACTAGTTAGGACCAGGAACTTCTGGAACTGGACTCTGCTCTGCTTCACTCCATCCTTTCCATTTCCCAAAATAGATACATAGGGTTGTATGCCATCATATAACATTACACTACCAATGCCATCAACAGTCTGTAAATATCTCTGAAGAAAACAAAGAGAGAAGGATATATCCTTGACAGAAGAATAAGCAGAGCTTGTGTTGCTGATGTACAGCTGTGACTAATTTTAAGTACGGATGTATTTTTATGGAAATTGTGAGTTAAGACCAGAACTTCTGGCTATAGTCCCTGTCCCTTTGACTAGAGTAAAAGCAGAAATGTCCTGTACTTGTTTGGTTGACTTGTATAGGCATTGCCATAGAGTCATGAAGAAACAGCAAATCCCTGCAACCCCAGCCCGCCAATTTCCCTAACTTCCTGGTAACAGTGTGCAGCTGGGTGTAAGGAAGTTCACAGTCACAATATATAGGGCCAGAGGAACTCAAGTCTACTTACAAATAACATTCCTGAAATTTGTTCTTAAACAATAAACACAAAACCACCTACAAAGTGTCCTAACATTTACTAATTTTCTGCCTTCAAGGTTTTGCTTCTTCAAGGTCTCATTCATTTAAATGGTCAAAAAGAGCTCTATGCTCAAGGCCTTTTAGACCATGATTATTTAATAATTATCTATTC
This sequence comes from Aphelocoma coerulescens, assembly GCF_041296385.1. Classification (NCBI taxonomy): domain Eukaryota; kingdom Metazoa; phylum Chordata; class Aves; order Passeriformes; family Corvidae; genus Aphelocoma; species Aphelocoma coerulescens. The sequence continues at coordinate 162,845,432 of NC_091015.1, forward strand.
AATAATTCAGAGATGGTTTTCATGCTTCAAACAGAAGGACAGTCTGAAGCATAGAATCACAGAATATTTTGGGTTGGAAGGGATGTTAAAACCATTTTGTTTCAGTCTCCCTGCCATGCTTAGAGACAGCTTCCATTAGACCAGGCTGCTCAAAGCCCCATCCAACCTGGCCTTGAACAGTTCCAGGGATGAGGCACCAGCCAGAGTCCTTCATATAGCTCATCAATTTGTTTGTACTTGGGAATCTTTTATTCTACTTCTCTTTATCACTCTTATCATGTGTGCCATGAGCTACATGGACAAAAGGGGTTGGGGAACTTCCTAACGAACAAGAACCACAGAAAGTACAGACAAAAGGAAGCAAAGGTTTTATTGACATTTCTTTACACAGAACACAAGCTACACAAAATGCCACAATAAAGCAGATGTAGAAAAATAGTAGAATCATATTGGCACTGATGACTATTCATTATTATATTATTATTATTATCATCATAATCATCTTATTATACAGGTTTCATCATAACCATAATAAATAAGCATTAAAATTTCACAGTGGCATTATAAGCTTTACATTCATGATCTTGTTTATACAAGGGACCATGTCAGATTTCTTCAGCTTTTTTGTATGGTCATGATTCAAAGTAGTAGATTTAAAAATTAAAAGCCCTTTCCCTTAACCTATAAGGATCTGTCCACACTAATCCATTGACTTGATCCCTTGAAGAGGTCTGCATTTGTCTAAAAAGACGTTACTTTTAAAACACATTTGACCAACTGGAAAATCGGCCTTAAAAAAGCCCAGAACATTTGTTATCTTGTGGTGGTCTGACTTTGAGATGCCATGGATGCTGCTGGTTGCCATTTGTTAAGATCCTGGGGCTGTATAAAGCTCTTCAACAAGTTAATCCTTGCAGATCTTGTCCATTATACCAAGAGTGCATTTGACCAGCATTTCTCAGCATCAGACCTTTAGTAAAGACCTTGTAAGTGCTGTTGAGTCTGAACCTACATTTCAAGAAAATTGATTTGCATTTGCATTTTCCCTAAAATATCATGGAATTGACTCAGCTTCACATGTTTCCACTTAACGAGATTAGTTTTAGTTTTTTGATGTAAGTCTCACTTAAATCTTGACAGACATAGTTAAAGAAAATTGAAGTGTATGGCAGTTGACAAATGTTCATTAGGGAAAGGGAAGTAAATTAGAGAGAGGCAGACAGAGCATGTGTTGTAAATCTTGGTGTCTTAAAAAAAATAGTACAGATTTTCTAAGCTCTCCACCTCTAATTATTGCCTCTTCTATCTGATTTGAAATAATTCTTGAGAAACATAACTGCCTCAATCAAATATAATAATGTCTCATTTAAAAGTCCAACCTCTAGTGTCCCATGATGGAATTGGCTGTACTCATATTCAGACCACAGAAAGGGTTATAATTAAAAATACTCATCTGCAAAGTTCAGCCTCAGAATCAAGTTACTGTCTAACTTCAAATTTGCAGAATGTTGTAGTTACTGTTACATGCACCAGTTATATCATGCATATTGCTTGCCCTGAACAATCAACCCCAGAGGAAGTACTTGGAGAAGGATGTATCTCTGATGCTTTGCTTTGCAGCCTGTGTGCACAAACATGGGCATGTATCCAATGCTATTATTTTACATGCACTGTGCAAGAGTGCAAATGGTTATCAAGTTCAGGGGCCAACCTCTTGAGTTTGTACAGTTTTTTTATGATTAAAAACCCCATAAATTTGAAATGCCTCAAGATGAAATTACTCATTTGAAACTCAGCCCAATAGCATTTGGCAGTTGCCTATCTGAAAAAACTTCAAACCATATTATTTCTTTCAAAATTTTTCTAGCCTTGCCTTTGTTAACTAAAAATTGTAAGTGTGCATATATAAAACCACTTTCAGAGCTAATTATTTACAGGAAACAGTAGGATTTAATTCCAAGAGGTATTTTCTTAATATTTAATAAAATAAGTAAAAGGTAATTCTTTGAAACACAGGATAAGGATCTGCACAGAACTATGCTCCTGTCCATTGAATTCTAGTCCACATGTCAGTTGAGGAACAGTGAAGGTCCAATTTTAGGTGTTACCACTGAGCTGAGAATTAATCCAGCAGTGTAAGTTTTTCCATTTGAATAGATTCTGTAAAAATGTGATTACTTCTGCTGCCATTGCTAACTTTAACTATTAAAAAGTTAAACCCTGATTTTGAGGGCTACAATTTTAATATACTTTAAAGAGAGTGCCATTAAGGTTTCCAGGACTCTTAAACCAATAATACGGTTCCAGTGCCAAAACCAGAGTAACTGTGTTTGTACATTGCATACAGGGAAAGACATTACATCAATCAAAACCTGTCTCAGAGATATTTTTGTTTATAACACGAACTAGAATGTTTAATTTTAAGTTCCTGAATTTGCAGCATGGAACAGAGGGCTAAGAAAGAGGACAGAATTCACCTACTTTCTTTATTTGATTAAATTAGACTCATCAACATAAACTTCCTCTAAACAAGAAGGAAGATCTCCCAGCAGACAAGTCTTTCCCACTTAAGGCTTATACTGTTCCTTGAAGGTATATAGAGACAGTTTAATTTTCTGATGTCTCAGATGCTGTGGCTAATTGTCTAAGCATAATTGAAAGATAGAAATTTAAGATCAGATTTTTTTAAAGAACTTGAGTATATTCTAAGGGAGTTATAAAGATGATTGAGGCCTAAGACCCTCAATAATAAATAGATTCATTGCTCAAGTCCAAGAAAACAAGTTTTAGGTTAAACTATTCCACTTCTAAGGAATCTTATTATTAGAGAAAAAATCCAAGTAGAAAAACACCAACATAAATTTCAATTTACTTCTGAACTTAGTGTTTTGGAATATGCTGATCTGTGTTTTGGTTTTGACCTGATACTTTTACCAAACATCCAATAATATTCTGGAGTGATTTATTTTGAGGAATTAGATAGGATTTGGGAAGTTGTTCTTTTCGATTTCTCTCTCATAACTGCCATCTCAGTCACATCTTAGACAGGAGGAGGGTGTATCTTTGCCTTCCCCTCAGTCTAACAGAGCTATATCTAGACTCTGACTCACCTGGAGACCCAAAAAGGAATAGGACAAAACATCAGTGTATCTTTTTTCTCGGCAAAACAGAGTAGAAAATAAACATAGAATACTCTACAAATACTAGTGGGTTTTCAGTGGTATGGGTTTTTTTCCCAGATATGCAGTGGCAAAGGAATACCATGGCTTGTATAGACTCCTTGACTGATCTCCTTCATATTTCCTAAGAAGATTTAACTGCAGAAAAAGGAAATAGCTAATTTCCCAAACTGGATGCATAGTCAAATATTTGGAACATTAAAATTAGTAAGAAGAGTGACAAAGCTGATAAATCATCGATCTACCAGCTTAAAAAATGAATGCTTGGTTGAAGAGGATGGATGTCAAGGAAAATTAAAAGGTGGTGACAAGCTTCCTGTCTTAGGAGATAGGGCAACTCAGTTTTGCATTTTGCATTGACCATGGAAACCATGGGGGTGGCAGATAACACCCGTCAAACTCAGGACTGCTTAGATAAGCTTAGTCAGCTAATGTTGTCCCAAGAGGTTGACAAATCACTGTACAAAACAATCTCTCTCCTCCAATGAGGTGGATGAAGCCAGCAAACAGCTCCTTCACAGGAGCTCTGGAGGACAACTAAGTAAACTGCCCCCAAAAGCAACAGAAACCTGCTAGGCTGAATGATCACCACCAGCTTCCTCCTGGGTATGGTGTGGTATATGTACACTGTGTATGGGAACACACGTTCACCACATATGGGAATAACATACAGCTCCTATGGGAAAGGACACTTCCTGCATACACATGTATTTAGGGTATATATGATATGGTAGAGATGACATACACAAACTACACTTTATCATTTTTACTGAAAGTGATGACTCATTTTACATCAAAAGCGTTCCCACTCTCTTCTTCAGCCTTTCCCATGCGCGTAGCTGCATATTTGATAGTATCAGAAATGCCTTGACCTCTTTGCACAGCGGGGAATGATGCACATAGTCTTAGACACATAAAAGTAGGAAAGAGTAAGTGTCCTCAGGGCTGGAACAGGTAGATTTCTACTATCACTTAATGCTTTCAGGAAGGAATGATAAACTTCTTAAATTAGTTGCATGAAATACTGGAGTGTTCAGCACCAAAAGCAGTTATACTTATTAGTGTAACCCCATTTACGGGATGCATAAAAACAGCGAGGCCATTACAGTATTCCAAACACCCATTCCAAAAAAAAGAGAAATACTGAAGACTGGGCTTTCATGTGGAGAAGGGTTTTTTGTTCCTTTGGATAAGTTGTTTGTGTTTGTAGCTGATATCTTTCGAAGACTGGAAGGCGTGACAGATTGCAGTAAGAACTCACTGTATCACAGTTTCATATTTGCAGAGGCAGAAGATACTTGAAGACATGAAGCTCTGTGCAATTAGCATATGGACATTGGACTTACAGAACATATATGCATGTGTGCAAATCCATTTCAGACAGATATGGTTAGGTTGCTACTCAGATAAGAGTATCTTACAGCACTTTGGGTGAAAGTAGAGAATTGAATTTTCAAAAGCAGAGAAATCAAGTTTCAAGGTTGTGAAAGAAGTTAATTTAGTCTGACCTTTTGCATAAGAAGAGTTTATATCTATTTATTCTTTATGCTTTTATCCTGTGAGGGGAAGGCCTGACTCATCTGCATATAAAGCATTCTAACTCTTTAACACTGATTAAACTGTTCTCATAAGCATTTCTATTCAGTGCATGGATTTCTCTTAGGGAAGTGCAGATGTATTATACAGTCTTCCTAAAATGGAAAAGAAACAGCCGCAGCTCTGGTCACATTAGGCTTCCTCATTATCTGTGCACAAAGTAAAGATAAATTCACAGTGGGCTGGATGATTCCAGTTGTGGCAACAGGAGAACAGCTCCAGCTCTTCGGATTAGATCCTCAGGTAGGAAGAAGATGTGATGAGTGCCAGCAGCCACTGAGGCCCTTCTGAACAGGAAAAAGGCACCAGTCTGCAGCAAGGAAGTTTGCCAGTTCCTGGTGCCTCTAAAACCCAGTTCAGGGTTGAGAAACTGAATGGGGCTCAACACAAGATTGCCAAGACAGTGAGGAGTCTAAGCACACAGTTTCTGAGGAGGGGCTGAGTTAGGCTTGTCTAGCCTGGAACAAAAGACACCAAGTGACAAAGAGGTATCTGAAAGCATGGAAAAGGGAGTTACAACTACACCAGAAAAAGGATCACCCCCATGGAATAAAACAGTGGGATAAAAAAAGGTAACAGAAAGAAGCTGCAGCTCAGGAAGTTTAAATTGCCTTTTTTTTTAAATTCAATTTTTGTATGGTTGATTGTTTTCCCTAGGAGTGATGTACAGAGAAGGTATTCCAGAGTAGCTGTAGTATACCCATCACCAGATGTTTTCAATATTCAGCAAGACAAAGATATGGCTGACCTTACCATGATTCTCATGATAATCCTGCTTTGAACAGGAATTATACAGGGATACTACCAGCTGTTCCTTCTGAAACAAAATATTCTGTCATCTGTAACATGTCTGGATAGGTGCACAGCAGTCCTCACAAAGGGCTGAGAAAATTGACTGGAATGAATGCGTGAGCACTATGTCCCACTCTTGGATAAGTGGAATGGCAGTGCTGGATGTATTTGTGAATCCCTGTCTGCACTGACTTCACAGTATATGGAGGAGATACAGTCAGGTCATGGAAAGATGACCAAGCAAATGTGGGAATGTCTGGACAAAGCAGAACAGTAGTTTAGGGCAATTTAGGCATCTCAAAGGAATAGCAAATCAAGGGAACCATGAACAGAGGCAGAGGTACAACCTTGCTCTGGTTATGTTTGACCCAAAAGGCAAAACCAAACAAGAGGAGAGTGAACTGCAGCTAAACAAGTCCCCCACTATGAATTTTATGACTCCAAACATTAACTGTATAATTTTTAATTCAGTGACTATTTCTCCTGTGACCCTGCTACTACACCCATAAAGCAACCATTAAAGAAGACGAGCACTGACTCCAATAGACCTGTATTTATACTGGTTTATAACCTGAAAACAATTCAATGATTAAATAAACACTGAAAATTTGGGGGAGGAGGCAAATTGAACTAGAAACTGTCAATTACATAACAACATTAACTATCAAAATTGCTGAGCATATGTATTGAAATAAAAAAAAGCTCTCCATAAGAGTTCTCCATGGACATGACCTTTAGCATCTAAATAACCAGCTGGAGTGAAATATATTAGGCTGTTCTGATGATAATTTATAAATGGAAATTTAAGCCTACAAAGAAAATAATCATTTAGCTAGGCTGACACATATTGACATGCTGAGATGCTTCAGAAATGCTCCATGACTATTCATTATATATTAAATTTCATGGCATATTTGCATAAGCCTTCACGAGAGTCTCACCCTGTTATTAGAAATTCTCACCCTTCTCCTTCATCACCATTCAGCTATTTTAAATGCAGAGGTAGAAAGCAAGAAAACTTTTTTTTTAGCAGGCAAAAAGCACCAAAAAAACCTACGAATTCTAATGAAGGCTTTGGCTTGAATTCCCAGTTTTCACGTTGTCTTTTGATAGCTTTCTCTCTTAAGTGTGGCTCTTTCCTGGCAAGGGAACAGTGAAGAGGATTGGTCAGTGGATATTTATTAAGTGCTTTGAAGTAAAATAGTGCTCAGTGTTTGTGTAGATAATTCCAAAGCTCTGTGCTAAGGTTTCAAGTCTTTAGAAAATAATTTGTTAAAGCTAAAAAATTTCAACTTCCTCTATTGTCAGTGGACAGACCTGATTTTGAAAATAAATTTTGAATTTCATTAAAAAGAAATGAGCATTCATTGGAGGCTGGGAAAAAACACAATTCCTGCCAGATTTTAAAGAAGCCTTATTCATGTAGTCAGTGTTTGCTTTTGGTCAAGGTGTGCCATCAAAATTTGCACCCAAGTATGGAAAACTGAAGATGTCATCCAGTCCACTGATGCCTTTTCCTGGTCTTAAAATCAAGAGTCAGGCACAGTTAGAAGGGAAAAAGGGATTTTACCTTGGTATTTATTTTAAGGATCCTTAGGTGCACTACGTCCAGGTCGAATTCACCTCAATGCCCACTGCAATGCACACTTCCAAAAGATCTGGTATATCATTATAGGTCTTACTAATTAGCATATCTATTAAAAATTCCCCAATGAGAGGCTCGAATGAGCCCCCCTCCCCAAGGAGCCTTCCCCTGGATGGTTCTATCTTAGTCTACAGAATGTGTTCTGGAGAGGACCTTGGGGTCTGGGGCACACTATCCTCTACCTACAAAGCTTCTAAAATGTTTAGTCTCTCAGCTTAACAAACAAGTCCAAGAATGTAGGCAAAAAGCACTAAGAATACAGAAGTTGTAAAAAGGTATAACAGGGGTATTAAAGAAAAGACAAAAAAAATCATCATGGCATCACCACAAATTCTGAGCCTCCAGTTTTTGTCTATGCCTTAGACACCCAGAAAATGAGTCTAACTTTAAGTTCCCTGGACAAGGAAAAGAGGTAAATAACCCTGAAAGCAGAAAACAGGATCACTCCTCAGACTTTCAGCAGTACCTACCTCTCTTCACTGACTACAGAGAGAAATTAAGACTTTTATTTTAGTAGAACAAATTCATTTTGCAATAAATTTTTAAGCACCAATTATGTGATGAAATTAAACAGGAAATTCTACAATTCTCCAAGAAGAAACATTTCCAAAGGATTCAGGAGATTGGATTCTCATTTTCCAGGAGAGAGAAAATCAACTCCTCGAAAATCCTCAGCCCAGATACAGAAAGAACTCACTATTCTGTTCATCTACTCACACTTAGTCAATATTGCAATTTCTTTCCATCCATCTCTAAGAAAAAAAAATCCATTTCAGAAGATATTAAATTCTTTTAAAATGGGGTGCAATGGGAACTGAGACCCAGAATACTGGAGAAAAATTAATCCAGCTATTAATAAAGGCATAATCATAGAATCATAGATATCCATTGCATTGCTGTAACTGCACTGTTTTCAAGTGCTTCAAATTTTTTAAAACAGTTAATGTCAGTCCTTTTAAATGCTATAGTCTGCTTCTGGAACTTCTTGTCTTCCTTCCTTCCCCCTATCTTTGTCTGTCTTTCAAAGCCTTGAGATCTGCTGGCTCTGCTCCTCTTTTTCTACATGTCACCTTTCTTTCCAGAGTATTTGCTCATCTGGGCTATAGCCCATACTTCACCTCTGGCACTGGAAAACCTCAATAGCCAAATGCACTTTACCTGGTGGAGATCCTCCTTGTCGGTTTTAAGCTTTTTAGGTGCTAAAAAAAACCCTGGAATGCTGGCTTTGTTTTTTTCTTGACTGAAGAATCCCACAGATTTGAAGGGAGTTTCACTTCAAATACAGCTGAACTAATATTAACAAGCTACAAAAAACCCCAGGTTTGTCCATCCTCTGTCCAGAGTCTTGAAAAACTCTCTTATCCTCTATGAATGTGAGAGCTTCACTGAAGAGTTTAAGCCCTGTCCCCATAGATACAGGAAGCCAAGTAGATCTTGTGCAGATTGCAGGGAAAATCCTTGCAGCAATACTGCAAACGTGCTTAAATATATTTAAAGGCTTTATGTGAAAGGACAATATATTATAATTCCAAGGGTTAAGACAGAAACAAAGATGCTAACTGTGTACTTACTTTGCTATATTTTAATGCAGATAACTCTTAATATATATTTCTCTCTATGTAAATAAAAAATCTGAAAATAAGTCCATGCTGATTGCTATAGTTTGATGAAGTCTAACAACTTAGATATTATTTATATTGTAATGACAATGCAGATTTCTTTGCAATATAGTTTATGCAATTGAGTAGTTTTATAGTACTGAGAGGCAACATCCCATCAAAAAGAATAAAAGAAGAAAGAATGAGGGAGGCTATTCTGATAACCTTAAAATGGAAGCTCAGCTGGACCGTTACTGCCAATATATCCCACAATGTTCTGCCAGCAGAAGGAAGATAAAATCTGTCTTATCATTTTACAGGAGTGATACCGGCCAGATTTTTCTGAGGTTCCACAGGAGCTTTCTTCCATATCCCAGAAGGTGTAAGTTACCTGATCCAACTCTATAAAACATCCAACTCCAACTCTGAAATCAGACTGAGCCATCAAAGAGATCTGTATGAATAGGAACACTGAAACCTTTAGGTATATTTATCTCAGTCAGAGCACTGGTAGGAGTACGGAACTTCAAAGTGAACATATGGAAATGCCCACCAACTTCTGTAGCAATGCAGAGACCTTTTCCCATGCCCCTTTTCTCACAGTCATGCAAACAGAAAGCTGGGAATGCTGTTCAACAAACAAGGCAAGGCAAGAACCTCTCATCTGAGTGTAAGAACAACTACACTGGTTTGTTGTCAGTGTCAGGACTGAGAAAGCTGGTGTGTGAGACCTGGAAATAAGCAAAATTCTTTGTATAGACTATATAAACACACACATCAGGCATGTTTGTAGGTGTAAAGTCACTTCTTTCTAAATGGTTTTCAAAACTTTCAGTTGGCAGACTCCTGAACATTTTCCACATGTGGACAAGACCCTCATACAGCACACTGAAGGCTGCTTATGGTTAGAGATTGCTTCTCTTTCCTGTTGTTCCATAAAGAAGTACTTGTCCTGGCTCAAAAATGCTGGACTCAACCTCCATGTCCTATTATATTTAAAATTCTCTAGACAATTTACTGAGGAAGAAGTTGTGATATGTCAGTGTAGCTGGCACTGAACCACTGAGGCCAAAAAGTGAGAAAGAATTTCCAAACAAGTGAAAACCACTGGTTTCCTGACAGAATTCATTTTTAAACTGGGTAAAACTGACTGTTAACAGTCAATTTATAAGGAAAAAAAAAAAAAAAGAAAAGAGAGAGAGACAATAGTATCTACCTATTTAATTCAAGTACTGAGGTAATATTTATTGTTTAAGAAATTTGTCAGCAGTGAATCACACCATGGAATTTTTTCCATATGATTTTTACCTCTGTAAGGGCACAAGATTTTTATGTGCAATACACCTTTCCAAGTGGTCTAACCTCACCCTTTGGTATATTCCTTCTTTCTCCTTCTTATTTTAAAAACATGCATTAGTTATCAAGTCAGTCTTTTTCGTTTTGCCAGCATTTACCAGTCTGCTAAAAACTCTTTTCTTGAACTAATTTTGTGTAAGTTTTTCACTTTTTTCTTTTAAGAAAAAATTAGTTTTTCTTTTTGCAAGTACAAATATTTCCCTGCGGCTGTGATGTTTTTTGTTTTCATTTTGTATTCTCTTATTTCACAAATCTCCACTATCTTGAATTTAGTTTTTTAAGGAAGGTCTTGACACCTAACCCCAACTTTGTAAATTTTTTACAATCTTTGTTAGAAGATATAGAGAGCTATTCATTTGTATTTTAAACAAATTGTATTTGTATTTAGAAAATTGCCTGCCTTCCAAACAAAAATAACTGTGACGAATTACTAATTTTTTTCTTTTTTCAAAAAATTGCTGTGACATTGAAAATTTATCAAAATGTTATGAAAATGTGCAGAAAGTTATTGAATATTGTCACTTTAAAGCTGATAAATTTTTGATAAAAATCCTAATGTAAATTTGATGAAAAAATTAAAAATTGGGAAATATGTTCTTTTTCAAACACTTAAAAACAACGTACATATCATTGCATGAATAAAGTTTTAAATATTTCAACCAGCTGTAACTGTATAATAATTAGGACTATATATAGCACTGCAAATGGGCATTAACAAAGCATTTATAGAATATTGCAGAGGATCTTAAGACATCCTTATATTTTTTAAGCTTTCCACATTCTATATCTCCAACCTTTTTTTTTTTCAAGTGTTTGGGGCTTTTAAGGGTATAACTGGCAAGATTTTGATTTCTATATCAGAGTAATAAAAAAAAAAAAGAAAACTGTTGGGACAAATGGACTTTGATACAAATGTAAAAATTGTACCTTTAAGATCATAACAAGCACAGTCAGTTATGATCCTCTATAAATGTAAACAGAAGAAATGTTAACAGGTGCCACTGATATTTTATAAGTAATCCAATATACTCCTCTTGGTTTGGCAGCTTCTAACTGGAACAAAATTTTTCCCAAACTAAATTTGGGGTTTCTTTTTAAAGATAAATATCAATATTTGTTCATTCTATGTAAAATATTTTACTCCTTTCCATTATTTGAATGTACAATTTGTATGTTACAAATTATTACCAATAGTGGAACCATCCAAACATTTTCTTCCAATAAACAGAAAGACCAAAACTTTCATAAATGGTTTTCATACTTCTGAGTTCATCACAAAGAAGGTTTTAACCTGAGTTCACATACACTTGTTTCCTTGTGTGTTAACTACCCCAAAAGTGCTACAAATGTAGAGCTTTGTTAATACATAAATAAGCAGTAAATCAAGGACAGACGAGTTCCTGATTTAATATTCAGGAGAAACAGGAATTATATTGGTCCAATCACATTTAGAGAATCATCCTTCTTATTCTGATTCTGTACTTCAGAAGTGGCTCATGTCTTTATGTGGACAAAGAACATAGAAACTGAAGAGGAATATTTATTTCTTCCAAAAGCACCAATATTTGGAAGCTTGAATGCCTTAAAGCCATAGCACTTCATTCTCTGAAAGAGAAATGGAAATAGAAAGTTTGAAAGTCCCACCTGCTCTCATTTCTAACATTGCACTCCTTTGGCTAAGGGAGTCTCCTCCACTCAATGGAAAGGTTGGCCTCTGTTACCCCGTACTTCAGGCACTATTTGAAGTAGTTGAGTCCTGCCACGAGGAAAAACTTCTCCAGGAAAAGTTCAGAGTCCAGCACGGCAATGTGGGCAGCCCGGCCTATCAATGTGTTGGCGGTGTTAGGCAGAGCGTGAAACACGTTGTGTCTAATCAAAGTGCAGTCCTTGGCCCCAATCAAAGGCTGGAGCAGGTTGTTGATCATTTCTGCGTAAACAGGACCTGAAAAAGAGTTGAGATATCACATGTGCACGCCAAAGTTCCCAGATCTGGTCTTTTTTCCCAGTATTGTTTAATTGCAGTTGCGGTGAGAAGGAAAATGGAAGCAAGGCCAAGATAAATGTAAGTAGACAGCAGTCCAGTTTGAAGATTTGCCAAGTACCAGAGTGGTGTTCATCTAATGGAGGCACTGGCCATGAGAAGGAATCTGCTGAAGCTGCTTAGCATGAAGACTGGAATGTGCTCAGCCTTTAGTCACCTTTTCTCTGTCAGTGAAGAAAATGCTCGTGTTTCTTTAAGGGGAGTGGGGTTGGACTCACACTGCCTGGGGATTCCAATGTGAGAGGGTCTGGCATGACACGGATCCATTTGGGTTTCTCTGGGGATGCTAATGCAGGAAGGACATCATGTAGATAGCTGAGGTGTTTATAGGGGCAGAAACAATAGCTCAGGAAACTTGTACAGATAAATGTACTGATCTGGCTCCTGCTTGGTCAAACATGTCCCCAGGAACAACCACTGTAGGAGAGCTGAAGAATTACCTTTTAATTCATGTCTGAGGTAGGATAGAAAGAGCTCTCATTTAAGTAAGGGGTGTGAAGGTAACCACACTGATTATTGGGCCTGTGTGTCTCTTTCTACTTCCGAAGAATACCTCCATTTCTAGGTAATCACATACGTGAAATGGGGATGAAATTGCACTGACCATTATTCCTGGACATGGTATCAAACTGAAGCATGAAACATTTCATAAATGAGGAAGACTTCTAATAACAAAGGCAGTAACTGGGACCACACACAGCCTGAGCTCACAGGAAGGCCTCTGGTGGTGAGTCCTGATGTGTTTTACAAATTTTATTACAAACCTGTACGATTTTATATCTGCCCCTTAAATTATCTTGCAATCATTCAAACACTATTGAAAACAATAGGAAAACCCCCCTACTTTGGATGTGTTGACAGAGATTTCATTATGTGTAAAAAAGGGGAGACAATAGAAGTAAATCAGTACACTACAGAAAAACATTGTCAAGAGCTAGTTCTATTATCACTTTTAAAAAAACTAAATTAGAGGGAATGGGAGGAAGCAGTAAGAAACCTTTGATTATGACCTGATTGAAATTTGTTTTCATCAGGCAAAGAGCTTCTTGAAAAGCTTCTTTTATTGATTTCAGTAATTTCCTGTGGGAAGCGAACACTTTCTTCTGTATCAAATAAACATTTGAGTTTTCATCATGCTGATGAAAAACCCTTCTAATGTAATGACCTCAGTTGCACAAAAATGCAATTTTTCAACAGCCTTGGGAATATATAAAAGATCTTAAACATACCTGTGTGTCTGTCCTTAAGTGCATTTTTGCACATTTCTATTCTTGCTGAATGAAAGGGTACGTATCTGTCTTGGGGTGAGGCCACTAACACAACATTTTTAAAATACTGAAGACCTGTGGCAAACATATTAAATACATTAATCACAAGTAAGCACAGTGATGAAAATGCATACAGTGTCAGCATGACTATTTCATGTTCAAAGGCTTTTGAAAATCTACACTGCAAAATAGATTATAATTATTAAAACATGCAACAAAATCTTAGAAAGATTCCTAACAGCTTAAACACATTTCTGCTGCTTCTGTGAACTATTTTTTACTTATCAGCACTCACACAGTTTAATTGTATGTCAACAAAGAAAAGCAAGAATTGCCTGTAAAAATAAAGCTTTTATTTAAACCTTATTCTTACAAATATTTATACCTTTAAACAGGATCTATTTAAAAATAACACAACAAATTAGTAAAATTCTCAAACAAAATAGAGAGAGGGAGAGGGAGAAGAAAAGGACATTGCTATGATGTCACACTGTTAAATTAGTGTTGAGGGAGCCTTAGGGTCAATCCAGTCCCTGAACTCAGCAGTCACTTAATAAATCCACACTGCTGGTACATCAACTAAGAACCCCAAATCCTCCCTCTTCCCTGGAGGTAATGGAGCGACTGATGAGTTGTGGAAACAAGCCCCTGCTGCTTGACCTGTCTAGGGTCTCTTGAGTGCTCCATCACTTACATTTAACAGAAAGGTAGGAAAATGGACCCTGATGATCTAATCTACTTGTCCAGAGAGCGTCCTGAGCACAGAAGAGCTGTGGGTTTGTCCTTCATCTTTCCCTCCCTCTTAAGGGAAAGTGGTCCAGAACCAGGGCCAGGTTGGATGGGGCTTTTAGCTACCTGGCCTAGTGAAAGGTGTTCCTGCCCATGGCAGGGGGATTGGAACTAGGTGATCTTGAAGGCCCCTTTCTCTATTTCTATCATTCCATAACTATGATTTCTAGACTTTCAAAGAAAATCTGACCATCATCACCCCAATGAAAAATCCTGCTGGCTGCCTTTCCAAAACCTGACTGAAGCTGTTTATCATTTTCTTCTTGTGCAGTCAAACCAACTGAGTTTGCAACTTTGGTCTGAAGTAAAAGGTAGGAGAAACAACAGTGAGTGTTACCATATCTAAAACTTTATGTGAAGCGGTTCAATAGGGAAAAATATTTCATTGTGCATTTTGTTGTTTTGTTTTTTTTTCTCAAGACAAACATGAGGAACATTTGTTAAAGAGACAGAAAAGTAGCAGGGACTTCTACTTTAATAGAAAGTCAGAAATTGCTGGAGGCTTAATGAGTCATCTGGGAATATAGGCACAACACTGCTTCTGGCATTTCTCCCTCTGTAGGTGCTCCCAACTTCTTTTGGGAGCAGGGTGCCAGAGTAGGGACATGTCTATTGAATCAGTGTGCCTGCTGATGCATTCACAAATGGACCTATCTACATCTTCAGATATTTTGTCTAAGCATCTACCTGGATGATTCTGACTTTACAGACAACTCTCTCCACATTTAAATTTCTGCCTTCTCCGTTTTCAAGGACAACATCTTAATTTGTATCCTCTTATATCTCCAGTCTACCAAGCTAACAAGAAGAAAATTGCTTTGACTCATAGCACATGCTTGGGAATTCATTGCTTGGGAAGTTACAATATGAGCTTTTTGTGTAGACCCAAATTTATTTGAACTTGATAGTAGTAAAGCAGTAATCAACTGTATTACACAGAAATAAGAGCTAGAGAATCAAAGGGAAAATTCAAATAACACAAATTTACATCAACTTCATGTCATTGATTGAGTTATGTAGTTTGTATCTGTAGAATTTAGATGTTCTATTCATATTAACATAGTCTTGTTTCCTATTAGTAGTGTACAAAAGTATGAGAAAAAATTAAACATCAAGTAGTGACCTTGTAACTACATACTTAGCACCAGTTTGTTCACACACAATATTAAAAATAACTCCTAAAAGAAAACAACTGCTTCAACAGGATTATGCGTGCTTTCTTTTAAGAAAAGCCAGATTTATTTCATTTATTCATGACAGACCAAAGAAGGGGAAAAAAGATTCTCTATTCGGACATCATTTTTCTAGTGTGAGGCCATACATCTCTCTCTGTAGTACAGAAGTGTCAGAACAGACATGAATAAAATTTTCTCTTCATCTCACAGAATCATATTTCCTAGAGACAAGAGATATTAAACTTACAAAAAATAATAAAAAAGGAAAAATGGTTTTCATCTCATAGCATAAATTAAGCAATGATGGCCTGTCAAGAATGATGGTTCTTGTTTGCAGAATATAAACTTAGGTGCATGTTTACTGCTGCACGAAGGTCTTATTTGATGTTAACAGTTTGGCAAATACATTCTCTGATAACTTTCACAGAAAAAAATGCACAGATGAAATTGATAGTAGATTTTAGACAGGGCAGCCCTTCTAAAAAGTATGTTTAAAGAATGATCATTAACAAAATGCAGATTTCCTTCACTCCCTGGAGAAGAGGCCAATCCAGCACAAGCCAGTGGGACATCCCTTGGTATTTACAAAGGGACATCAAGCCCTACTCACCCGTTTTTTGGCTGAGCTGATAGAGGAAACACTTGCGCAGATCCGCGTTGTCCCTGAAGGTCAGTTGCAAAAGCGACCCTGACTTTTTCAACTTCTGCATGAGCCATAGACCTGGAATGAAAATTGATGCATATTTTTCTCCTTTGTATATCATCATGCAGGGGAGTTAAAGACATGTGCCTACAGTAAGGATAGCACTGTATTTTAGTAGAAGTCTTGTGTATTCTTTTACTCCTAATCAACAGGGAGAGAAGTCTAGGGGTCCAAAGTTTTAAACTCAAAGAGCGTAGATTTAGGCTATATATAAGGAAGAAATTCTTTACAGTGGGGGTGGTGACACTGGAATAGGTTGCCCAGAGATATGACTGTTGTCTCATCCCTGGAAACATTCAAGGTCAGGTTGGACAAGGCTTGGAGCAAACTGGTCTAAGTGAAGATGTCCCTGGTCATGGCAGGGGTGGAACTAGATAATCTTAAATGTCCCTTCCAACCCAAACTATTCTATGATTCTGTGCTTGTC
This sequence comes from Aphelocoma coerulescens, assembly GCF_041296385.1. Taxonomy (NCBI): domain Eukaryota; kingdom Metazoa; phylum Chordata; class Aves; order Passeriformes; family Corvidae; genus Aphelocoma; species Aphelocoma coerulescens. The sequence goes on from NC_091015.1 coordinate 162,862,001, forward strand.
TCATGGTAGCAGGAAAACACTCGGGAAGACTGAAACTGGGACATTCCATTTCCATAATAATGTTTTTTTTTTCAGCTGTGCAGACGCCTCTCTTTATTTGCACCAGAAGAAGTGGGAAATGAAGTGGGAGACCAAGTGGACACTAAGGGTCATCTCTCACTGCTGCACACTCCTGGGCTTTCCAGGGAGCACTGTGATGGACCTTGCTGTACATACTGAAAGCCCCTCTCATTGCAGTTTTTTCTGTGTGGGTTTGAAGTCTTCAGCAAATATTTTCTACAGCATCTATGTACAAGTCATGCTACAATAAATTCCTACCTCCATGTGTTGCCCTTTCATGCACTCTGCCATGGACCACAGCCAGTCAAAGCTTTCCCATCAACTCTTACCTGTACTAACCAAAGTGCTGTTGTTGTAAAGGGTTCCCAGGTGAGGCCCAGAGAGGGACAGGAAGGTGTGTAACTTGTTGAGGTAATAGCGAAACCTGGGGCGAGTTAGTACAGATCGAATGATGACGTTACCAAGGGAATGTCCAATAAAACTGTTGTAAAAGAAAGAATTACATTAACATGAAACCAATCTGTGTTTTCTTTAAATTAAACATAAAGATGGCACAAATGGGTCTGGGGGGGGACTCTATCAGGGCTTTCAATAAGATCCTTTAGTTATCATTTCATGTTTTTTTCAGCCTACAAGATTCTCTTTCATCTATAACAATGTAAAAATTAGTCTCACTGATTCAATGGCTTTTGACACAGAGCACTTTAGGAAAAGCTAATTTCACTGGATATTGCTCATGTAACTCAGACAGTTACAGAATATTAGCTATCACAAAGCTTACCTTATTCGGGATATGGAGAGGTTGTACAACTGGATATGCTGAATAATTTCATCTAATAATCGGTCAGTCATTGTATCAAAATCAGCAAAAGTATCAGTCTGGTGAAAAAGGAAATGAGTTGTTGAATTAAAATACATGACACTTATTGCAGACTGATGTTATTTTCAAAGTCTAATGCAAGCAGAAATGTAATAATCAGTGTAAATTTTCTTTATACATGTTCAAGTGTTCAAGGGGTAGAAAAGGCATATTTTTATCAATCTCTGGGTCCTCTTTTAAATTGAAGTTCTCCTTTGAGAGAGGTTGCTGAGTGATTCCAGAATCATAAGCATGATGCTAAAGCAGCCTGACCTGACACTGGTGAGAACTGCTAATGCTCAGCTGCTCTAGATACCAGGCTCTGCACATGGAAGAAAAGCTTTTGGTATTTAGGATTCAACAGATTACTGCAATAAAATACTTTACAGCATTATACATTGACATGAGGGTTATGCTGATGCTAAGGATGTCATCACAAAATTGTTTGGCCATCTTAATCAAATGCCGTGTGTTTGTTATTCAACAGTCATCAGTAAGAGAATGAGTGCTAGAGACAGACAAATAATTTGTTGCTTGCAACAGTACTGCCGGTTGTGAGACAATAAAAAAAGCAATACATTTCCAGTCTATACGATTACAGACAGATCTTATTCAGAACTTTGCAATTTGGCGATCCAGCAGGACTCTAAATCAAACTTGTAACTAATGAGATGCCACAAAACAATCATCAAATGTTGGAACAGCTATTCAGAGCAAACATATGAGTAATTAATGCTTTTGAAACATATCAGTAATTAATGCTTTTGTGACACAATTCATCTTCCTAATTGCAGCTCTTGCAAAGGAAAACATGAGCATATTCACTTTGCAATACAGACTTAAAATAAATGTTCTCATAAACTACAAACAGTCCACTAACCTTCTGCCTGTTTGTTTTGTCTGCATTGATAATTAATGATTTCCTCCTAGGCTCATTATCCCAAACCTTTCAGGTTGTTTAAAAGTGAAAGAATATAAGCCTGAATGTTAATCATAAACAAAACGTGTCAAGCATCATATTTCACCTGATTATGTCTCCATCCTTTACTATCATTTCAGCCTGATTGAGATTGTCAAATGCATCACAAATGGATGCCTAAAAAAAGTGATTTGAATTTTCCTCTATGAGGCAAACCAGCTAAATGACTAATTTCTTGAGTTATTTTCAGTGTGGTTCTCAAAGAAGGGAAAAACAGGGACGGGATGCTTTTCAACATTAAAATAGCCATCAAGCTACCCAGGTTCCATTTCTGGTGCTGTGAGAACTTCCTCACCTTCCCAGACAGTAACACCTCTAAATAGTTCCCATTATGGATTCTGGATAATCTTAAATACAGATGTTGTAGGATGTTTCATTCTCTGAAAACATTCTCTTCTCTTGGAAGAGGCCTTGATGGAAGTATGAAGCAGTCTCATTATTTTGACCTTGTTTATGTTCACTATGCAGGTCTGCTGCTGACAGAGCTGTGCACTAGAAGGTAGCAAGTTCACAGACTTACACCAACCAGCTACTTGAGAATATAAAATCTGTTGAACAAAGGTTGGAAAGTTTTGATTTTTCAGGTACTCATAAATCAGAATAATGTTTCTGACTGCACAATGGAAATCCTTATCTTGTGCATAAAGTTAGGCCTTTGGTCATAAATACGGCTCCACTGCCAAGCAAAGCACAGGATTCATTTCTGTTTCTCTGTCTAGGTCAGTAATCAATTTTTCTGGAAGACATTTGTTTATCATTCAAGGAAATAAATCCCATAAACACTGCTACAGGAGAAACAATGGCTGATGCAGCAAAGGGAGTGACAACACCTGCTGGATATGCCACATCCTCTGGAAAATTTAGCATCACTAAACTTTCTGCTTTCTGTTGGTGCTGTGTTGCAGAGGCACCAGGCTGCCAAGTTTGCAAACTGGCAGGATAAATCCATTTTCTTCCTCTTAGGTCTAGTCCTATTACTGCTAATGTCATTGCCTTTGACTTTAATGCCAGGAATATTTTCCAATAGGTTTGAACACCCTATCAAGTTAGACAGGAATAGAACCAGGCCTTTGCACTAAATACTACATAAAACTCCCTGAATTCCCCAGCACTTTTCTTTCACTCAGCTGGTGAAAAGGCTTTTGCTGAAGGCACTATTTCAGCAATCTAAAGGAAGACAGAAATTAGGTCTGTACTACCTGATTTCTTTCAGACATTAGGAAGTCCAGTTTTCCACCAGGAAGTCCTAGTTCTATAAAAGTCTTTACCAGCCGCAGATCTGCACTGTTACCTAGGAACAAATGGTATTTTATAAGATGCAATTCTACAGAAAAACAACCAACATAGAGCCAATTTAACACAATAACCTTGACACCACGGAGCTCTTGCTAAGTGCTGCTAAGAAGGTTATCACACCTCAGGTTCGTGCATTGAAACAGCAAGAGAACAGGAATTCCCACAGCCTGCTCCAGGTGGGCTAGACCTCACCTGCTGCTATGGGGGACTGCATAAATATTGGGGAAGAAAGGGCAAAGATCAGGTCCAGAATAAATCTGTCCTCTATTTGCTGAACAGCAGAGGTAAGAAAAAAAGACAAGCAGCTGAGGTGAGGCCCGCAGGGACACCTCAATACCTGTGCTGAGTATAGGGCTGTGCCTTGAGATGCAGAGTAGCCCATCTCGTATTCACAATCAGAGGTGGTGCTGAAATACTGTCAGATTCCTAATACTTTGAGAGATGCCTCATTCTGTACTTGGAAATTCCAAAGTCTTCTGAAATATTTTGTTGGTGAAGGAGGTACCACCACCTCACGAGAAGGGTGTTCCTGCTGCTGGGATATTCAATGGCAAACAGTCCTTGCTGAAGCCACTGTTTGTTTTTCTTTTTTTTTTTTGAGATTTCAGAGCCTCTACCACTTCTTCTCCATAGTTTCAGTGTCAACATCTACACCTTTCTAACTGATATAAATTAATTGTCAAGAGAGAGTTCACATTTAACATAACCGTTTCCTGCTTAGAAAGCATATACATAAAAAGAATCCCAGGATCTGCTTCCTCTTGAGTGAAGAATGATTTTTATTCTCTCACTTTCTAAAGTCAGCCACTATCTAATCTATAACAATGTTTTGGGGATTTAAGTAACATTTTTCTCCTGGGGACACACTGCAAAACAATCAAGCATCTGTGGAAAGACAAGAGGAGTTACTGTAATGCACTCTCCCTGTACACAGTAGGGCTGATGTGCTTTGGTGTAGATTTCTGTTTAAAAAGAAAAAACCAAAACTAAACATAGGTAGCAGGACCCAATTTATTAGCAAAAATATTTAATATTCCCCTAGATCCTTTATTACAATGGACTGAATATCATAATAAGGGATAAATACTTAGCTAAAACACTTAGATTCTCCGTTCTTTCATACTTGATGAAAATCTGTCTTTTTTTTTTTTTTAAATTTACACAAAAATAACTTACAAACAGCAATTGTTCCTGGCCTTACCATCCAATCCATGGACACAGACAACCAGGTGAATTCCATCTTCCAAATTTTCTTCCTCTTCCTCTGGTGGAAAATATGGGATATCAGAAGCTAGTACAGATAAGTCACTGTACAGAAATCCTTCAATCTTCATTTCTTTTTTAAATTTTTCTTTGGCCTGATAAAAACTGGAGAATACATTAATTAATCACAATAGAACTGGGTGTTCAGCAACAAACCTTCAAACTAGAAATGAAGAGGCTTGTCTTTGCAAGAAATTATGTCTTAAGCTTTCAAGCAGACACCTGGATGCAGTTCCTTATCTATTAGGACTGAGAGATGCCAGAATGAAAAGAAGAAATTCTGGTTTTGAGTAATTTGGCTACATATAGAGAAGAACTAAAGTGCATTATCAACTCGCACTTGCCAAAGGAATGAAAGAGTAGCAAAAAGTAATTTTCTGGTAGCTCATAAAATTAGACTGAGATACAGAATTAGCAATTTTGCCTCTTGACAATATGATTGGCCTTACACGTACTGAAATGCAAAACGTATACTTTTGCCACCACCAGATTCACTTATGTGAGGTAGAAGGTGTTCTCCCCCTTCCTCAAGATAGAGTTAAAGGATGCACCTCATGTGGTAGGTATTTTTGGTTTTATTTGGTTTTGGTTTCTTTTGAAAACATTTAGTAGCATTTAGAAGACCATCCCAATGCAGAAACAATTAAAGTAACAACTTTCCTACCAAAGGTCTCAAATTTGACACCTGAATTCACCCTGAAGCATTCTCTAGCTGCAGATGCCAAACTCTTCAGTGGCTTTTTGACTTAGTAAAACTTATCCAGATAATTTAGGAATTAATAATCACAATGTAAGTGTAGAATAAAGTAAAAAACTGGGATGACCAGCTCAGGAAATACAACCTTTAAAGCTTGGGGATATCTTAAGGCCACTTGATATATTCATAGACTCATTAAGGTTGGAAAAGACCTCTAAGATACTCAAGTCCAATGGTGAGAAATTGCTTACATCAGCCCAACAAATTTTAAGGAACACGAGAATGAAAGAAATAGCTTTTGGATCATGAATCTGGAAGCCTTGGATCCATGTGCATGAATACATGCTCAAATGTTCTGTTTCACAAAGAATAAACAAATTCTATGCTTAGATTTGCCAGGAATTAAGCATTGTGTATAAAAAAAAATTCAGGCTTCTTTCAAAAGAGTAAAAATAAAGTCTTGGGTTGAAAATGAATGTTCATGCAGGCAGACAACATTTTGGGCAGCTGAATGGGTTGAAAAATTTCCGTGCTACTGTTTTTCCTCAGCACAGCAGAGGCACCAAACTATAATGGAAAAATATAAGTGCTGGAGTGCCAATCTGTGAAATGGGTCCCTGTGGCATCAAGGTCAGGATGTGGCACTTTTACATTGAGCAATGAAGCAAGAAACAAAAATAATGCCTCTTCTCCAGCTATTCATGGTTCCAATTCTCCCATTTTTCCAGTTTGAGAAGGTGAAGTTGAGACATACCAGCCAATCTGAACTCCCCATTTCGTAGTGTAGCTACAGAGTGCAGCTATTAAAGCAGAAGAGAAAAAGAGTCTGTGACATTGCCACAGTGAACTGACTATCTGGGATTGATACTCTGGTATGGACAGCCTTGATTACATGAAGGAGGGTCAGGTCTCAAAGATTATTTAGACACCTAAATCCCACTGCTAGTCATGAGAACTAAGGACCTAATATCTTTGGCAATCTTGGTCTCTCTGTGTTTTAATCCTTCCTGTCTATTTAGATTATTCATTCTATATGAACCATTTGTCTGTTTGTATTATTTGTACTGAAATTCCTCAGGCAACTGACTCAAATGCAAGCCTCCTGTATGCCTAGTGCATTAGGGTCCTGAACTGTGTCAGGGTCTCTTGGCATTACCATTGCATTAATGAAGTAATTAGTCATTCTTACTTCAGCATTCTTTCGTTGGTCTCTTCATCCATCTCATCTGAATTAGAACAGACAACTCCAAACGAGCCCAGAGGCTGGCGCGTGATGGGGAACGCAGCCTGCTTTGCCGAGGAGCCCGCCATGGCAGGGGTCTCTTTGAGCACGGAAGAAAAGGGAAGACAGGTGGCTGTGCAAGAGACGGACAGATTAACCACATCAGCAGCCTTTCTGCTTTCCAGGGCTACTCCCTCTGTCGTGGCCAAAGGAAACCCGGTGCCGTTCGCTACAAGTTTATTCTCTTGGCTGTTGGGCTCCTGAGGACGTTCAGCCTGGTGGGACTCTGCCGCAGGGTCTGCTGAGGCAGGTGAGTCATTGAGCTCAATTTCTTGCAACCCCTGCATTTCTGCATACACTGCCGGGCTCTCATCAGCGAGAGAGCTGCCACGTTCTCCTCGCAGTGAGCCAAATTCAATGGAGGTTTCTGAAGGAGCTTTAACAGGATAGCAAAAATCTGGTACCACCTTTATGCTTTGTGAAAAACTCTCCTCTCCTGAAATTCTACTATTGGAGGAGCCCTGTGGTATTTTTGAACTGTCCGGCTTAAGTTTATCCTTTGGATCCTCAATGCATGTATCAACCTTATCTATATTTTTGTCCAAGTAATTATAAGCCCTTGGTGTTTTTAAGCTGCACTCACCATCGCTCTCCAGTGACAGGCACTCAGAGACATTATCTTGGAGCTGCTTCGGACAAATGGGTGGTCCTGTATTTTCCAGACTACAACAAGTCTCTGGAAAACCTTTCTCTTCCACCCCTTGTAACTCAGTGTTACTGTTACTGTGTTTGAGGAGGGGTTTGGGATGTCTTCTTGGTTCTATTTTTCCACTTTGAGTAGTGATTCGACACTCAGAAAAGTCCATGATTATTTTTCCATCTTTTTCCTCTGTTTCCATGCAGCTTCTTAAGTTTTGATCTGAATCTCCTGGGGTGGCTTCGATGTGTTTTGATATATCCACCTCCTCCGTGGGCTCTTCTGGGCTACTGATCTGAGGAGCTGAGACAGATTTCGTCAGTTTGGTAAGCTCCACCTCCCTCTCCTCTTCCTCAAAGGGCAAAGAGCTGATGGATGTGAGTGATGCTTGGATACCACTGGGCAAGCTGGTGTTGCTTTCTGTGTGTCCACCTTCCAAGGAATTTCGGTGGATGGCGTGCCTCCGGACCAGGTGGTGCAGGATCTCTCGGTCACTGGGCAGCTCCAGGGCCCGGCTACGAGCATCAGACCATGCCACTGAGCTTGGTTCACTTTCAATGCCTGAATCAGATATTATAGAGGAAGATCTTTTTATGACCCCTGACATCAGGGTAAATTCTTCACTCTCCTCACCCCGTTGCTCCTTTGTGACTGATTTCACTTCACAGCTGTGTGAAGGCAAAGCTTTCAAAACAGGGAGATGAGCCTTGGTGTCTGCATCCTCTGGTTTTCCAAGACTGGTCAATTCATTCAGTCCAACCTCAGAAGAAGTGAAATTAGTTTCAGGATGACCAAATTCATCTAATTCATGTACTTCAGTCCGGTCTTCCAAGCCATCAGTTCCACATGCTCCACAATCATACTGAGCACTGACAATTAACACAGGCTCGCTTTTGTGAGAGTCCTTATTGCTGGGTTCCATGCCTCCACAGGTAACATCTGCCCCAAGTCTATTATTTTTAAAAAAAACTTCCTTGGATGTTTTCAAGTCTTCTGACATGTGTTTTGTATTGCCTGGCTCTGAGTCAGAAATAGTTTCCTCTCTTGAAACAAAAATATTTTCAGGTTTCCTTTGGCCTTCTTTGTTTGCTGTACATACCTGAGATGTGGAGTGCTGGTTTAAACCTTTAGCAGCAGCTTCAGTACTGCTGTGTAGGCATGAGGGATTCCTGTTTATCCTGTCTGTGTGTATTAGCAGAGTGTCTTTCCCAAAATCTCCTTTCATTACTGCAGTGGCATCATCTGATGCACAGTCTTCATTTTCCTGTGTTACATTCATTTGAGTATTTGCAGGAACCTCAAAATCTGGGAAAACTTCCAAATTCTGATCTGAAAAAAAGGAAGAAAGGAAGAAAGAAAAATAGTAGTATTACCTATAAGAATACAACAAATCACCCCAAAAACTTGTGAAACTAAAAAGGGATTTAAAGTCTAAAATATTATTCTATACATTTATATTATAAAATTTATATATTCATTAAAGGCATATTACAAATGTACATGCCAGAGTGCCTTTAACTAGAATTACACTCACTGAGCAGTTATAGTTAGGCCAAAGAAAACAATATTAATAAATAAACTTTGCTTGGTGTAACTGTACCTATACTGCTAATTTTTAGAGCATAGGTAAGCAAAAAATAATAGATACTTCTCTGTACTCCTGGTGTCATTCAACATTGTTCATAGTATAGCTCTTACTTTGAATCAGTTTAATACTCAGTTTAATAATTTAAATACCTTTGATGAGCATTGTCAAAATTTAGGCAGTAGAATAACTGTGGAAGAGTGAAGATTTTGTATCACAGGCTATATTCACTAAACTATGGACACCTATAATATTAATACATATTGCTTCCTTGGTAATCTTAATGGTTGAGTGAAAAGAATAAGCTAGTAAGGGCTATGAGGTTTTACTAAGTAGCTCTGGAACTAAATAACTTCTTAATTAAAAGCTTGATTTGAATACTGGAAGGGCAAAATATTTTTTGAAAGGCAATGCTGCCTTTCAGGGGAGTGTGGGGCTTTACACTGAAATTGTGGGGTTTTGTTCTGAGATTTCTTACCACTAGATGTCATACTGGGGATATCAGTCTAGTGTTTTTCCTTTAAATTAGTACTGTAGCAAAAATCCAAAAGGTCTGGTTTTTTTCTCGATTTTCCCTCCAGCTCTTTTTAAAAAACAGCTTAATTTAAAGATGAAAAATGTGAAAGAAACACTCTGCTGTTAGGGAAAACACTAAAATTCAGCTGTGTTACTTAAGGGGTCCCACTTTCTTCTGAGCTCATAAGCCCAAGCGATGTGAGATCACTTATCCTGAGTTGGGGAAGTACCTCTCTCAGTGCAAGCTGTCTCCTGAAGCTGTGTCCTGTGGTGTTTCACTCACCTGTGCAAGGCATGTCTGTGTACCTATCTTCAAAAATAACTGGCAGCGTGTTCCAGTCCCCATCGATGTCCAGGCATTCTGCTGGCAGCGGGGGCATGCTGGTGAAATAATCCGAATTACGAATTTCTGTAGAAATCTGTGCGTGGCTTTGGATCCTGGCAGCAAAGTACAAAACAAATCGAGTGGTTGAGTGGTTACTGTGCTGTTTCTCCACTACTCCTGCTAGCCCAGATATGCAGGCAGAGGACAGTCAATGTGTTTAAAAGGAGAGGGAACTGGTATTGTATGATGGGGGGTACCCAGCACTCTAGAAGTTTTCCATCTCTCAGTTAGAAATACCTACCACTTGCACAATCCCCTCCTTAAAAATCTCAGCGTTTTTTAAATTATTCCACATCCCACTGCCACAGGCTCCTGTTATCTGCCATAACCCATTGCTGTCCTCCCAAGGGTATCAGCTGCTGGCTGGGACTGGATCACTCAGCTGGTTTCTGGTCAGGAAATGAGCTCTGTCACTCTGGCTGTGGTCAGGGTTTCAAAACCCAGATGCAGGAGGCAATAATCAAGACTTTGGTTGAGCAGTACAGGGAGGAACAAAGCCAAGAAGGATGCATGGTAAGTCATCTATCTCACTTGTACCAGACCTCAGAGCACTGCGGTATCTTACACATGTACTAATCTGGAAGAGCTAAGGCACATTAATTCAGCCACTCTCTCTTGGCAGAGTCATAGAATCACAGAATGGTTTGAGTTTGAAAGGACCTTCAAGATCATTTAGTTCTAACTCCCCTGACATGGGCAGGGACACCTTCCACCAGACCAGGTTGCTCAACCTGTCCTTGAACATTTCCAGGGATGGGGCAGCCACAACGTTTCTGAACAACCTGTTCCAGAGCCCCACCACCTTCACAGAAAAAAAAAAATTCTTTCTAATATCTAATCTAAATCTACTCTCTTTCAGTTAGAAGCCATTCCCCCTTGTCCTATCACTGCATGTCCTAGTATAAAGACCCTCTTGGGCTTTTTTTGTAGCCCCCCATCTGTTTCCATCATTTGGGCCACTCAAAATTCTACCTGGCTCTCCTCAGTGAATGTGACATTAAACTGGCAGATGAATACATGTTTGGCTATAATAAATACAATAATTTTCATTTCTGATGATCTTTCCTATTTAAACATCTGTCTCTCAAAATGGAGAAAACATGAAATACAAAGAGTAAGGCAAAAGATTTTCATAGATGGTCAGCTGAAAGCAAATCTGTTTTTCATCTTAAAGCCATTACCCCTTGTCTGATTATTACTTACCCTTGTGAAAAAGATTAATAATTGATATTAAAATGAGTGAGGAGGAATATTTTTGTCTGTAAAATCTAGGGTGGGTATGTCACCTGCTAGAGGCCTCCACCTGTGCCATACCCAGCCTACTGGAAATGGTGTGTCCTCTTCTGCCTAAGCAGTCAAATGCTTAGGTACATAGGTGCACAGCCTCACACAAACCAACAACAGCATGGGAGGCAAAAAAACAGCTCTTGTCTAGTAAGAAGGAAAAAAATAAAAAAAAACTGGGGGAAAAACCTTACTGCTTGAGGTGGTTGTAGAGCACACTGCCACACTGAGCACTGATCTTAGCTGGACACTGTGTGAACCCAATTGATAATCCCTTCTACCACTCCCAATATTAATACTCTGACAAGACTCTGTTTTTCCAACTACATCATCTGGCAAATTCAGAAAGAAAACGTAACTCTGCCACAAGGCCTGTATAGACCAGATGTTCTACACAGACCAATTAATTTTTTTAACTGTTTTGTTTGTTGTTTTTTTTTTACTTACTCTCCTTGATAATCACTGAGAAAAACATTATATTTGTCTGTAGGAAATGGGCTACTTCTGTGGCTGCCTGGAGAAATAGAATCACATCATGGAATTAGGCTTCCCCCTGTGCAGGATTATATTTGTTTGAACAGGGCCATGAGTGTCTGTGTCCTCACCCCAGATCTTGACAAGGGGTTTCCTTGTACACAGCTCACTAATATCCTGACATTGGAGAACCAAGTGAACACAGCTGGGCCCTTGCAGCCATGGTGTTGCTCTAATTTGGCAAGGCAGCCTTGTACAACCCATCCACTAATGAAGTTATGGCCCTTTCCATCAACACTGAATCAGCCTTAATGTCCCCAATGACAGCTCTGAGAAAAGCAATTTTCTCCTTTGCACTAGGTCAAAAGCAAATGTCTCGCTTAAAAATCATCATTGTGACAGGACCTGATGTCATGGCCTTTCTCAGCCCCTTCTGAAAGATGGGTTTCACACTGGTAATGTGGTCTGCCCATGGTGACAAACAGTCTGCATAACCTTCATTACTCAGAAAATCAAATCTGAGCATCTTTCTTTGAACTCTGGTTTTTAGCCCATGAACCCAAGTGGAGCACTTGGATGATACTCAGGAAAGGCAAACGCAGGATTTACCCGGGTGTAGCTTTAAGACTGGCTCCTCATACTTCCCAGTTTGGTTACAAGTAGGAATCATCCAGCATAAAGAAATACTTACCTTGGAATGGTTTAGATCATATTCATATGAATGCAGCCCAGTGCAATGTTTGTTCTCCTGGTCTGTTTTGCATGTTTGGTTCTTGGTCAATTATTTATCAGCCCTGAGCCCACATCATACCCATGTTTCCTCTAGCTAACATGGTGCTATTCCCCATTCCTGCCCTTCACTGCTGCATATAGTCAACATCCACAGCTTTGCATTGCCTGTTTAATGATCCTGTCTACATTTTATTTATTTTATTTAATTAAATACATTTAAATATCCCTTCTGCTAGAGAGAGTAGGGCTGGACTAAACAATAAAACAACCCATGACTGCCTACTCCAAAATCTATATTAGGGACGGTAAAAAGCTAATTTGTAAATGCTGTTGCTTATCAACAGGTATTTCCCATTAAAAGTACAAGTGCTGGATCTGGTGTATTTGGTTTAGGAAGTTAATTGAAGATTGGTATATATGTGTGTATATATCTGTGTGTATATATATATAAAATGTATATATATGAAGCTTGAAATTAATTATTTCTGGGGCCTGCCTGATCAGTCACTTACTTTTGAAATTCATTTCAATAGGTTTAAAATATGGAGCTAAAACAGAGCCAATGACCTCTCCCAAACCAAACTCCTTCATATCCTGAAGAAACAGATCACATTATTGATTGCAAAACACTTTAAAGTAAATTTTTAGTCATACCAGAGTTAGGTGAGTGTTAATGGGTTACTTACAGGCCTTCCTGGAACATGAGCACAGCAGGTTTCTGGTGCTCAGTGTAGAAGAAGGCTTCTGAGAATCTCCTCACCTGAGAGAGAGAGACACACACAAATTAAACCTAAGATCTGCTGAAGGGTGACAAGTGCCATCAGTCTAAGAACTGAGCAGTGATTATCAGGACCAGATTCCTTAGTGTTGACATTAAAAAAGAGTTCAATTCTGTTTCATTTTCCCAGTCTAGCACAAAGCAGCTGGTGTTGTTGCGTATTTTGCTGCAATATGCAACAAAATACTTCTTCTTACTTCTGAGGTAAGAAGAGTCCCTTGACAAGAAGTCAAAGTTTGGTTATCTGCATCTTCTGGCTACTTTTCTAAAAAGCTGTCAAATTTACCATTTTCCTCTGTAGTATTAAAGTGGGGAAGATTTATTCCTTTCCCACTGTGCGAAAAGCAGTAGTGGAATGACTTACTAAATTAGAACAATTCATAATTGACCATCTCTTCTATGGGAACATCCACAGGGACTCTCAAACTATCACGACAGCAAAGAAAGCCTTACATATCAGTGCAGAGAAGAATAAGCCCTATCACAGTAGAAACACACCTGCCTATGTCATGATACTTATAAACTCAGAGCTCTTCTAATCCCTTCATGGACATTGGATCTGTTCAGTGTTGGATAATCAATTACAAAAGAGCCATGGATCTGAAGTGGCTGGCAGAGCACAGACTGTGAAATAAGCTATAAAAAATTCAGCGCTGTCATCTGCCCTGGAATAAGCTTTTAGTTTAAATGAATCAAGCATAATATGCAATCAAATGTACTGAGCTGTTAAACTGCAGACCACACATTCCTAATAATAATTGTAAAAGTGACCTCTGTTACAGGGACAGAAAATGGCAGCAGAAAGCATATGTCAGAGCATCTCAGCATCTCCCTAAATCCCAGCTGTGCTTTAGCAAACAGCCTTTCTGAACAAAGGACGAGCATCCCTTCAAAAAGACTGTATCTTAACAGTAGGATTTTTCATCTCGGGCTCTCAAACCATTTTCCAGAGGTGAAAAAGTATAATTACACCCAGTTTATATGGGCAGGAACCAGAGCATACAAAGTTATATAATTTAACAGAGGTCAAAAAGATGGTTGGCATCAGTCGAGGCTGGAACAAACCACAGGCTGACATTCACCTTGCTGGAGCTGGGGGTATACAAAGTTAAGTCCTTTGGCTGAAAGCCACCCAGGTCCCCTCAGAGGCAAGGGAGACCTTGTTACACAACCCAGGGGAGTTTCAGCATCAGGCACTCAGCCACTTCTTCCTGAATTTTATGCCCTATTTTTGCAAGCTCCAGGGGAGACTTGTCCTGGTCACTCTGACCTCCACTGACTTTGACAGGAGCAAAACCAAAAGCTGAGGTGTCGATACCTATGCTGTACACTCCTAATGCATACAAGGTGAATCCTGCCCTTTTCTCTACTGTCCCTTCTCTAATGATTAGATCAGACTTTGAGTTCAGCTCAGGTGATGTTCTGAACTGGTGTCTGGTCAATAACCAAGAACGTCCTGATGGAAGACAGAGCACTCGCTGAAATAATCAGATAAGCAGATCTGACAACATTCGCTCAAATGACAAGTGGTTTTGTGCCATCTTTATTACCAGGTACAAGAAGCAATTTCAACATCAACAATATTAATATTTTTTTTGTGTGCACTGTACTGTGAGAAAGGCAAATAGCTGTATTATATGACAGTGAAGAAAACAAACCCATATTCCTTACTGTAGCTTTGTGAAACCAGTAGAAATGAAATCGTATTCCTTTTATTAGTCACTGTGATGTTTGGGTTTTTTAAAACAAGTGTTTGTGATTTACAGATATCTATCAAGTATAGGTGACATTTAGCCCTTCCCACCCACCTCCTGTTCTTTGTCTGATCCTGGTGTTCAAAGTCTACTCTTTTTACATAGGATCTTGGGTCACACAAAGTCAACAGTCTTTATTCCAGAAATTGAAATCTGTAATTTCAAATCCTTGACTTCACCTCTTCTTTCCCTCCTCTTCAACTGTTGTGCTCACCCCATTCCATGTAAATAGTCATAGAGGCAGAATTGCATTGGAAATATATATCCAAATAAATCTCTGATGTTTATCAGGACGTGACCATTACTGAACTTGTTTTTAACTTCTTAACGTTACCCTTAGCATGTGATGTTCCTGAGTCAGAAAAGCTGTGACTTCTGGATGGAGTGTTGCCACCTCTAGGAACTGGGTCCACAGGGCCAGGAGGTGAGAGCAAAGCCAGGTGAGATCCTTGCTTATCTGTTCTGCTATCTTCTCTGGATTGCTCAGCAGCTGGAGGAGAGAAAGGAAATTATGAGATCAAAAAGCACTATGAAAACTAATCAGTTCATAAATCAAATTAAGTCCTAGGAACAACAGCAACAAGAAAATTTCTTTATTTTTTTCAAGAAAAATTTCTCTTGATTTAGGACTATTATTACTAAAGCTACCATTTTCAGTTATTTTACTCCAAATAAAGCTGGTGAGACATTTTCTTTTCCTCTTTAAAATCACATATTTTGGAGCGAAGGGTCTCAGCTATGCAATTAGAGAGCAAGAAGCTGGAACAGATAATATTTTGCAGACACTTTACTGCAAGTGTAGTAACTGGGGGGAAAAAAACATCAAAGCGTGTGGGTTCCAAATTATCCACCAGATGGTGCTGAATGCTCTGAAATAATAAGCCATGGCCGGGATCTGTTAGCAAAAGGAGCCCTCTCAGCCATGTCACATTAGGATGCAGATGACTCACTGAGGGGGAACCAAACAAGAAACCTCAAACCAAAACACTGCGTCCTCAGCACATGATGAAAACAGACAGCCCAGACTGTGCTGTTGCCCATGTCCCACACGAGAACATGCTGGGGCTCTGTTTGCCCTCCAGCTTTGTGCTAAAGTTGTATGAGAAAGCAAAGTCTCTGCACACCAAACTTCCTGGTTTCTCAATTTCATAGTATCATACAGTCCTAGAATGGGTTGGGTTGAAGATCTTCTTCCAACTCCCTGCCATATGCAGAGACACCTTTCACTAGACCAGGTTGCTCAGAGCCCCATCCAACCTGGCCTTTAACACTCCCAGGGATGGGACATCCACAGCTTCCTTGGGCAACCTGTGCCTGTGTCTCACCACTCTCAAAATAAAGGATTTCTACCTAGTATCTAACCTAAACCTGCCTTCTGCCAGTTTAACACCATGCCCACTTGTCCTAACACTACACACCCTTGTAAAAGTCCCTTTCCAGCTCTCCTGTAGCCCCCTTTAGGTACTGGAAGGTGTTGAATTTTCTCCCTGGAGTCTTCTCCAGGATGAACAAACCCAGCTCTCTTAACTTGTCAACTTGCTGATTTCTTTAATGAGACACCAACATTGCATTTTACCTCCATGTTATTCACCAGGTCTTTTTTTTTTTTTTTTTTTTTTGGTTAGGACTGCAGGACTGCACTCTAGCTGAAAGTTTGCTTATTTTTCACATTTTATTATGCAGGTAGTTAGCAGATTGGTGACACTGCAAACTAAGCCACAATTAAAAGCAAATTGTCCGTGTGTGAGAGAAGCAGAGAAAATCTGTGTGTGGATAAAACAGATATTGTCACTGTCTTTACACTGTTTGGATGCTATTCTGTTTTAATCACTTGTCCAAAATGGCACAAGCTCCAGCATCCATTCTGGTATGGGAAAAACCAGGGGGATAGTGGGAAACAAAAGATCCTGCCCAAACATTTCCCTTTGCAGAGTCAGGGCATGATTTTATTTATGACACCTAATTTTATATGCTCTATGTCAACATTAATTTTTCATTTGTTAAGTCAGTAAGCTGTTCCTTACATCATAAACTGAAGGCTCAGTCTTCAAGGAAGATGCATTATTAATGCAAATCATCTTAGGTGTGTGATGGCTATTTTTCTAGTTTATTGGTTGTCAAATATTTGAATTTGTCAGGAAGGAAGGAAGGAAGGAAGGAAGGAAGGAAGGAAGGAAGGAAGGAAGGAAGGAAGGAAGGAAGGAAGGAAGGAATTCGGAAGGAAGGAAGGAAGGAATTCGGAAGGAAGGAATTCGGAAGGAAGGAAGGAAGGAAGGAATTCGGAAGGAAGGAAGGAAGGAAGGAAGGAAGGAAGGAAGGAAGGAAGGAAGGAAGGAAGGAAGGAAGGAAGGAATTTGGAAGGAAGGAAGGAATTCGGAAGGAATTCGGAAGGAAGGAATTCGGAAGGAAGGAATTCGGAAGGAAGGAAGGAAGGAATTCGGAAGGAAGGAATTTGGAAGGAATTTGGAAGGAAGGAAGGAATTCGGAAGGAAGGAATTCGGAATTCGGAAGGAAGGAATTCGGAATTCGGAATTCGGAATTTGGAATTCGGAAGGAAGGAAGGAAGGAAGGAAGGAAGGAAGGAAGGAAGGAAGGAAGGAAGGAAGGAAGGAAGGAAGGAAGGAAGGAAGGAAGGAAGGAAGGAAGGAAGGGGCTATTTCTAATTGTGAGAGTCTTACTGCACTGAAAATTAGTCCAGAGGATACTCTAGATTGTGTTGTCTGTCCTATAACCTTACAGCTTCTAAATCTAGTAGAGATGAGCCCAGTAAGTTGTGCTACTCTAAGTCAATTTTATATGAAATCACATTTCCTTCAAAGTATCCAAGTCAGGACTTAAAACGAATAAATTTGTCATTTGAAGCAGTTTTCAAGCCATGGCTGACAAAGATAGCTCACAATTTGTAGCAGGAGTGTAAATGGACTTCTCATTTGTTTTGGACTCATCTTCCCGCCATTAATTGTTACCATATTCACTTCCCCAAGGAAGTAGTGGAATCACCGATCCTGGAATTTTTCAAAAAATTACTAAGTGGCACTTTATTTATATGGTTTACTGGGCAGGGTGATATTCAGTCAAAGGATGGACTTCATCATCTTGGAGTTCTTTTCTAAACTTACTGATTCTATGATCCTATGATAAATAAAATATATGAAATCTCTGATTCTAAAACACTTTTTCCAATGATCAGCGGGTGCTTGCATTTCTTCCTGGCACTCTTGATGACTTATCTTTGTCTCACTTGAAATAAACTTGGCAGAAGCAAGTTCAAGAGAGTAGTTCTGTCACTTCTGTGCCAAAATCACTTTTTTTCCTCCCATGAGCTTCCAAACATATTTAGGTATTTTTATTTGAAAATATATGGTTGTACAACCTGCCAAAGTATCTTTTCTCCTGTCAGTAGAAGCTATAATTGCAACCTACTCCAAATAATTTTTTTTGTCATCCTGATACTCAGAGCTAGGCTTACTGAAGGATGTTAGAACAATCCAGCTGGTGACTTGTTAAAAGTGACAGGAACATTTTATACGCAACCAATCAAAGTTATGTGAAATAGTTGGTGGAAGAGAAACAGTCAACAAACTTTCTGACGGCACCAAATTCCCTTTTTCCCTGCTCTGATACATGACTGGGCTGTCTCAGAGCACTTGAAAAATAGACTTGAAAAACATATGGGCAGGTTCTGATGAAGGAAATACCTGCAGCTCCATACAAAGCTGGGATAATGTCTCTTCCACAGATAGCTCCTCTGGGGAAAAAACACAAAGAAAGACATCAGGTTTGAGAACAGTGGATGTGAAATATTAATGCTCTGCTGTTTATTCATGAGAGAAATTGGTAATTTGGTATCCTTGCCTGACAGACAAGTTTCTGTTTGGGTGTGGGCACTCTGCAATCCACTTTGCACTGGTGCAGGTGCAACTTCTGCTTATGCAACCTGGACCACTAAACCAGTAGAAGCTGTTGTTTTTGTGGTGACAAAGACAACAGAATTTGGCTTTTTGTTTACTCTCTTTTACTAAAAGTTTGATTTTTAGCCTCTGGTATTTATGGCCAACTGTAGAACTGAATACAGAGTCTGAGCAAATGATGTCCAAGGAATAGTTGTCCCTGTTGTGCTGTGTAACAGTTGTCCCCGAGGACTGTGTAACAACATCAAATCCTGGCTAGTAAAAGATTGGGCATCTCTGTACTGCCCTGTGAAGCTGGAATTACCTCACCACTGCAAGCAGCAGGGTTTTGAAGCATTCCTGAGAGAACCCAGCACAGAGACACCCCACATTAAATGCGCCACAGACTATCAGGCAAAGGAGGACATTGATCAACTCTCCAACTTTGGCAGCTCGATTTTGCAATGCGGATTTTTCTAATGGTGTTCATAAAGAAACAAAGCATGAACAAAGCAGAACAACTCACAGAACAATCCCCTTCCAAATCCCCAAATGTCCCTTCTCAGATAGCACTAATAAATGGGAAAGGATAGACCAAGATGGGTAGTGCCTTGAAAAGATGCAATCTTAGCTGGTAACATTTGAGAAATAACCATTCCCACTTCTAATGTCTAAAGTAAACTACTTTATTTTTAAATATAATACTCAGGGAGCTAGAAAAAAAACAAGAATTAAGGAAATGTGCAGAGATTTATATTCTTGGATTTATCTTAACCTTCTGCAAAAACCTATGAGATTAATATGACCAATACAGATGGTACAACTGAATGAGTCATTTACATTTTTCCCCTGGTCAGTGGAGAAATATAGCAAGTACAAGGTGTAGCTTACGCCATGCCAAATTAGAAAGCACTACCTGTGTCAAATAACATATTTTTAAATGGGGATGTTTCACCCTAATGAATGTAAGGCACAGATATAAAAATTTAATTTATATTCGTCTTACTGCGTGAATCTTACACCCCATAATTTTACTGAGTTTTGCAACAGGTGTCAGAAGATCAGCCTTAAAACCAAATCTTTAGTAGATTTTCAGACTCTGAATAAAATGATGCAAATAGCACTCTGCTGAAGAGGCTAAAAAGGGTATTTGCATTTAGCAAATTTTCATGCATTACAAGAAGTACATTTGCAAATGAAGTGCCTGCTTCAGTACCAGTATTCGTTTCAAAACCAGGCAAATGGTGTTTAGAACATCAGTATGTGCTCTGGGGTGGTCCTGGAGTTGTGGTGACTCCATGCATAACTCTGCCATCTCACAACCTACAACCCTGTCTGGGTGAGCCATAAATCATCTATTATCTATACCTGTTAACCAAGATCCATAAAGCAGTTTTGTTGCATGTTCTATTCTGTCTCAGAGCTCGTAAACTGCAAATTAAAATGTTGGTTTTTGGTTTTTTTCTCTTGTAGTTGGATTGAATAACACAGGGTATCACTTACCTATGACTTTTAGACTGTCTTGAAGGGAAATAGATGTTGGGGAACAAGACATGAAGTGGCAAATAGGATCTATCAAGTCCATGAGTGAAGCACAATGCATTGTGTTTGATAGTTCTTACATACAAGAACTATACTGGAAAATTTTACTCCCTTTTAAAACCTGCTGACCAATGCAATCAACACTCCTAATGTAATTATCTCTGCAACATAACAAAACTGATAACTTCAAAACCTGCACACCACAGAAATACAAAGACACAATGTGAAACGTGAAATTATGAGCCACATTCCTTTAATTCGAAGAAACAGGTGAGACAGCAGGATTTAGTCAGGAATGAGTCTCATTTTCATAGGTCCTCATGCTCTCATTACATAGATTACTAAACACAAATTACAGAGCTCCATCCTGCAAATCCAGCCAGCCTGCACTTGCACATTAAACCCAACAGGCCTGACCAGCCAAAAAAACCTTCTGCCAAAAACCCAGAAAATCTATTAAAAAATTGAATTAGAAAGGAAATCAGAATAATTTTGAAGCGCAAGTTGTAATTGGCAGGGGAGAAATATATTACAAGTTACAAAGAAACCCATTTGCATCACCTTTCAGATTTTTCTTTTCAATTGTAAAAAAATGTTTGCTCAAGAGAAAAAAATATATTAAGAGTCTTTCCAAGAGTTCATGGCCATTCAGAACTGGAAGTTACAATTTTCAAAATGCAGCTGAGGCCAAAAATCACTGAAAGGGAAGTATTCTGAGAAATGTATCAAAATATTTTATCCATCTACACATCAGGCCACATCCTATAAAAGAATTCACATAAGCTGAGGAGTCAGTCATCTTTAACAGCATGCAAAAATAAACACTAATCAGACAACACAGCTGAAAATCCCTTGAAGTCTCTGAACAGACCAAGAATTTTGGTACTAAAGTGTGTGTTTAAAAATGCAGCACTCTAAAATATTCAATGATTTTAAATGTCTTTTCACTTACCCAGCTTCAGCTGTGGTAAATCAGGAATCTCATTCATTATGAGGGTGTAGTATGTGTGAAGACCCCTTTGAGCATTCAAGAGCAGAAGACAGAGATCCTTATGCCACTTGTATGCATGTTGCATGCAGTTTTCAGATGGGACATAAAAGCTGCCCTGTGTAGCAAAAGTGTCAAGAAAATAAAGTACAGAAATTAAAATTCATGGTCTCCATTTGTGCAACAGGTTTACACAAAAACCCATTTGTGGACAGTCTCCACCCAGATGTGGATTCATTTCTTTTGACAAGAGTATATTGTGGTAGGACAAGGGGTAATGGCTTTAAACTAAAACAGTGTAGGTTTACACACAGTATTAGGAACAAATTTTTTTACTGTGAGGGCAGTGAGGTCCTTGCACAGGTTTTCCAGAGAAGCTGTGGCTGCCCCATCCCTGGGAGGGTTCAGTGCCAGGTTGGATGAGGCCTGGAGTAACCTGGTCTAGTGGAAGGTGTCTCTGCCCATGGCAGGGGATTTGAACTAGATGGTATTTCAGGTCCCTTCCAACCCAAGCCATTCTGTGATTCTTCAATTCTAATCAAGCAGATGGCACCAAAGAGATTTTAACCATCCCAATCTCCCAGCCACCCAACTAGCTAGATGTGTAATCCAATAGTATCTTTCTACATGTTCATTTTGCCCAAACCATAACAAAACCATTAGGTCTCAGCAAGGCTGTCACACGCCCTCAGACCAAACAATCCAACAGAGTAATCTATCTCTGTCCATCCCACATGTCCCACCATGGAGCCAATGTCTGTCCCCACAACACAGAGAGTGCTGTGCAAAATACACCCTCTCAGCTGGAGGAGGAGGGGTGGAAAGAACTATAAAGATGGCTACATTCACTTTCCTTTTCCCTCCTTATCACCTCCTGCAAAGGTGATAGCTTGATGGTACCATGGTATCCTTTGCTATCCGTATTAGTGAACAAATGCAGATGGCATTGCTATCCCATCAACAAATATGAGCCACTCTGTACTCCAGGATCAATGTCTGTGCTAGTATATCTCCTGTGGGAGAATGTAACAGGACAGATCACAGCACGTTTACTACAAATATTTCCCAAACAACACTTTTACACTTAGAATGCAAGCTGAGTTTTCACTAGGGTACCGTAAATCAGAAATTTCCACTTTTGTCAAAAGATGCTTGTATAAATTACTGATACTTGAAAGCTGCACTGCTTAGGTTTAAAATGGAACTACTTATTAATCCCTGGGTTTGTGAAACATGGACAATTTGCAACTTAGTACACTGCTTATCACTCCTGGGATAAGAATACAATTCCTACAGGCCAGCCAGGTGCTGACTGCCTTTCTGGATGGTCCCAAAAGCTATGCATCTCCAGGAGCAACAGAGAAGAACCAACCACACACCAGTGCATCTCCTGTGTTTTTTTCCCTTTGACATCCCTAAAACCTGTATTTCACAACTCTTGGCTTGAGCCAGGATGTTTCCCTCAGCTTCTCATGCAAATCTTCAAGAAGTTAACTACAATTCTGTGGTAGGCACAAAAGGAAATGCTCTCCAGACCTGCAGAGAAACAGCTGATGATAATTGACAGAGTTGGCTGTTCTTCAAAGGATTCAAAATCTCCAGCCTCAGCATGAATATTTTTTACTCTCACCATGGCCAAAACAAAAAGGGGAGCATAAAGAAATGATGCTCATAACAATGGAAAATTGGAAGTGGATTGATGTACAATGTCACGAAAATATGCCCTCCTTTATTATCTACTGCTGATTACTCTTTTTTTAGGTAAAAATTATTCTGGCATTTAAATGCTACACTGATGAGCAGAAGGAATAAAGTGAGTTAATTTCATAGTTTATATGAATGTTATAACATGGTGTTGTGCATGATTACACTTTAATAGGTCTATTTTCAGCCATTCCTTGGCATAGATTATAGCTTAAACATAAAAAGTAATAGGAAAATGCACCTGCAAGTGGGTTCAAAACTTGCCTGAATTAAAGGTGTTCAAAATATTACTCAATTAGTCCAGTGTTAAATTCTTTAGCATTTGTCTTCCTGTCTTATGGTGCTTTTTAAAATTTGTCCTCAGCTGATTTACACTGGACGATTGTACATGCTCTACACTGTAGACACAGAATTAGGAGCACTGAGTACAACCACAACAGGCAAGTAAAATTTTCTCTAGCATTTCTCTCCATTGCAATGTAAACTTTCTTCAAATTACTGTAAGATATGGATGGTGTACCTGTGTGAATAGAGAGCTGAAAACATTGCTCCAAGCTCTCTTTCCTCTTCCTGTCCCAGTTCTCTGGGAAGAGTGTCTGTGCCAAAGAAAGGTGCTGTGCTTTGAGAATGCCATTGCATGAGAGGAACCAGGCTGCACAGACCAGGTTGTGCTGTGCAGGAGTAAGAGAGCATATCACTAAGCACTTTGATGAAATTCTATTAAATGGCAACTGGCTTTTAAACCCTGTTGTTTAGTGGGAACATCCATCCTAATTTGAAAAATCTTTTTGTCGAGGTGGAAAGTGAGTGTGACAGAAGAAAAGGCGACAAGATCCAAATTTCTGGTTCTTCAGTGACTTAAAGAAATTACTGCTCTCACAAGACTGCCTCTTCTGAAAGTTGTCACACTCATACACATGTACGTATCTCTGGATACAGAGCAGGACATTACAGAGATTGTTAAACCCACCTCAGGGACAGTTTAAACTAATGTGAACTAAGGTCTGTGCATCTTCATCTGCAGGGACCCCAGCAGGGCAGGCATCTGTCAGATGATGCCATTATAAACTGCTGCAGCTAAATCAGCTTATCCATCACTGCTCAGTAAGCTGAGAAATGTCAAGAAATGTTGTCCTTTGGGATGGTCTAAAGATTGCAGACCTTTCACATTTGCTATTTTAATTTCCTCTTCTGTGCAATTATTCAGGTGTTTCCCTATTTCCTTGTCAATAACCTGAAACAGGGACTCAGACTACAATACTAACAAATCAAGTTTGGTAACAAATGTCACATGCTGCTCTAAGGGAAAACACTGCTGTAAAAACAACACTCAGGCAAAACAGTGGCTCTGACCCATTAAACAGCTATAAAGTGCTCAGCTTTCCAGGTTTCTCGACTCAGGATGAGAGATATTGGTTTGCTTCTGGTTAAGACAAAACCCTCATTAAACCAAAAAATGATACTGAAGTTGACAATCCCACCTTGCACAAAGCCTGATGGCTGCTCTGGGCTTGTAATATCCATTGTAAAAGTACATGTTGGTTTCCTTTGTAAAGATTCTTGTGACCTGATGAGCTAAATCATTTGGCCTACTGTTATTTTGATTTCATTAGTTAGTAGGTAGACAGATTCTTCTATGCTGGTTGTAAAACGCATCTGCAGATTTCTTTTTCCAAGACTCCTTCTGTCTGTAATGGTAGACTGCATCTCTAGCCTTTGCCCTTTTCTATTTCTGAAAATTTTGGGAGGACATGAATGCCTGACAAATCTCACTTCAAGGCTTAGGACCTAAAAGTACTCTGATAGTAAAGATGCATGACAGCACAGAAGCTAGTAGTACTGACACAAAAGCATTTCTTCCATTGTGCCAACATTATTAAAGGGAAGTAGGTCAAGAAAGTCAATACATTGGAAAAAAAGGCATTCCAGAGACTCATCCAATACAGGATGGAAATTCTCCTTAGCCCTCCTTTTGTTATGAATGTATTCATACAAATATTTTGTATTTTTTAAGCAGTAGTCAAGTTAGGTTCTACCTGAGCTTTGGCTAATTTCCTCCCTGCATAACCTCACAAGACCCTTATCATTTCCTATAACTTCTTCCAAAGGTCATAAACTCTCTCCAGCTAAAGAGCTCTGAGGGTCTTTTCTCACGAAGAATCTTGTGCATATAGGCCTAATTTCTCCATTTCCCTGTTTACTGTGATCACCATCGCTCCCAGTCATAGAATGGTTTGGATTGGAAGAGACCTTAAAGGTAATCTATTTCCAAATCCCTAGCAACGGGTAGGGAGACCTCACACTAGATGATCACATAAAGAAAAACCTAGACAAATGAAAGATAAAAACTACTTCCTAGTGTTCTGGAAATGTAAAGGCCTCAGTTCACTTTGATCATGATGTGCAAAGCTGGACCTCAACACTAGACCATCACTGACCCTTTTCCATCTATCCTCTAAGCTGGTCTTCTGCTAGATTTACCCAGACAAGTAAAATAGCCTTCAATATCAACAACCCTAAACAAACTAAACATTCCTGGAAATATCCCTGCTGAATACATTTAAGTAAATCAGCCTTTTAAATTAATGGGTTACTTGTTCAATGCTCTTATCAGTCAACAGATTCCTCCTATAATTAGACTGTATTGCTTTATAAATGTACTTTTCCTTTATAACAAGAGAAAGGAAAATTACTTGCAAAAAGCAAACATCTTCATCAAATAAGGTTCACGTCAATTCATTATTCAAATGTAGAGAACAATTTGTGGATATTCACTTCCAGTGTACTACATCTGTCTAATATCAAAAGGCACCAACTGAATTTTATGCTTTATAATGTACAGTTAAGTAGCTTGTATTTGTTTTGTATTAAAGCAATTTCATGAACTATGTTAACTATGTTCAACAGTAGCACTAACAGTTGGTAAATGAAATCCTTCATGTTTAATCTAACTCTTAACACATTTCACAGTTCAGATTCGAATTGCTTGTCAGGAATTTCAATATACTAAAAAGCCATTTCAGTGTAAATAGACAAGTTTTGCAGTCTCCAAATGATTTCCAGTAGCAGAGAGAGCTACCCTACTTTACCTGTTTCTGGGAAAGGTCTAGAGAACTGCTTGAAATTGAGGGATAAATCTCAGCATCCCAAGATAAATGCAGTTTCTGAGTCCACAGCATCTGCCCATTTGCCTGCAAGCCCATTTTGATTACCTAAGATGAAAATTTTATTCTGGCTTCAAACTCAAGGACCAAGGCTTTACTCTCTACTTTGGATGCTGTTTTCTAAGATAGGAGATTTCCTGTTATTTGGTGGTTGGAAATTAAATTACAGTTATGTCATGAGCTAAAACTTTAGTGTTTCCACTGCATTAGTGAAAGTGCTTGAGCAGTGGTGGGAGCAGGACAAGTTTTTACTCCATTTTCTGAAGCTGGTTGCATGTCAGAAATTATTTTTGTCTTAAAGAGGTTATCATGTAAATATGTTAAAATGAACACTCAGAGAAAACTGAAGAGGCAAAGAATATCTTTTGAGCCATTCTTATGACAGAAATTACATTAAATTTAAAGAGAAAAAAATAATCTGGATTATTTAAAATGAGAAACTTTTAATGATGATATTTCATGAGGAAAACAACAACCAATCAACAAAAAAACAAAACAAAGCAAAAATTCTGCATTTGGGTTGACTAAGAATATTTTTTTATAAATATATATGGTGTATATATATATAAAACAAATTTATACACATATAATCATTGCAGAGGTTTAGACTGGATATTAAGAAAGATTTCTTAATGGAAAGGGTTGTCAAGCATGGGAACAGGTTGCCCAGGAACGTGGTGGAATCACTGTCCCTGAGCAAGTGTTCAAAATTCCTGTAGATGTTGCACTTGAGGACATGAGTTAATGATGAAAGTGATGGTGGTGCTGACAGCTGGATTTGATAATTTTAAAGGTCTTTTCCACCCCCAACGATTCTATATGTGTGTATATGTATATGTCTATTTACATCTCCATTCAGCTATGGAAAAATGCCAAACCCAAACAACTCCCCCTCATTAATTCATTCATCAATACAAACATTTTCTAGATCCCTGTGCCAGGCAGTGAAAAATTATCAGCAAATCTAAAAAAACCCCTGTAGTTTAAAGACATTTAAAGACAGTCGCCAAACTGTGGATTCCATTCTGTGATGACACTGTTTATCCTCAGCCCAGTTTTGGAATTTGGAGTATTTTTATTATTTTTATTTTTATTAAGCAACTACAGACTACATATAACAGACGTGATACACAAATCTTGGTCCTATCTGGCAGAAAATCTGTTCATCTCTGTTCTTTATCGTTCAACTGCAGATATGTGAACACAGAACGTTCTTGAGGGTAGGTGACACCCACATAAACCAGCTCCTGTAAACCTCTTTCCTCTAACATTCACTAAGACAGCATGCTTATGGGAGGAACAGTTATGGACAACTAGGAAAACTAATATTTTCCATTTTAAAAAGTAAAACCAAGGACCAAACATTTAAGATAAATAGATATATTGAACTAGGATGCACTTGAATGTGTATATTCTATCAACTTACTAAATTGCATAGAAAAGGAGACCCTGTATTGATTTACTAGTCTGTATTTGCTATGATGGTTCATTATCCAAAGCTCTAAAATAAAAGTAAAATCATTATAATATATTTAAATTCTATTTCAGTGACACTAATAACACTAATCCAAAGCTTCAATAAAGGGCAATAATTAGAAAGGCATTGACAATATATAGAACTATTTATGTTATGCCTCTCACTAAATCTGTTATGTAAGAAAATGTAGGTTGGTATTTCATAAATACAATTTGACATTTATATTACCTCTAAAAGTTAGAGCTATTTTGTCAAAACCCCTGGGATAAAAGAGCAGTAGGAAAAGTATTTGACATTGCAGTCAGATTTAGTGACAGGTTCAGTGATAATTTACACTTTGTAGAAAATTAGCAGTTTGGAAGTTTTTTATTTGACACCCTTGAAAAATAGGAACCATCAGGCCTGAAAAAGGACATTCTTTGAACAGGTAGAACAGAATTCTCCTGGTCAGCTCTAATGATTATTGTTTCAATACTGTAAGTTACTGTTCTAAATGCAGGCTGTAGGTTTATTACATACAATTGGCCAAAGAAGTGTCCAGGAGACAATTTTTTTAGGAAAATTACCATCTAAAAATATAATTCTAGTAAAGCAAAAATGTTTCACAGATTACACTGATTTCCCTTAAAGTTATTCTAGGAGAAAAAACACTGACAGTGTTCCAAATGTCTCATACTGACCTGCCTAGAAGAAAAAAAAGATTTTTCATTTAAAATAAAATTTCTGGCTTTTTTCTTATTTTCTTTTTCATCAAGATAAAGTTCATATAGCAATATATTGTAGAATTTAAAGTTTGAAAAGAAACCCCAAAATACTTTCATTCATGCACAGATGATTTGGTTTCTTGTGGGTTTTTTTTTCCAGATTTTTCCTTTAGGGTACATTACACATTTTTTTAATTTCTATGCAATTGTTTGAAGCCTATTTCCCACATCACTTTAAAAACTGAACCTAGTGACTGGAGATTATGTGGCATCCTATATATAATCACAAGTGCCTACAATCACGATGGTTCTTCATGCAAAAGCACACATAGGGTATTCTATTGAAGTTTTTGAAAAATTCTGATTATGATAAATAAGAAGGTGAAAAAATCCTTTTTCTCCCCCTGACCTCTAGGGTTATACATCACCATACAGAAAATTAAAGCTGTAAAAACATTGCTTTAGCAGTAAATTAAGCATTGGGGAAAATGTCTCATGAAAGTCAGAGCAGTGTCTGACACGAGGCATCCTTCTTCCAAGATGAGCACTGAATCATCTGGCACAAGAAAAGTTGTATGAATCATTTGTCATAGAATCATAGAATCTTTTGATTTAGAAGAGACCCATCAGGATTATTGAATACAATTCCTAGTCCTCAACTGCTTCTCATGTATCTTCCCCCCTAGACCCTTCACTACCTTCATAGACCTTCACAATTTTCATAACCCTTCTTTGGACACTCTGCAATAGCCTTATATCTTTCTCACCTTGTGGCACCCAACACTGTCCCCAGAACCTGAGGTAAAGTCACCCCAGTGCAGAGCAAGGCAGGACACCCTCCCTTTCCCAGCTGGTGATGCTGTGCCTGATGCCCCCAGGACAGGGCTGTCCCTCCTGGCTGCCAGGGCACTGCTTACTCCTATTCAACTTGCCATTGACCAGGACCCCCATGTCCCTTCCCAGAGCTGCTTTCCAGCCTCTCATTCCCCAGTCTGTCCCTACATCCAGAGCTGCCCCATCCCAGGTGGAGAATCCGGCACTTGCCCTTGTTAATCTCCATACAGTTGGTTATTGCCCATCTGATTTCTTGAGGTCTCTCTGCAGGGCCTCCCTGCCCTCAAGGGAGTCAACAGCTCCTCTCAATTTAGTGTCATCAACAAGTTTACTTAGTATTCCTTTGAGCTTTGCATTCCAGCTGTTAATAAAGATGTTGAAGAGAATTGGGACAAGGATGGAGCCCTGCAGAATCCCACTATTTACACTGCCAGCCTGATGTCACCCTATTCACTACAATCCTTTGGGTGTGCTTTTCTTTCCCTCTGGTACATCTATGTCTGAAAATGACATGTTAGACCATATCTTCAAATTGTTATTACTAAGAGTCTGTGTAGGGAACATTCACAAAGGACACTGAGATATCCTTTGGCTAAGAGATGATACAGCAACATTGAATAATTACAATTTTATGGGGAAAAAAACTCCCAAAATACTTGAGAATAATTTTTAATGCAAAAAAAAGGGGGGCAGATTAGATACATAGATTTATATAAATATCTTCCTATCTATCTATCTATCTATCTAAAGCTGGTCTTTATATGTAATTTTAAATTAAATATTTATTAATACATACACACTTATGGTGCAAATTCTGATCTCCTAAACAAAAATAACACAGTGGAGACATCAAAAAGGTCCTTAATACATTGTCCTTTCTGATTACAGGGAGTCCATGCTGCCTACTCACAGATAAGGAAAGCAAATCCACTCCTGTTTCTGTGATCAAACAAGGACCCCTGAGCTGAAGAGCTGCCTTGTTATTACTCATCACTGCAGGCAGCAGCATAAAACCAGTCAGTTTTAAAAAGAACACTTGTTAACATCTTTTTGTCTCTCCCACCTGTATGTACACACACATATAAAAAAGGTAGACCCTGTTCAATGATATTAACACAACTGTGCCACTACAATTGGCATTCAGGACCTCAGAAAATGTCAAAAATGTTTTGATTCAACTTTTATGCCTAGCAACACAGAAGGATGTGTTCAGCTGTGGCTCTGACTGGGGTGGAGATGGTTTTATGCTATGTAATCCTACAGGTTAGAAGGTGGCAGAGTATTTCTCTTTGTATCAATGCTATATACTGTCTGATATTAGGTATATGAATAAATAGCTAAATAATTAAAAAAAAAATATTTCCCGGGATTTTATAGAATATTATTGGCTGTGTTTACAAAAATTTGCAGTGAATTACATAGGGATTAATGATCAAACTCTAATACATGTCCTAGTTTGCTTACAAAAGAATGGTGAGATTAGTGTCTAGCAAATCTTTTATATTTAGATCATAAACATGTCCATCTCAGCTCATCACCCTGGTCTCCCTTCATAGCACACAGAGAGAAACAGGAATTTTTGGAGCACGGTTCATCCCCCCTACTTCAGATCTTGATGTTATAGAATTACAGAATCGTTTGAGTTTAAAGCGACCTTAAAGGTCATCCTGTTCCAAACCCCTGCCACACCTTCCACTGGACTAGGCTGCCCAGGGCCTCAACCAACCTCCTCTTGAACACTTCCAGGATTGAGACATCCACAGCTTCTCTAGGCAGCCTGTTCCAGTGCCTCATGACTCTCACAGGAACCAATGTCTTCCTAATATTCAATATAAATCTACCCTCCTTCACTTAAAACCATTCCCCCTTGTCCTACCACTTCATGCCCTTGCAGAAAGTCCCTCTTCAGCATTCTTATAATGCACTATTCCCAAGAAATTCTTCTTGCTTTCCACAGATTTTGTATGAAGGAAAATTAAACTAGAAGCTCAGATGCAGAAAATTCAGAGATGGGCAGAGAAGTTCCACCCCAATGCTTATTAAAAAAAAAAATAAAATAATAATTCACACAGTTTTGAACAGAGAAAAATAAATGTGGAGCATCCTGAATTCAAATAAGTATTTTCTTCCCTCAGAGAGGAGAAATGTTTCAGATATGATGACCTGGATTCTTCAATCAGCAGTAATTGCTGACTCCAAGAAGCTGACAATCAGTCCCAGAGCATGTATTTTTGGGTCTAGTGTGAGCTTGGAAATCCTCTTAGGGAAAAAATAGGAGCTGAAGGAACCTGAGATAGAAGTGGTGTGCAGGGATGTGAGGCCTCATCTTGTCCTTACGAGAGAGAATGGCCACAGCTGACACATGAGCCAGCTGAAGGTACTTTGCCAATGTACGTGGGCTGGTTTGGCCCTAACAAACAAATTAAACTCAGTTCTCTTGCAGGTGCCATTTCTCTCATGGTGTTTGGCAGAATATGCTATTAAACACAGTGAACTACTATCACACTGCATGTACCAAACTACTTGGCTCTGTGTTGCCTTCTGAAGCACAGACCCAAAGCAAATGGCCACTCTGACATGCTCTTCATTTAATAAAAGCAACAACAAGGACTGCAGTTTCCTATTTAGAAATGCCAGGCTCTATTATGTACTGACAGTCACTGCCAGAGAGAAAGTGACTTCAGGCTTGGATCTCTGTTCACGTATGAAAAGAGCTACAGAAATAATTGATTTTACAGTTCAGTGCCCAAACGGGGAAAAAGAGAACATGTTAAGTCAGCTTAAGAAGAAGTATTTCCTTCTTCAAAGTGAAATGAAATGTGGGAGTGTGTTTGTTTAGTTCAGTCCGGGTCTCCCCCCTATGTTCTGTAAGTTTGGTGTACCCCAGTTGGCACCCCCCCCTGTTTTATTTAAATCACCCTGTCTGTCATTTTTGTCTCCTCCCAGGACCCTGTCTGTCACTCGGCCACCCCTCCCAGGCTTCTGGAAAGTTCTAGCCAGGGGGCCAGGTGATTAGTCCTGGGAAAGGAGTCCCTCCCTTCCCCTGTTATAGTTGGTTCCCTTATGTGTCCCTCGTTCTGCTTGCCGCACCCTTCCTTTCCCTGGTTGGTTGTTCTGTACCCCCCCATGCTCCCCCCGCCATAAAATGCCCCGGTGCGCGATCTGCAGGTGCTCTGGGTTGGGCACCCCTGGTGGTTGAGGTCCCCTCGTTCGGAGGACCAATAAACTTTCTGGATTTCACCCAACTCTGAGCCTGCCCCCTTTCCTCCGCCGTCTGCCTTCATCGCCGCGGTCCTTTGGAAGGACCCACGAGCCAGACCTCTGATCCCTCCGGTATCAGAGGCTGGCCCCCGCAGCCTGCTGTGTCCCGAGCTGACCGGGCTGAGTGGGAACTGTTCCCAGAGGACACAACGGCAATGAAACACCCTTCTTTTGGCTTTTTTCCTTTTTTTTTCAAGACCTTTTTCTTAGCAATTACAAGCTATCTAGTCATTGTGACTTCACATTTCAAGACTGTTCACTTAAGCACCACAACAAACCTTTTACAACCTCTTAATGAGCTACAGATACAAATTAAATCATACCTTAAACTCACCTGTACACTGCAAAGTTAGACAAATTGCCATGTGCTGAGTCATGTTACAGAGCACAGGATGCCATAGCAATTACTTAATGGGGGAGCAGTAAGGAGTAGGATGCAGAGAGGATGTTCATATGGAAAACATATTCCAACCTATTATAGTATATGCCTATTTCAGTTTCTCACAGAGGTGGTGGACTGAACTCAGCAGTCACACCACTCCTTCCTGTCTCTGACCACAGTGTTTTGGGTTTCTCTCTTGCTAGGAAAATGGCATTTCAGTGGGCTACAATATACAGGAGGAGAACCAGGCTGACACTGCATTCTCTACACATCAGTAAGATTCTAGAAATAAGCCAAGTCTCACTGTAATTGTTCCACTGATATTCCACGTGGGCTTTCTGAAATTTGGGTTCTTTTTTACCTTTCCAAAGTGTTGACAGGAACTGCCTCAAAATTAAATATCAAAGTGATCAAATATTTGATGAGTTCTTTTTCTAAGGTACAATATTATCACTGGAATCAGACAGGTTAGGGTTATCCTGACTCATATCCTACCCCTAAGCACAGGATTTACTGAACAGTCTCATTAATGAAATGTCCCTATGGCGGCCAATCTCCCTCTGTTTATGCAGCAGGTCATGAAAATGAAAACTTATCTGGGGCTACTTGAAATTTCCCAACAGACTGTGCTTGAGTTGTGTGAAGACCTTGAGACAACAGCACACAAAGCTGCCATTTTAAGCCAAAAATCCAACCACTTGACATCCTGCTACTCTCTTAAAATAAAATTTAAGATAAAATTTTCCCAGCTACAAGTATGTTCATGTATGGAGGAAGAATTGTTTACTTCAAACACTGGAGCACCATTTGTGCAGAAGGAAAGACTCAAAGGCAAAGACAGCGATCCTCCTGTCCAAAGAAAGGAATAAATAAAGAACCAGACTCAACAAAAGTGCAGAAGGGATACTAAAGAGATGATAAAATGTAAGTCTCACTTAAATGAGGTCGAATTCCTCATTTTCTGTTCACATTTTATAGAAAGGACCTTTATGAGTTAGACGCTACCACAAGCAAAATCTAGGGACCACTATTCATGCATCACGGAAATACAATAAAAAAATAGGATATCTTTCCTTTTCTGGGAAAACCTAAAATTCAAAGAGGCCATGTACATTAAAAAAAGTCTATTTGACTACATTCCACATCAATCTGACAGGCTGAGCCTTTGCTTTTATCAACACTGGTATTATTTGTGGGGAACATACATCTATTGTCTTGCAGCATGGCATGGTGCCATCAAGAAACCAAGAAGAATTGTGAATTATTTTAATAACAAGGGCATAGACATGAGCTCCTTGGGATTTTTGATACTCCTGACTATTAGCAGGATGTTTATGAATTGCACTGTTTGCTTTCCAGGCTACTACAGCAGGTGGCCAAGATCACTGAATCCTGTCATTTTGCTACCCCTGGCTTGGCTTCTGAAATTATAGGTAAGATTTAAAAATATGTTCCTAGTGGATTATTTTGATTCTTGATCACAGAGCATTTCATAGGAGGGAAGAGATAATGGTGCCAGCCATGCCCACTGAAATCTATTTATTGAGAGCTTTGCCCAGAATTCACTGTTGAAATGTCTATAATCAGAGAAGTTGCTGCATGGTGATTAATTATCTTTGTCTTCACAAATGGAGATAAAATATAAAACAATCACAACACTATTTCTGATCTTTTCCTCTTCTTGGCAAATTTAAACATTAGCAACAATGTCAAACAATGGCTAAAGAGGAAATATTTAGCTGTCTTTTGACAGTGACAAATTACTTTAACCTTTATGAGCTCATTTTTTAAGCAGTTTGACATTTCATTACCAAGGCAGAGTTTTTATTTTATTGTTTCCTTCAGTCTGTTACACAGCCACAAGTGTTACCAAGTAGGTTCCTATGATTCATATGCAAGTGAAAAGAAATCATGTCCCTATTGACAGGACTGTTATTTTTTA
The DNA here is from genome assembly GCF_041296385.1 of Aphelocoma coerulescens. Classification (NCBI taxonomy): domain Eukaryota; kingdom Metazoa; phylum Chordata; class Aves; order Passeriformes; family Corvidae; genus Aphelocoma; species Aphelocoma coerulescens. The sequence continues at coordinate 162,896,470 of NC_091015.1, forward strand.
TTATTATTTATAAATGCTCCTGTATATCCCAGACTTTCTACTTGGTTCATGATTGACTTCTCATTTTTCCCCAAAGAGGTGAGTAAAAGATTTTGACTTGTTTAGTCTTTGTCAAACCAGATCAGAAGAGAAATCCAACAAGTCTTGTGTTTTGCAAGCAATCACAGCCAAGTATTTGATACTCATGGAGGAGACAGGTAAACAAAGAGAGCAAAATAAAAGCCTAAGCCCTGACAGCTTCAGAAACTGAATGCCTTCAAGCAAAGTCTTCTTCAAATTACCCAAATATTGGTTTATATCACAGCCCTCACAGTTCCCCATCCTTTCAGAACAAGGACTGCAGGAATTGTCAGTGCTGTCATTTTGCACGGTTGTGTCAAATCCTACGAAGTTCACAGAAGCGCCTTCCGGCAATGTGTTATCCCAGCTCTCTCATGGTCTACAGAAATGGGGAGAAAACAAATCCTTTTATTGGGTCCAAATGTGCTATTTTTCAGGTTACCTGAATTTTGTCCATTATTGTTTTGTGAAAAATAATCAACAGAAAAATCTGTCTCAAGAATATATTCCAAGGTCTGTTGTAAAACCAAGTCAAATCAATTTCATTACTTCCCTACTTATTTTGCTGAAGATAATTCTGCGGCTCAGAGAGTCCCACCACTCAGGTAATTGAAGTGACCCAATGAGATCCATTAGATTTTTCTTTTAGAAATGTTTCAAAACCTGTTTTTAATCAGTATTATTTTATTTCAACCCCAGAATCACTCCCAGAAAAATAATTTACAGCTGGGCTTAAAGGCACCTTCCTTCTTGCAAAAAATTGGTGTGCACAAAAATTGCTTCTCTTTGGCCCAGGTGCTGTAATGCTGGATTGGTTTGTTTGATGTGGGGGATGTGGTTTCTATGCCTTTTGCTGCCAGGAAACAGCTCAATGTCTAATCCTGTGATTATGCCACATTCCTGAAGTCTTCACTTATGACAGACACTCTCAGGCAATGAATCATTTATAGGTCTTTCACATGCATGCAAACATACATCAAATGGAAAAGCCAATGATAAAATAATACACAGTCCTTTTTATCACTGCAGAAATCCACAGTTTCTGTTCTAACACTGAGATTGAAATAATAGCTAATCAGAATATTTCCTGGGTATGTTACTTTAAGCAATTACATTGATATGTTATAATTTACTGCAACAAAATAGGGAACTTCTGAATAGCTGGAACTGTATAAATTTGCATAACTATTACATCTTCACAGGTTCATTTTCACAGCCCCATAGATACCTCCTGTATTATGCATAGTACATATACCAGCCCTCGAGTAATTTACACTCAAAGACAATAAAATTTCATGAGCTCTGGGTAGCTTACCATTTATTCTGCAGGCCATAATTTTATGGTTTTAAATAAAATACTTCTAATGAGTTCAGTAGCAGAGAAAGAGACTGATTGACAGCTCTGGAGAGTTGAACTGTATTTGTTTACAAAAGAAACACAATATGTAGAGCAGAACCAGAGCTTTACCACCTACATGAACGTTATTTAACACTGCCTTGGGGTGCCCCGCTGTCCTGTTCAGCCTTTCACCCCTGCTTCTCATCAGCCAACTCTGTCTGCCAATGCCAGGAAGACCTAATTCCAGCAGAGACATTGCAGATTGCATCTAGGCCTAACGAAAACCTGTGAGATGGCAATGACTTTGCCTTGGGTCATCAAAGAGTAGATATATGGTGCCTTCAACTGACTTTATGGTTTTATCCAGCCCTTGGAAAGAGTTTGGGAATATTTTGGGAGACTTTATAGCAGCCTTTCAATACTTAAGGACAACTTATAAGAAAAGAAATATGGGGACAGACTTTTCAGCAGGGCCTGTTGAGATAGGACAAGAGGTAACGGTTTAAAACTAAAAGAGGGTAGATTCAGACTAGATATAAGGATGACATTTTTTGTGATGAGGGTGCTGAGATGTTGGGCCAGATTGCCCTGAGACCTGGTAAATGAACCATCCCTGGAAACACTCAAGGCCAGGTTTGACAGGGCTCTGAGTAACCTGATGTTGTTGATGGTGTCCCTGCTCATTGCAAGGGGTTTGGACAAGATGTTTAAAGGTTCTTCCAATCCAAAACATTCTGAGTCTCTGAAGAAGATAATGAAGAAAAGGGATGGGAAGAGGCTTATCTGACTTGGACTTATCTGATTTGCTAGCAACCAGACGCAACAGACCAACGATACTGCAGCTCCTTCACATTTCATGACACACCCAGCTAACCTGGGATCATGCAGTGACTGTGCACAGATATTAACAATACATCAGACCCTATTTGAATACCATACTGTGAAGCTGGGAACAGTAGAGTAAAATATTACTGTAAAACTAGGCTGACTAGAAGCTTGATTTCTCAAGGTTTATGCCAGTCAAAGAAGTAGTGTAAGCTCATTTGCCTCTGACTGTGTCTGGCTTACCCTAAATCAGTCTTTAGACCTATATTCTCACCCAAGTATGTGTAACTGCACATATGTGTAACTGCATGAATATTCACACACTTTTCCTGGTTATGCAAAGAGCTTCCTTGAAGCATTACCCAATTTTGATCCAAATATCTTTTTTTTCTGGCACTCATCACAACACTTGAGTATAGATTCTGGATATGTGATTAAGTCAAGTCATCTTCAGAAGAAGTTATTCTTGTCCTGAAGAGCTTCTGAAATTATTCTCATTTTGCCATAAAGCTAAAAAAAGTGCTTTGTTGGCAAAACTTCTGTCTAATGCTATTGACCTCTGTCTGGCAGTGCTTTTGCAAATCATAACACACTGACCCATCTCTTTCTCAGTCCATTCTTTTCTGATTGTCAGACTGCTGAATCTTGTCTGATCCTTGGAGAAAATATGAGACCATTTCAGTGGGGTCAGTTGGTTTTGCACAAACTGATGTTGCTGGGGCTGCACTTCTAAGTGTTCCTCCCTAGCACTGCACCAAGACTTATAATTCTTATCAGCTGTGAAGTTGTTTCTTGGGTCATTACGACTGACAGGATAGCTGTGAACGGAAGTGTAGGCTTTTTCTATCACTTGGAAATTTGTTTCCACAAAACAAGTGGAAACAAAGTGGTTGGAAAAAGAGGGAATCTTTTTTCTCATTCCCCAGTCTCTGAGCTGCTGTCTGGGACACTTGCCAGTAGCAAAGGGTTGGTTTTCAGATGATGGATCTCGACTCTGCTGTTGTTGGCATCTCCACTCGTGCTGGAAAGGCCGTCAGCTCAGAAGCTGTGAGAGTTGATTTGGTCTCCCTTCAGGAACTCTCTCATCATCAGTCAGTGGGAATTATTGTTCCTTAGGAACTAAGGATTATTGTTCCTTAGGGCATATGAACATGATTTTTAAGCAAAGTATCACCGGAAAAAAAAAACTAAGAAGAAAGAAAAAGTGAATTATAAAGTGCTCTTTCAAAAGGTAAAGAGCAGCCAAGTCCAATTCCTGAAGTGAGGAGTAAAAAGTCTGTTCCTGCTGCTCCTGCACTTAACTACAGGGAACAGAGAAAAAAAGAAAAAGGTATCGCCCAAGCCCCTTCCTATAAAAATATTGAAAAATCAATGCTGAAATCTCCAGAAAGGAAAACCTTGAATTGAAAGAATGTCAGCCAAGTGAATGACTGTACAAACCACATAAATGGATTCAGACAAAGTGAGAAATTACGGTGAGGGAAGCCAAATAAATTCTTCAGTATATAACTGTAATAGTAGTTGTGAAAGAGAAATAAATCCTCCATGCTTAGTCTGCCTTTTACCACACTACTCACAACTCTCTAAATTAGCCATAATAAAAATCCTTTCAGTTATATAAGTCTAGGAGAGATTAGGAAAAAGAATGCAGCAATCTGATTCTTTCCAATACATAAACAATGCAGAAAGACAGCATAAAAATATCTATGAAAAGAGTAACTTCCTATTCAAATTCTTAACAAAAATGCTTAACAAAAGGAATAAATTATCAGTCCAATATGAGCAATTCCCAAGGATTTTCTCCAGAACAAGTCTCCATCACCCTCCTGTCTGGAGTCTCACAAGAATCTCCAGTTGTTTTCATGACATTTGCATTGAAGATCCATAGCAAAAACATTGCAAGGCTTTTTCACCACCATATTTCAGGGCCTAAACCCAAATTAATCTCAGCTTTGAACTCTATAAAAATTCAGATCATTGCTTCGCTATACTCTGCATATGTCGCATCAAAAAGTTAGAACCACAGAAAAGAAATATTCCAGTGATTAAGGAAACCAGTTACTGTCACATTATTAGTTACATGTTTTCTGCTACAGCTAGGAAATCATTTCGTTCTTTCTAGAGATCAGCCATTTATCTTCAGGCAACCAAAGATTAAAGACTTCATCAGTAATTATAAAAAAATGGTGCCCTGAACATACTGATTAAAGATACTTGTCATTGTACCTTATAAAGAGCAGTATATCAGCTCTCTTCCTATTTCAGAATAACTATGTGTTGGACATCTGCTGGAGTCCCAATCACGGCTAATCACCATTTGCACCAGCAAGACACCCAAGGAATCTTTTAAAACCACCCATTACAACACATGCTTACACACAGAAGTCTTTGCCCTTACACACTCACACCAGAGCAGAGAAGTCCGAGATGAAAACTAAAGGCATTTCCATATAAAATTAACAATTCCAGATGAAATTCTGATGTAAACGACACTTCTGCAGTCTGGATTAGCTACATTGAACAATTACAAGTAAAAGCTATTTAAATACTGGGATTTTTAAAAAATTGGTTTAAAAAAAATAAATCATATGTATCACCTGTCTTACAACCACAGAATCATCTTACACATTAGAATTCCCACAATGGAGCCTATGTGGGTTCTTCTCTGATGCACAATCACCACAGAATCAAAGGATATTCTGAGTTGCAAGGGACCCACAAGGATCATCGAGTTGAACTTTTAAGTGAATGGCCTGTACAGGGATCAAACCCACAACCTTGGGGTTATTAACCCCATGCTCCAATGAACTGAGATGATACAGGGTCTTCCTACTTCAAGAGCTGAAAAGGTTAACTATTTGGCCAAAGAACCATAACTATAGAGAAGAAAAGAAGACTAAACCACAGATGACTGCTACGAGACATAAAAATGTGGGTTTGAATAATGTTTGGGTGCTAGGCTAGAACAGCCTGGCTTTTGCATATGTTGCTGAAAAGATGAAAATATTAGCAAACTGTCTGTGGAAAAGAACTCTTAGCATCAACAAAATTTTATTTGAATGACACTCCTGGTTCTTGTGTTATGCCAGGCATAAACCTCATGTCTTTTGTGATTGCTACATCAATGCTAGATAAAAGAACACTTCTCATCAAACACCAGTGCCTTATTAATGAGAAATCATATGATTAATCAATCTGATTACTTAGAAGTCAATTTATCTGTAGTGCAACTGCTAGCCAAATGAAAATAAGATTACTGTGAGTACAGTTTATTAATAATCCTCAGTATGTCATTGATTCAACTTGATTATAACACAGCAGGCATGTGATGCACAATATTACAAAGACATTAAACCAGCCTGACAACAGTGGATACAGAGGAGGTTTATGCTACTGGGTAAGGCACAGAAATCCTGAAGTGTAAGTGACCATTCAATTTTCAGATCTGCAAGGAATAATTTGTTTTATTTTATTTTATTTTATTTTAGATAAATAAAGCTGCTGAAGTTTTACAGTATCCAGCTCTTAGGGCTGTTAAGATCACCTGAGTCAGTGTGGAGTTGAGATACAGGCCTTGTACATCCAAAACAAACCCTTTAACTTCTTCACATAGAAAAGCAATTTAGCAGACACAAAGGGGTATTCAGGGTCCCTGAAGGGAAACCAGTCACACACAGCTCATGAGGCTGTTTCATCCCACTGGGATCTCCCAAGACTGCAGTAGATATGATCCTATTTTGAACACATCTACTGTGATATATATTCCCTATAGGTTATGGGCTAAAGAGAACTTGAGAAAGTCCTAGGACTTATTATTATTTAATAGATTTTATTATTCTGTAGATTATTCTCTTCTAGTTTTTTGACCACAAAATTTTGTTCCTTCATATTTATCTGACAACACAAAAATATCTTCTTTCAGTAATAAATATCTTTGTTGTCTTAATTGTGCTTGAAAGGAAAAGTGCAGTATAGATAGAGAGAAAATATTAGAGAGGGAAGAAGGAGGAAAGAAGAAAGGGAAGATCTCTGTTTGCTAGGTAGAGGAATGGGAAGAGACAGGAAAACTTACAAAAAACCCAAACAAAAAAGGTTTAAATAGGATTAATTATTATAACTACTCTGCTAAGCCAGATGAGGAAAGTGTCAGTGATGTCCAGAAGTCACTTGGGGAGATTTAGGGAAAATGCACATGTACAATCCAAAGCTGCTGGCATTTAATTAGTCTCCACAGTGAGAAGTCAGAAGTGCAGAATGAGAAGCCTTCAGGATGTGTCATTAAGCAGTGGCACCTCAGCAACCCAAACACAGAAGATTAGGTCAGGAAGTGGAAAGAAGAGCTGATTGATGCAGGCTATCTTTGGAAATTAAGGCAGTCAATTGTCTTTTCAGTAAGGAAAAAGCAAATCAGTGACATAAACTAGATGAGCACTTCCACAGTCAACTTGTGGGCCTAAAAAGAACATTAACTCTCTGATGCACCCAAGTTCTATCAGGAAAAAAGAGGGGAAATGGGAAAGCATTATCTATATATGATATATCAAGGTAGAAGTCTTCTACTTTGTATTCAAGAGATGTCTGGAAAACATAACTTAGTAGTTTTATCATCATATTTCAGCACAATTCTGGCTTTTCTTGGGGTTTAAGACTACTGTAAATCCAGCTACTACTCTACAGTGTTCAAATCTTTTCTGAACCATGTATGGTTCAGAAAAGGACTGACCTTTGTTGGCCATCAGGTGCCCACCAAGCCACTCCCCTTCATCAATAACACAGAAAAATACAACAAGAAGCTCAAGAGACAAGGCAAGGACAGGGAGATCACTTACCAGTTACTGTCATGGACAAAACAGATTCTACTCGGGGAAATTAATATAATTTATTACCAATTAAATAGAGTAGAGTGAGATATAAGAACAAATCTAAAGCCATTTCCTCACATGCACAGCCACCTGCTCTGGCATGTGGCTCTCCAGGGCTTTGTCACCAGGGTCTTTATCACAGGCTGAAGGGAAATCTGCTCTGGCACCTGGAGCACCTCTTTTCTTCCTGTTTCACTGATCTTGGTGCCTGAATAGTTGTTTGTTTCCAATTTTCTCACTCTCTCACAGCTCCTGGACAGTTGTTTTTACTTTTTTTTAAATATCACAAAAGTTCTACAATCATTGCTGATGGGCTCAGCTTTGGCCAGCAGTGGGTCCACCTTGGAGCCAGCTGGAATTGTCCCTGTCTGTGTAGGGGAAGGTTCTTCCTTCCTCTCACAGAAGCCTCCCCTGGTTCCCTCCCCCTCTGGTACCAAAAACCTTGGCACATAAACCCAAAACACTGTGCCACTAATCCATCTATTGCATATGATGACACTAGGGAGGACAAAATTTACTTTTGTGAGACAATCTGCTTCTTGACTTTGTAGGATTTATACCAAACCTATGAAAATTAATAAACTGTGGAGTTATTAAGTGCTTCAGACACCACAAACTAGTACTTGCCTTGGGTTTTATGCCTAGACCTGAGGAAAAGGATGCAATAGGAATCGTTTAGAGTTCCTACCCTTTACAAACTTCTGCTCATTTGTAATAGTTTGGAAAGTATTCTGGAAAAATAATCTATCTGCAGCTGTCAGGGGAAAAAAAAAAAGCTCTTTTTGGTTTACTCACAATAGCTAAAACTAAAACAGGAAAAGTCTTGACTGTTTGTAGTCTTACAGTAAACTGAATAATCAAATTTGATTCCCTAGAAAAGATACTAAACAGAAGGCACTTGCCCAGGAGATGCATTTTAAGAGCTAAGCCTGGAGACTTCTTAGATCAAGGGAAACACAGAAATGCACATGAAATGTAGAAGCAGATGAAAACAGAACTAAACAAAATTAAAAACAGGATAGACCTACACTAAGTGTTTCATGGCAGTTTATGACATAAAAAGGAACTAACCACTGTCCCTATAAAATTGATTTTCCCATGTCCTGCCTCCCAGTGAAGCTTTGTCAGCCTTGGAAGAGCAGGTCTATTAATGTTCCACCCTAGCTTTAGCCAGTTTCATCAAATCAGAACAGTTTACAAACAGAAATATGTGTGATATATTTTGAGTTCTGGTATTCAACAGTTACTAATTCAGACATGCAGTAGGCAAGGTCCAAACAAAAATAAATATATGTAATCAGAGACGTCTGCAGGTTCTGGATTTTTTTTTTTAATTTATTGAAAAGGGTAGGATGCATTCTCATGCCCACTGGCAATGACGCAAAATTCTCCAAACCAATGGAAGTTTAACAAACACATTCGAACAACCTGGAATAGTATCTACAAGTTTTAAAGGGAAAAACTTGACTCAGTGCCAAGTACTGCAGCACAGTAAGAACTAATACTATTCCTCTTCCTTCAATCCCTTATGGTTTGATATAAACTCCCATATAAACCAGCAGTCAGTCACATGGCCTTTGCTTGGAGTTAGGTCAACACCCACAACTGTTTATTTTCTAGCTCTGAATTTTTATTTTTTTATGTTAAGCCAAGAGAAATAGCCTCTTCTCATTATCATATAACATGCATAGCAAAAACACCATCACAGTCTATTAAATTAAAACACTCAGCTCAACAACAGATGTCATGACTTATGGAGGTTTCTGAAGCTGAACGAATGCACATCTGGCCATGTGGACTGTGCAGCATTATATTTATGATTGTTTGGTGTGTGGCATTCTGATGACTGCAGGACAGCAGTGTGCAAAAGCCAGTTCTTGGTAGTGCAGGTTTTTTGGTATTTCATAGGTCACCTGCTAGGATAACAATAATAATTGCATTGGTTCTGACTGGGATGGAGTTAACTTTCCCCATGGCTGCCCTCACAGTTCTGTGCTCGGTGTTGGTGGCTACAAAGGTGTTGGTGACACCTCAGTGTTTTGGCTCCTGTTGAGCAGAGCTGGCACAGTACCAGTGCTGTCTCTCCAATATTTCCCCATTAGTAGGGTGGGGCAAGATCCTGGCAGGAGTCACAACCAGGCCAGCTGAACCAAACTGACCAAAGGGATATTCCATACCACAGGATGTCTGCTGAGCAATAAAAGCTAAGAAAAAGGAGGAGAAAAGGGAGCATTCACTATTACAACTTTTGTCTTCCAGAGAAACCACTACACATACCGAAGCCTCACTTCCCAGGAAGTGACTGGACATCACCTGCTGATGGGAAAGAGAGAATAAATCATTTGTTTTTCTTTGCTTCTGCACATTAAACTGACTCTGTCTTTACCCACAATTTTTCTCTATCACACCTTGTCCTGTTGAGGAGGGGAATGATAGAATGGCTTGGTGAGCACCTGGCTTCCAGTCAAGGTAAACTCATCAAAATTATACCATCATTAAAATTAAAATTTAAAAAAAAAAAAATTACTCTACAGAGATAGGTAGAAGAAAGGGTTTCCATCTAAGGGAAAAATATGGGAAGGAAACAAGGTTTTTTCTAATTGCAACAGACTAAGAATTTTCCATGGAGACTAAAAGCAAAAATGGGAGTGGAGAGCTTGCCTTTCCATCTCTCTTCTTACAACAGAGACTTGTCCAGAGGATAATGAAAATAGGCACCACTCTTCAAAGAAGCCTCTATCATGTGCTGTACAGAGATGTACAGAGATTAGTCTAAAATACAAACAGCTATTTAAATGTCTATGATGTGACTGTCTAGCAGAGAGGCAGAGGTTGAGGTCAGTTTGTTTGCCAAAAGCATACACTGGATAGCAGCCTCAGGCCAAACTTTCTCTCAGCCCTCGTTAATTCCCTGGTAGTTCCTCTGCACCAGGAGCTCTAGGCTTGCATATTTTTAATGTTTATACAGAAAAGCTTTGACAAGAAATGTTGAGGGAAGCTGAGGGCAGCATGTTAATCAGAAGCCTTGAATCACAGTTTCTTAACAGGTTAATGGTTGCAATATTCCGGGGTGAGTTTCTAGATCTGAGGAAACATTTTTGACGAAAAAGAAAAAAAAACCCAAACATTCCAAAGCTAGCACTTAAAGAAATTAAAAAGTAATTTTAAAAAAGAACAAACCACAAAAAAACAATTAATCATTATTTTTAAAACAAACAACTTTCTATCAAAAATTGCACAAAGAGCTCTCCTTTTTACCGGTGGTAAGCAGCAAGATCAAGGGCACACACTAACTGTGGGACCTGCCATGAGTAAGGCGTTGTGTGTAACACCCTTCCACCTACATGCACAATACTCTGGACACAAAACCTTCTTTCACAAAATCCTTAATAGTGACTCATGTCCTCTGACTGTCATACATCAGACCTGAAAGCCAGGACCTTTTCCTGAATAATTAACTTCACCTTACAGCAGACACCTGCTCAGGTGAATCCTCTCTTAAAAGTGTCACTGTCAGTGGGGGGATATATCCATATATCTTGAACCGGGAAATGGTCCATGCCAGTGGGGGCTGAACACCCAGGAATTGCGTGCCCAAGTGCCAGGTGGTTCATGCAGAAATGTTTGAAGGGTTTTTCTTCCAACAAAATCCCTCTACAGGAAATATAAAACCATGACATGTTCTCCACAGATAATGTGGACACCCTGTGTGATCGAATTGAAGACATCATTTCTCATCCTCCTTACCTCTGAAGAAGTGGGTTTGCAGTAGCCAGCTCCAAACACTAGATTTTCTAATGACATACTGGACTGGTCTGGTCCCGCCTCCAGGCTGCCTTTACCAAGCCATGAACCTTTCCCTGGACGAGCAAAACTATAAGGAGAAAAATTAAGAAAAAAGTAATCAGGACAGCATTGTTAGGGAAGAATCATTGTTGTCCCAGTATTATTTCCTTGCTTAGAAAAGATTTACAACTTTGGTGGGTTTTGCTTTTGTTTCTTTCAAGTTGCACTGTAAATTCATATTTTCCTTGAAAATGATCATTGTCCTGTGTGCAGTAGCTCAAGAAATGTGAATGAAGTTTGTTTTCCAAGCATTCAGTCCAGTGGTCTGAGTGTTATCTTTCACTCACTCCTTTCTCTGCTGTCTTACAGATCTTTTTCCATCATAACATCTCACCAACACAACCTTTCCATCTATCCACAGGGATCACATTCTCATCAGCTTGCACCTTGATGGATGCAACATCTTTCTCTCTGGCTTTAACCACATCGCCCTTCCTCTCTGAGTTGTGCATGATCTCTCCTAACCACCAGTATCTTTTCTAGATTATCCCAAACTTATTATTATAGATTGGAAGTTTGGTTCCCATTTCTCACTCTGCTACAGCATTAGCTTTCAGCACCAAAAGGATAAGACTTCAGCCAAAAAACTACATTTATTTTTTCCGGGTGCAACATGATTTCACTGTCATCCAAATTCTTCCTCAAAAAAATGACAGAATGTAAGTTGCTTTATTCTCAGTGCTGACTCTTGTGGTCAGTGCTCCCTTCTGGCTATATATGTACATTTCCTACTGAAGACCAAGAACCCATTAAGGATGGAATATCCTGTCTGGAGTTTACTCAGCATCAAGCCCACCAGAGTCCTGATGTGGAGCCAGGGGTCATACTTTGAATTAAACTGAGCAGCAGTTACACCCCAGTTAATGATGTGGGCTGCCTTTATATTCATTGGAGAGGAATTGGCATTTCCAGCATATGAGTCATCTCTTGCTGAAGCAGTGATACCAAACAGATCAGAGGAATTTTACCCTCCAAGTATTTAATTCTTATTGTGGACTGTAAAGAGAGGCTGGATGACTGCTTCATCAACAACTGGAGGTAGATGAGATAACCCCACTGTTAGTTCCTCTGATAACAAGTGCTGTACACAAACTACATCAAGATTTCAAGACGGAAATCAGGCTACTTGTGGGGAATGCAATGAGTCAAATCACCAACCGTGATTGCTAAATTGCGATGCAAGCAACAAGAAGGGTTCTTAAAAAACAGGCAGGCAAAGGTGGAACTGAAATAATGATCTGCAGAGAAAAAGGCAAACAAACTGCAGAGGTAATGCCACTGGCTTTGTTCTACAGCTTCCAGACTGGGATCAGCATCCACAGGCATCTGATGCACACCCAGGCATCCCAAATCACATCATACCCAGGAGACCTGGTCTCCTTGAAAGAATAAAAAACTTCCAGGATGGAGAGCACAAAAAACATCTTAAAATCATAATGTGCCAGAAAAGCCAAAGGAAAGTGCCATTCCTGCTGCAATGACTTTCCAATCCAAGATTATTCCTCTATGTAGATGTGTATCACATGGCCGCATCAGCTCAGCTCAAACTAAATCATTGATATCCACACCTGGTTCAGTTTTTAAGGACAGATTAAAGTGCTGAGTGCTGTACAGAAACACACAGAAAACAGAGAATCATAGAATCACAGAACATCCCACGACAGAAAGGATTCACAAGGATCACAGAAATCCAACTCTTGACCCTGCACAGGGCAGCCCCAAGAATCACACCATGTGCCCGAGAGCATTGTCCAGGTGCTTCTTGAGCTATGGAAAGATCCTTATATTAAAGGTACAAGACGAAAGAAACATTCAATAATATCCATACAAAAGGTGAGATTCTGGTGTGAAATAGAGTTTCTGCAAGATCAGAACGAGAATCTCAAGCAAAATTACAAATTGGAGCAGTTTCAGAAGGTTTAATGCAAATCCATGTCTTGTCTGTAGAAAAAAACTGCTGCTTATTATTTATAAATACTTGCAAAAAGGCCATTCCATAAGAGGGAGGATGGAGGAAATTAGCAAATATCTGTTCTTGCTTATGTATACTTTAATTTATGTGATCAAAGCAATTTCCAGCTGGTTGCTGCTAAGCAGCATGAAGCCTTTCCATGTATTTCCTACATGCACCATTTAAGATAAAAGTAATAAATAAATAAATAAATAAATAAAGCTATTTCCAACAGACAAGAGCTATACACTGCTGTGAGTAATTTCAGCTGTTACTGAATGATGTTGTCTGCTGTGGTCTGCTGGAAAGGCTCAAGAAACAGAAATAAAAAATGATTGCTGTGGTATCAGAGAGAGAAGCTTAAATAAATATTGTGTGCACATGAAAAACTCCTCATTTGAATATGAGCAAAGCTTTCAAGGGTTTAAAGGGAAAGGAGAGCACTTTTTAATTCCTTTTTTTATTTATTTATCTGTTGCTTTTACAACAGAAAAGGGTTTTTAATCTGTTGGTTTTATGGAAAGTGATTTCACATAGCACTGTAAAACAAAAACCTTTTTTTGGGAAACATGCCAAAACATCATCAGTCTGCTGAGAGAAAGTTTAAGTGGAAGGCTTACAAACTGCTGAGTCCCCCTAACGTTTTCTGAAGTACATATTGCTTGAAGAAAATTTTTATTAGCAATAACAGGTTAATTTGCGACCTTTTTTTTTCTTTTTTTCTGTATTTATTTCTTCTAAATATGAGAAACAAACATGCTCATTTGTATGAATCACAAACCCTAGTTATTTATGTGTCCATTTGGACTATCTATTTAATAGCACTGATTTAATATCAACATTTAGATCCTTATCCAGTATGATAACCTTAGCTTTTAATTGGAATCAGGATAAAAAAGGTTAAAAGAGCTAACGTGTGTGTCCAGGAGGATTACCATGGATGCAGAACTGTTAATATTTTCAGTGAAATGTTTTATGGGATATTTTTGAGCTGGCCTTTTGATGACCTTATCCATGAGACCAGGAGTGGTGAGGCCACGGCACAGATTGCCCAGAGAATTTGTGGATGCCCCATCCCTGGAAGTTTTTGAGGCCAGGTTGGATGGGGCTTGGAGCAAGCTGGGATAATGGGAGGTGTCCCTGCCCATGGCAGGGGTGTGGAACGAGATGATCTTTAAGGTCCCTTCCAACCCAAACCATTCTATATTCTATGATTTTATGCCATTTTCCTTCAAAGGAGTCTAAATTATTATACAGTACACTAAACTACCTTGAAAAGTCCTTCTTTTTTTTTCCTTTGTTACAGCCTGCAAGATTCTAGCAATTTAAATTTAAGACCTTTCTGACTCAGAGGTTATATTCAAGCAATTATTCCCAGCAGTCATGGTTACCTTCTATGAATCGGTGTCCATGACTTTGTGATTTATACTTTTGGCCTCTGTAACATCTTTTGGAATTAATTGCATGTTGTAATAAGTGCTGAAGTTTCTGGTTCTTTTTAACTTGATGTTGCAGAATTGAATGTGGCACCACCAGGTTCTCATATAGCAAAAAATATTAAATAATCATTCCCTGTTTTTTTATCTTCTGTGGACAATTCTCTTACATATAAATGAAATGACAGTTTCCTAGCATAAGAGATGGAATGGCCTTAATGAATGTGAATTCAGATGTGTTATTGAAGCAAATCAGAAAAAATACTTTAGGGAAGTTTAATAGAAAGCCATGGTCTCTTTGAGATTAAACTGCCCAAAAAATAAATACTTTTCTTTAATTTTTAATTTTGTTTTGGGGTTTTGAGACTTTTTATTTTAGGGATGGGGGAGGGTTTGGTTATTTGGGTTTTTTTTTGGTAAGCAAAACAATCTTTTAATGAATTGAAGTTTTTAGGAGAATGGGGGAAAAAAACGGGATCTGATTCTTGTTTGGAAAAAAAACCCAAACCTTTCTTGCACTAGATGAAATGATCAAACTGTAAAAAAACCCCAAACAATGCCCCCCTACTAACAATCATCACATTTCTAATGACAAGAAATTATAATCTTCTGAGTAAACCAGGAGTGGAAATTCAGGAAATTAACTTGTATCCCATTTAGGCCAGATCCTTGGAGAAACCACTTATTTTCTCTCAGTCCCTTATACATAAAATATTACTGCTTTAAAAATTTAAAATTTAAGTCAGTCTCCTAGAAATAGCATACTCAGGATTAAACCCTCACAGTCCCCACTACCATCTGTTTGCATTTCACCAGGAACTTCCTTTTCCTACAGATCAGGAAAATTGTAATGAAAACACTCCTTTCCCTCATTGTTTTAACTCAAAACTTTAATATAGCTTTTGGCAAATTACTACTGGCACAAGGCCATAGGCACATGGGGGATCTGTTATGTATTTTTGAGAATAATCTGTGCATGTTTACAGATTTTGCTCCTCTAGACATGGTTCTCTCTTACCTAAGAAGTTTCACTAAGGTTATAATCAGTGACTGTAAAATGTTTTGAGCATTTTGTGTAAAACTGATAAGATTTATTATAATAAAAGTTTAATGAAAATAGATATCTCTCCTTAGATCCCCAACAGAGTCGGGGCAGGGGAGGAATCTGGTTTGAAATCTTTAGTGATTTTGACTGCTGGAAAATGCTGGCTCATTTGTCCTGAACTTAACCTTAGTTGCTGTAAAATTTGAAAGCAGATAAAGCCATGTGGTGATATTTAATTTACTTTTGAATGGGATTTTTTTTTTTAATTGTCTCAGATATTGTCACGTTTTTCTTATGTGACTTCTCAGCTGGTAGCACAGGAGAATGGTATGTCAAAGTGGAGGTTTATCTTTGCAGATACATAACAAACTACCAAATAAAAGAAAATTCAAAGGAAAAATCATCCAGTTATTATAGATGAGTTCTAAAAGGACAATAATATAAACCAGTATTGTTCTAATAAATATTTTATGGCAGGAATAGCTCTTTATTGCATAAATATTCCATTTTATTTCTGCAGATTAATTTATTTGCAAACAGGGTGGAGAGGGAAAATAAGTGAAGAAGTTTAGTCCCCAGTATTACATTTGTGCAGTTTCAGATGGAAGCTGCCCATGAGTAGGAGTCAGCTACACTTCCACCTGCAGGAAAATGGACCTGCATAATCTGCACCCAGATTCAAGGTGCACAAGGCAGCAGAGTGCGTGTGTCATTTATAGATGGATCAGTTGTGCTTTTGAGGAACAGGAGGATGCCTGGAAGTATTATAAATGAGTTTAGGTGAGGTAAAACTGCTCAAGAATGCTCAGGGTTGGCCTAATTCCTCAGTGCAGTGAAGCAGAGAACTAGATCAGGGCTAGATCAGCAATCTTTAAATATTCTGTGTCCTTTTGATTCTGTTTTCTCTTCCAGAAAGAATGAGGTAAAGGCACATAAAAATTGAGTGTCTGTGTCTTGGTTGCTCCATCAACAAAATTTATAGTATATTATTTCCTCATCTCAGATTCCACCAAGATTTGTTATTTCTCAATCAGTGACTTGGATGTGGGCAATTAAGAATTCAATGTTAATAAGTAAAATCCTGAAAGACTACTTTGTTTTTTTCAGATAAACTTACGTGTGAAAGTGGGGAAAGGAATAGAAAGTTGAGGAGAATCCAGAAAGCTGAGAAAAATAAACCCCTTTCTTACCTAAGCAAGAGGAAACTGGTTTGCCAGCTGCCTGTGGATCTGCTTATCTGCAGTGATTTCAAGACTGGCTTTTTAAAATTTCCTATGTGATTTGGGCTTTTACTTTTGGGAAGCAGTGAAGAGATCTATGGAATTAATGAACCATGTTTCTTGTTTGCCTCCTAAGTGAGTCCAGCATAAGTAAGGCACTGTGCTTGCAGCATGCCTGAGACTAGGTAGACCTCTATGCCACAGACCTGCACATTTTCCTTTGGGAAAAACAGAAATATTTCTTGAAGTCTGAGCTATGCTGGAGCAAAGTTCCTTTCCTAAGAGCTGAAGCTGAGCTAATAAGCACGGGTTGCAGTTACAGACTGGAGCAGTTGTGAGGCTGGTGACAGGGAGCTAAGGGAGAAGTCAATGCCTCGGGCCAGAAACCAAACTCATCCATACAAATGAGAAAACTCGAGTCCAAATCCCCAGCTCCTCCTCCTCACCTTCCTCTTACAAGTGTCTGCTCACATTTAGCCTCTGGATGTTAGGTAAGAGAATGGAAGGTATTTAAGCTGTTTATGGAGGCCAGTGCCTCAGCACAGGAGCAGTCTCAAGCTTGAACACTGTTCCCTTTTTCTCGTTATCTTTTGACAGGCTCACCGTGCTCATCTCCTGCCACCCTGGGTAAAATGAGGTTGCCAGACGCAAGCCCTCAACTTTCCAAAGAGAACTGTCTCTTGTATCATATTAGGAGAGATGTGGCATCCAATTCCTGCTGTAGGTTCTGCTCTGCTTCTCCCATATCCCAAAAGCTCCATGATCTGCAGGTGCCAAAAGCGCTTAGTGCAGACACCACAGCCAGCACAGCAGCTGTCACTGCTCTTCCACAGCACAGCTCCAGCCCTGGTGTCACAGTGTCCCGCTGTGCCTGGTTGAAGGGTTTGGGTTTAGGGCAAGACACAGGTGAGGGAAGCAGTGTTTCAGGTCAAGACAACAGCTGTCACAACCACTGAGGCCTACATGCCACTTCTTCCCTGTAATTGCACTCCTGCCTGGAAAGCAAAGTCTTGGACTTGGTCCCAGGCAGTCCAGCTTCCTGAGCCACTTCTGGAATGCTTTTTAGAGAAGTCAAAGAACTCTAAGGGTTAAAGTAAGAGATTTTAACCAAGATCTGGCTTAGTGTTCTGTAAGGACAAGTAAAAGCCAAGCAGTCCCCGCCCTGTTGCAGAGGAATGCAGCTGCCAAAGCAGCCAAGAGAGGTGGCGATCCAAGCACCAAAGCATCACACCATGCTTCTGGTCATCCCACATCAACAGCAAATATGACTGCTCTGGAGATAAATGGGCCCACAAAACCCTCACGAGGTTCAACAGATCCAAGTGCCACCCCTGAGTTTGGCATTCCCAGGTAAGAATACAGACTGAGACTCATTGAACAGAGCCCTCTGGAGAGGGAGTTGAGGGTTCTGGTGGATGGAAAACTGGAGAAGAGCCAACAATGTGCACTTGCAGCTCAGAAAGTCAACCACATTCTGGGCTGCATCCAAAGCACCGTGGGAAGCAGGTCAAGGGAGGAGATTCTGACCCTCTGCCCTGCCCTTTTGAGACCCCCACCTGCAAGGCTACATCCAGCTCTGGAGTTCCCAGCACAGGAAACTGTGGGATATTGTGGACCTCTAAGAGCAGGTCCAGAGGAGGCCACAAAGGTGATCAGAGGGCTGGAGCATCTCTTCTCTGAGGACAGGCTGAAAGAGCTGGGTTTGTTCAGCCTTGAGAAGAAAAGGCTCCAGGGTGACATTGCACCACCTTTCAGTACCTAAGGGCAGCTTATAAAAAAGAGGGAGAGAGATGTTTGACAAGGGGATGTAGTGATAGGACAAGGGGAAATGGCTTTATACTGAAAAAAGAGATTTATTTCAGATATTAGGATGAAATTTTTTTACTGTGAGGGTGGTGAGGCCCTGGCACAGGTTGCCCAGAGAAGCTGTGGCTGCCCCATCCCTGGAAGTGTTCAGGCCAGGTTGAATGGAGATCTGAGCAACCTGGTCTAGTGCAAGGTGTCCCTGACCATGGCAGGGGGTTGGAATTAAAATATCTTTAAGGTACCTTCCAACCCAAACCATTCCATGATTCTGTGATAACAAAGCTGCAGATAAGTTCATTCAAAATCTACCTCACCACCTTCCTACCCAGCCTCTCACCTTCTCAATAAATCCACAAAGCCATTAGCAGTTACCATGACTTTGGACCCTGTCAAAAAGCTGAGGGTTATACTCTTTAGAAAAGTTGAATCACAAAATTTCCATCCAGAAGCCTGCAAAGGATCCCAGAAATATGAATTTCACTCATTCTCAGGTTGGTAAAAGGTGCGGGCTTCAAAGTCTCAAACCTAATGTAATATTTATTATATCAGAATTTTTAACCAGGACAAGCATCAATATCAAAATGTTCACTTGTCAAAAAAGCAGGAGGTAATGGAGGCCCCCTGCAAAGGTTCCCCCAGCAGGAGCTATTTGTGAGTAGGCATTACCCTGAAGGGAAAGGCCTGAATTGGTCTTGCTGGTTTTCCTCTTCAAATATAGACAATATGGAAGAATTTGAACAAGAGTATCTACTTTGTCAACAGAGCTGACAAAACATGAAAAGCTGAGTCCACAGGGCATATATGAGCTGATAGATGTGCTTCAGGCAAAGTGGTTTTCCAGGAAAACTTCAATACAGCAGTGAATTTCAATTTTATATAATTATTTCCAGGGTAGGTCTAGAACTGTTGCATTTACACGTCTATAGATATGTGTAGAAATAATATGCATACACACAAGATGTACCATGATGGGACAGTTCAAGGTAGCAAATGAAACCACAGTGAAACACTGCAGAGATATTTTTTCCATCAAAAATGTAACTATCCCCATGTTGGGGCTCTCCCCCTGCCATGTGGTCCTGGGAGAGGGGCCCTGGGGGACAGACACGGGGTTTCCCTCACCCCTGCTCGGCCTTGTTCCCCATCGGTTGTTTTGTGTTCCCCTGCGCGGGCAAGGACCCTCAGGTCCCGTGATTGCCTCAGTTCCTCGGCAGACCTCTGGCTATGCAGCTGCAGAAATAAACATCTCTCTGAAACATCTATCGAGAATCAGTCCATAGGTATTTCTTTTCATTGTCTGATATATCGTGTTGCAGTATCCCCACTGTAACAAATGGTGCTTAATGTGGGCAGAGCGATCCCCGATCCCTAAGGACAGCGACTAATTTGTGAGTAAACTCTGGATTTCTCTTCTTGTTTTTGTTTTGCTGTTCCATCTCTAAATTATGGAGGAATCGTGGAAAGACTCTTGGCTCTCCGAGCCACATATGGACATTTATCTTAAACTTGAAAAGATTCTTGAACAACGATTTGTAAATTTTAGCTTAATTCAAGCTCAAAAGGAACTGAAACATTTCCTTGCATGGTTGTTTAAGAACTTTTTCTATGTTTCTTGGGATTTAATTCTTACCAAAGTCTCTTGGAAGACTGTTTGGACACAGTTAATTTTTGAGTCAAAATGTATGCCGATGGAAGAATATTTTCGTGAATATTATTTCATTACCGAGACTGTTGAGCAATGTCAGCTGTGTCTTGGCAAAGGGAAGCCTGGCTCAGAGTCCGTGCAACCCAGACCATGTGGACCGAGCGCTCTCCAAGCAGCAGTGAGGCAATTCCCGCACACGGGTGGAGTGACGCGAGCTGCAGTGCTGGCAGCGGAGCCAGGCACGGCGGGAGCCCGCCTGGCCCCACGCAGCGCATGGTGAAGCGAGCCCCGTGAGAGAAGCGGCGCACGGGCGGCGGCCAGAGGCGGAGCAGAGCCGCGCCTTGCCGAGAAGCGCGCTGGAGCGGGGCGTGGGGGGGCCGCCGCTCGGGGCCCGGCCGAGATGAGGGCGTGGCGCCAGGCAGCAGCAGCGCAGCTGAGAGCAGAGGAGATGTTGCACGGGGACCTGAGCGGCACGGCCCGGCCCGGCCTGCGTGGCCCCGAATGCAAACCCGGGAAGAGTGCGCAGGCACGAGCAGCCCTGACAGTTCCAACACGGGAGTGAGCGAAAGCGAAAGAGAAAACAAAAATGCAGCGAGACAGAAAACAGCAACCACTCGAAAAAAGGAAAAAATCACTGTAGCTAAGGTTATAGGCATAGCAAAATGCTATAATGTTAAACAAAATTATGGTTTTATAACAAGATGTGACAACCAGCAAGACATATTTGTTCATAGAACTGCTATTAAAAAGAATAACCTTCAAAAATGCATCCCAAGCTTGGGAGATAGAGAGGTGGTAGAGTTCAAAATTGTGCAATGTAGAAAAGGGTTACAAGCAGCAGAGGTCACTGGGCCTGATGGTGTTTTTGTGAAAGGCAGTATATATGCTAAAAATTGTAATCATGTAAGACAATATCTCCATTATAAGTCCCCCCTACAGTCTCCCTTTCCTAATCCCACCTTTCCCTTTTATCCTATATCCTATTACCCTCCAGTGTATTCCCAATCCATTTTTTCACCCATGGTTTCCCTCACAAAACCCTGCCTTTGCCAATTGTTTCCCCAAAAATCTCTTTCCAATGCTGAGTGGGGGATGAAGAGGGGGAGGGAAGAAATTAACTATTGTTGTTTAGAGTTCCAACAGATACAAATAGAAGAAACCCTCTCCTGCCTCAGTTTCCCCACAAAGCATGCTCAGAGAGTCCTGTCTCCCTTCTGTCAGCCTTAAGATGTTCCAGAGAATCTGTTTGGACTTTTAAAGACTCAGGAGGGTGGCTTGTTTTGTTTTGAGACTGTCCTTGTTATCTCATGTTTATCCAGTTTTTCTCAATGTTAAGTTTTAAATCTCTTTTGTTAAAAATATACAGGTGAAATGTTGGGGCCCTCCCCCTGCCATGTGGTCCAGGGAGAGGGGCCCTGGGGGGGAGACACGGGGTTTCCCTGCCCCTGGTCAGCCTCGTTCCCCATTGGTTGTTTTGTGTTCCCCTGTGCAGGGAAGGACCCTCGGGTCCCGGGATTGCAGCAGTTCCTCGGCAGATCCCGGCCATGCGGCTGGAGAAATAAACATCTCTCTGAAACATCTATCAAGAATCGGTCCGTAGGTATTTCTTTTCCATGGGCCTCGTTGTCTGATACGCGTGTTGCAGTTTCCCCACCATAACCTCCCCATCCTTGGATGTGTTCATGGCCAGGCTGGATTGGGCTCTGAACAGCCTGGTCTAGTGGGAGGTGTCCCTGCCCATGTCAGGAGGGTTGGAACTAAATGATCTTTAAGGTCCCTTCCAACCCAATCCATTCTGTGATTCTGTGAACTGGGGTTTATTTTTCTCTATTCAATGTGACAGAAAAAAAAAAAAAAAAAAAGAAAAAAAAGACTTTCTAGTCATTCAAGTTCTATTGTGTTATTAAAAATAAAACTGATTTTATAGGTAATTTTTTTTTATGTTCCTAGTAAACTCCAGTGATTAATGACAAAAAGGAAAGTTCTGAGCTGTGGGCAACCCAAATAAGTTTTAATTGGCTGGTTTTGTTTTAGAGTACTTGGAACTGCAATTTATTTTTACATTGCTGTATTCATCCTGATTCATACTTAGAGAATGCATAATATAAAAACTCTTCAGGTTTGCAATATTTATCAAGAAGAAGATAAATCCTCACTATCGCACTTTAAAATGATTTTATGGGCTTAAGTAAATGAGACTGTATATTTTGTTGTCAAAAATCTTCATTCCACTGCAATAAATACCTGGTATACTTCACAAATGTCCACAAAATAGTATTTTAAAAGCTGTAGTAATCTGACTATGGAACAGTTGCTCATCATGTGATTTATGCCTAATAACAGTAACAAGGCTGTGCAACCCCATTCATTAGAAAGTAGTACACAACTGAAAACAGTCATTAAGCCTCTTAAGCTATTGTTCTTTCATCCTTGTCTATAGCAGAACAATTAGCAAATTATCTGATCAAAACTATCTGGTTAGAAGCAGTCTGTTATAATCCAATTCACTGTTTAAAAAGGCAACACATAGGAAATCAGAGATACAGCAGTTACCTGTATCACATCAGCAGAACACAGATATGTCAGTCTGGTCTGCTGGTATGAGACACATCCCAGCCACAGCTCACAGAACCACAGAACCTTAGAATGGTTGGGGTTGGAAGGGACCTTAAAGGTTATCTAGTTTCATCCTTCCTGCCATGGGCAGGGACACCTTCCACTAGACCAGGCTGCTCAAAGCCCCATCCAGTGTGGCCTTGAACAGTTTCAGAGATGGAGCATCCAAACTTCTCAAGCTCTCACCTCAGGCTCAACCTCTTACAATCCCAATTCATTCTGTGGCATCATGTTCAAGCAATGCCTTTACACTAAAGGAGAACTGAAGCAAAGTACCAAGTCAAAACACGAAACCTGAGGAAAATAGATTCTACAGGTTCATCTTCCTTTCTGACACCGTGCTCTTTGCACAATATTTGACAAACTTAAGATCTCTTGGTCATTTGGGAAACAAGACCTTGATGGAGTTAAAGGAAGCTGAACAAATCTGAACACTGTATTTTGCTTCAAGACCAAAGGAGCTCCCTCCCTCTCAGGCCTCTTTATCTCACATGCTGATAAGATTGGGAACTAAGTAAATTGCCAGAAAGACCTTTGCTTCCCTTCACCTGCTCTAAATATTAGAGGATATTGACCTCCAGCCCTGTTTTACTTGAAGGAGTTCTTAATTATTTTCTTGTCATTATGAATCAGATATCATAAATCACACCTAGACCCATGGCAGCTGGTATTACAGGGCTGCACAGCCAAACCTGATGATGCTGCAAAGGACAGATCCGGTGGAGCCTTATCCAGCACTGACTCCTGCGTGCCTCCTCCTGTGGGAACCCGGAGTGCAGAGAATACTTCTCTGCCTGTTTTGAAGAATTTTACCATCCTGAACAACACTGGTTTTGACCTCCGCCCTTGGAAACCAAATTATAAACTATGCTCATGCACAGAGGCCATGGATGAATCCAGCTGCCCTGAATGCTTTACAAATCATCAGAGAGGAAAAATGTAAATGCTTTTAGTTTCTTTTAGACTAAAGAGGACAAACAACCAAGGAGAACACAATTTGCACTTTCCTCATTACGGATGGGGAATAGAGAGATCAAGGCTAATCCAAATTCTTAACCTCTTTCCCAAAAGTTTGTTACTTTTTGATCCAACCCCCAGGAAGAGGCCTGTGTCAGAGTTTGGCTCCAAACCCCAATCTCCAGAGTCTCAGCCCAGGACCAAAAAACTTTAAATTAAATGATCCTCTCCACTTCTCCCACCCAATGAGCAAACTGTATGAGAGAACTCAGCAGAGGAACCTCCTCTGCCTTTCCACAGATATTCCTGTGCCCATTACCTGATCAGAGGCTGGTGTAAAGCCACCAGGGACGCGTGCACCGTGACGGAGACCACGGACAGGTGGAAATAGTCAAACATGACAGGAACGTGGTGGTGCAGCCCTCTGCGGGGGTGGAAGTGCAGACACAGCGTGCGGCTGCTGATCATGGGGATCGCTGGGACATCCCTCAGCCTGCAAGGGAAAGGGGTTTACCAGGGTTAGGGAAAGGCTGAGCTGTCACAGCCTGTAAAGTGCTACAGGCAGCAGACAGAGACAGCTTGAGGTGAGATTTTATCACTCCCTACCTTCATACGGGTTAACATAACTGAAGAGCATCTTGTGCTGTACTTGTGCCAAACAGAAATATTAATGCTAATATAATTAATAGAAATACAAAAAATGAAGAATATATGTAGAGTTATATATGAATATACAGTATAAAAGAAGAACAGATGTGACACAATTCTGGTTTTCCCTGGTGGTTGCCCTTGATGTCCAGCTATGCACTAGTAGGGACATCAAGATCTAAATAGCAGAAGGGAATGCATTTAGCAAACAGTTCAGATTATTTGAGTGAGGGACAGCACACTGCTTGTGATTTTCCAACAATCAGCTCAAGCAATCTGTGAGAGTTAGAAGCAGTCCTGTATCAGACACAGCTGAAAACATTCAGAATACCTTTCCAGATTGTCAATCTGAAAAAACTTTTTGGAAGAGGTCAAAACTCAAAAGAGAAAGTGAAGCAACTGACAGAAACAGTACACGTTGGATTAGATTCTCCATTTTTTTTCTTTTTCTTTTTAGTAAATAAGAGTCAAGACTTTAATTTAAAGTTTGTTTATAACTGTTCCAGAATAACCATCCTAGTGTGCAGTCAACTACATGACATCTGAGTCATCTATAAGACAGGAGACTGAGCTGTAAAGCTGGAGCATGCCTAACCACATCCGCCCAAGGCAAATGAAACTTCTAAAGAGGAATTATTTTACAGCATTAAAGATCCTTCTGAAGCCTTTTTTTTTTTCCAAAGCTAAGAAAACCTAAGAAGAGATGGTTGAGTGGTGCATGGTTAGCCCCAAGAAATGCTTCAATTATATTTGCAGAATATAATTTTCTAAAAGTCACTAGTTTATAGTAAGTCACACTAATCTTTCAGGTGATAATAGAAATTAAGTGTATGGGTTAGAGCACAATTTAATAACTTAAATGTTTCAGTTCTTTTTATTCTTGGCTGTAACTTAATGTTTTTCTTTCTTCAAGACCCATAAGCACTGACAGTCAAGTACCCCTCATCTGAGAGAACAAGTTTTCTCTTTTTGTATCTTGAAGATAACAGAAACATGTTCTTGAAATTTGTTTAGATGCTCTGTGGGTATGAATAAAATCCCATGGGGACAGTCTCAGCATGAAACACAGCTCAGATGCTTTCTCTGCACGCTCTACCACTCCCCATAAATGCTGCTCAAGTCATTGGAACACTTTTTCTTGATTCAGTGAGGCTAAATAACATCTGGGATCACACTTTCTGCTGTGTCTCAGGAAGGGATGCTACTCCCACTTCACCTGAGATCACAGAACCAAATTCAGCTAGAGGGAAACAAATTCTGTGGGAAAACTCTTTCCTCCTAAAACATAGAGGCAGCTCTGGTTCTTAGTAGAAGAGTACTTAGCATGTTCATGCTCCTGTCTTCACCTAGAAAATACTTCATCGCCTCCTGAGATGAATGCATTCCTGAGTCACAGACCCTGACCACATGGAGGTCTATGATGATATTCCTTTTAACAGCAGCAGAGATAGAGCAACACTTAGAACCTTTGAAAAACTCACACTTCAAGGAGAAAAAATGTTTTTCCTTTAAAGAGGAATATGAGATACACTCTTCAAATACAGAGAAGAGAAACAGGGAAACTTCAACACTAAGGCAAAGGGAAGCCTTATTAAAGCTCTCCCTTTTTAAAAAGGACTCATTTCATCAAAGTAATTTTCCAATTGAACAGGTCCCCACATTACCAATTGAGCTTTAAACCAGCACTTACTGTTGTTCACTATCAGTAAAGTGCAGGTCCAGCTTGAGCTGAAAGTCTGCCTCATTCAATGCATCTTCCACCTGCAGAGAGACAAGGTTACCTTTGTAAGTTGGCACCTACAACACAGAAGGCAAAGGTGGGTGGGTTTGTCTGATAAGAGCAAAGGCAAAACCACACAGCAACAGCAGTATGACAGCACAGAGACAGAAAGAAGCAAATGTGACAGTGAGTCGAGATAATTGCTGAAGGAGTCAGAGGGAACCAGAGCAGTCAGAGGTGTTATCTGCCCCCAGGTGCCCTGACATGTCAAAAAAATCACTCCAGATGAGGAAACAGAGAGCATTAAGCTCTGCATTTGTTGGATACTTGCTCTTTGCACACCAGGAGGCAGAGGAGCATTTCTGAGGCTGCTCTCCCTTGCCGAGTGAGCCTTTGTTTGAGTTATCTTGTCAGCTGAAAGAAAGCAAGGGTTTTCTTGGATGAGAAAGAGCCACAAATCCTTGTGGTTACCTTCCTGTAACTAATGCACATTTCAAACTTTACAGCTTAAAACATTCAGAAATGGCTCAAATAATTCTGGAAATTTCTTATCACTCATCATTAATCTTTGAGTTTATGTCTCAGCAAACCAAAGCTTTCCTGCCCCCTGGTCACTCTTTCAGGCCCTTAGCAGATTCATGGAGGTAGTTTGTCATTGATTCTCAGGTAGACCATTTTCCTTCCAAAATTCTAAGGCCTTTGTTGTTTTTAGAACTAAAACAGAAGTTTAACTTGTTGCATGGCTGAGCATGTGGCACGATTCTGCTCATCAAAACCGCTGAAGAAATCATGTGTGACTCACTGGTACCTCCATTCTAACTCATCTAACAGGTCCCATCAGTAAAATTGCCCTTCTTTTATTGTCAATAAAATAGTTTGATTGGATTTTTGGAGACAGTGCTGGGTCTGATAGTTCATTAGCTTCACCTGGAAAGAACTAAATTGGATAACACATCCAAGCTTGGCACAGTTAAAACTGTAATCAATGGAAATAAATAAATTAGAAGGGAAGAGGATTAAGCTGTCCAGCACTTTCTCATTCACTCCTTTGAAATGTCAATTCTTCGCCAAGAAAAATAGGTTTAGTAGAATAAAAAAATTAATTTCTAACAACCTAAATGGAAATATGAGCAAAAAAATACACATTTTATAACCAAAATAGTCTTTTTGTGTGAATATAAACATCCTTTATAGTATGACAGGATACAACAGGAGGTGCACAGGAATAAAGGTGGAAAAATGAAGATATTCTCTGTGGATATGGTGTTATAAGTACAACTTATTTTTACCCAATTTTTGCCAGAAAAAGGTGAGGTGAGATGTATGGTTCTGTCTTCTGTCAGTGACAAGCAACAAGAAGAAGCAGAGTACCTGCTCCATCCTGAGGTACCCATTGGAGAAGGGCAATTTATTTCTGTTTGTGCCTGTCTCTTTCCACTGACAATAGATATAGCTTAGAGAAATATCTTGATCTAGATACACTTGCATTTTAGATGGCTTTAAACAGGCAAGATGAACTCTGCTTTCCAAAGCTGATCATCATCTTCTTAACAACAGACCACAGACTACACTAAAAATGCACTCAAGCGAACATCAGAGGCATCTACTCTGCTCTGACAGGTAGGATTCATAAAATATGTAACATAAACTGTGTTAAGCCAGGTTTTCCAATGGTATAACTGCATCAACAATGTACAATATTTTTCTGTTGAAATAAGAAAATTGAGAGCCAAGGATGTGATGTGCTTTGACAAAATCCTGAAAGATGTTAAATTAAATCCCTTCTGAAGTAATGTGGCATTTCTTCTAGCATGGGCACAGGCATAGAGATGTGAGGGGAAAATTCCCACTTCTATTTACTGAAAATGTGCTTTCTCTTTTATGATTGTCTCAAAACACCTGGAAGCATGCCTTTCATTAAAAAAAAATTTAAAACTAGAAGATTTTTTCCTTTTTAATGAGTTGTTGTCACTAAAAATCACAGTTGCTGGCAGTGGCAAAGAAAGTAATCATTAGTGAAGCTACATTCTGAATTTAAACCAGGAATTCAGTATAGTGCTTCAGACAAAGCAAACGTCCTCCTCCTCCTCCTTCAAATAAAGGGATGAAATTTTGGGTCTGTGCCCAACACTGCTGAGCACCTGCAACTGCAACTGAGATCTGAGTGGGTGCTCAAAACAAGTTCCGTAGCTGGTGACACTCTCCCAAAACACCTTGAGGCAATGAGCAGATGCCTGGGAGACCAAGAGATACTCTTCACTGCATGGGGTCATGCAGTAAGGTGCATTTTTAATCCCCAAACTGTATTGAAATCAGACTGACCAGAATAGTGCAAAACCCCACCTAAAATCAATCACAGTTCTCACTACAGAGGTAACGTTTTCCCTTTTCTATTGGGGGTGTAAATATTAAGTGAAAATGGGACAGTTAATCAAAAAGTGGATTCTTCATGAGAGAATATCATTACAAGGCTTATGCACAGGTTGAGACACAGCAGAATTACTTACAGGAACTACTTGGCATGTTACTATACAGCTTTGATACCTGCTGGAGTTTCCCGTGGTTTCCTTTTTTCCACTTATTAGAGACATAAGACTCTTTACACAGGAAAACAACAAAATGGTCTTTTCGTAGCTCATACAGAAGAGCAGCTAATACTTCTCTCATTCCTTGGCCTCCTGAATGAAATAATATTGTCCTTAAATGAAATATTGGTTGCTTATTTTAGCATTAATAAGATTAATATAGTTCTGTCCACAGTTATTCTTTACAGACTGTACAATTTTCCAAGAGTTTGATAGACTATCTGATTTTTTTTTTTCTCTTGAAAAAGAGTTTTGAATTTTCACACCAAATTCCATAAAAAACTAGTCTGAAAAATTTATCTGAAATATAATTAGTGTTTGACTGCCTAGGCTAAGTAGTGTCCTCTCAGATATTCTGTAAAGGGTATTCCAGTGGGTTTTTTTAATACTTCTTTGATCTTTTAGAAGAAAAATCACAATTCATGAAAGAGAAAATAAAGATCCATCCCTGGAAGTGTTCAAGGCCAGGCTGAATGGGGCTTTGAGCAACCTGGTCTCGTGTAAGTTGACCCTGCCCTTGCCAGAGGGTTGGAACTAGGTGATCTTTAAGATTCTTTCCAACCCAAACCATTCTGTGATTCTATGATCTGTGTTTGTAAAAATACATTCATACTAAACAAGGAATATTTTTCTGTTCTGTAATATTCTATACACCCAAACTCCCACCTTGGGCCTCATAGCATGTGCAAAAATACCCCATATTCATCTCCGAGCACACATAATTTTACAGAAGGTGATGTCAAGAGTTCAGGCTGTTTCCTAAGTTCTGACTATCTTGCCAAAGCCCTGCACTCACAGGGAAATGCATTTTATTAAATGCTGTTCAAAATCTGTACAATAGGAAGTATTTGCATATGAAAAGTACAATTATTTTATACAATAAAAAGTATATACAAAGCAAAGTACTCCAATTTCTGTTGGATTGGCCTGGAATCAAGTGCATAATTTCATGTTTGCATGCTAATTTTTTCATCTTTGGTTTAGCTTTTAAGAGCTGTGATAATACTGATAACTGAAGCTTCCTGCATCCTTATGATGTACCTCCCTAATATTTAACCATTTAGCCAGTGTGTCATATTGAATGATCTGGATGTCCCTGATCACTTAAATTTCTCTGGAAAATACACAATCTAATATACTGTCATATTCCAGCCTGCCTCACTCTGTCCTCTCCCTGCTAAATTTTCCCTGAACAGGGCCAGCAAGAAAGAAGCCAAACAAGTTACCTGTTCCAATGTTTGATGAAAGAGGCAAAGCTTCTTCTCTGATAAAAAAGAAAGCAAAAGCTTATGAAAATAAATTAGAGTTCTTTGTAGCAACAAAGGCTGCCCCAGCCCTGCAATATGGTTTCCCTTGAATTCAAAAAATTTTGTATGCTGGGATAATATAGAAAAAGGCATCCAATAAACCAGAGAGTTTTAAAGCACCATTTATATGGTGAAAAGTATGTTCAGTGCCACTTCAAAGCAAATAATAGCACTTCCTTACATTTAATTCCTAACAAAAAAAGGAGATGTATTTACATATTTAAGCTTATCTGGAGCTTATGGTAGAGGAGGAAGGGGAGAATAAAAAAAAAATAGCAAATTACCTAATTTGGACATTCACATTTGTTTTGTTGTTTGGTTGTCTTTGTCTATTTGGGTTTTTTTGTCTATCTCAGCAAAACATCTCATCAGCAAAACTACCTGAGCACCAGGAGGAACAATGCTCCCTTAATATAATATTGGATAATTCCAGCTCTCACAGCAGAAACTGCATGGACTGTATGAACTCAATACTTCCATTACCCAGACTAACTCTTTTGTCTATTTATCATAACTTCTTCCATCCACAGAAAAAAACAGTGAACAGAACCTTCACCCTGAACCAAGAAAAATCACCATAGCACACAAGAGGCACAAAAAAGGATTCACATCTGTTGTGTGCTAAATAAATTAGGAGTTATGAACACAGATGATACTTAAAACACTTTAAAAATCTCTAGGTGTCTTGCCAATACCACATTGCAAGGATTTCATCCAACATAGGAGATTATGTGACAAAGATATAAAACTGTCACTGAATTGTTGTGGATATAGTAGTGGCACATTTCAGTCTCTCCCACATTTATATCAGATTTGCAAAGCTGTGGAGGACAAGACATCAAGGCAGAAAAAAAGAAGCCTAAGAGCATTAAGCAGAAGTGAATTGTGCTAATCTGCTCAATACAAAAAAATTTTTGCAGATCTTTATTTTTGTATTTGATTCTTTAGAGTGCCTTCAGCAACTCACCTGGAACAACAGACCTGTTTATCCTCTTATTCTACATCCATGAAAACCCAAAGCTATTGCATCATACAGAGAAGCTGACTTTCTCTGTGCAAAACCTCTCTGTAATTACAGAATTGGGCAGCTGTCCTCTTCCCAAGGGATCTCCTATGGAAAGCCAAGTGGTGCTGCACGCAGCACGTCAAGAGTCACAAGGAGTTTTAGCTGTGAGGAATCTTGTGGGCTGTTTTTTATTTTCCATTTTGTGAGTGTACAACTTTCCCAAATAATAATGCAAAAATCATCAGAAATCATCCCTGCTCAACACAGTGGAAACTGCTGTAATTTGAGGGGAGGAATATTTAGTCAGAAATATTCCATAGAGGAAGGATAGAATTAATATTGGATAAAGCATGCTGGGACATTTTCCTAACAAATATTGATAGACTTGCATTTAGTAATTTTTCATGTAAGCACAAACCAACAATTCTAGGGAGGAATAAATTGATGACACTATCTTGAAAAAAAATCAAACCAAAGCAAACCAGCAAAAAGAAAGTGGGAGAGAAAAGGAAGCATGTTAAGCTTAAATTAGGTTCTCAAGCTGTTTTAATCTAGATCTATATATAACACATATATATATGCTTTGAAATAGGGCAAAAAAGAAATTTTAAATCGCATCATGATCAAGTAGAAAGTTATACAAAGGACAGGTGAGTGTCTCTGGCTCCAAGTTCAACACACAGCACATGATACACTCTGGCTGTGTAGCTCATAGGGTCTCTTTTTGATGGCAAGAAGACTTTTCAAAGATGCTGTCATTGTGTTTCTTGTCACCACTGAGAGCAAGTACCAATGCCATACATTTTGTACCAGTCCTTGGGCAGGCAAAGCATGGCGATGGCACACTGGACACACCTGAATGCCATTCTGCTGTGATACTTTCTCCCCTTCCTATTTAAGTTTTCAGTAAAACAGTGCTCTCTGTGAAACAAGATTGCTCCACCCATGTAGCTCCTGGGAACAGGAATTGTGGCTGGAAGACATTGGTTTCACATCAGTAAGATTAAACTAACGGTGCTCTACAAGATGGGTGTCTCAGATCTTGTTCTTACCTTGTGGGGGTGCTCCTGTTGGCTGAAGGAGTGGATGGAAAAAGGGGAGAAGGGTCTTGGGATGGACCTATTGTAGTTGAGGTACCACAGAAAGCAAAGGGGTTGTACACGGACTTTAAAGAAGGGAGAGCTCTCCAGCAGCTCTCCCATGGACTCCTGCAGTCAGGAGCACCAAGGACAAAGTCCAGGAAACCTCTGAGGGAAAGGGACTGGGTAACTCTAGAAAATTTCAGTCACAAGAGAGAGGATGAGAAAAAAGTAATAATAATGGATGGCAATAGTAGCTGGTCCTAGAAAGAAGCAGCAGACTCCCAGTTTTCTCAGGTGGGGCTGGTCAGCACAGCTGTATAAAATGAGTGATCCAGTGCACAAAAGACAAATTATGTTCGAGACACTTGAGATTCTGATATACTGATTTACCAGTGTGTGTCAACATCTTTTTCCACTAGAAAGCCAAGGTGTAGCCTACTGATGCCTTAGGTTTTTAACTTTTATATTTTTCAAATCCTGTACTGCCTAGTGTGTAACTTTGAAATTTCGTGTGGCCTGTCAGCTACTGTTCTCTCATGCTTGTTAGACATAACAAACCCTCTCTAGGCTTGCTCTTCAAGGATATCAGGCCCCAAAATGTGTAAACTAAAAGCCTCTGAAGAGGAGGGACAAACTTGGGGTAATTAAACCATTAACTGAGGTTATCATTGGAGAATTAACCCTGATATGCAAATGGATCAAACTTACAAAAGTGTGAAGAACCTGTGACCCAGGGTTCATCTTGGGTGTAGCCTTTTGACTGCCCAGGGTGTACCTTTGAAGGCCCTTCAAATAAATACCTACTTTTATTCTCTTATTTTTGTCTAGTCTCTGTTTTTAGATGGCCACCTCAAGGCATCAGTTTTTTGGCACCCCAGATGGGACGACAAGGCTTCTGGAAATCTTCCAGACTGAGAAAGATCTGGCTCAGCTCCTCATAAACAGGCACGATGCAGAGGGTCTGTCTGACCTCATGCAGAGGTTTATAGTGTCAGCATTTACAAACAAATAAATCACAGGTACTGATGGGTACAGGACAGTCAATCTCCTTCTAATGCAGCTGCTGCTGTATTGGTCAGATAAATCATGTTGTTCCCTCCACCAGCTGCCTTCATTAGACCTCTGACAGCACATGGACCTCTTCACAACTTCTGAAATGGAGATACCTGCGCAATGCATACCTGAAGTTAAGTAAGAGGAATCCCAACCCTGCTGGTTTTTATGTGCATCCCAAAACAACTCACCCTTTCACCATCCAGAAGCAGGTGCACTCTGAAGTTCATCGACTCATTAAGAATGATCTCTTCATTTCTGTACAAAATCTGAAATATTCTGCTGTAAACGTTGTTTTCATGAACGCAGGCCGAGCAAAGGCTGGAATCACCTGCACAAAACACAGACAGACTCCTGGTGTAATTTCAGCAGGGAGATTATTTATTATCCTATGACTTCACTCCAGGGTTACCTAGGTAGTACTTGTAATAAACACTTGCATTCTCAATAATTAATGGTAGTAGAGAAGACTGTTATTGTGGGTTGCAGGTTCATAGACATATATTTAAAGAAAACAAATGTTAAACTGTAGGCAGGGTGGATTCCAAAATGAGAATACTTGATCCTGTGACAGCTCTTATCCTATTAACTTTCTTTCTAATAAAAGCTAAAGCATCAAATGCTTAACTCAGTGCACCCAGCACCATGAGGACTGTGGCTGTTCACCTGTGAAACCTCATCTTTTATCTGCAATGGGCATCTTTCAGAAGAGGGAGTTTTCTTGTCATCTCTGGTTCTCCCAGAAGTTACTACCTGGGAGGGGGGACCATAATCAATAGCAGATCTTGAATGTAAAACAGGAAGTGTAAAACAGGAAGACATCTTGTTAAAATACAGAAACATAAAAACATAGTCTTTGTTTTCAAGATGCCTTTGTAATCCTTCAGGTCCTTGGCCCATGTGAGAGATTCCAGTTTGGTCCACAAAACTGAGATAAATCTGAGGAACTCAAGAACCAAAACCCTGTAGCTTCTCCACATCAAATTCAGCCACTAGCTTCACCTGTGTGCTGATGTATCGCATCATCACAAATAAACATCAAATAAATTCAGATGGGATTTAGCCTTCCTAACTTTCAGGTGCCTCCAGTGTATGTATTTTGTTTTGGTTACAATGGAGCCTGTGGAATTTAGGATATCATTTAAAAGAAAAATAAGTTCATGCTTTATACTGAGCCAAATTTTTGCTTCAAGTCTACTGCTTGTTGAGCAATTCCCCTTTCAATAAGAGGAAAACTGTGACTTCCTGAGTTGTACAAACCCACATTGGAGGCAACAATTTGTACTACAGTGAATCCCTTCCAGAGGAGCCTGCAATGATGGTGTGACTTTTAAATGAACAACTGGGCACCAGAGCTAGGCACTTCCAAGGTGTGTCTTGGCTGGTAATCAGAATCCCCTGCTAATTCTACTTTTGTAACCCCAGAGCAACAAAGGTCTGAAAAATTTACTTAGAGCTGATTTTGTCCCTTTCCTGTAGGAATCTGAGTTTTTGAAATATAGTCCTTTAGCAAATGGTATTTTCAAGCTCTCCTGACAAGGAGTGCTTAAAAAAAGGTGTACCTGAACCAGTCTTTCAGAGAGAGACAGATCTATGATCATCATCAGGAAGCCAGAAGGCACATGCTTTTTAGAAAGTATAGTTTTTCAGAAGGTACTTCTGGGAATTTTTCCCTTTGAAGAATTGTTTTGGATCCACCAGCTGTGGTGAGATAAAAGTCCAGGGGCTGCTGGTTTGTCAGGAGTTTCAAATCAGGACAGGTCTATTCTGCTGAGATTTGTACATAATTTGCAGTAATAGGTCAGTGAGTCAAAACTGACAGAGGATTAAATATTTTATGAGATAAATTTTGGTTAGAGGGAATAAAAATAGAAGAATAGAAAGGACTTCAAAACAACCAAAAAACCCAAAGAAAAAGGTACTGAAGACAAGTAGACAAGTGAATGGAGTTTTGTCATTATAATGATTAATTTTGTGGTGCCAGTCTGCTGGAACTGGAACAGAATGGACACAAAAATATCTCAAAAAAGACAAACAAACAAACACATAATATGGGGCAGAATTGACTAAATGCCAATAAGACCAATAGGACTTGAGCTAATTAATTAGCAGAAGCATAGTGATGTCATCCAGGCTATATTAAAATGATTTTCCTATTACTGACTTTTATCAAGCACACCCAGGAGCAGCCCAAGTATTTCTTCCTGCTATTGGTCTTCCCATCCCCCATCCTGCACAATAGTTATGCATAAATCCAGGCAGCCTAGATAAATAAACATTTATTTTCATGTGCTACACCAGTTAGGCTAGAATGTTTCAGCCTGATTAGCTCTTCAAAAGCATGCAGTCATATTTATTTTAATTAAAACCTCATGATATTACAGACACTGCAAGAATCATATTAGAGGTATAATGCATTCTTACTCCTAGCTGGCAGACAAAGGAAACTTTATGTTATTTGATTTGGATATTGATATACTGGCACTCTTCTCAGATGGAAAGCTTAATCTCATTTTCTTTTCAAACACACTCCTGAGCAGACCACTCCTCATGTGTAATTGCTTTAGGAGCTGGATTTGCAAGGTAGCATAAGGAGTCATTTCTCTTCTTGGAAAGGTCAAAGCCAATGACACACTACAGTGTTTGGGGCTGCCTCAAATCAGAGTATGATGTTACAGGGCCAAAAATCACTGGTTTAAGCAGGGAGACCTACTTTGCAGATATCTGGCAGAGAACTACAGCAGATGAGTGACTAATCCTCCCCTAAACTCATCCATCCCTGCCTACTCAAATGGCCACAGGCAGTTTCTTCCCTCTTAGAGTATGACCTAAGGCTGCAGCAGGAATTTCCTCAGAGGAGAGCTTGGCAGTCTTGGCAATGCTGACAGCAATGCAGGGATCCTGCCTCTCAAATCAAAGGGGAATGACAACATCTCTACAGATGTTTTCCTTCAGGCTGCAGCACCTACTGGTGAATTCTGCGCTTTAAGGTACAGGCAGGGACCAGGTTACATCACTCTGCTTGAGCTTCTTGCACTAACTAGAAGTGGTTGCTGCTAAACATATCCTTCCTTAGCCTACTCCATGAAAGCACCATCATCCCAGAACCTTTTCCAAACTTCCCCTATTCCTGGGATTTCTTCTGAAACGTATGTCTCTCTAAACCCTAGGCATGTCTGCTGACAGACAGTGGCACTAAGGCTGGCATTTGTCACAGCTGCCACCATTCAGAGAGGGTTGCTGGCAGAAGACACAGCAGATGCATCCCATGTTCAGGAGACACAGCAGGTGCATCCTTGTGTTCACACAAGCACCTTGTCCTTTGGCAGAGGAGGGTGTGAGACAGAAGATCGGAACCATAGGTTTTCCCACATCTATTTCTAGCACAACCTCAGCTGTGCAAACATCTCAGCACTCACAGGCAGCCCAAAGGAGACAGGCACAATCAGTAGAAACTGCTGGGAGCTCCCATTCCCAGGTGAGACCTGGAGCTAAGAGTCTACTGACCTGCATTTATTCGACAGTTTCAAAGGCTTGAGCTTTGGTGAATACAGAAAAGAACTCTAATTTTGTGGTAGTGAATTTTTGATCAGTAAATTTACTTGTCAGGAGATTTATTTGGGACATGTACAGTATTCCTTAAGCTAGAAGGAATCCTGTTTTCCTGTCTCCTCTTCCTAAATGTCTATTCCATTTACTGCTTATTGTCTTTGGGTTGAATAGTTCTTTAATTTATCTGGAAAGCAAAAGAGCTCTCAGGGCTGTGAGAAACGTGGTAAGTATGAAGAGGAGAGTTGTGTTCCACAGGCATTCAGAGAATGAGGAAAGCCTGTTTATGCATCCTTCTCTTACTATTCTTACCATGCCATCCCACCATCATTCCTAAAAATTCCTTCACAGGTTATTGAAGAATGGCATTTTTAAAAAGGAAGGGGGAAAAGGCTCTTTGCAGTTGTAGGTGCTTTCATACACAGGGTACTTGCACAGACCAGTCACTATATCATGTCCTGATTTCCCACTCTCTCCATATGCAATCTTCCAAGCTTCCCCATATACACTCTAGTCTACCTAACTTAACTTTCCCATCTGGGAGTTTCTATAGATGGAGGTTTCTAAATATTATTGCAGCACATCATACAGAAATTACTCATCTCTTTAAAGATTCAGAGAGAGGTTATTTAGATCCTGGAAGCCCCTGAAAAATTCTTTCCAGATAATCTTACAAGAAAGGAATTGATGGATAGTTGACCTGTAAACAATTTTGTTACATATTTACAACCTAATTTAGTGAGAATAGAAACCATATTAATCTGACCACTGCCAGGACAAAGGCACTGAGGTGGGCTGGGTATGTGGATGTCTGAGAGAGGGGAGGGGAGGGGAGGGGAGGGGAGGGGAGGGGAGGGGAGGGGAGGGGAGGGGAGGGGAGGGGAGGGGAGGGGAGGGGAGGGGAGGGGAGGGGAGGGGAGGGGAGGGGAGGGGAGGGGAGGGGAGGGGAGGGGAGGGGAGGGGAGGGGAGGGGAGGGGAGGGGAGGGGAGGTGCAAAGCTGTGACAGGGACTCAAATTTTCCTGATTTTCAAATATTCTCATTTGTGTCATTTCCCCCAAGAGAACCCTCACACCACTCCCATTACTGTGAGGAGAGGGAAACATTTCTAGGGAAAAGTAATGGAAGGTGGTGATAATATTCTGAAGGTCAGAACTGTTCCCCTGAACTTTCTGTGATCCTAATACACACACCAGATAGAGTAGCACTCCTCCCAAAATCCAGTGGTCAATTATCCCAATTGTTTTCTCCAGGTAATCCAAATTACACATTTTTCAACTCTGAGCATTTATAGCATAATTTCTCTGCTTTCATCATGCCTAAATTATATCAATTTCCTTCAAAATTCCTTTATTTGAACCCTTGACTCATTTTTTTTAACTGATATAAAAATGGTTTGAGAAGTTTCATGATTGTTCTGTATCAATAACTCTCCCATGGAGCAAACAATGACACATGCATATCTCAACCTCTCATTTCTGCCAGGGAGAGACTCTGAAATGGCAAAGTCTTGGTGTAGATGCAACTTGATGATGAATGGTTTTCCCAGAGCCACCAGAGTCACATGAGCCCTTGCTGTTTGCAAAGCAATAGAGCTGGCTGGTTCGTATGCCCTCTGCATTCTGTTTGCCATGTCAGTGACTGGAGTGCCCCAATCTCGCCACCTAGAATCTTTCCATAATTACATTTCTAATTGTGCTTCCTCATGATGTCTCTACCTGCCAAAGAAAACTGGAATGAATATCAACCAACAACCTTTTCAAGGATGGTAAGCACCCTAGTCTGCAAACCCAGATTTGCCCAGCAGTATTAACCTCTGAGAAGTAATGGAGGTTTGTTCATAGCTATTTTTTCAAGGCTTGAAAACATATAAATTCCTCATAGCACAGCCCTTAATGAAGAACTAGTGCATGAGGGAATGCTTCTCTGATAGGAGGATACCTTGAAAGCCATGAGTGAAAGACAGTTTGTGTTGGAGAGGCTAGAAAAGGAAAGTTAAAAATTCCTTCATTACCTCACTTCACATTACTTTCTAGCTCTGCTTCCAACAGGTACTAGAAGCATGAAGAAAGCCTTGGAATTCGTTCTTTGGTTTATTAAAAGTTTACTATCTTACTAAGAATAACTTTTAATAGTGTTAGATTTCTCCACACAACAAGGAGTGTGAGACTTAAATGAAAAGTGAAAAATTTGTTTCTCCAAAGGAAACACATTAAAACCTCCTGCACAGCAAATTTTATCCTACACAACTTTTGTTTTTAAACCTATAGGTCTTGGCTACAGAATTTCAGGGGGAAACAACACACTTATACCCCTCTGTACATTTTTCTTTCAGTATAGTTTAACTTCTGGGTTTGACAAAGGAAGAGCAGAGACAGGATTTACATGAACTCTGTCCTCTATTCTGCAGCCCATAAAAGTATTATTAGTTACTACTTTTTCAAAGTAAGGAAGGAGGAACTGTGACAATTCAGTTGCTACACGCTGCTGCTGAAAACATTACATTGCTTCCTATCCCCAGTGCAAGGCAGAGAACAAAGAAAGTAATACTTTTTTTAATTCTAAATATAAAATTACAACTCCCAGCCTTTTAGAAGGACATCTTCAGTTTTGCAACCAGCTCTCTCTAGAATTAGCTCTCTGCAGTTTCATGAGCACTGTGGCAGAGGTCTAAAATAAATAGGGAATGCTTATACAGTCAGGAAAAATCCATATGGAAAACAGATCTAGCTTCAGATCGAGCCTCTTTAATGTCTTTATGACTATAGCACTGGAAATTAGATAATTACTCAAATGCTGGCAACTTCTTGAATCTCTCTTGCTATCTGGGAAAAGCAGTATTATTATGCTGCTATTCAGATAAATGGAAAAGCAGGATTCTGCTAAGTTTTGCTTTAATGAAAGAGATGCTCTTCCATAATGTAGGGAAATCAAGATACTGCAGCTGTAAAAAGAGCTTTACTGTAAATATTTCTTTATAAATAACAGTGCACACTTAAACATTTCTATTTCAGCCTAATTCATGGCCACAAGAAGCCTGTCATAGCCTTTATACTTGTGTTTCCACACAGAGAAATCCCAGAGGCAGATGATACCTTTAACGGCAGATGGGTTCATTCTCCCAGGTCACTCGTGCACAGACGGAGAGAGGGCACTGCAAGGCACTCACTTGAGAATGATCTGTGAACATTTTGAAACTTTCCTGCCCACGAACCTTATGTTGCTGCCCACACAGCCATGTGGTGTCAGCGGTTCATGTGATCTCTCTGAATATGCCTCTGTGGAAAACCAGCTGTTGGTAAATCCCAGCAGAAGGCAGTTTGAACCCAGCTACATGTCCTTGCCCTGGAGCCACTTGGAAGAAATCACACAGTCAATTAAACAGAGGTGAACAGGGAGGGTGACAATAAACAGGTAGAGGGAGTATCATAAAATAATCACAAAATCACAGAATGGTTTGGGGTGGTAGAGATCTTAAAGACCCTTTAGTTCCAACCCCCTGCCATGGGCAGAGACAGCTTCCACTATTCCAGGTTGCTTCAACTCCATCCAACCTGGCCTTGAACATCTCCAGGGATGTGGCATCCACAGCTTCTCTGTGCAGCCTGTGCCAGAGCCTCACCACCCTCACAGGAAAGAAAGTATTTCTTCCTAACATCTAATCTAAATCTCTCATCTTTTAGATTAAAACAGTTGCCCTTTTCCTATCTCTAAGTGTGTAAAAAGTCTTTCTCTCTCTCTTTTTTAAGTACTAGAAGGCTGCAATGAGGTCTCCCCAAAGCATTTAAAATCTCAGTTTAGACTATTTGTAATCCACCTACCTGTAATTGGAGTGATCTCTACAACACACAACATCCTGGTTGGTACTGCCATAAACATAACCCAAATCTATCTCGTGGATGACCATCTCCCTCACCCACCCATCCTCATGCTGTCTCGTTCCTCGTCCTTTACTATCTGAAATTCCCACTAACCTCACAAGCAGAGCTGGTTCTTGCTCAGAATCTCTACAAAAAAAGAACAGATTTTCTAAGGTTCCTTGTCATCTCAAGTCTTCTACTATTGTTGGAATTCTTAAATACTTGCAGGTCACACTATTTTGGTATTTTTAGAGGAAATTAAGACATGTAAGTATTCTTCATATGAACAGTAGGCCATCTTGCCAGAAGCTAAGCAAGCACTGTGCTGCAAAATACAAGCAAAGAAGATCATAAAACCTTGTGCAAATATCCCTGTTTATCTAACTTTCTTTTTTTCCTTTACCATCTGTTGGAGCCATATGCCTTCTTAAATAAGTGCTAATTATAGGTCTCCACCAATACTAATCAAATAGTGGCAACTGTTGCAAACTTCAGCTGGAATTTTCATTTCTCCTTGATAAAAATCCCTCCAAATCAGGCTCTGAGAGGGTTGCCTTTCTCTGGTTTTCTGGACTTAGGTATACAGCAGTTAAAGCTGTCACACTCATGTCTGTGTTAAGACAAGGGAGTTATTCGTAAGAAGCTGGGAAAGTAGTAAGAGCCAAAGCACATCTGCCACCAAGCACATTGGGGTGACTTTGGGACAGAAAATGACTGTGTCTAATAAATACCCACTGACACATTCTGTAGCAGAGCTCTTGGTGATTTAGGTTTTCCTTCACTGCCCCTGTGCTGCTGCAGTGAGTGAAAGAGAAGAAAGAAACAACCCTGTCACAAAGTCACCTGGCTTTTAGCACTGAAGAACTGGAGCAAAGATAGATCCAATACTAAAATTAAATTCTGGAAGAGAGATTCTAGCCTATTGAGAGAACAATATGACTCCTAATGATCTCAAAAAAGACGAGACTTCACTTTCATGTCCAATGAGCATTTGTATAAATGTCCATTTGTATAAATGTCAATTTGTACCATTCAGGCAAATGCAGAATAACTGCCTCCAGTGTCAACGTTATTCTGCATTGCTGTGTAATGTAAAAACACTGAAGGATAAAAATTAATCCAGTCCTAAATATAGCAAATGAAGAGTTGAAGTGCCTTTTAAAAACCCCAAACACTAAATAGCTCTTTCAGCATCACAGGACTCTGTCAATTTCAGACTGTTGTACTGACCTTCCAGGAAGTTAAGATCTATTCTAGCAGAAATTAATAATAAAAGAAAGCAAAATAAAAGAGAAATTAAAATAATATGTTTTTAATTCGTTCCCATCAGGTAGAGACTTATTTCCCATTATAATCACCAAGACCTCCTTGTGTGAATGAGTGGTGCACACAGAAGAAAGAAATCACTTCCAGAATTTCATTCCAACTAGTCTTTTCCTCTGGCTACCAGTAGTAAGATTCTCTTCCACTTTTCTCACCACTGTTCACATAATGCTTTGGCAGCTGGGAAACCACAAATGTTTATAGGTCCAGAAATGGAAGAGTTGAAATGCATATATAAAAGTGTGACTATCTGTACTTTACAGACAAGCATATATATTGCATTAATCCACTGGTTATTCCCTCAGTGTCTCACAGTGTATCTGGCACCATGTCACCAACACAACAGCTACAGATTCAGAAAAAAGGTCCTGAGTTAAAATCCCAGACCTTAAGTGAAACTGGAAATTAAAGATTTCCCTGATGTGTCTGTAACACTGTCAAGTCCTCTTTTAATGGTACAGATTGGGAACTAAATGCTTCCTAATGTGCTTTTTCAATGCCTCCTGTGTTCAAGGAGGTGATAGATGGAAGTTGTACATTCACCAAGCTTTTAACTTCAGGACTTTGGCCAGTTGCACTTTACTCAGAGGGTAAATTACTTTGTATTGAACATGTAAAACATTTTGTGACAGTCTAATAAAAAATATGAGAAGAAATCTGATTTTTCAGAGGTAGGATGTAGTTCCTAATATTACACTCTAAAATAAAACCCTGAGGACTCAGAGTGAAGGACTTCAGACTTCCACTGGAAGAAGCCACCAACTCTGGATCACTAAATATACAAAAAAGGCTTCAAGGCCCTACAGATTTTTTTTCTCTCTGTGGAAAATACCAGTAATGAGGTATTTCATATCTTCTCTATGATTAATCCTCAGAGTTAATTTAGATACAAGAAACCTGATCTCTCAGCTGTAGCTGCTTCTGCTGCAGCAGAGGGTCTTTCATTCTACAGCCTGCCAGTTCAATGTACAGTGTGATGTCCAAGGTGAGTTTGTCACACCCACACCTGCAAAGGGATACCTCCACATTATGTTTTTCCTCCACATTCCACTGCACCTGTACAGATCCCTTGCTCATTCAGGAGAGACCTGATCCTACTTCCCAGGTGGTCTCTGATTCTGATCACTAGATTTGGTATTTTTATACAATGGGAGAAAGGGTAGAAACACATCCGGCTCCTCACCTGCCCATAAAAAGCTGGAAGAACTCTACAAGTTCCCAGGTCAAGATAATGTGCTCTAAATTAGATGTTGCTCTTCTGATGCAAATTCCTTCTACAAATTACAATACATTTCTTGTTCTGGAGACATTTCACATGTACAGCACTGGTTTCTCAAGGTGTCTCAAGCCTCCAGAAAGGCAGTGAATGTGATGGAGACTGGCAGAGTCAGAACACAGGTAAGTTGTGTCAAGTCCTCATGTTTTCAGCACAAGTGTCATCACAACCTTGAAGCTGACAGGTGTCAGATAGTTAGATACTCAAGCAAAACTCTGTAAAGACTATTTTATGTGCTTTCTAAAGAGGCTAAAGGAGTAAAAATTTCTCCTAAATACTAACCCACACACACACAAAAACGATTTTTATTTCCTTTTGGTGTGAAACAATTTCTGTTAAAAGTAAAGCAAATATCCTTCTGAAGTAGCTTCCAAATAAGTAAACCATGTTGCTAATCTATCACAGGAACTGTTTCCATAAGCCATAAACTTAATTGAAACCCAGAATGTTCTTCTGTTTGTTTTGTATCCTTTAAATATGCCTTTGAGCAGATATTTTAACTTCTTATCCAGCTGAGACATGAAATTGCTCCTTTCCTAGGTCAGCCAACTCTTGCCTGATTAGTGATTTAATTGCTGTCTATACAGCTCAGTACAAAAATACAATAGTTTGTTTTTTTCCTTATTTATTTGCTTCTCCATTGTTTCTCCAATTAGATTCCATAAACCTCTGTCACTGCATTGGTAATTTTTTACTTTTAATTTTTTTTTTAACTTTTTTGCTATGTACATTTTCTCAGTTGAAATCCTCAATCTTTGTCTGTATCACGCAGATATAAATCAGCAAGAGACTGATCCTTCTTTGTCAAAGCATGTCAGGCGAGAGCCATTTGGGTTTCTGTCTAGGTTTTCACTAAACTGCATTACTTTTCTCCTTTCCTGAAATGTGCCAAAAGTATCATTAGCTGTCCTCTTTCTTTGGATTGTTTTTTGTAAGACCATTCATTGCCTTCAGTCTGAGTTAAGGGTCACTCAGGAAAAGGATCTGTTATTTCTTTCTGAACAGTCTGGGTTTTATTTGGCATAACCTTTGCATACACATCATAGTTCTGCAGTGAGTTCTTAAATGGAGTAATCACCATAAGATAAAGTGCCTTGAACCTAATCCCACCTGCCTTCCACAAAAAAAACCCATCTAAGACTTTGAATTGAAATGGGCTAAATCCTGTTGATCCAAAATATCTCATATGACTTACCCTGCATTCAAAATTTTAAATGCCTTTACCTCTCCAAGTGAAACAAAGATGCCAAAAAAGGCCTTATAGCCACTATAGACAGTAATCTTGCCCAAAGTTATGCTCAGCTCCTCAAGTTAATCCTGAAAATCAATGGCAAAGCTGGGAAGAAACTCATAGAATGGTTTGGCTTGGAAGGGATCTCAAAGCACTCAGATCTCCAGAGAAATCTGGATCCCTGTGCTATCCTCTTGAGAGACACGGGACAAATAATGAGGCAGCTCTGTGCCTCAGTTTCCCACCTATTAACTTCTCCTTTG
Organism: Aphelocoma coerulescens; assembly: GCF_041296385.1. Classification (NCBI taxonomy): domain Eukaryota; kingdom Metazoa; phylum Chordata; class Aves; order Passeriformes; family Corvidae; genus Aphelocoma; species Aphelocoma coerulescens. The sequence goes on from NC_091015.1 coordinate 162,940,980, forward strand.
CTTTGTCTCCCATTTAACCAGTTTGCACTTGGAGAGCTGAATGTTACTTCAGTATTTACCACACTGCTTTCAGCTGCTGTATCTACCTTGGCTGAGAAATGCTGCTGAGCCTGGAATGCAAATCCTTTATGGCTCCCACACAGGATAAATTGTGCCAATATTTCCTTAGATTTTTTTGCCTAGTGACAATCATACTTTTCTTTGTCTAAATTTATCCATCAACATTCCCAATAATTTTGAAAGTAACGATTCCAAGCGCAGCCCATGGAGACAAGTTTAAGCTGAAAATATTCAGGACATGATTTGCAAGGTTTAAATTGAAGTCCATTTCCTGGAGGCATTATACCTTCTTACAAAGTTTACAGAAGACAACAGGAGAGACTGTGTTGCAGCTGCTTACAGCTAGCTCCCTTCCTAGTTTTTAAACTCTTTCCCAAAGAATGATAGTAGGAATAGTATATATTAAAATGACATAACTTTGGGAAAAAATTATCATTTCTGCTGCTGTAGTTAAAGAGAATTCAATGGTAGGAAGGTCTGAGAGAAGAACAAATACTGGAGATCCTAAGTAGAAAATATTCCCAGAATTGCAGAATCACAGAATTGTTAGGGTTGGAAGGAGATCATCTAGTCCACTCCCCCAAGGCAGGGTTACCCAGAGCAGGTTGCATAGGGACTCATCAAGGCAGGTTTTGAACGTCTCCACAGAGACTCCATGACCTTTCTGGGCATCCTGTTCCAGTTCTCTGCCACTCTCAATGTAAAGAAGCTCTTCCTCATGCTGAGGTGGAACTTCCTGTGCTTTAGTTTATGGCCGTTGCTCCTCATCCTGTCGCTGGCCACCACAGAAGAGTGTGGTACCATCCTCCTGGTACCCACCTTGGAGATATTTGTTTGTATTGAGTCTCAATCTTCACACTAAACAAGCCCAGCTCCTGCAGTCTCTCCTCTAAGAAAGATGCTCCAGACCCCTCATCATCTTTGTGGCCTCCACTGGACCCTCTCCAGCAGCCACTTGTCTTTCTTGTACCTTGGAGACCAGACCTGGACACAATATTCCAGGTGTGGCCTCACCAGGGCTGAGTAGAGGGGCAGGATCAGCTCCCTCAACCTGCTGGCCACACTTTTCTTGATACATTCCAGGATACCTTTGGCCCTCCTGGATGACAGGACACACTGCCAGCCCAATATTGCACTAATAAGGAAACTACCCATGTAAAGAAGGGTAAGAAGATTCAAATCCAGTAGAAACAATGTCTCTTCTCTTTTCAGTGCTTTTACAAATGCCTTAAGCCAAGATGTTGTTTTCCATTACCCAGGGAATAGTGATTTAGGTTAAGCTTGTTCTACAGATATTAAGATGCAGAAAAAAATTACAGTGCATTTTGAATAAGGTTTTTCCACATGCCAATGTCCATGCAAGGTCAGCTGTCCTTGAAAATGAGAGCTATGGGAAATCATGTAAGAGCCCATGGATATGAATCATGGGGAAAAGACTAAGAGTTAGCTTGTACTTATTCAAAATTAATAAAGGGAATGTAAAGACTTGAGGGGAACATTTCATGCAGAAAAAGAAAAAAAGACAAACTTTATGCAGACAGATTTTTCAAGATTTTCCATCCTGTTAACTCTACCTATTTGTGAGCCAGCCCTGGTAGCAATGATCAGAGCTGGAAGGTGTCAGTGGGAGCTATTGTGAAACCCCTTAACAAAATAAACTTCAAATATGAGACAAGCACAGTCAGATAAGGTGTTTACACCAGTGTTTTGAGAGGATTTTGTGCTCCTCAATATATTTTAAAAAGTACAGGGTTGAGGACAACATAAAACCATGGGCCAAATTCTAACCCTGTTCCCTGTTCCAATGACCTCAGCACTAAACTTGAAGGTAGACACAACTATTCCAGCTTTATCAGATACTTGCTCTGGGGTTTTGAGTAAATTACAAGTGACTGGATTAAAATCCTGGCTTCATGTTCCTAAAGCTGGATCATTAATCCACACAGAATCACCCAGTACTCTTCTATACCCAAATCTGGACAAGGTCTCCCAGTTCTCTGAAGCATTATCCAGCCAGCAGACCTTTCTGGAGCAAGAGATGGTTTTCAGAAATTCAGGAGTTTTGAAAAAATTATCTGTTAAGTAATTTGAAAAAAAAAAAAAAAAAAAAAAAAAAAAAAAAAAAAAAGGCTCATTTTTTCTTTGCAAAAAACCCCATTCTTCCTCTGTTTTTTCTTAGTTGCAGCTGAAGTTCTACATAGTATAAAGGCAAGGAGGTCCTTTCCAAAATTGAATCCTGCAGAAACTGTGTCTAAATCAGCCAGAATTACGGCTGAACAGCTGGCTGAATCTTGATTTCTACAACTGGATGAATAATTTAAAGCACACTAACATCAACACCTGGTAAATGTTTCTTTAATCTTGTTGCCATTTTCTTCATTTCTCTGGCTGAAATTACTCAGATTCAACTGGTTTTCTTTCATACTTTTAATATGGACTTTGATGTCTTTTTGAGAAAATGCTCCGTCAGGCAAGAACTGCATGTGCACCAGTTTCAAGATGATTTCGTGTAAAGCTGGGTCAGCACCTCTGAAGAGAGCTTGTGCTGGAATGGCAGCTCTTTCTTCAGTGCAGCTGTGCCTTTCCTGCTTGAGAATGCTCTCGAGTCATTTGCCATTGGGTCACTTCTGGGAACTCTCTCAAAATATACCAAAAAGGGATGGTTTTCCACTCAAGCCTGCAGAGCTGAAAAAGCAAAAACTGCCTACTAGAATGGTTTTGTTTCTTTCCTGCTACAATTATCTAAGATGTTTTGTAAGACTGAACCCTTCCTAGCTGAGAATGGCTTTTCCCTTCATGCTGTTCCCTTTCAGCAGCAGTTGTATATTAAGGTCTACCTTGCACTCAGTTTGTCTCAAGGCTTGCAGCAAGGATCTGGTGAAAAGAGACACTTTGACCAACTCATCCAGTCACAGCTGTTACTTCTCTTTTAGCTTTTCACTCCACTTCTGACCTTTTAAGTCAAGGATGCTGCTGAGGTCCCCTTGGCCTGTGCTGAGCTACGTTGGCAGAGATGGGAGTGATATCAAAATCAGTGCCTTAAATGTGAGGTTTGGGTCAGTGGAGAATAATCTTTTCAGTGGACTATAAAGTATGTTATGACTAATTCCCATAGAGATGTTGCTCTTTCTTAAACTTTTTGGTGAAATAGGATTTGATAATTTCTCATTTGTCCAAAATCACCACCAACATACTATTTTACCCAGTCCCTCATGTTGGAGCAGCCATCTGAATCAAGAAGTGTAAGTGAATGCAATCAAACTTCTGTGCAGGAATAGGTTGGCTGCCTCATGTGTCTGCATTCCCCCTTTTCCCCAGGCTGCTGATGGACTTAAAGCCTTGAAGAACCAGGAGAGGGTTTTATCCTGTTTATCTGTGAGTATATTCTACATCACAACTCACACTACAAAGCACTTATTTAAGTGCTATGATGATCACCCTATATGAAAACAAAGTACCTCTTCCCACACTTCCCCAAATGTGTGTTCACCATCTTCTTTTGCTGTGCAAGTCATCGGGATTTTGTTTGCAATCACCAGGCAAGTGACATCACAGAAACAGGCAAACCCTCGATTCCATTCAATTCACTGGAGTTTTCATTAATTGGCTGGATAATGGGAATGCATCTCCTCAGATACCCCCACAACCTTCAGCTGAACACTCATGCAAGGAGCCCTCCCTCTCCTAAAGGTGCTTGTCACTAATGAGTCTCAGCTACCTTGCATAAGCCAATTTCCCCTTCCACATAGCAATTATGTAAATGAAGGTGAAGTTCCTGATAAGTTCTATTGGTTCCATTTGGCTCGCAATTAAAAAGAAGAAAAACATTAAAAAACTTTCATTTCAGTCTGGGGAAAGAACTGGTTACCCAGACAAAAAAAAAAAAAAAAAAAAGGGAAAATTTTAAATGGGCTTTCCTATTCATCCCAAAAAGACAACAATAAAAGTATGAAACACCACTTCTAGATAATATTCAAAGAGTTTCCTTCATTGTGTGTAGTCATTCAATTTCCTGTTGCAGCTAAGTGCTGCCAAAACCAGGCACTGTCAACATAAACAGTGACCAACATTCTACATTAAATCTCTTTGACATGGCATGAAAGCCTCCAAATTTTTTGAATGGCTCAGAGGCAATGCATCACATGAACATTTTATGGCCTTTACCACATCCTCACAGTGTGAATTTTCCACCTTTACCCCTCACAGTGCTAATTGTAGTTACTGTTCATGTCTCTTCTAAAGGAGGGAAACTGAGGCAGAGCTTGACTTGGGCCTGTTTCCTCAGGATTATTCAACTTAAGTCAATGTAAATTAGGCCTTTGAGGGATATTGAAGACCTTCATCTAAGTGCCTAGTGTTGGAGAGTAGGAAATAGAAGTCACATTTCACAGTTCAGCAACAGTATGAACTCCCTTTTCCCCTCTTCTCTTCCTAGTGTTGTGGAAACTTCTATTATAGGAAATCAAAAACCAAAAAGAAGTTTATTTTCAAAAACTGACACTTCAAAGCTGAAGTTAAATTTGGTCTCATTAAAACCTAAATCTCAATTCAATGACAAAAAATAAAAAAATAAAAAAACCCGCAGTGTTCCAATTATAATCCACAAACAAGAGAAATTAATTATAGAAGTCTAAACCTTTGCTTTTGCTTCCAGTGTGTAACCCTAGTACAGGACCACACAGTCTTTCCTTGGATCCTGTCATAAATCCTTTGTAGTCTCTTCCAATCTAAGCTTTGAGCCTCTTAACTCTGGTGAGTGTATTTTCAATCACATATTATTATGTCTAGTAACACAGAAATCCTTATTGTGTTGTTTGTAGCAGAGATTTTTCATCTCCCACAAATATAATACTACTTTATTAGTGTTTGAATGGAGTTATTACACTACTTTCCACTACCTAAGACAGAGGCAACTAACCCTTGATATTTTTTAAAATGTCACATGGGGAAAACTCAAATCCTGACTTCCACATACTTCTGAGACACTATTGATGAGATTCTCCAGATCCACCTCATATTGGCACTGCCCTTGGTTGCACCCACTCACCTTCAACAAAATCTTTAGGGTGGGATCTGTCTCATTTTGGTCACAGGCAAGGCAAGCAACTAATTTCAGTTGATTTTTGTTTTAATATCAGGGGCAAGAAATCAAGACCTAATAGCAGGAATCACTGTAACCTAAACCTGATCATTCAGAAAAGGGGAAGGAAGGCCTTCCAGTGTTACTTATGAGGGAAAGTTGCACTACAACATTAGGCTACTCAATCTGACTCCAAGACTACCCAAGTCTGTAATTATTGCTAAGTTTATGTGAGAAGCTCTCATTCCTCCTCCTGAGATTGGCAATCCAATGCCAAGACCAGCAGACAGAGATGCAAGAGATGATTCATACCTATCAGGGGTATGGTAGAAAACGTCCCCACATATGCAAAACTCAAACCTAAAGAGCCAAGTGATATTCACCTTCGTAAATGGCTTCTAGGTGAAGTGTGAGATGAGCGATAACAGATGGGCTGACACAAATAGACAATCCAGGAAATTAGGAGATGATATTATCTCCATGACTGGAAGTACTCTCAGCACAACTTGGCTGAACTTGCTGAGACCTTCCCCTTCACCAAAGCACCAATACTGTTGGAAAACCTTATACTATTCAGGGGAAGAGAGGAGTTTCAGAGAGACCTCACTCTGTAGTTTCCATTATTCCCCTGGATAAAACTTGACCTCTGGTTATACCATCTGGTATTCCATCTCCTGAGAAGGCTTGCAGGCAAAACAACAACATCATTGGCCAACATCTGTGCAGGACTTTGTGTGGGGTTTTTTGGGGTGAAAATTATGGGAAATATATTTGGCATTATACCAATAATTGCACAAGAGAGAATGGTACCAATCCTCCTTAAGATAAGAGCCAGCAAACTTCTCTCAGAGCAAGAGGCAGGATGAGTAATGTGAAATGTGTAGACAAAGAGACATTTAGCACCAGTGCAGGCTCTCAGGAGGCAAGTTAGCTCAGGGAAAGTGTTTATTAGGTCACAGAATGCACCAGGACAGAGCCTGGCTAAAGATCTTCAATATATTTTTGTGCTTGGCAGTACAGACATAAGCTCCTGTTTACCTCACAAAAACTTGGCCGCAAAGCTGAGTTAACTCACAGTAACGAGACATGCTGAGATGTGCAGATGGAAAGTGTTATGCAGAAGTGGCAAGACCTAGTAGCTGTTAATGAGAAAATACCAAATATCATTAATCAATGTATCTCAGGTGTTTAAAATTAAAAAGTTTCACCCCTGCATTTTAATTGGTTTGACCTGTTGCTTCTGAAGACATAAATATGCATCTTCCTCTATTCACAACAGGCATTAAAGTCAAGTTTCCCAGAAAACTGAAGAGTTGCCCAGCAAACAGGAAGGTGTCATCTGACTAAGAGCAGCCCTAATGTAGAAAAGGTATTAAAAAGAAAAATTTCCACTGAAGTAGTATCTGGCTGCATATATTGTGCTACTCGTGTACTGTGCAGAAGGGATGCAACTAAGCTGGTAGGGGAAGTGATTTTTGCTGTTGGAGTTTTAAAACTCCTTTCCTCTTAACAGCCCTTAACTGCATGCTCATCTCAGCTGGTGTCTGTGTGCACCCAAGCTTTGATGGACACAGAGGGTCTTGGAGCAAGTGAGGCAGTGCAGCCTCCTCCCATGGGGTGTCAGCCTGAGCTCCAAGGCAGCTCTGCATTCATCTGTGCTCAGCATGGGACTCATCTTCTGGACCTGGATTCAGAGGTGTCCATCACACACCAGACTCTCTCAGAGGAGTCTCCCATGTTAGAGTGCAGGTGAATGGCAGTAGTTTTAGTGGGCAAGTAAAAGAAGTAGTTTTATATTTTGCTTTACACATAATAAGAGAACAAGTCCTAGACCCTCCCTCCACTCCCTCCCTGTGTCACCCACACTGGAGTGCTGAGGGCCTACACCTTCTGCCATGCTGTCCCTTATTTCTTGCTGTGAAGGACTGTAGAACTGATGAAACTCCAGAGCCACTGGCTGTCAAAAGCAGAAGTTCGTTCACTGCTGAAGATTTTCCAGAAGCATACTAGTAAATTCTGACATGTTAATGTGTAGAGGTTCAAGGAAAAATATGTTCACCATCAGAATTATTTTCCTAATTTTGGATGTGGTACAGCAGCTATGATGAAGTTGCAGCATCCTTCCATTTAGGACATCAGACACATTTAAAAACCTCCCACCTAGAAGAAAAGTCAGTGGTTTTAATTACATTAACAGACTCCCAGATTACTGTTATCACTGCGACTCATTACACAGTGTGTAGTAGAAATAGTAGGTCAAACATTTCTGTCTTTAGATCCACTGTTTTACTCCCTAAAATGTGAACTAACCATAAAAAGTTTCAAAATTGTAGATAATTATCTACTCTCCTGCACTGTCACATATCCCCAAAAAAATCAAAGCTCTTTGTATTAAGTAATTAATTTTCACAATACCCGTATGATACAGCTACAATTAACCCCATTGCACATATGGAGATCAGAGCTGGGGAAAAGAGCCCAGCAATCATAGGATTTAAGGACTGGTAAATCCTCATGGGTCCTCAATTCCTCCAGCTGTCACACACCACTCAGACATAGGTCAGTGCTACAAAGACTTAGAGTTTTTTGTTTCTGGTAAGTTCTTTCCTGGCATTCTGCTTCTGATATTCACTGGCTTGAGTGAGGGCATTGGATGTGGACTGTTGGGCATATACACATATACATACCCACAGTTTCCTTTTTTTGTGTGTTCTTTAACCAAACAAAATGTCAGTAACACAGGAATCGTCTCTACACTATGCTTTCTGTTGAGATTCTTTTGTAACAGCAACAAATCCTGAAATAATTTTAGGGGACTTAAATATGAGTAACAATTTCATGACTGTTTCTTATAACATAATGAGAAAGATTTATTCTTGTTCTTAAGGGATAATGTTTTTATATCCAGTATGATTATTCTAATTAACTTTGTTTGTTTTTTGTTTGAGTATTAGCTTTTAATACTAAAAGCTGATGCCTGTTAGGTAATGTGCGATATCATTCCTTTAAGATGAAAAACCAGATGATAGAGTACCATCCCTCAGTTACACGCTTTTCTTGTCACGCTACACTTTCTACATTATCTACAGCATTATAAAATACTCTTGTGAAACAGATCTCTCAAAGTTATAGCCTGCAATACTAGAGTAAAAAAAATTATGGCCCAGAGTTGCTGGAGACTGATTTTATCACTTTCTACTCTGACACAGAAAGATGTAGTGAGTCAGCTACTCCAATGGACTCCCCACTTTACATGCAGCCCTCGGAGGAACATTTAAATGGGCACCATGTAATTTCAGGGAGTTTTATAATCTTACCAGTGGAGGGGGTTGTGGTAGCAAATTTTACTACTCATTATGATTTCCCACACAGATATGCAAGGGGAAGAGTAAGTTACACATCATCTGCAGTAGAATGTGAGGTTTTACCACCTGTTTGTAAAAGCCAAGTATGTAATTTTGAACTTCCTTATTTCCTGTTCCCTACTGCATCATTTTTATCCTACCAGCTACATAATTTAAAATCAAGGTGAAACCATGAGTTTTCCTAACATTCTTCCCCAATCTATCAAACAAGATAAGCTATTTAAGCAGCAGCTTATCTAACAAATAAGCAGGGTCTATTTAGGCTAACAGGATTGATTGCAAGTTTTAAGTTATAAATCAGCATTTTATACACAGGATTTTACATCAGTTACCGCAAACAGTGCCTGCTTCTGACATATTAGGTTGTATTCACAAATATTAGGTTACTTATGGGGTGGAGAAAGTTTTTTGTTCATGGCACAAGAAAGCACACCCAAATTTACATGATCCTAGATATAGAAAGAAAGAAATCAAAAAACGAAATGTGGTTTGGTTTGCCCAAACCTTGCACCTGTTTGAGGCATTTGGCTTGTTATCGTGCTTCAAGTACATCCCATCATTTCTGCAAGTGCAAAGACAATGGAAATTGTAAATACCTGCTCAAGTTTTTAATTCATGAAAGGGGTGAAAACTTTATATGAAATCCAAGGCAAAAAGGGTGCTTAAGAAAATACATAAACATACAGGTATTACTGCTGCATGTGAAATCTGTAGGAAAGGAAGTGCTGAGTTTCAGCTTTGGCTGCAGGCTCTGTGGTGTCACTCCAACAGGGAATGCAAGTCTAAAGAGGATGAAGAGAGTCTGAATCGTTCTCCTATTCTTCAATATGTTGCACAAGTACCTGATGTGTCACTCACCTCCGGCCTCTGCCTCTTGCCCAGTTTGTTGAAGTTCCATTGACTTCCCAAACATTCCCTCAATCTTTTTGTTAGAGAGGGAGCAAGATCAGGTCTTGTAGGCAGCAAGTGGCTCAAAGCTGTCATTCCAACCAGATTCACTTTCTGTGAAAATGGATCCCAGGCAACAAAGTCTAAAGCAAAACTGGGGTTTTCCCCCTGGGACAAATGGTCCAGTGCCAGGGCTGACCAGTGCATCTAGGCACAGTCCTGTACCCTCACACCCCCCTGTATGTTCAATTTAAACATCAAATTTAAATGTAAGCACTTGAAGGACAATCTGATTCCAGAAAAAGTTCTTATGCCTAAATGTTTGTTACAGTGCAGATACTGTAACATGCGTATATCAAACAACGAGGCCCATGGAAAAGAAATATCTATGGACCGATTCTTGATAGATGTTTTAGAGATGTTTATTTCTCCAGCCGCATGGCCGGGATCTGCCGAGGAACTGCTGCAATCCCGGGACCCGAGGGTCCTTGCCCACGCAGGGGAACACAAACCAACCAATGGGGAACGAGGCTGACCAGGGGCAGGGAAACCCCGTGCCTCCCCCCCAGGGCCCCTCTCCCAGGACCACATGGCGGGGGGGGGGAAGGGACCCCGACATTTCACCCGTTTATTTTGAACAAAAGAGATCTAAAACTTAACATTGAAAACAACAAGGACAGTTTCAAAACATAACAAGCCACCCTCCTGAGTCTTTAAAGGTCCAAACAGATTCTCTGGAACATCTTAAGGCTGACAGAAGGGAGACAGGACTCTCTGAGCATGCTTTGTGGGGAAACTGAGGCAGGAGAGGGTTTAATTTCTTCCCTCTCTGTCGGGGTCCCTTCCCCGCCATGTAGCCCTGGGAGCCCTGAGGGAGGCACGGGGTTTCCCTGCCCCTGCTCAGCCTCGTTCCCCATTGGTTGGTTTGTGTTTCCCTGCGCGGGCAAAGGAGCTCGGGTCCTGACTGTAAGAGTTCCTTGGCAGAGCCCGGCCATGCGGCTGGGGAAATAAACATCTCTGAAACATCTAGCAAGAATCCGTCCGTATATATGTTTCTTTTCCACGGGACTCCTGGTTTGATATAGGTGTTACAGTATCCCCACTGTAACACCTCTCCCTTTTCATTCTCCCCTCAGCATCAGAGAGGAATTGTAGGGAAAGGGAATTGTATAGGGAAGCCATGGGGTGAAAAACAGATTAGGAATAAACTGGGGATAGGGTAAACTTAGGAAAGGGTTCATATTGGGTATAGGGTAAAAGGGGAAAGTAGGTTGTGGGTAGGGAAGTTGCTGGGATGGATATTCTTTATAATTTTGTGCATGACAGCTGTCTTTGATGGGAATACCTCCAGGCCCAGTAACATTCGCTGCTTGTAAACCCTTCTTTCCTTGCACTATATCAAATTGTACAACTTCCCCATCTCCTACACTTTGCAGGTAATTTTTAGGGTTATTCTTTTTAATGGCAGTTCTATGGATGAATAAATCTTCCCCTGTATCACCTCGTGTTATAAATCCATAGCTGTTTTTGACATTGTACCATTTCACAGCTCCTGTGATTTTCGTTGCTACAACTTCTCCTATCACATGCTTGCATGTTTGTCGTGGCTGCTTGTCCCGCGTGGCTGCTGCCTCACCATCTCCAATGTCTCGGCCGGGCCCCTGCGTTGCGGCTGCTTTGTGCCCTCCGAGCGGCGCTGCTCCGGCCGTGTCTGGGCTCTGCGCGGCCCCGTGTTGCCATCACCGCCAGCCCCCGCCCACGCTCCGCCCCTCTTGGTCGGGCGCTCACGGGGCTCGCTCCACCACGCGCTGCGCGGGGCCAGACGGGCACTGCCAGGTCGCCCCACTCCTGCCATGCCTCGCTCCACTGCCAGCACTGCAGCTCGCGCCGCTCCGCCCGTGCGCGGGAATTGCCTCACTGCTGCTCACAGAGGGCTCAGTCCATGTGGCCTGGGTCACACAGACTCTGAGGCAGGCTTCCCTTCACCAAGACACAGCTGACATTGCTCAACAATCTCGGTAATTAAATAATGTTCACAAAAATATTCTTCCATCGGCATATATTTTGACTCAAATATTAACTGGGTCCAAACGGTATTCCAGAAGTCTTTGGTAAGAATTAAATCCCAAAAAACATAGAAAAAGTCCTTAAACAACCATGCCAGGAAGTGTTTCAGTTCTTTCTGAGCTTGAATTAACCTAAAATTTACAAATAGTTGTTCAAGAATCTTTTCAAGTTTAAGATAAATGTCCATATGCGGCTCGGAGAGCCAAGAGTCTTTCCACGCTTCCTCTATAATTTAGAGAGAATATCCAAATCAAGGTGAGAAGAGAAAGATCTAGAGTGGTTTTTACACATGAATTTTCTGTCCTTAGGGATCGGTGTCTTGCTAGCATTTCTCTACTTGTTACAGTGCAGATACTGTAACACGGTGTATCAAACAATGAGGCCCGTGGAAAAGAAATACCTATGGACTGATTCTTGATAGATGTTTCAGAGATGTTTATTTTCGCAGCCGCATGGCCGGGCTCTGCCGAGGAACTGCTCAATCACGGGACCCGAGGGTCCTTGCCCGCGCAGGGGAACACAAAACAACCCATGGGGAACGAGGCTGACCAGGGGCAGGGAAATCCCGTGTCTCCCCCCAGGGCCCCTCTCCCAGGACCCCACAGCAGGGGGAGACCCCAACATAAATGGACCAATTTGTTAGCACATTCTTCACACACTTAATGGGTATATAAGGCAATTGTAAACAAAATTGAAATTCAAAAAAAAAATTAAAATCCATATTCTTTGCTCAGTCTGATCATGGCAATTCATGTGTAAAATCATAGACTCATAAGATGGTTTGATTTGGAAGGTATCTTTGAAGTTCACCTAATTCCAACCTCACTGCTGTAGGCAAGGACATCTTTCACTAGATTATGTGGCTAAAGGCCCTGTCAAACTGATTATATCTGAATTTTTTAGCTTATTTTAGCAATGAAAAAAAGAAAAAGTAGATGAGTACTAATTAAAACTATGAGAGTGGACATCATATGTCTCTGACTGCAGCTGCTAGAAATGCAGTGAATGTTCCAATTGTTTCCAGTAAAAAGTTATTCATACAAAGCAGGACAATCCTTCCTCTGAAGGGGAAATGGAAAAGAAAAACTGAAACAAATGACAAACCTAACCCAAAAACAATAGCCCCAAACCACCTGCCTCTTCTAAAATTAATATTGAACATACTTCTACAGAGGTATGTCACAATTCACATACTGGAGCTGTGCCCTGCACACAAAGCTCTGGCTAAAGCTCTATGGCTTAGGTTTAGAGCAGTTCAGAATAGCTATAAAAATGGCCTTTACTGGACCTAAAATAATTGATACGCAAATCACCCATAACTTCTCCCTCTTGTTGTGGCATCATTGTCTTACCTGGGACATAGCTTTTATTCAGATGGAATACTTTGAGGCAGCTGCTGGAGGGTGTATGTCTCTAGCTATTTGGAATGCTTTTACTTATCTTACATGTTTGGAAGGTTATTAAATTATATAAATATTTGCATCTCTGAAGCAGTGCCATCATTTTACAGATAAGACACAGTTTGTCCTGCTGTCTGTGTTCCCTGTTTTAACCTCTAGACTATAGGAATTTTCAGAGCACTCCCTGTCAGTGATATCAACGGGAAATTAAACCAACCAGTACTCTTTGGCTGGAATACTAAATTAAGCAAATTCTTGTAAAAGGCCTATATATACACTGGAAGGCACAGAAAATTCTCTAATTTTTCTAATTTATGGTCATGTCTCATACATAGTGTAAACTCAGTGCTACTGACCACAGAGTAATGTCCTAGAGATCTGTTAATAGCACAGAATGCTTTGCTGAACCTAAAATTAAATTCCTGGTTTGTCAAAATTCAAACCCAGCTTCTATTTCCCAGGATATTTTTCATTCATTTATGAAATTTATGGTGAAAATATACTCATAGTTTTAGTCTGACAAAATATAAATACCAAACTACCCCACTTCCACAATTTCATTTTCAATTAATAAATTGCAATGCCATTACGGAAGGAAAATGTTAATTCATTTTTTACATAATACAGTGGATTCTTTTCAATTAGTACCAGACAGAATTTCTAAGAAAAGGATCAGAAAGTTGTTATTACACTGGAGTCTTTTCTCTTATTTATTACCCTGAGAAAACCCTTCAGGAGCATTATGTAAAATCCTTAATCAAGATGCCATCTTTGATTATTTGCTGGGAAAGACAAGAGCACCATCTTCTTTCTGTGTTGACTATGTCACTTCTCCTACCTTTTATTATTACTTTCCTAATTTGCATACATACATGAAGGCACAGGCTGCAATCACAGCCTTTTTGTGCCAAGTCTTTTACAAGCAAAATAGTGTCTTTGCAAAAGTTCCTGCAACTTCTTTTATAGTAAAAGGACAGAAATAGGTGTGATTCAACTAATCTTAAAATAGGTATGTTAAATTACTCCCTCAAATTACCTGTTTCTCTCCTCTGGCTATAAAAGGAGACTGGCTGATTAGCTTAGGTAGAGACACCCACAGCACAGATTTCAGCACTTAGATAAGATTATTTTTACCCTTAGCCACAGATTTCCAAGGCTTCTTCCACCTCGCAGCCATAACTCAGGTCACAGATGATTTATTCCCTGCCCTTCCAATATAGCCTAACATATCATTACAAGATAACTGTTTCCTGCTGGTATAGAAAGCTTGGTGAAATAAGGTTTGTTAGAAAGCTAATATATAAATCATGCAAGACACACTCCCCAGGGCAGAGCTATTATTACCTCTAGCTGGTAAGAGTATATATACATATGTTCTAACGAATGAATATAGACTTCTTAATTAACAACTGTTATTTAAACCAACATCTAACTGTCATCTATAGATCTCAGGATACTCAAATCCTAATTTTTAAGATGTTCTTCATCCCATAGTCACTATGAAATCCTGACCACCTGTATTCTCAAGGATCCATCACTCCCTGCAGCATGTCTGTAATCTGTAATGATTTGCCAAGCAGAACACTGGGACATAATCCACCATCCATAAGTTTTTTTTTAAAGAAAGTCTTAAATGTAGTCCCCATACAAAAATACAGTTGCCCCTTCCTGAAATCACAATAATTTAGCTCCTACTAGACACCAAAGTCTTTCATTTTGAATGCTGCTGACATTTTATTATCACCTTGGTTATGTAACAAATTCTTTATTGCAGAATTACCTGCTAAATATGAAAGTAAGATAGAAGAGGCTGAGATAAATGAAAATCACAATAAATGATCTTGTTACTGGGGAGCCCCTCTAACACCTGGATACAGGCATGCTGCACGCTCCTTCATATAATCCCTCACTCCCTTCTGCATTTTAGATCCATAGATCATCCCTTAACTGGGGATTCACAGCCTTCAACAAAGATGCCTGTGCCCTTCCTTTTAGGAGTTTAACTATTTAAAAAATGTAAAAAGCAGCTTTTAGAAAAACAGGAAGATGACAGCAGAAAAGAGCAGATGCACCAAGTTAGGCAGGAGTGTTGATCTGCTGGAGGGTGGAAAGGCTCCACAAAGGGATCTATTCAGGCTGGATCAATGGACTTCAATTGCATTGAAGCAGTGAGGTGGGAGTTCCTCTTTTGTCCCAGGTAACAAGTGGTAGCACAAACAGAATGGCTTCAAGTTGAGCCGGGGAGGTTCAGATTGTATATCAGGAAAAAATTCTTCACAGAAAGGTTTGCCAAGCACTGGAAGAGGCTGCCCAGGGAACTGGTTGAGTCATCACCCCTGGAGGTATTTAAAAGACATGTGGATGTGGCACTGAGGGACATGATTTAGTGGTGGACTTGGGTCATCTCAGAGGGCTTTCCCAAACTAAATGATTCTATGAAAACATTCAGTTTTCTACCTCTTGCTTAACTAACATAAATCCAGCACATGAGCCTCTTTTGCAGAATCTTTTAGTGTCTTCTAGACCCCTGTTCAGTGTGTCCTAGTCCCTCTGATATATCCTTCCTCAAGGGAATATGAGTTGTTAGAGCTCCCAGTTACATATGATACTGCTCTGAATTCACACTGAATTCAAATGATGCAGGACAAACTTTCAGTTTATCTATCATATCTCTAGAAAGACAATATACCTGTTGTCGTGGTTTGACACTGGCCACACCAGGCACCCACAAGAGCTGCTTGCTCACTCTCCCCTGCCACAGCTGGGCAGAGGAGAGAAAACGGAAAAAAAAATAACAAACACTTCATGAGTGAGATGAGGACCAGGAGAAGCACTTCAAGGGCGAAACAGGCTTAAGTTGCAAAGTGAATTTACTACTAACAGAATCAGAGGAGGATAATGAGAAGTAAAACATGACCTTAGAACACCTTCCCTCCCCAGCGCCTCCCTCCTTCCCACAGATAGCTCAAGGAGACAGGGCAAGGGGTTTGGTCAGTTCATCACTGAGATTTCCTTCGCTGCTCCGGGAGAGGAGTCCTTCCCCTGTGAGGCCATGGGGTCCCTCCCACGGGAGACAGTTCTCCGTGAACTTCCCCGGCGTGGGTCCACTCTCAGGAGCAGCAGCCACACCGCCCCTGCTGCAGCCTGAGCCCCTCCCATGGGCACACAGCCCTCCCAAAACTGCTCTGCCGTGGCTCTCTCTTTCCATGGGCTCCAGTGCTCCAAGGACAGGCTGCTCCAGCCTGGGAGCAGGGCCCTCTCTCTCCACCGGGTCTCCCACTGGATCACAGCCTCCTCCTGCTCCGGCATCCACCTGCTCCAGCACGGGCACCTCCCCCAGGGGCTGTGGGTGGATCTCTGCATCCCCCATGGATCCCCAGGGCCTGTGGGTGGATCTCTGCATCCCCCGTGGATCCCCACGGGCTGTGGGTGGATCTCTGCATCCCCCATGGATCCCCAGGGCCTGTGGGTGGATCTCTGCATCCCCCGTGGATACCCACGGGCTGTGGGTGGATCTCTGCATCCCCCATGGATCCCCAGGGGCTGTGGGTGGATCTCTGCATCCCCCGTGGATCCCCATGGGCTGTGGGTGATCTCTGCAAACCCCGTGGATCCCCACGGGCTGTGGGTGGATCTCTGCATCCCCCATGGATCCCCAGGGGCTGTAGGTGGATCTCTGCATCCCCCGTGGATCCCCACGGGCTGTGGGTGGATCTCTGCACGCCCCATGGACCCATGGGCTGCAGGGGCACAGCTGCTTCACCATGGGCTGCACCACGGCCTGCAGAGGCACCTCGGCTCCAGCACCTGGAGCAACTCCTGCCCCTCCTTCTCCACTGACCTTGGTGTCACCAGGTTGTTTTCCCTCACATGTTCTCACCTCCTCCTCTTCTCTGACTAGAATCCAAAATCCTGTGACTTTGTTTTGATTTTCTTCTTAAATCTGTCATCACAGAGGCGTTACCAACCTCTCTCATTGGCCCAGCCTTGGCCAGCAGCATTTCCATCTTCAGAGCCATCAGACATTGGCTCTGCCGGACATGGTGGGAAGCTTCCAGCAGCTTCCTCACAGGAGCCATCTTTGTGGCACCCCTGCTACCTAAAACCAGGCCATGCCAAACCAATACGCCCATTCTTCAATCTTAACCTGCTTAAATCTGCTGCACTAACATTCCAGGCACTTGAAGCTCACAGGAATTTACAGCTCCATGAACCACTAGGACAAACCCTGGTTTTGGCTCTGATGACAGACTGCTGATAAAACAGGGTTGTCTCCTGCACAGAATTCTGGGTACATTTTCTGGGTTTTTTTCCTCTTGTGATATAGATAGATAGATAGATAGATAGATAGATAGATAGATAGATAGATAGATAGATAGATAAAAGTTTTATATGTTAGTTTGTAGCAGTCAATTGTCAAGATTTGCATAATTTGTTTCAAGCTGTCCATTTTTATCACCTTTTTGGCACTCAGTAAAGAGGTAATATTAGATCTTACTGCGGACTTTAAGCTGTGATATGTTATTTAGTTTGCCCATTTTGATATCCCAGTTTCAAGTACCATTCTATTGAAACTTTAGTGTTCCAGACTGAACAAAAAAATAAATAAAGACCAAACCGTTACTAATAAGCAGTGACTTCTGAAAATTTAGAGTCTGAAATCAAGAAACCAGGGTTGAATATGCCTCATGTACTGAGTTGCAAATCTGCTTTTAAGAAAGTTTGAAAACCCAGTTGCTGAATGTTGAAAATACACATTCTTTGGCAGAGCAACACTCATGCAGACCCTCCAGGGCTAAAATAAGCCTACTTGGAAAGTGCAAAGACAACATTTTTCAGGCATGAACTCATTCAATGCATAATCATTTTCATATTTAAATTTTTGAAGAGACTTGTTTTAGTTTTGAAATATTATGTTTAGCATATTTATATTTAGAATAAATTGAGATGTTATATTTCTAAAGGAGAAACCATAATTTTAAAATTCCTTGATCAAAAAGTTCAGGATGTTTTCTCCCTCAGTGTGACTTTTGATTGAAGCTGCACATTTCTGAGACGAATCCTTTATCTTAACCTTGCTTTTTGACATTTTGAATTAGCCTCACGGAAAGAATTATATAAAACTACCTCTCTACCCATACACAGATTCAGTGATGACAAAACCAAGATGTCTTATTAATTTCCTTTTATGAAGGATCCTGTTGTGGTAGCTAAATCCACTTTATACCCCTCAAGTTGCCCTAAAAGTGGTCTCTCCTTACAACACTGTGCCAGAAAGTTCTCCCTTTATCTAGATTCTGCTGGTCACTGGCCCTTTCCCCCTCCCATCCCTTTTCCCACTGGCCCCTGTTATGTCATTCACCCTTGCCTCTGCCCCCTAGCCCTCAGACTTTTGGTTTTGGATGCTCTGCCTGCCTTTGGGAGTTTTCGGGATAAAACTGGCGCAGGCTTTCGGTTTGGCAGTTCTTCTTGCCTCTGCTCTCTTCGGGTGTGTTGCCATTAAACACCTCGGAACTGCTTGCAGAGAACCCCTCTCGCCTCTCTGTCCCCGGTTCGTGCACAGACTGTGGGTGTGAGCGGCTGTTCGCGACCCCCTGCGAGGGTGAGATGGTGTGCCCGCGTGGGGGCTGGCACAGCGCCGCCTCAGCGGTCCACGAGGGACCCAGGAGGGACAAATGTGGCACCGATCCACTGAAGCCCTCACTTCATTAGGATCCTAACATAAATACAGTCTCTTATCACTGATTTGTTCTATAAACCATGGTTCATTTCTCAGACTTGCTGAAATTTGAGATGATAGGATAACTAACCTGCTTGGGATCAGCAGAAAGTTTTCTTAAATGATTAATGCTTTGTTAAAACAAACAGAATCTATTTTTGTAGTGTTTATTTCTGTTTCTAAACTCATTGCTAGTTGCCTAAGAGCCTTGTATAGTCAGAGAATTCATATCTGAAAAGAATTCTGTTCTTTGGAAATTTGTGTGAGGAAATATTAATTTGTTGTGTTTATATAGCTCTGTAGCTGACATTCCATATATTTGTTCCAAATATTAATTCAGGCAGCAAAATTCTCTGAGTAAAGTACAGGACATTACAATAGGACACCGCATAATTTTTCATCAGTGCAGAAAAGAAGGAAACTGTTGTCTGGGTGGAATTTATCTTCTGAATTGGTGTAAATGACTCTCCGATGTTTAGAGCAGCACTGGATTTTAAAGGAATCTCAAGACTGAACCTTACATCAGAGTGACGGCAGCAAGAATCACTGTGTGGGGAAATTTAAGGCACATAAGTGAACCTGGAAAAATAGAGAGCTTTGTGAAGGCATGTTCACACTGGAGTGGTAGGTCTGAAACAGCTGCATGGCTGATTTAACGCCAAAGCTGAAGTTCATCCTTGGGCCCAAGCAGCAGGAATGCTGTGTTGGCTCTCTGCATATGAACAGTTAGATTCTGTCTCAGCCAGGCCTTCAGGTGCCCACTAATGTTGAAGTTTTGTGTTTCAGACTCACTGTCCAGGGGAAGAGACTCATGGCATGTGTTGGTGCTTGCAGACCCTTCCCAGTTTTGGCTTTCTCCACGGACCAGGTCTCAGTTTTGGGTTGGGATGCTGTTCAGCATCTCCAGCATTGTGAGGCCTACACCATTTTCATCTGAGTGATCTGCCTCAGCTTCTGGAGGGGGGGAAGTGAGGGTTTCCGCTTAGTTGACAGTCTACAATGGAAATTCTTGTAGCCACAAATACTTTTCAGCTTCCATCCTTTGAGGCATTTATGAAAGGTGTTGACTGGAAGACAGTTGAGACATGCACACAAGTATCACATCAGTCAGAAAGATCTTCTCTTTACTCTTTTTCATTATTTTTTTTCTCTGTTTCTTTCTCTTTTTCTCTTGGAATATCATGGAATTAGTTCTGTTTAGATTGTGAATCAACAATTCTTAAAATGTCTGACCATAGGATCATAGAATGGATTGGGTTGGAAGGGACCTAAAGATCATTTGCAATGGGCAGGGACACCTTCCACTAGACCAGGGTGCTCAGGGCCCCATCCACCCTGATCTTGAATGTTTCCAGGGATGGGGTCATCTCTTATGACCTCACAGCTGAAGTTTTCTAAGATAATTCATCCCCAAAACATCTTCTCTCACAGTGAAGTCTCCTCTGGATAAAATTTGTATTTATAAGGTATGCTTTATTTTATATAGAAAATGCATATTTATTTTCAGATTACTTTTAATAAGCTTTGAAAGCAAACCCATGTGTTTCCTAAAGCATAAATTTCTACTCCTTTTCTTCATACCTCAAAAAACAGTAACCTTACCTTCACTTAATGGAGGAAGAAATTACCTTTCAAAAAGTTATTGAAACTAATGACTGCAATTTCATACTGTTCCACAAGTCATGGTGCTGTTTCTCCTTGCTCTAATGAGCAACTAACTGCAACTGTTTGTTTTGACTGCATTAAGAAGCCATTTACAAGAAAAGGTTTCTGTTTAATAATCGAAGCAGAATTCATTCACTGGGAACTGCTCTGAGATAGTCAAACATTAACGAGGAGATTAAGATCACCCCTTGTTTATTAAAAACAGGCAAAACCAGTTAATTATGGAGCATATCAGAAATGCAAAAAACCCTTCAAATTATGTCTTAGGTGCAAGGTAGCCACAGACTTAATTTAATTAAATATAATTTAATTAATAGGAAAAGGAGTTCAGTGTGGATTATCATGAACTTGTATAGTTCAGACAGAGGTGACAGCAACGTTCTTTGCTTTAGGGACATGGATTAGTGGTGGACTTTAATGTGTTAGGTTAATGGTGGGACACAATCTTAGAGATCTTTTCTAACCTAAATGATTATATTTATACACGATTTTCTGATGGTCCTACTTTTTTATTTTTTCTTTGCATACCACAATTGAAATTGTGCTTCTTCTTGTTACCTAAAGTCATGTATTCCATTTTATGACAAAGCATAAGGTTGTGGGTACATGAAACACCTTTACATCACCAATAAAAAGAGTTAATGTGTAATGGCAATCACAGCTACTTTTTCCTGACTTGTCTGGAAGAAATATTGTATCTTATCTCCCCTGCCTTTTATGAGAAAAATTAAGAAAGAACTACATTCCTTGGCTGTCCTTGGCTTTCTACACTTTTAAACAATAACCCAATTTAATTGACTAAAATTAGATGGAAGACTTCTACAGTCTAATAAACATTAGCATAGCCGGTGATAATCTTTTCTTACACGCTTTGTATTACTTGTAATTACATTTTCAGGTCAAGTTTTCAAAAATATTTGTCTATTTAGAGTGTTGAGAATTGGTAATGTGGTACTTCTGGGTGGAGTAAAAAGGAGATCAGGACACAAATAACAGTCCTAAGTAATTTCTTTAGTTATATGCCATGCAAAATATTTTTTTTCTTAATGTTCACCCAGTAAAACAATTTCCTTGGCCTGTAAGGTAAACAAGTAGGCAAGGTGGTAATAAACAAGTTTCTCTGGTGGCACTACATGGGAGTGAGGCATAGTGGGTTGAAAACTTACAAAAAACCCAATTGCAACTTTCACTACTAAAGAATATTCTCTCTCAAAACAGTAATGCATTCAAGTGATGTGTAGACTACTGCAAAACACTGCAGATGAAATGGAAATTTATATTCTTTCTGAGACTGAGTTTATCAGGCATCTTCAACAATGTAATTCACCCTCATAGCCTCTGTTGGCAATAATGCTGCCAAGATTTATCCCATGCATACCATGTTCTTTAGCTAGTCCTCTTCTGTACTGCTCTGGGCTCCATTTTCCCCTCTTTCATACAGTGCAGAAAATCAAGATAAAACAGCTAATCCTAACTCTTTCTTAGCAGTGCTCTTTCTCCCAGTGTTTTGAGGAATGATCTTGTATGCTTAAGGGGAAAAAAAAAAAGTTTTAAATACAGGTTTTTAAGAAAAACTCCTGCAGTCTTTCAGCTTGTGCCTGTAGCCTGGAAATCAATGAATGACTGCATGTTTATTACTTCTATGAATCCTTGCCCCAAAATTTATACAGTAGCTTAAAATCTCATGGAAGACACTTAGTGGGTCATATGAAACTCAGCCAAGGAGCTAATTATACAAATTATAACTGTGAGATGGCATATTCACCTTCCCTGCTCCTCTAGCTGTTCATGCTTGGATCCCACAGGCTCAGCCCACTGTATGCTGCAGGCAGATACCATCACATGGTGATGTTAACAAGCCAAGCTGCTGAGGAGCATCAGAGGCCAAAGCCCCATAAATCCACTCAGAAAGGCATTTCTAGAGTTTAACTTCAGGATATGTCTGCACTAACACAGCCCTGTCGGAGGGGTGCTGAGGGCAATGGAGTTTGTGCTGTTATGAGCTGCCCATGAATGAGCAGAGAGCATAAATTGTTCTTCACAAGCCCAAAGCAGGCTTCAGTCATGGTATCTATTAAAAGGCAGGAAGATAAATTTTGTGGGGGTACAAAACCTGCATGACATCAACTGAAGACTGTACACAACAAGCCTTGTTCCCTCTCTCCTTTTCATTGTTCAAAAATGAGGACCTTAATCTGGAATATATGTCCTACGAGGAGCAGCTGAGGGAGCTGGGTGGTTTGGTCTGAAGAAAAGATTTGGGGAGACCTTATCATTCTCTACAGCACCCTGAAAGGAGGTGAGGGTCAGTCTCTTCTCCCCTACAAGTTGTGATAGAACAATGGGAAATTACCTCAAATTGAGTCAGGGGTGTTTCAGGTTGAATATAAGGAAAAAATTTCTTCCCTGAAAGAGTGCATAAGCATTGGAACAAGCTCCCTGGGGAAGTGGTGGGTCCACCATCCCTGGAAGTGTTCAAAAAACAAGCAGAAGTGTCACTCCACTGTATGGTTTAGTGGGCATGGTGGTATTTGGACCTAAGGCTGAACTTGATCTTGGAGGTCTTTTCCAAACTTTATGATTGCATGATTCTGTGAAAATTCACCAGCCACCAGTCTTGTCTTGTCCATAAGGAAACATACCTTGTTAAAAATGCTCAGAAGTATGAATGAAATGTATATGTTTTTATGAATATATTTATGTTCACAGCACATTCCTGTTCATGCACCCTGACTCAATACAAGCTAACAGTCAGCCTTTGAGGACATGAGTGACCACACCACAGGGGCTCCTGGGCTCCAGCACAGCTCTCCTGTGATTTGACTGAGCCACACAGCCCATTGTCTTCCTAAATTGTAGACAAGATGTGGACAAACTGTGGACCACGTGGTAGGTCACCAAGGCTTCCCATACAACCTGCCAGTCCTGTGCCATGGATGGAGTTCTAGTACACCTAGTTGGTCACCACCAAGGGACTACCCAGTCAGACTTCAGCTTTCCCTCTGCTAAATTATTGAAAACTGCAGGTTTTTTTGCCTCTGTTGCTGAAAACATCTAGTGGGAAGCAAACATTGCTAATTCTGTCAGTTTCCAAGGTTTTATTGTAAATTCTGCACATTTAATAAAAATAAAAAGCCATGTGCATTGGAAGATAAATACTGCCTCCTATTTATTTTATATACTTACATATTTTATATATTTTATTACTGCATATATTCACAGTTTTTACTTTATGAATTTACATAATGATTTCCAAAATGTATTCTCAGTTTTCAGAGATCCTACAAACCTGATAATGGAAAGATTAAAAATACTTCCTTTAAACCAAACTCATGAATTCCACTTATTTTATAGTGGTTCTTGCTGTTGAGGTAGGAGTTTATTCACTATTTTAAATCACCCTTGTTTTGTTGTAATGCTATTTTAATAGGAGTGTCTTATTGAAACATGCACAGCAATTTAATTAGCCCTATTCCAGCTATCCACACACTGAGAGAGATCAGTGGCATGAAAAAAACCCACATTATGGCCTGTGTACTTTTAAGTTCAGTCCCATTAAATAATGCTCTCTTGCAGATGTATGAAATCAATTAGGAAGTACTTGCAAAGATAGCCAAGGAGAAACTGTTTAAAGCCTTAATGGCTTAAATATCCCTTGTCTTGATGTTAGCCCTGTAAAGCTATTAGAGCCCAGCCTGGATTGCATTAGCACTATGAAAGTCAACTGCTAATCCTGTAACTGCACTGCCAGCCTCGTCTCTCCCCTGCCCATGTGTCTGCATGAATTGTTTCTAGAAGAGGTGAAAGAATCTTCAGTATTTTCTTGATGCTGAAGGTGTATGAAGGAAAAGAAAATATTTTTTCTGGGAAAAAAGTAAGTATAAACCAGTTTCTTCCAAACAGGAGTAGTTTGGCTTTTTTATTGTTTGTTATTGAGGTTTTTTTTGCCCCAAGAAAGTAAAATTCTAGCTGTCTTCAAAGGAGGTTATTTCATTAGTATAAGACTACTTATGCCTGAAACTGCTGTAATTTAAGGACATTTCCAGAGATCAAAGGAACTCCAGGGGTTTCTGGATATGACAAGTCAAATTACATTGGAATATGTTGTAAAATAATATTTGTTTCTTCTATGAGGATTTTTCACAACAAGATGTTTTTCCAAGTCTAGACTAAATTATTTATATATTCATTGATTTTCCAAGGAAATGTATTTATTCAGCTTTTGAGTTTGAGGGGTTTTTTTTAGGGGATTCCCTCCGATTTTGGTATAACTATTTGTGTTTTATAAAACTTGTCTAATAATTTTGCATTTTAATTGAATCAGACTTCCAAATTGAACAATACATTTTTTTTAATTTATAAAAGAAAAAATAAATAAAAAGAGAACCTTACATACATAATATAATTTTAAACTGAAAAATTGTCAGCAAGGAGCCACATATAAGAGAGATGCTTTCAGATAAGAGGGTGAGAATTTACTCCTCTCCTTTTCTGACAGACACAAGCCCAATACTTGTAGATACAAAAATGCTGCTAGCGAGGATTTTCTCACTATTTTCTAAGTCCGTGAGAGACTTTTCTCTCTCACAGAAGAGGTAGCAGAGTCACCTGCAACCTTGAAAATTCTTGTTTATGGCATAGTAGAAAAATATTTTGACAATGGATGTTTTAGGATTTTAGCCAATTACCCCAAGGGGTGGCTGATCCTTTGTCCAATTAGACTATGAAGAAAAAAGTCTATTAAAGAGTTTGTAAAATAATTAAATAAATCAATCTTGCTGCACAATTCCTGCCTGCTGGATCTTCTCTCCTCCTCCTCCCTGTGGCTGCAGGACACAGTGATATACCCTAGGGCCCAGGCCTGCGGTAATAAATACCAGACACAAACCCTTACCAGAACAGAGATGAACAACTACTAATTATAAGGGAAAACCAGGTCTGGATCCCAATCCAGGCTTACCTGTTGCCCACACAGACTCTCCTTCTCCATCCTACCCCACCTGTGGTCATGTCACATTCCTCTGGGACCTTCTTACCTGTCTGTCCTGCAATCGTAGCAAACAGCCTGTGGGGAATCCTGGATGGGATCTTCAGTCCAGCTCTTATCTGGTAATACCTGGAGAGAAAGGATGAAAAATTACACACCGTTAGAGAAGTTACCTCTTGATCCAACCTAAAATTCTGTGAGAGCACATCCTGGGCATCTGCACTCAAAAGTGCTCAAGAGAGCAGGCATGCTCAGGATCTTTTCTTCTGCTTTTTAGCTTTAATTAAAGTGGGTTTAACCTGGCCCCTCCTATTTTACACCAGGCAGAGTGGACACTATGGCCTGATGTGTGAATAATGAGGAAGGATTGTGAAAAGCAGTTGGCCTCCTGTAAGGGAGAGACGTAGAGAAACATCTATGATAAAAAGCAGTGAGATCATACAAGGAATGACAAAAATTTAATACAAAACAAAAACAAAAACACAAAAAAACAAAACAAAATAAAACAAAGCACAAAAAAAAAAGAGGAAACTTCAGTGAAAAGACAACAAAAGTGCTAATCTCATATCTAGGAACATTCAAATGATACATAGTAGTTATCATTCTGCTGTTCCATGTCGAGTCTACCTTATCAAGAAAATGTTAGCATTAATCATTTGCCCAGAGAAGGTGTGGAGTCTCCCTCACTGGAGATATTCCAGAACTGTCTGGACACAATCCTGTGCCATGTGCTCTGGGGTGACTCTGCATGAGCAGGCAGGTTGGATCAGATGTCTCACTGTGGTCCTTTCTATTCTGTGATTCTGTTAATCATCTCTAAACCAGTTGCATTCTGGTTGTTTGCTATCCCATAGGGGATCCTTGCATTAGATGAAGGAGTATAGAAAAAGAAAACATCAGCAATTTCACTGGTTTAAATTAGACATAGAATCACAAGAGTATCCTGAGTTGGAAGAGACCCAAAAGGATCAAGTTCAACTTCTGGCCCTGCACAGGACACCCCAAAAACCCCACTATGTGTCTGAGAGCGTTGTCTGTCCAAAGATTTCTTGAACTCCGGGCGGCTTGGTGCTGTGACCATTTGCCTGGGAGCCTGTTCCAGTGCCCAAAACATGAGCTCAGTATAAACAAAGGAAGAAACTCATCCTAGTCTTCCTTCCTCACTACTTCCATGGATGAGAAATACGAGGCAGTGTTCAGTACAGTATCCAATCCAGGACGTTGTATCTCAGGATACCTCCAGCTCTTTGCAGACCTCCCACTGAGCTGCTGTAATGCCATGTTAGTGTGTCTCCCTTTTTCTGAATTTTCCCTCCTTTGGTCTCTTTGTTTATAAATTCCTCTGACCCACTACTATCTGCAGATAGGTTTGGCCCAATTTTTGTCCCAGTCTCTAAATGCAAAAGTCTCTTCCAATCTAAACCATTCTATTGATGCCTTGAAGTGGCTACCTGAAAGCAGAGGCTAGACAAGATTAAGAGAATAAAAGCAAGTTATTTATTTGAAGGGCCTTCAAAGGTACACCTTGGGCAGTCAAAAGGCTACACCCAAGACAGACCCTGGGTCACAGGTTTTTCACACTTTTATAAGTTTTGTCCATTTGCATACCAGGGTTAATTCTCCAATTATAATTTCAAGTAATGACGTAATTAACCCAAGTTTGCTCCCCCTGTCCAGAGGCTCAATTTACTTATTCAGGGCCTGGGACAACAAGGTGTCCTTGAGTTCAGCCCCAGAGAGCGCTTGTTATGTCTAACCAAAACATGAGAACAGTAGCTAACAGGCTATATGAAATTTCAGACTTACACACTAGGCAGTACAGGATCCAAAAAATATAAAAGCTAAAACCTAAGGCATCACTCTAACTGTATGAAAACACCAAATTTTCTGTGAACTCCTGTGAACAACATATCACACAGGCTACACTTACCAATAAAAACTTTGCTAGGTGCGTAATAATGAATGAACTAGATCTGTCTTTCTGAGGTTAAAAGATGAAGAAAGGAGTTCGATGGGGAGAAAACAAAACAAAACCAAACAAAACAAAAAAGAACCACTCCAGAGACAATTGTTCCATGTCCTTCACAGCTGAAAGCCCACGTTACTCTGCCTGCTCCAACTGGCAGCTCCTTCCCAACTGGGATAAAATTCCAGCACAACCTTTAACATTTCTAGGTATCTGTTTCAGTCAAGAGCTTGGGCATGAAAACTCTGTTTACATTTTAGTTTTCAGAGAAGAAAATAAAAGCAGTTCATATTCTAAATGCACACAGTATCTACTTAAACATAACAGCAACCAAATCTAAGCTACCTGATCTTTTTCTCCCTTATGCTGCTCTTGCACTATGCAGGAGTTTTTAATTGATGGTATTGATCCTGATTTTTTCTAAAGCAAGTGCAAGAATTATGCCTTAGGACCCTTTGAATTCTCATTACATTTTTATGCAATGCAATTTTTTAATTGACAAAAATACCCTGTGTGGACTACTCATAAAGTCTAATAACTTCCAAATAAGAGCAACAGGGTGTTAAAGTGGTATTACACATTAGTGTAACAGGACACTCCTCCATATGCAGATATTGAAGATTTACCATGTGCCCATTCCACTAGATCAGTTCCAAAGAATAATATTCTATAATTGTCTGGCCACTTCTTTTTAGATTTTTGCTGCTCAAAATTGTGGTGGGTTTTCCTTGGCTAACAGCCAAATTCCCAACCACATGCTCTCTCCCTCCCCCTCATCAGCAGAACAGCAGGAAAAAATAAGCTGAAAAATAGGATGGGATAAAGACAGGGAAATCGCTTACCAGTTACTGCTACTGGCAAAATTTATTCAACTTTGGGGAAATTAATTCAATTTATTCACAATTTGGTAGTAAGAGACAAACTCAGACATTAAAATAAAACCTTTCTTCAGCCCACTCCCTTCTCCCGGGCTTGGCTTCACTTTTTCAGACTCCTCTCCTCCCAAGCAGCTCAGGGGGATGGGGATGGGAGTTAGTGTCAGTCCGTAAAAGCACCTCTCAGCTGGTCCCTCCTCTTCACACATTCCCTGCTCCAGTGCAGATGCTTCCACAGGCTGCAGTTCCTTCAGGGAGTATCTAACTGAGTACCTACTACCACACTATGATAATGTCAGCCTTCCCTCATTGTGTCTCATGTTCAGAAACATCCCAAGCAGCCCTAAATATTTCCATTAGGAAACTGATTTCCAGTGGTTTGGCTGGTGCTTCTGATTAAGCCACTGTCATGGTTTAGCATAGTTTGGATTTTTAGTTAAAGAGGGCTCCATCAGCCACGGAAGTGATTCTTTTGCAAAGAGGTGCTTACAGCTTCCTCTAGACCTGACAGAACCAATCAACTGGCTAGTTTGAATAGTGGCAACTTTTTTAAGCCACTTGAGAAGCTTGACATGCCTCTGTGATCCACATTTAAGAACAAATCAACGCTGGGAAATCTCTCTTGCTTCTGGCTTTTGGACAGGTAACTGGGGGCCCGCGGCGCGGCCCAGAAGGGCCAGGCCCTGCTCGGTGCGGCCCGGCCGGGTCGGCCTTGGCGTGGCTTGGCTGAGATCTCAGCCGCTTCTGCTCGCTGGACACCCGGCGCAACCCCCTCAGTGCGGGCTGGGCCGGCCGGGAGACAGCCACCCCGGAGCTGCACGGCCCTGCTCCACGCGTGGCCCTGCTCTGTGCAGGTGGCCCCGCGGCTCGGCCAGCCCCTCCCTGTGTGGCTGCTGAAATAAAATGCTACACTGAAATGAGCTCTGGCCACCACCTGGCAAAAATTAGGTGACCAACAGCAAAAGGTGAATTCCAGCTGCAAGGTCCAGGTGAGATTAACTCCCTTGGTGCTGTAAGATTCTCCAGCACAGATGAAGCCTGCAGACATCAATCCTCTCCCGAGTCAGAGGAAGAGGAAAGGTGAAGGCACGTGAAGAAAACACCATAAAGACACCAAATTCAGTGAAGAAGGAAGAGCTCTGAGAGAGGAGAAAGAGGAGATGCTTCAAACCTAGAAGCTGCTATTCTCTTGTAAAGCTATGGTGATGGTCTATGATACATCAGGGTACCCATTGTAATTTCATGAAAGCATGGGGGGATGAAGCATTCAAACTGCAATTGTGAGCAAAAGTACCTGTGCTGAAATAAGCAAATGTTGAAGTAGCTGTGATTTCATGAGAAGCTTGAACAGAGAGAGATGGAAGTGATGAAGACCCTTGGTCCCAGGGAAGAAGAAGACCTCTGTTCCTAGAAATGTAGATGCTCCCAGAGATAGGTGAAGAGAACCTTTGCTTCTGAACAGGTCAACCTTAAAATGGTACCCCAGTAGCTCAAGATTGAACCCTCAAAAGCAGTTGTGGGGAAAGCTGCAAGTTGAGGGAAGGAACTCTCACATGTGAGCAGAGAACCAACCCAGGCGGCTACCTTGCTGTGACATTGAAACCATGAGAGAACTGTTTCTTGTGGAGATCTCTCCATAGCATGAGCAAGAGAGACTCCTCTCCCTAAGTGAATGGAAAAAGTGATTATTATAGAGGTGGCAAACTGACTGGTAAAAAGTCTCAAGAGTTGTCTTTTTATGTTGTCAGTGGGAGAAGGGAGAAAGGTGGGGGGAAGAGAAGTGTTCTGAAGGTTTAGTCTGATTTTTTTTTTTTCTTTCTTTTAGGTCTGTTAATAAACTTCTTTATATTCTTTTAAGTTTTGTGCCTGCTTTGCTTTCTCCTAATTCTTATCTCACAGAAGCAAAATAAGTAAGTAATGGATATTTTGAACCAAACCACTGCACTTAATTGGTGTTTCTGCCCAGGATATGAACTGAACCCGTGACATCCACCTAAAGCTGGGGAGAATATACAGAGGCTCCCAGGATGACACTTTCATATAATGGAATCATAGAATCATGGAATGGTTTGGGTTGGAAGGGACCTTAAAGCCCATCTCATTCCACCCCCTGGGCAGGGACACCTTCCACTAGACTGGGTTCCTCAGAGCTCCATCCAACCTGGCCTTGGATGCTTCCAGGGGTGGGGCATCCAAAACCTTTCTGGGCAATGATGGCCAGGCAATCAAAATTCTCAGAAGACTCAGAAACCTTCAGCTCCTAAGAGGATGCTGGGAAAACCTTTTTTCCTCATTGCCCAGACAACACTGCCTTGGATATCAGAAACACATGAAGATACCTCAGTACTGGTGACTTCATAACAAGGTTAGCTCCAACCTGCCTTATGTCCTTTGCCAAATGGACTAGGTGCTGGGACATAAAAGAAATAGGTCTTCATCTTATTTAAACTTTTCCCTATTCATCCCCTAAATTTTGGTAAATTCATTTGGATGGCAGAGATATTATAGGTGTCACAAAGAGTTATCTTCCTGTGTACCCACCAAACTGAACTGGTCAAAGTAAAAAATGCATAGCAAAGTCATAGAAACCTAAGGAACTCTCAGACTAAGGTCAAACTCTGAGGCCGAAGATCCAGCTATAAAGAGAATCCAGAGACTAGCAAGGTCTGCGCTATTAAGGATTGCAGCCAAAAATGCAACTCATATTTTTAGGTGGCCAAGCATGTTTTAGTTCTTAATAAAAAGAATGGCAATAAACAATTATTAATAAATTATTTATTGCAGATTGTTTGGCACCTAATGCCAAAAGGTCTGGCCTTCATAATGCAATGGCATAAAGCAGTTCTGGTATAAATCATCATGGAATTAGATAATTCTTCCTAAAGAAAGACTTTAGGGAATAGTCTTCTAGTCAGCAGACACAAGAGGCTTCTAAAGGTCCTGTTGTTGGTTCAGTTGTGCATATGAGCACATTGCAAAGACTTGCACCTTGAGGTAGTGACAGTGGTGTTCAGTTGGATTAATGGCAGAGGACAGAGATGTAGAGCACCTCAGATTCCCCCAACACCTCAATGACATTGATGGAAAAGAACACACTGGGCAGTGACAATATTAAAAGCTCAAATTGGTAGACTGAGTTAAAAATTACATAGAAATACTAGTGCTCATAATTTATCAGTTTATTCTTTAAAAAAACGAATATTTTGCCTGAAAATATTTTCAGTGACAGTTTCAGGCAAAATGTTAACAGCAGCTCCAGAGGAGGTAAATAAAGGAGATAAATATCACAAGCAGTATATAAGCAAAGAACAGCCTTCCCCTTGGGTGGCCAGAAAAAACCCAAGGACATCCTTTCAGAAGAATGCTTGTTGTCCAGTTAAAATAAGCAGCCTCCATAAAGGAAACTGAATAAAACCCGTTACCTGTTGTGTGGTTGCTGGTTGTTGGATTTTTGTTTTTTCCTATTTTTAAGCCACGTATCAATATTTAAATCATTAGACAGGCAAACATTATCCATTCCTCCTCAGAGCTTCCTCTAAGCTTTTGTAAGCAGGGAGGAATTGCCAAACAGTGACTTTATAACCAAGAAAAAGCAAAAATATAAAGGTTCTTGCTCCCCCACTGTGAAGCTGGATGTTACTCATAATAGCTTGCGCATTGTGAGGAGGATTTTTCTGATCAAAATACAGGAAATAAAATATGTTATAAAATACATTGCAAGATGCAGAGTCCCACACAATTTCCTCAGCAGCAAACACAGATACATGTCTCCACTTCCCCATCCCACGGTCCCACACCTCTCTGTTGTGCCAGTCTGAGTGACACTGAGACCAACATATAAAACAAAGCCATGTTAAAATGAGTGCAAATAAAACACTTTACTCAGTGCCTCTGCAAAAAACCACACTGTTGGATGTCTGAATACTGCCCTCAGTCCCTGCTAAGGGAAAAGGAGGAATGACTTCAAATTAGAACAGAGTAGATTTCAATTTGATATTAGGAAGAAATTCTTTACTGTGAGTGTGGTGAGGCCCTGGCACAGGTTGCCCAGAAAAGCTATGGGTGCCCCATCCCTGGAATTGTTCAAGGCCAGGTTGGATGTGGGCAACTGAGAAACCTGGTCTAGTGGAAGGTGTTCCTTCCCTGGCAAGGGGTTGGAACAAGACATTTAAGATCCCTTCCACCCCAAACCATTCTATGATTCGAATAGGATGACAGAAGGAAAATGTTTTTTGGGGGTGCTAAAACTATTCATCTGTTCCAGTGAGGCACTCTGAACTATAAATGACATAAATAATGCTGAGAAGCAACAGGTACACCTGACCATACAGTGTTCCTAGTTTTCCTCAAAAGAAGTGAATCATCTCCAGCTGGCTCTAAATACTCTCATCAAGGAGTAGCCTCATAGTCTGCTCATCCCCACCAGACTCTTCCAATCCCCTCAAGATAAAGAGGGATCAGTTTTGTTTCCTGAGCTCTCCTAGAGTTAGCATAATCTGTTCTCACCTGAGAGGAACATTTGCTGTGATGATACTGCAGGAGCAGAGCCTTGAGGGTGGGATGCTGCCTGGTGTGGGCAATTGCAGGGACACGGCTTCTCCCTCTTTGTGTAAGTAGCTGCTCTCTGAATTTCAGGCTTGGGAAGAAATCCTACAGACAACTTTATCTCTTGCCATCTGAGTGACACTCTCCAAAATTATGTAAAGCGTGAACATACAAACTACAAAGAACAGAACACGGTGTGGAGATCAAAAGCTATACTTAAAACCAGAGAATCAGACTGAGGTAGACATTGCAAAGGCCACCTAAATAGTTACAGGAGGTCCCCCACCACAAATGTGTAAGAAAGAACTACCTGGTAGTGATATGGAGCTTACAGTAATGATAAATGAGATATTGCCTCCAAAAATAACAAGCCATTTCTCTTAGAGAACCTTGGTAGAAGTGGCATGTGAATTGGACACAGATTTACAGCAAATCCAAGAAATCCATGAAGTTACAGAAGTGCTAGTGAAGAGCAGAAGCTGAACAGTCATTTTGCAAAGGGAGTGGAATGGACATCACTTGGCCCCCTGAGGGTGGCCCCAGAAATACATAAGGATTTACAGCAGATTTTAAGGCAAAGAATAATTAGGGAATTTATGAGAAACTGCAGTACAATTCCTGTTTTACTGCAATTAGGCTGAGTCTGGCTCATTAGAGTTAAGCTAGGCAGTACCTCTTTTTGAATAAACACCTGGTTTGTGGTGTGTTGTTTTTCCCCCTTTTAAAGGGAGGAGCAGTGCAGAAAAGCTTATTTAGACTTCAGTAAAGTAGGGAGAGCATGGAAAATTGCCAGCTAATATGGTATAGGCACTGTGAAGGGAAGATCAGGAAACAGCAAGCTGATTTTAAGACCTAAAAGGACTTGGTACACTTAATTCAGCAAAACAGAGCAATCAGATCCTCTCTCCATCTATAAATATATTTGGAGGAAAATAATCAGGAAGAAAGAAGACTGAGGTACAAGAAAGTACAACATTGGCACAAGAACAAACACATATAAACTGCCCGTGAATAAATCCAGTTTAGATGTAAAAACTGTAGCTGGCAAAGGAACAAGACTGTTAAAAAAAAAATAATCAAAAGAGCTCCTAACAGAAGCAGGAATGAAAAAGCCAATTTGTTTTTAGGGGAAGCTCAGTAAATTTCCAAATGATTTATAGGACATGGATCCTTTTTATTTGCAGGACAATGTTATTTATGCAGGCAGTGCATACTACTCCAAGTTCCTTCTCTCTTGCAAGATAAAGTGCATGGGTAGCCCTATTAGCAATGAATTTACCATCCCCACCTTCACTGACTGTTTGTGAACTTCTAATCTTTAAAATGAAATAATTTGAGTGGTTTCTTTGTTTTCCTATAGCTGGACACATATTAAGCCCTGCTGACCTGCACTGACTCACCTCATCCGCTGACATGTGAGCCTCCCTCAGGAGCCTGGCTGCACTAACAGATGTGCTGGGTGACACTCCCTGGCCTTGCCTCCTTCACGGGGCAGAGCTGCTGGCACCTCTCAGTCTCTTGACACTGAGGTGCTCAGACCTCCTCTCCTAATGTTAGAATAATAAAATGTTTTTGCTACAGATAACTCATCACATCATCTCCGATGATCTAACCATACCACAGGACAGTACCTAATTTTAGAGGGTTTACATCAAAACCAACAGAGTGCGGGGTGGTACCAGCCCTGTTACTGATGCTTTGGACTCTGTCCTTCCTTTCCTTCCTTCCCTCAGATTAATATCAGAGTATTTCAGCTCTCATCTAGTCCTGCAAGTTGCTGCCTACTTGTCCTTGCCTGCGATTGGCTTCTAATGACACTGTAAAACCCAGGTTTAGAAGGGTTGACTGATTTGAGAGAAGCAATTTGTAAGATTATATTGATGCATCACACCACCAAACCAGATCACTCTCACTAGGAGCACTAACAGACCAGACTGCTCCTCCCTGATCATTCCTGCAGCATGGAAATCAAACCTTTGTGGCTCAGTAACAGTGTCATAGAAGCCAGACAAGTTCAGAACTGAAAAGCTTCCACCTGCTTTGAATTATACCTGAACAGCTCTGAGGCTTAAAATTTCATCCCAGGTTAGGCTTCATTTAAATAAGCACTTTTAAGCTAATACACACAGCAAACAAACGATCTGTGTGCTGAGCCTGATGAGTCAGCCTGGAGTTCCAGCTGCTCCTCAGAGTAGTATTGGAGCTGTCCTCCAGGAGCCCCTATCAGCAAATCTTCTCCACTGAATTACTACTTCCAGGGAGCCAAGTACTGCAGCACACTGTCTTGGAAGTCAGTGAGAAAAAGCCTTACAGGCAAGGAAAAAGATGGATTTCTTCATGAAAACAGCAATGGAAGAGAGCTCAAATCTCATTGCAAGACTTAACTTCATGGGCTTTGAACTCAAGGTCTTCAGATGTAAAAAACCCACATTCTCTCTGTAGAAACACTAAGACACCTTTCTGTCCTGTACTGATGATCCCCAGCAGAGGATTGCCAAGTGTGTTACCATCTGAGGGCTTCCTGATAGATATTCCAGAAGCTTATGCAGGACAGAGTAAACGTCTGTGACCATCCAGGCTGATTCCCAGAAAAACAGAGTAATCTATAATCTGCCAAACACACTATCACTTTCCATGAAAACTCTGGGGACCAAAACTTAAAGCTTTCTAACAAGTTAGCTTCCTGCTGAAAAAGTAAAAAGTGAAAAGCAATACCCATCATGGAGGCATAGGGAGAAAGCCCGGGTGAAGGAGACAAGCAGACCCTTTTTATTTCTCCTTTCCCTTCAGTGAAGCAAATCAGAGGTGTAGCCACAAAAAATTCTGTAAGTTTGCATAAAACAGTGGAGAATTTTCCTTGTTTGTGATAATGCTTTAGGTTACATATCTAACAGAGTCAATAATATTTCATGGATCTCTAAAGTGCATGAGTCACACAGAAGTGCACTGTATAAATCCATCTCTGTTTTGTATAAAAATATTTTGTGGGTTCTTTGGCTATTCAAATAGGAGAGCATGGGAAAAGGTGATAATTTTACACCTAATATTGAAAACAGACAGATAAATCAGACTGTGGAACACCTAAGAAAAATTACCACGTTGCTATATAAGCAAGCACAATGTGCAATACCATGTGCATGAGGAAGACCTACAATATAATTACAAAAAGTTTCAGACACATCTACAAAATCCAGACATTTTAAAATTAAATATTACTTCAAGAAGCTTTTCTGACCTAACTCTACCTCAGGCTTCTGGCAGGCTCTAGAATAGCCCAGAAAAAAAGGAGTGAGTGTGGGACACAGGAGCTAGCAGCAGGCAGGAGCTGGTTGTTCACAGAATTCATCACCATTCCCATTATCAGCATTTTCTTCTCACCTTTTTAGCAATAGGAAGAACACCTCAGACAGCCCAGGGAATCTTACACTCACTTTGGAGTCTATTAGAGGTAGGAGAGGAAGGCTTTCCTCAACCCTTGGTCTTACACACAGTGAACAAGGTGACAGTTCTGTCTGGCAGCTCCCTCTGTGATGCCCAGAGCCGCTATGTCAGGGCAGGTCAGTCAAACACAGCTGCAGCACTCTGATCAAGACTCCACAGCCATTTATCACATCAAGTTTCTACAATTCTCATCCCAGTTTTATTCTCAGGCTCTTTAACGTTTGATGAGGGTAAGTCTAAAATTAATTGTGTGAGGAGGGCAAGCCATACCCTCCTTGCAGTACAGTAAGTAATGTACTTTTCTCTCAGTAAAAGATGTAGTGGGTCTATGAAAGCAAACTTTTCACCTACCAGGAGTCTGCATCATACAGAGAAGATGAAATTGTTCAATTGTAAATTAATGGCAACCTTATTTTTATTTTTTCTTATTTTTATTATGATACAAAATCCTGTTTTAAAACCAGATGATGCCTAGTTCTGCAGGCCTGAGAAGTGCTTGGTGTGATTCCTTCTCATGCAAGCAAACAGTACACAAGGGTTCTTAATATCTTCAGAAGGTGCTCAGCATATCCCTGGATCAAACATGGATACTTATGTCCTGAGTCCAGGATTTAGGGCTGGAAGCTCTAAAGAGCTGAGTGCTCTGGGTATAACGTGGAAAAAAATATACCCAGCTTCTGGCAGATGAGCTTGTTACAATCCGGTTTAAACCTAGAAAAGCAAAGAAAGCTAAGCCTCTGTGCATAAACCGGAAAGAACTTAGAAGGTTTAAAATATTCCCAGAAATGAGATTAAAACCAAACGAGGTTAGATGTTGACGCCCAAAAAATTGATGTATTTTATTTAATAGTAAAAGAGGCAAAGAGAAGGGAAGAAAAAAGAAAAAGAAAGAAATGGAAAAAAGAAGTGTGCGTGGGGAGTGGGGGGACAGGGAGAGGTGATGGGGTTAGGTGGAAGCAGATCACCCATCCGAGGGTCCCAACGATGTCTCATTGCTCCCCTCCATCTGCTCTGCTGGTGGTGAGGGTCTCCCATCGCTGCCGTGGCCACGCCGCCACCACACCACACACCAAAGAGTGCAGAATCCCGTGGATTAAGACACACTTTGGGCCAGGTGGGAACGCCCACGTGTCTCCTTGCAGGGGCTGGCTTGACACTGTCCCTTGCAACACTGAGGGTCTGTTGCATCATCTCTGGTGCTCTGGTGCAGGGTCTGGGGACCCCTTTGAGGGGGCCCCTGTGATGGGCCATGTCACCCCTTCTGCTGTGGATAAGCTTCCCCCCCAGTGAGCACCCCTCAGCTGGGCTCCTCTGCACAGTGGAGGATGGGCAGTCACTGTGCCTCTGACCAGAGGCTTTTCCAAGACACCCAAAGCCTCTCCTCCCTCCACCCCTTGGTTCGAGGCTCTGTGGGAGCCTGGCAGCTGATAGCCCTGGGCCTGTGGTCTCCACCTTGGAGGTGTTAAGCCTGTGCTTTGTGAATGTCCCCAACCCTGAGTTGTTACTTTATCTTATCTTCATCAGGGATCAGTGTAAGGCCTCAGTCAGGGCCCCATTCAGGGTGCGGTGTCTTCTCTGCAGTTTTTGTAATACAGTTTTAAAAGTCCTCTAAGAAAATGTTTAAGTCATAAACTATAATATTTCAGTCTCTGACAGAGCTCTAGTGTCCACAAAAGTATTTCAGTGAAGGAGAGCCTACACTTGGCACTTAATGCTTTTCAGGCAAGGATTTCATTTGGATCCAGGCCACAACTTTTATAATTTTTATACATCTTGCTTCTTGTAGTTTCATCAGATCATCTCTCCTCTGCAGAAACTTGCAATCCCACAAGCCATAAAATCTCCAGCCCATGAAACCCTGCGGTTCTCTGACAATTACACCAAACAGCTCTCTTTACATCTCCTTTTATGCTCACCTCAGGGGCTCTTGCCCTTTTATGCTCATCAAGGTAGCAATGCTGTCTTTTATTTAGTCCCATATTCATACTTTTAAAGCAATTCGCCCTTTACTTCCCTTTCAGTCATCATAGCAAGGTAGGGGTGAAGAGGAGTGGGCAGTAGAATGGTGAACAAAGAGTAAAACGATAGAAATGTGCTTTATTGTTGGAAAAGAAAGGCAGTGAAAGGAAAGGGCAGAAAAATTAGGACCCCAATAAGGATATGATCACTTATATTCTTGTCTCAAAGCAAAGGAAACCTTGAAAACATAGTTTAATTTAGTCTCACAGTCAAGTAGTAACCTTTTCCAATCTGTTCTTATATGAAGAGCTGAAGATGAGAGATTTTGTGCTCTTCTAACTGAAGCACCTGGAAAAACTTACACTCTGATTTTCTGAGAGAGAGAATTAACCCTCACCTGTTCTGGGTGCAATTAAGAGACTATAAAAAACATTTAATAGATATAAAATAAGCTGAATATTCCTGGAGATCAATTCAAACCTTTATATTACATCTTTTTTTTTTTTTTTAGTAGAATAAGGCAAACATCATGTCTCATGAGCTTTCTAAAGTGCTTCTGTAATGCTTGTAGAGTGAAATGGATAAACAGGTTTGGAGATGTGGTTATTTACTCTACATTTTGTTTTGTATCTCACTCCTGGAAACAGGAGAAAAATGAAAATGATAGGCATGAAATGACTTCTTAGAAGCTGTTGCTTTAAAAATGGTATTTTTTTTTTCATATCTCAGAACTTCTCAGAAGGTTGAAAGCCAAAGTGACCTTGAAACAAAGATGCAAAATACTGGGATCACAATGTCTAATCCAGCAGACCTTTTTTTTTCATATCTCAGAACTTCTCAGAAGGTTGAAAGCCAAAGTGACCTTGAAACAAAGATGCAAAATACTGGGATCACAATGTCTAATCCAGCAGACCAAGGAGAGACTTTCACTTTATTCACAGCCTGGTAATTATCTAATCCCAAATGAATACAAAAGCTGAGTCACCCCAAGACATCTAGCTATTGACCCTGAACTAGTTTCCAAAAGAAGGAAGTTTAGGGAAATTAGCATAGTGGAGATGCAATGTGACCTGACACAGAGTGAATCATGATCCCAGGACAAGTCACATTACTTAGTACATCCAGCAGATCCCTAAATTATGCTGTCACTAAATTGGTTAGCTCAAATATCAGGAAGTCTCATACAGGCTGAACATTTCCTGTGGTGGAACAAAGCCATGCAGATAGGTCAAGTTGTGTGGTCTCAGACTCATTTTGTCTCATGGCTATGCCTGTACCTCTCACAATTGCAGGATGGTCTCCTGGTCCATGATCCCAGACAGCCATTGCTCTGTTATTGATCTGCCATCACTGGACTCAATGTCAGTCATTGCTGGCTGGCTGGCAGAACAAGAAAGGAGCTGCATTACCAGACTGCAGCTGGAAAGCGCCTCCACTAAGGCCTGACATTTACAGGAGCCCAAGGGGAATTCATACTCACTGCCACCTCTCTCCCGAAGCAATTTGGGGTTACAGGCCCTGCTTCACAGCACTGACCCAACACACAGGTCCTTGCTCAGCTCAGGTGCATCAGCAGGTGCAAGGTGGGAGCATCTGGCAATAGCACACAGCACATTCCCAAGGGAATGCAGAGCTGCATGAAACTGAGCCCTGGCATGGCTGATTAGTACCACAGCAAAGAGAAATACAAAATTCAGCATTTCTATCTGGGTCCAGTTCAATTCTTAAGGTCAGAAAACAGAAATTTATTTCAGAGGTACAAAGACACTGCTTCAGTGGTTTCTGCTGAAGTGCAGCTTTATTTGTTCTGAGGTATTTTGAGGGGAGTATGATTTTTCATTCAAGTCACAAAATCATAGAGTATCTCAAGTTGGAAGGGACCCATCACTGGGTCCAAGCAGTCATTAAGTCCAAGTCTCTGCTTCTCACAGGACTAACTAAAACTAAACCACATGACTGAGAGCATCGTCCAGACACTCCTTGAACGCCGACAGCCATTTCCTAGGATGTCTCAGGTGGGTTTCAGAGAGGAATTTGATCCTGTTCTCTTTTGGAACCCAATTCCTAGAACTCATTACAACTCAGTTTTCTCCTGTTAAAGAGAAAGGGATTGCAATGGGCCATTTCTTCTCAAAATGAGGCTCTTAATTCAGACAGACAGCTTTATTTATGAGGGCAGCCCCTATGAGATGTAAACAGATTAAAACATGACTGTGTCATACATGTAGCATATAAAGAAATAGAAAAACAAACAAAAAAGCAGCAGTCCCTATTCTGAAACAGTAAAGATCCTAGTACAGAATCAGAAAAAAAACCACTCAAGCAACAGCTAGGAAATGTGGACACTTTTCAGTCTCAGATTAGAACATGGAGCAAAAAATATACGTTTGTACAAAACTTCAGTTTTTTGATGTTTCACACATCCAGTACAAGTCCATAACAAAAGAAAATGATGTGCCACAAAACTGTAACACTTCTGCTCCTGTTATAATTACTTTCTAGGATTGGAAGTAGAATTTTTGGCAAAGGACAAATTAGAGCTTCAGCACCAGGTAGGAAAGGACCGTTTCAGCTTGCCCTCTCAAATGATAAAATAGGATGTAGAGCATGGAGAACAAATGCATAGAAACCAGGACTTAGGTAAGTAATTCTTGGAGCCTGTATATCTAAAAAAGCAAATTTCAGTCCTTGAAAAATAGCTTGAAAAACAGCTTGAAAAACAGTGGCAATTGATGGATAAACAAGCTGTAAAAAGGAAAATTTAATGGAGTGCAAGAAATTAAGGAATTGGAAGAACAGTTAAAACTTAGGAGTAACATCAAAGAGTTCTGGAATGCATAAAGAATATGAGGTAGAATTTTTGCAAGCAGAAATAAAATAGAAGATGGATGAATACACTAAGTTTTTATTAGGAAAGGAACAAAACCAGCAAGAATTTACAGCCTCTGACAAAGAAATAGAGAAACTGGTAGCACAGATGCAAGAACTGGAGAACAGAAGTAATGAGGTCTTAGAGACCGTAAGCTGCTTGGAACAACAACTACAAAGAATTAAGAAAGTAGTAAGAGAATTAAAAGAAAATTAAGAAAGATTACAACAGCAACAGTACAATAACCAGATTCAGATGTCTGCTTTACAGTTTAAATTGGATGATGCAAGGCAAGGCTACCTACAGAAGGCATCTCTGATCAAGTGCTGAAGGAACCCTTGGAGGCAGAACAGGAAGCACTAGTGACAAAACAGAGATTGCAGCCTTATTAGAACAAATAGAACAATATAGAGATAATTTGATCAGTAAAAATGAGAAGATATTACAGCTGAAGTGACAGTTAGAGATGCAGGAAAAGCACAGGACTTCCACCATCACTCAGCTTTGGTCAGAGGATGCATACCTGGAGATGGACCTGTGTGCTGTGGGTTGACCTCTGTCAGCTGCCAGCTCCCTCACTCCCCTGCCTCAAAAGAACAGTGGGAGAAAGGAAAAGAAAAAAAGTTCTTGGCTCAAGATAAAGATGGGGAGAGCACTTATCACTTACCATCACAGGCAAAACAGACATGGTTTGGGAAAAATTATTTATTTATATTTAAAAGCAGAGTAGGCTGATGATAAACAAAATTAAACCGATTTCCCTGCATCGACTCCTTTTTTTTTGAAGCTCAGACAGTCACACCCTTTTATTACTGCATGCCTGGTTCCTACGGTATATCACCGTGTCCCGCAGCCATAGGGAGGAGGAGGAGGAGAAGATCCAGCAGGCAGGAATTGTGCAGCAAGATTGATTTATTTAATTATTTTACAAACTCTTTTATAGACTTTTTTCTTCATAGTCTAATTGGACAAAGGACCAGCCACCCCTTGGGGGTGATTGGCTAAAATCCTACAACATCCATTGTCAAAATATTTTTCTACTATACCATAAACAAGACTTTTCAAGGTTGCAGGTGTCTGGGTTGTTTACA
Organism: Aphelocoma coerulescens; assembly: GCF_041296385.1. NCBI lineage: Eukaryota > Metazoa > Chordata > Aves > Passeriformes > Corvidae > Aphelocoma > Aphelocoma coerulescens. The sequence goes on from NC_091015.1 coordinate 162,982,957, forward strand.
TTCCCTGCTACCTCTTCTGTGAGAGAGAAAAGTCTCTCACGGACTTAGAAAATAACAAGAAAATCCTCGCTAGCAGCATTTTTGTATCTACACCCTTTGATTCCTGATTTGTCTCCCTGCCTTTTTCCCAATCTCGACCTCACTCCTTCATTCCCAGGTCCTCCAGCTCCTTGTCCCTGGGACCATCTGTGTCTAGCATGATGCAGCCCCAGCCTCTCCCCATAGACCCCTCCCTGCTTTCCCTGCTTCCAGTACCTGCACAGGGACACCTGACCCCCCTGATTACAGTGAGCCTTCAGCTTTCCTTTTCCAACAAACAGTTTCAAGGGAGAGATTCATGATACAATGTCTGCTTTACATTTTCTTTCCTAACTTTGTCAAGAAATGGGTCATCTCTGTGTCTACCCACTCACTCCACAGAAACAAAACTAACTGTTAAATGTGGGATCTTACCAAAATCCACCTATATTTCTCATTGAAGTGTTGGCAGCACTGAAGGGACATTTCCCCCTCTACCAAGAAGGATGAATACTCTCTTCTGAAAGTACACTCAGTGTTGGCACAAGCCTGACAGCTCTAGAGATAGAAATCCCATTTTCTGCTGAATGGATTCAGTACTAACAACGACAGTGAAACCTCTTCACAATGTTTTTGTCAATATGAGTCCTCAGTCCATTACAGAAAATCTATACAGAGAGGTGAAAAGAGATTTCATTCCCAATTGTATCATGAACCTGTCCCCTCTGCTCAAGCTCTGATCTCATTTTTGAGCTAATCCTAAAAATGTTAGTATTAATAATGTAAGAATTCACATAACCTTGTGTTTCAGAAATTTTCTCCCAGAAGAAATTATTCACAGAAAGAAAAATAGAATCAGAGCAATACTGAACAACACAGCAGCAGAGACAAATGATGATGTGTCTACCTGAGCTGCCACCAAATTCTGGAAACACCAAGAATTTGCAGCCACTTATCTTTGCAAATTTGCAAAGCGGTTTGCAAATCTGCTCTTGGTATGAGGGGGCTTACTTCCAAAACAGCTAGAAGTGAAACCCACACTTATCTTCCATCATGATCCATGAAAAAGCACTCTTCATAGAGTCACAGAATCACAGAATAGCCTAGAATGGAAGTGACCTCCAAAGATAATCCAATTCAGCCTTTCATGGGAATGGAAGCCAGGAGGAGGTCATCCAGCAGCCTTGTCTAGACCAGCCGCATATAGAAATCCTCCAGAGATGGGGATTCTACAACGACCCAACCCCTGAGGTTGTTCCAGTGAATGATTATTCTCTCTGTAAAAACTATACGGGGATGAAATTTTTTCTGGTCTAAATTGCCCTCTGTCTTCTCCAGGTGGCTCCTTGTGAAAAGACAGAGTGTTCTCTTTATATTTACCCTGGAATACTTACTGGAATACTGTGATGAGATTCCCCCAGAGCCTTCTCTCCAGGGAGACAAAACCTTCAGTCAGAAAAGATTTCCTTCTGTCATTCCTCAGAGATTGGGTTTTTGGTTATGTCATCCCAGGGCTAGGACCCTGCACTTGTGTTTGCTAAACTTCACACAGTTGCTGTTGCCTGCTGTTCCAGCCTGTCCAGGTCTCTCTGTAAGATATCTCTCCCTCCTGACATGTCCACCTCACCACCAGCCTGGAGTCCTCAGCAAACATGGTGATGGTTCAGTCAATCTGATCATCCAGGTCATTTAGGGATTTTCCTTCTACCTTAAAGTCTCACTGGCTTCCTTTAACAGTTCCTTTACTACCCTTAATTTTTGCAGGACTTTCAGTGCCTGAATTCAGTGGATTTTGTACCTTGCTAATTTGGCTAGCAGAGAATCTTGAAAAGTAAAGGATGTTATCTGACACCATGCAAATCTTGGAACTGAACCATCATAAGAGGCTTGACCATCAACTAAGTTCTGCAGAGTCCTGAAACAGAGCAACAGGTCAAGAACAATCCAGCACTGTGTCTAAGGAGGGGAGCATTAGGAGCTGAGAACCGGGGAAAATTTTAATGAAGTTTTACTGGCAATATGATAGAATAGAAATTGTTCAGCCTTGAGAAGTCTCCAGGAGACCCCACTGCAGCCTTCCAGTACCTAAAGGGGGCTTACAAGAGTGAGGGATTTTATACACCACCAGATAGTGACAGGATATGGGCTTTTAAACTAAAGAGGAGAGGTTTAGATTAGGCATTACAAATAAATTCTTTACTCAGAGGGTAACATAACACAGGTTGCCCAGAGAAGTTGTGGATGCTCTATCCCTGGAAGTGTCCAAGGCCAGGTTGGATGGGGCTCTGAGCAACCTTGTCTAGTGGAAGGTGTCCCTGCCCATAGCATAGAAGTTGAAAAAATAGGAGATTTAAGGTCCCAAACCCAAACTATTCTACGATTTAGCCTTCTTTCTTTATACTTTATAAAGTTTTAAGTGATTGAACTACCCAGGGCTGCTCTTATCTGAGAATCATCACACCCAGTCACTTTTCTCAAGCTCTAATAGGTCTATTGCATCAACTTATCCCTTTCCACTGCTTCACAAAGTTTATCTTGTGAGAAGGACATGTGAGTCTGGAAATATCTAAACCAAAGAGATTACTTTAAATTGGTCAACAAAAAAATTACAAAATAAATTAAAAATCTACAGCTTTCTCAGTATTTTTGGTGGGTTTTGGTTGCAGACATCACTCCAGTCACATTATAAATTGACTTTTCATTTGTTGCAAGACATCCTTATAAAGATTTATCATGTATAGCCAAACAGGAACAAGAGATTACTAAACAACAGTTCATTTTTCAGATGCATTTTATTTGTAATACCTTCTATTGGCAGATGTTATCCCCACAAATGAATTAATGTTCCACCATAACAAAGTGGACATGGATTGATGGGAGAAATTGATTTGTGTTTGTTAATGTTCTTTTGCTGCAGCAAGTGCATTAAGTAATTAAAGTGCTAAAAGAGATCTTCCCATCCAGACACACAATATACTGAACTCCATTAATGCAAGGACAAAGGACAACTGTTTTTTTCATTGCATCTCAAGTGCACCCTGTCTGCAGCCATACACACCATATAGCTTAACTGTAACCATTAAATTAAAGTATCCAGTTCCAAAAACAGTTAATATAGCAAGGAAACTCTAAAGGATTAAGTGTCAAAAAAAAAGAGTAATTATTTTGTGTTGCCAGTATAAGCCATCTTAAAAGGATCTGATCAAGAGATTGTGTGCAGTTTTCCATTCTGAAAATTAGACTTTGGGATATTTTAAGCTGAATAAAAAGATATCTGAAAAAGAAAGAACAAACCTTTCCCACACATAATTATATTTTCTACTATCACAGCATCTGAGCATCTGTAACTGTACCCTATAAGGAACAATCTTATAAGATATTATTACTACTCCCATGTTTGTAGATAATAGTTGATGAGCTAAAAGATCATTCAAGCCCACCTCAAGTAATTTCCCAAACTCACTACTCATCCCAACAAATAGCAACAGTTAGATATTTTATTTCAGCTTGCAAATGTTACATTAAAATGCCTTGCAAAATTACCTTACAAAAGTGCAATGAAGTGTATGAACACTATTGCCAAGGGACAGGATTGTTTCAAATGTGGAACAGGGAAGTAGAGCTGAACCACATCTCCTGACATTAGGCAGTGCCTCCTCTGTGAAAATAATGTGCATCAAGTAGGTAACAGTGAGAGAAAATACTGGTGTGGGGTTTTTTTCTTCATCTAACATTACTGAGGGCTGCTCAGATGTTAGTGATGAGTATCATATAAAAATCTCATACAGAATGGGATTTAAAATAAAACTTGTCACCTGGTGTGTTTACGTGCATGTTTATGTACATGTTTGTAAATAAATAGTTTGTAGTTGAGACTTTGGTAATGTCTGTGCTTTGTATGCCCATCCTTTCCCTTTCTTTTAAAACCAAATTTTCTGGATTGAGGCAATTTGACAAGAAAGCCTTGTACTATTTACAATTAATCCTTGAATGCTCACAGTTGCTTTGAAAACCATGGCAGGTTGTACTCTAAAGCTCCAAAAATAATTAAATACATAACAGTTTAAAAAATATGTATTTAAAAAATACTACCTTCTGGTTCTATTTACTTATTAAACAATTCATTGTTGTTAATCAGTGATAGAGGAGTGGAAAGTAAGCATGTTCTTTGCAAGCCCTTATTTAAAAAAAATAACCAAAAAACAAAACCAAACTGGGCTAAATATTGCATTTGGCTGGCCAAAAATTAAACATTTGCCCCTTAATATCTACATACGATCTCCTCTGAGCAAATATCACCTCTGTTCAAGTGACATTTACATTGCTGCTTTGATGACTTTCTGAGTGAATTATGTCAGAAAGTAGCTTCGATCTCACCTCACGTGATTTATATTTATACACAGCTATACCTGAGATGTTGACTAGAGTTCCTAACTCAGAGAGTTACAGATGGACCCATGTCTGATGCTTGGAATCACTCACCTCTCTGTAAATGTAAGTGGAAGGAAGCCTAAGCCCTCAGGCTTGTGAAAGGATTTATGTGTATGTGCTGCAAGATGTTATTACTTAAGAACAAGTGAAGTGACACAGTTTTAAAGCACTGATCTTAACTAGAACTAGCCAGAAACATGGCATCAGCATAGACTGTGTCAGGGCAATTATTCTAAACCAGAGAGAGTGCCAGAAATTAGTGAATGAGAAGGTCTGGTAATGAAATATGAAATGCTTCAAAAAACCCTCTGTGTTCCTCGTGTGCAATTTTTCAGAGAACGAGAATTTGTTCTCCAAGTTTTCATGTGAGGGTGATTCTGGTATTTCTAGCTCTTCTGGCACTTTTCCTCCCTAAAGCATTCTGCAAACAGCAACTAATAGAGGCAGCTGAAGTTATCTGTATTTGGAATGTGCTATCACATTGTTACATAGGTGGGTTGGAACTAGACGGTGTTTAAGGTCCCTTCCAACCCAAACCATTCTGTGGCTCTGTGACACACACTGTGCATATCCCTAGGGAAAGCACGGAGTGATCACCAGCAGCAAATCTTGTCTTTAAATACAGGACAAGCTGTTGGGACAACAACTAGACCTGGCCCTTGCAAGGGAAAAAGTAATTTGATTATACTTAAGCTCTGGAATTTACTGCCCAGAGTCTGGAGAACCTCTATCCTTGGAAGTTTTCAAGACTGGACTGGACATGCCCTTGAGTAACGTGGTCTGAATTCAATAACTGGTCCTGCTTTAAGTAGGTATTGGGCTTAAGATCAGGCAAATTCCCTTCCAGCATGAACGATTCCCTGGCTCTAGGATGAGTGTGGCCATAGTGTTCCTCAGCACAGAAACAACGAAGAAGCTGTGCAGCTTCTTTCTGCACTCAGTTTCAGCCCATGCAGCAAACACTGTTTTAGTGATTTATCATCAGCATGGTGGTCTCCAGCAACTCCCCTGGCTGTTTAGCTTACAGAACAAAACAGGTTGACTTGATTATCATTAAAATGTGATTTTAGCTGAGAAATGCAGTTTGCTAATAAAATTAGGTTCTGCTTTTCAGCTGTATGGAATGGTCCATGCCTTAAGTCTTGATGTCACTGTGTCCAGTTCCTCAACAAGTGTGTCACATCCTGGAGGAGCTCAATTTTCAATACTGCACTTAATGACACAATGATTCTAAGAATTTCTGGGGCTTGTGTCATCAATTCATTAAGGAGATAGACTCAGAGGGTAAAACAGATCCAAGTGCATCAATGAAGATCACAGTTACTTCTAAAACACCTATGAATTGAGAGCAACCACTTTTTGTATAAAGTGTATTGGTTCAAGTAGAAATTCACCTCAAAGACATGCATTTAGTCCATTAGATTAATACATTTGCTTAGCAGAACTTAAGGGGGATCAAAGCCACTCTGTGATACTCTAGGGAATGATACTTTAAATTTAAGGTCTCTGCTCATAGAAATATTTTTATTTTATGAATTTGATTCATAAAAATAGGAAAGGCAGTGCCAAATTATACATCAAGAGCTTTGAAGAAAATCTTATAATAGTCAATTTTTAATGTTATAGATGATAGAATGAGCTGTCTTCCAGGCTAATGGCTGATGAGCATTAAAAGCTGGCTAAACCCCAGAAGTTTCATTTTGTTTTTTTCTTCTCTTGTTAACTCTAAATTTTTGCCCAAGACTTTAATCTGACATCACAGCTTGCATTTTATTTCCTAGGAGAGTGGACCCCATCTGTTTGCATGACATTCCTCTTGGCTAGCACTGTCTATATGATATATTTTAACGTTTGTCTTCCAGGAGCAAGCAGAATGCCTTCTCTGTCTGTATCCTTACCTTTGATTTATGGATTTTCCCGGTGTGTACAAAGCTTTCCACCTGGATGCCAGAGTATCTATACCAAACTGTTCTCTCTGTAAGCATCACCACCTTTTATCTTTGGATCAGAAATTGCTTTGCAACATTTACTGATCCTTAAAAATGTCTTTCTTAAGTCCCAGTTGTTTATTTTCTGCAGGTGGGGAAAACCTAAGACCAAGACCAGGATCAGAAAGAGAGCTAGGAAGTAAATGTATTGATTCACTAGAATATACTTATTTTTTTCCTTTGATGTGCCCATGAGCAGAGGCGAATTTGCTGAATGTTGTGCAGTGTGTAGTTTTAAGTAAGTTGTTTTAATGACTACTTATCATTCTAGTGTTCATGACCAAGAAAGTAACAGTTGCTATCCCACGTGTGAAGGGTGGCTGAAGTAAACTGAGCACATTCTTTCTCAACATATGACTCAGTCAACTCATGTTGTGTTACATGGGTGCCAAATGGGAGCAGAACAAGTGGTGAAGCTGGACCATATGGGTTGAGGAGTGGCAAGACGACATTTGGAGTTCTCAGAAGCTCTCAAATTACTGTAACATTTCTGGGCTCTCCAACATGTGTTTGTTTGAAATTACTGTGTTGTCCAGAATTTTCCCTCTGACATTGCACATGCACGGTTTTAACTCTGTATTAATGATTGCTGGGAAATTTACGTGGAAAACAATCATGAACTAGTGTGTAAAGCATTATCTCAAGGCCTTGAGTAGTATCCATCCAGGCCCCTTATTTCTGAATTTGTACTAATTCTGTGGTATTGCCTTGGTTAGCCATCCTCTTAGGAGAGTTGGAGCTGGCCTTTAGCTCCGTTGTCTATAGGTGACCAGGTGACATAGAACAGCTACCTGATGTATCTAGGGTCAGGTAAACCTGAGCATTGCTTATTTGAAGGTGAAATCTGTTTTCCAGATACAAGAATACCCTACTTTCCACTGACTAATCAATTTCCAGTCCATGGAGTTTGCTGACATGCTGCTCTTCACCTGCAGAGCAGTCTCACCTCTTAGGCTCCACTCCATTTAGTTCAATGTTTCCCCCCTACCACTGGCACAGGAGATCCCAGCTCTCTTCAGCAGACACAGGGTGCCTAGAAATTAAAGATGGCTATACTCATTAAGCAAATGAGAAAATTGTCTTCACCAGCTGTCATGACAATAACCCATCATCCACGATTCTCCTGAAGCTGCCACTTGGTACACTTCAGGACACTGATGTTTAGCTTCCGGCACACCTGCACTTCAGCTACTTTCATGACTTCAGATTTGTGCTAAACTAAGTTCAGTCTTGTCAGTTCAGTGCAGTAGGTTCTCAGCTATCACTGCATGACCATGTAGAGTCCCTGTCTTCTTACTCCTGAGGGGTTTTATGCAGTTTTTTCTTTTTTTTTTTTTTTTTTGACAGTATTGGATGCTGCATTAAAGTGAAGGTGATATGTCATCGTGGCAAGAAAAAATTCAGTTCTGTCAAAGCATCTGTTCCAAGGGACAGCACTTATTACTCCAAAAAGGCATCACTTCCATCACTTCACTATGCTTATAAGCCCTCTTCCTTTTATTTTTCCCCCTTTTTTTTTCTTCATTTTTATTAAAGAGAATTCATGCATCATAAATGAACTAGGTAAGTATTTTCAAAATGACATAGATTTACAGTCCAAAAGTGAGTTGTATTTCATTACATGTGAGAAATCTGAAGAAATGCATATTTTTATGAACAAAATAACAAGACTTACTTCTGTTCTACACTTTCAAATTATATTTTATATATATATTAATATATTCTGACACTGTACCTCAAAGACTCTGGGAAATAAGGGAAATAAGGTCTGAACCTCTGAATACAATGTGTATTTTTCAGGTACCTATCTGACAAAAAAGGCACTGATGGATTGCTGAACCCCAGTTTGCTGGGAAAAGGAGCTGCTGCATTTTGTCTCTAAAGGAGTGACTTCATGGCTAAGTACACTGAAGCCCTGTTGTCCATCTGGTAGTTAACAGGGATGTTTTGCCACATAAAAGCTTAGTCTGTTAAGTCAGAAGATCTTGTTTCCAGCAGCTCTGAATGCTAATGATCCTTGGTCTGATCCTTGTAGGGTTTTGTAAGCTCTGAGACCACTAATCCTTTCTTCAGGGCAATGGAGCATTACTTTTAGAAGAAACTGGACTTCATTTTTCCACTCATTTTTAATCACCACCACCCCTCATGAACATAAACCACCAGTGTAAGTGTCAGACACTTACAAATTGCAGCCTGGAATTTGAGGATTGAGAAGACTGATAAGCAGTTGATTCAGCGCTGTGATCGGTAACCAGTGACTTACATTGGTCCTAGTTTCATAATACATCATTGCCAGAATCCTACCACTAGTCAGTCACTATTTCACCTTCTTTTTCCTCTATTTCCTCACAAACTCCAAATATTACTCAGCCTCTGAATGCAGTAGTTGTGGGGTTCATTTTTTTTCCTCAGTCAAATAGATTTTGAAAAGCTTTAAGAAAAAAAGGTGCAGAAGGATTGCTTCTGACAGAACCAGACAAATCAATTAATTGATCTCTGGCAGTCAAGGATAATTTTATTTCCTACTCTATTAGGGAAAATCAGAATCAGTTAGCTAATTTCACTAGAGAAAATGTCACCAGTTATTAAGCAGCACATGATGGAAAGAATTAAAGACGGAAAACTCAAAAATGTTTTTCCTTCCAGAAATTGCATTACTTATTACTCAACCTTTAGAACTCTGGCAATCAAGCAGCATTGCAAATCCTTTGGTTTGACCAAAGAAAAGGTTTTCTTCCCCTATAGCAGCACCCACAGCATTTAACCTTTGATGTCTATAAATACTGACACGGTTATATTTGAGCTCCAGAAGATAAATTTACCAGTAACTGACTGTTACAAACTACCTGCACATCATTTACTGACTGTTCCTGATATATATTTGCCAAAATAATATAACCATGATGAATATTCACAAAAAAAAAAAAAATCCTGATTTTTGTATCAGTCTCTTTTCAGTACTAACTATTCATACAGGCAAAAAACCATGATTAAAATATCACAGGTTGTTGTTAAAAAAGTTAAAGGAGCTACTGTTTCTCATGGGGAGGAAGAGGTGGAAACCGGCTGTGCATGCATACAGATTTCAAAACAGCATCCAGTAAAATCAAAAATAGAACAGGGCCATTACCAGCAGCCTAACATTTTAAAGCACTTTGACTTTGTGACTTATGGACAGCAGATCATGTCCTTAATCAAGCTTGATTATTACTTATCACCTAATGGTTCCAGAAGGGCTGATTTACCCAGGATTTTCTTCCTAAATCATGTTGAGTTATTAATTCCTTTATTTGAACAGAGTGCTCTTCTTGAAAAGACTCACAGTTGGCACAGCCCTCAGAGGGACAGTTAGCCAAGACTAAGCATTTTGGGAAATACTGCCCTTATTTCTGCAATTACCTAGTTCCAAACCAGAAATTTCAACCTTGTCAGTTAGGCATACAGGAGCAGGACTATTCTGTGTTTCTGGAGATACATATTCAGGATTTTTATTATTTTTTTTTTATTTTTTGTACCAAAATATTAAGAGGAAAAGTAGATTATATAAATTATTATTAATACTCTTCATTTTTGTTCCTGCTTTTGAGGTTAAAAAAACACAGCATGTTGGGTTCCCACAGAAATTAAGATGAATTTCAATTTCTCTGCTTTTCTGATAGATAATCCTTCATAAATCACCTTTCTGACCTTCAGCAGGACAGAATGGTATTGACCCAATTTACAAATCACTCAGAGAAGAAAAATTTTAGTTAAGTAGAAAATACACATCACTCTTAATTCTACCAACACTCTCACCTGTAGAGACCATGTAAATCCAAGATATCCCAGATGCCTATAGTCAATATCAACAACAGCAATAGAAAAATGGCAAAATAAAACGAGTGCCCAAGTTAAAATGAAATTTGGCAAGCTCTCCTACTCTTTCTCTTCACATATTCATGCTATAGTGAAAGGGCCTGCTGAGCAGATGAAGTCAGCTGGAGGATAGTGATCAGAAATATGAGACACACAGATTTTGCTGGAAATATAAAGGTTAAAATGATGGAAGGAAAGCAAACATAATATTGTGCAGGATACATAGAAAGAAAAACGACTGCAAACAAATTAACGCAGTATCACCTACAGCATCATGTGTTTAGAATATTAATCAGTAAAGCAAGGTAAGTACCAGGGGGGAAAAAAGCAAAGATAATTAGGAACTCATTAATGTGACAGCTGAATATATTATCTGTGTTAGTGCTAGGCTTACCCCCCCACACCAGAGATTTGATCTGACTGTCAAAGCCAAGGAAAGCATTTTACAGAAATGATTGAATGCAAAATCAGACCAATACAAGAAAAAACAGACAGGTCATCACACTGGAACATGGAAAGATTCCTGGCTAACCTCTGAATATCCTCTTGTCTAAGTCCAAAAGATCAGCCCACAGATGGGTGTGGATTTTCAGTTGTGAGGAAGATCAAAGACATTACAATTATCACCAGAAGTCAAGGAAAAAAAAATTCTATAGCTAGGGCTGTCTTCTGTTATCATAAGGACCAGGTCATGAGATGGTTTTTTTTTATAGCTTGGTTAAATCAAACAGCTCAAGCATAGAGAATTTTTTTCAGTTTGACATCAGTATTTGACATAGTCAGAATACTTTCTAACATAAAGTTGGTGGCTATTCTCTTGGAGAGAGCAACAGAATGACAGATGCCAGCTGTTAAAACCAAATAGAGCTGTGTTTCCTTCATTCAAGTTCCCAGCATTTTTCCCACACAGTTCATCAAAGTAAATCAAATAACAAAATTCCTCTGTACTGATGGAAACAGCTCTATCTAATCCATCCCAACACCTGAAACAATTCCCTGGTTTTTGTGAAGCAAATGGTGCTTGAGATAGACAAATCAGCTGTGAACCATCCCTGTGCCAAGCTAAGGCTTGAAAGAGAATATGTAGTGTTCTGTAAACATCAGTTGTGATAGGTGAAAGAAAATAATATTCCTCTAGACCCACTATTTTCCATTAAGTATATTCTTTTGACCTATTTGAGTGTCCTGGTCTTCCCCAGAGTGCTTCTTTATCAAATTTCTCTTCACTGGAGAACATCTGTGGGGTGCAATATGCAAGAAGAGCAACAACTCACATCTGGTCAGGCTTCTTCACAGCCAACAGGTTGTTATAAAAACTGCTAGGAAGAGTGGTGCAAAAAGAATAGAGGCAAAAGTTTGATGGGAACTTCTAATTTATGGGGATGTGAAAACTCAGTGTGGCCACCAGAGGCAGAGCTTTAGACAAACATAAGTATTCATTTTCCCTTCTGAAATGGTGGGATTCAGCTAAATTTCATTAAAAGAATATAGTCATTAGATTTATGGCCCTAAAATGAAAATGTTTGCATTATAATTCAATGCAGTGATCATTTACCACAGAGACCCAAAACCACTCCAGAAGCATTTAAAGCAGCCATTGTACTTATATCTGAACAGGAGCTTAAAATAATTTGGAGCATTACAACATTGTACTGCAAAAATAAGTCAGTCAGTCTGAGTTTATAGTGGAAGTAATGTACATTGATCTTCCTTGACAGCAGTGAAAGCCCAATGACATCCTTCTCTGCCCTGGGGATTGCATGAAATATAACTGCATTTGGCAGAAAAGAACCTCTTTTGCAATTTAACTCTTTTCTGTAACCTTCTCCTCTGTTGTCAGCTGCAGATTAATGGAAACATCAACTCACCCCCTCTGGAAGAGGTCCACATTATGGAATTTGTGAAGCTCCACAGAAAACTCGACCGTTCCCTGAACCTCAGACATGGTTTTTTCAGGTCATCACCTAAATAACACATATATAAAGACATTATAAACTTTTGAAGTGTTTTGCTTAACAAATCCATGAACGGATTATTTCATTTTAGTCAGCATCTTGGGGTTCATGCAAAGCTTGAAATCAACTGATATCAATTGGAATCTTTCCAATGACATCATTTGGCTCCATCTTCAGGAAAACTCGGTAAAAGCCAGATCAAAGCAGTAATTAAGAGAGGTAAAAAGTCTAATTAAGCCTGAGGACAGAATGATAATATTATGAAAAGTATAAGAAGCAAAAAGTAAATAACATATTATGTGCAAGAATCTCAAAGCAAATTTTAATTAACTCGCTGCTCTTATATGGGAAATTGATTTTTTTTTTTAATCTCATTTTATGAAATGGCAGATTTCCAGGGTCAGCACAGCTCATTTCTGTAAAAGCACAGGCCTAAAAGACAAGAACCATAGATAGATGAGAGCAGAATTCAGATTTCTTTTGCTTTTGACCCCTTCTATGACTTAAATAAAGTCCCAGAAGGGAAGCTTCTGAGGGAATATGAATAATTTTAAAATTAATGAATGAAAGAAATTCTTTTAAAGAAAATGCTGACAATCGTGGCACCTAATAGACCACAACAGTCAGATCAAGATTTTGAAGTATTACAGCCATTTACATCTAACATCTCATATGCTTATTGAATCACAGAATAATTCAGGTTGGGAGGGACCTCAGGAAGTCATGCCTCACTCAAGGAAGTAAGTTTCCAAACCAGCCCTATTTAATACAAAAGTGTAGAGCCTTAACATTTCCCTAATTATAGCAGAGGCAAGCCAAGGACTTTTACAGCTTTTGGACAGATTTTCAATTATTTTTTGCCCTTCTTCTCCTTTTCCCCCCCCTGCAAATGTACTTCTGGCAATCTGCCAAGCTGCTTGGAAATTTTCTGTAGGATCAATGAGAGGATAAAGATTAAATTTTTTTTTTCATTAATGTATTCATAAGCAACATTTTAGTTGTTGTTTGACAGCAGCCAAGTGCAGTCTCTGAGGAAGACCCATGTCAGGGCTCTTAACAATTCCCCCTCCTGAGACATACAGGGCTTTAAGGCGACGTGTAGCTCAGATGCAAAGTGAAAAATTTCTATAGAGGTGCTAATCAATAATTTTCATGGCACTCATAGATTCAACCACGTCCTTTAATGAAGCAGGAGTGAAGAGGATTTTGATACATGAAGTCCTCAGATAAGCGTTAGGCTTTAGCTTTCTCAAGGCTTGCTCCTGATTAGTAATTTTCCAACTGACTGGTTTATTACACTGATTATTTTAAACTAAGTTTTTTTCTGACTATCCTCTCGAACGCTACAGTTTTTCAAAAAGATCCCATTCCAAAGTTAAAAGGTTATTAATTTTTCATTCACCATCCTCAAACTTTGGAATGGCAAGAATGTGATGTAAAGTATATGTAATGTATTTCTGTAACTGTGAGAAACAAAAAGAGAATTGCTAAGTGATACATCTGATACGCCTCCGAGGTAAGGAATTCTACATTAGCTTGTGTCAGGCCATGATTTGGGTGTGCTGAAGGTATAGTCAAACTCTATTACTTGTCACAGAAACACTGAATCAACTAGTCCGGAAAACACCCTTGAGATCATCAAGTCCAACCTATGACCAAACACCCCCTTGTAAGCCAGATCGTGGCACTGAGTGCCACATCCAGTCTTTGCTTAAACACCTCCAGGGACAGTGACTCCACCACTTCTCTGGGCAGCCCATTCCAATGCCCCATCTCTCTTTCTGTGAAGAACTTCTTCCTAATATCCAGACTAAACCTCCGCTGGTGCAGCTTAAGGCTGTGTCCGCTTGTCCTGCTGCGGCTGCCTGGAGAAGAGGCCAACCCCCATCTGCTACACCCTCCTGTCAGGGAGTTGTAGAGCGATAAAGTCTCACCTGAGCCTCCTCTTCTCCAGGATAAACATCCCCAGCTCCCTCAGGTACTCCTCATCGGGCTTGTGTTCCAGACACTTCACCAACTCTGTTGCCCTTCTCTGGACCTGCTCCAGCATCTCAACATCCTTCCTAAACTGAGGAGCCCAGAGCAGGACACAGCACTCAAAGTACGGCCTAAGCAGTGCTGAGTACAGGGGAAGAAAAGTAATACTTTTTGTTTTCTTTGTCCCCCATTTCAACAGGAATGAAACTATTACTTTGTCCTTTTTGCTTTTCTGCACAGATTAGGAAGTTGTATGTAGTTTATAAGTCATGAATATCACATATCCACCAGGTTATGTGTGAGTCTGTGTGTGTGTGATAGTCTTGCCTGAGCCAAAAAGCAGACTGCATGGGAAGCTAGCAGGAAACCATGCAAACCACAAAGCAATACTCTGACAAGGTATTTAGTCTTGAGGAGAGTGCTAATTAAAATAATTGCCTTTGGCAATATATTTGCATGTTGGGCTGAGGCATATTTCCCTAGACCAAAAGCTCGGGATCAAAGGAAACTCCATGCTTTTGAAGACACCAACTTAAAAAGGAGAGGTGTGAATGGATGGCCAGATAGTTCAGACCACTACCAGTATTGTCAAAGATAGAAACAATGACATGAAGTTAAGATTAACTAAGGTATAAGAAAAATTAAATACATGGAAATACACACATAGGTCTTCACTGTATTTGCACTATATTTTTCAAGCTTTACGCCTCTTCAAAACAAATCTAGAAGAGTTATCCTGGAAACAAAAAACAACAAGCAAACAAAAAACCTGTTTCTGTAATTTTATTTCCCTCACTGATCACCAGAATTAAAGTGTAAGCACCTGCTGCACCAGTTTGAACTTCCATCCACCCCACCCACAGATCAGATCACACAGATCTACACCCCCAGCACTAGAGCTGGGTACTTCAGGGAACACCTCACAAGTACTCAAAGGGGCCTCTGGTGCACCTTATTTTCATGGCACTTAGCAAAGTTCAAAGAATCCTGCTTAGACACATGCTACCACTCTTCAATGCAAGAAACTATGAAATTTGACAAAACAGCTGCAGGCACCACTGGATCAGGAAAATATTAAGCCATTAAAATGATGCACTAATTTTTAACTTCTGTACCAGGTCCCTGCTTAAAGGAACCTTATCATAACCCTCCAAAATCCAGGACTCATGAAGGACCTCTGATCAACCCTTGTGTGGGACAACCTTGGGTTATAAATAGAGGAATAGTTGGTAAAAATAATATTGAAGGTTGCCATGACATCAGCATTGTAAACACAATAGGGAATGCTGCCAGTATTGAAGTATCATCAGTTATCTAATAAGCAGTTTAAAGAAAAATATGGAGGTCATTCTTGGGAAGGCTTTAGTACATTTGTATTTCCAAAATATGTTTCTATATCAAACTCCTTGCATTTTTCAGAAGAGACCTTAAGACAACACTAATAAATATGAATGCAAAGCTAATAAAGCAACATGGGAAGTGTTTTGGCCATATGCTCCTGCAAAAGCGGTGCCCATGGTCACACTCGTCCCTCTGAATCACTGGATTGCTTCAGATGGTGCTGTGCTGTCCTACACGCACCAGTGGCACGAGTCAGGTCACCAGTTTGACAGTTTGTCCTTCCAGCTAGAGTTGGTGTCCTAGCAAGAGACAGTCAATTTCAGTTGTCACTTGACTTAGAGCAAGGACACACTAACTGAAAATCACAATCCTTTATACAAATAAAGCCTATGAAAATCTATATGTTTAAAGACTGGAGACTCTCTCACTTGCATTTTTAAAGAAAGGCTGGATTTTACCCACATCTCCGTTGCTGTCAGTGGAGATACCTTCTGCACTGGAGACTGTTCAAGAAATGATACTGGCTAAAAGCAACCTTTTTGACTTACAATATTTTTACTTAATGACATTTTAAGGATCCAGCCAACTGATCAAGCCCTCTGCCAGGAACTGATTAGTTGATTATGTACCACACACACCACTGTTAAACACCTGGAATATAAAAATTAATCTGACAATTCCCCACTGAAATAGAAATCACTGCCACCCCAAAAGAAGAGAGATAAGGAAGGTGAGATGGGAAGAAAGCACACTGGATAGAAGGACAGGACACTACATAATCTAAAAGTCCACGAACCTTCTAGCATTTGCACAATTACATCCAAGCAAAAAATAAACCGTGTTTTTAAACATAAACCACTTTTTTTTTTAGTGTTTCCACCATCCTTAACCATCTCCATTTCAGAAACTAGGCTTAAAAAATGCAAAAAAAAAAAAAAAATTTAAGAAACACCAAGGACAAAAGAATGAAATGCCATGTGACCAAGGGCAATAACTCATGAACCTAGAAGTATTCATTTAGGAGAATACAGCTACCTCTTGAGAAACACAGCTCATACTATCTGCAGGATACCACCAGTGTCCTTACTGGTTTTAAAGCATCTTTTACTTTATTGCAATTTTTTCCAGAAGCTGGCATTTATTTCAAGCTAGGCACTTATATCCATTTATTTATTTCTTTATTAAGAATTCCTTGATTAGGTGCATAAAATCAAAGTGAGATAACTCCTCTCCACTAATGCCTTAACCCACTGTATTTCTAAGTAAGAAAAGTAAGAGGAACAAAATACAAGGAGGACAGTAAACAGACACAAATATGTTCTGAGATGAAAGGATTAGAAGAAGAAAGCTCATTAGACCAAATCTCTTTTTCATTGTTGTTTTCTTTTTTAATTGCTCACCTCATGCAGCTGAACTGGATCCCCATTCTTACGACAGTGATTGCATCTCAATAGCCTTGTCTGAGCATACATTAATTTCCTGAGACAAAGCAGTCACAAATGTCAGTAAGTCCTTTCACTACAACGCTGTCATTAGCTGTTCTCCACTTTACAGAACCTGTCAGTTTTTCCTGCCAGCACATCAGCAAAATGAGAGAGGTGAGGTCTTCACCTTCAAGGTGATTTCAAAAGTTAGCACCTCATTTTGTTAAAATATATCAAGCCAGTATTTATCTTCTAAGATTTTGGGTGGCAGTAAGATATTTCCTTTACACCTTAAAAGGAGCCAATCTAAGTACAACACTAAAGATACAAAAAGTGACAAGGCTTGTCAATGGCATCAATAGTCAAGTCCACCACTTGACCACAAGTCCATTTGTATTTTACCTCTCTTCCTAAATGTCCTGATGTGTCATAGACTCACTGAGCTATAAATACCTCACCCATATGTTCCAAAGCCAGATCCACCTGAGCCACTTCAATTCTAGCAGCCTGGTCCACCCACCCATTGTTTTCAAGTTCTTTAGTGTAACAAGTCTCGGGTATGTGAGCATGTACCCTCTGGTCAGTCCATGATCACATCCACATTTCCCAGGTGCTCAGGATTTCCAGTCTGAGCCTGCTGCATCATCAGTGCAACCCACTTACTCCATGTAGGATCAGCTGCATGATGCCTGGAGGGCACCCTCCCTGTGAACATCCAGCTGACCCCAGATAACAGATACCAAAAGAAGCTGTGCTTTAGTACCAACTGCCTCTGAAGAGGCTCAAATGCCTTCATATGTTGCTAATATTTCTTTCTCAGTTGGAGTGTAATAGGCTTCAGATCCCCCATATCCCCCATTTCTAAACCCTAGAGGCCAGCCTAGAGTCTCTCCAGGCTCTTTTGGCCAGATGTTCCAGATTGAGCCATTATCCCTCTCTGGGGTATAAAGCATATTTTTTACATCTTGTCATGTATGGACTGGTCTACAATATCACCCATTTAGTCTGTTCAAATATTTGCTGCTGCTCGGCACCACTTTTAAAGTCTTTATTCTTCCAGGTCACTCAATAGAGAGGGAGACTATAACCGGTAGAGATCAGATTATAACCTGGAACACGCATTCTCCAAAAAACCATGACACCTAAGAAATCTTGTGTTTCTGTTTTCTTAGTTGTTATTTTATTGATCACACCCCTTGAGATATGATCACATCTACCTTGCCATTTTAGTCCTAAAAATTGAATTTCCTGTGCAGGTCCATTTACTGTACTTTGTTTTGTAGCAGAAACAGCTTTCAAAATAATTTGGATTATTCTTCTCTTCTTAGACCCTTACTTCTGTTGTGTTGCCTCACAAAATGATGTAACCAATGTACTGCAGGTGTCGGGAACATACACCTTGTTCCAGTTCAGTCTGTATCAATCCACAACAAATGGTAGCAGTATGTTTCCACCCTTGGGCCAGTCAAGTCCAGGTGTACTGGATATTCCTCCATGTGAAACAAACTGTGTCCTGCACCAAGGAGCCTCAGTTGTCATATTCTCTGAGTTTTCTGACCTGTTAATCAATAGTTGGTGCCTTTCCAGCTCATTGTCACCTGGCTGTGGGTATATGATGTCAGTACATCTCGTGAAAATTTCACACATGAACTGTGTGCACCAAATTTCACCCTGGTCTCTGGATGTCAGATCATTATAGATCACCAATGAGCACAGCTGATTTCCTCAGATCCTGGATGTCTCCCTCCATGTGTGTCCATTTCCTTTGAGACTTTGCAAGGCTTTCCTTGAGGAAAACTGTTCCTGCCAAAGACTGAGACTCCTTATTGTAAAAGAGCTTTGGTGGGTCCCTCGTGGACCGCTGAGGCGGCGCTGTGCCAGCCCCCACGCGGGCACACCATCTCACCCTCGCAGGGGGTCGCGAACAGCCGCTCACACCCACAGTCTGTGCACGAACCGGGGACAGAGAGGCGAGAGGGGTTCTCTGCGAACAATTCCGAGGTGTTTAATGGCAACACACCCGAAGAGAGCAGAGGCAAGAAGAACCCAGCACTGAAAGCCTGCACCAGTTTTATCCCGAAAACTCCCAAAGGCGGGCAGAGCATCCAAAACCAAAAGTCTGAGGGCGAGGGGGCAGAGGCAAGGGTGAATGACATAACAGGGGCCAGTGGGAAAAGGGATGGGAGGGGGAGAGGGCCAGTGACCAGAAGAATCCAGACAAAGGGAGAACTTTCTGGCACAGTGTTGTAAGGAGAGACCACTTTTAGGGCAACTTGAGGGGTGTAAAGTGGATTTAGCCACCACAACAACTCCTGCCTTTTTTCCAGTTCATACATCAATGACCTTATCCTTAGAAAGAGATCCTAGCTGTCGGGCTTCCTTACCTGGTAACTTCTGACCACTGGCCCCAGTATCTCAGCACTGGAGCAAGCAGCTGAGAATTAGCTCACCTGGTTCACAGCAAAAATCTTTTTACATTTCTTGCAGCTCACTTAGGCATAGGGATCTGGTGATTTCTGTCTCATTTATGATTTCAGTGTCTTCCTCCTCCTGTTCTTGTGATTGCTCTGCTGCAGAACAGGCTGCCTCTTCTGACTGGTTTTCTACTTCCCTCTCTTAGGAGAAGCTTCTTCCCCACTTGCTAAATGTGCTTAGTGACTTCTGCTTCAATGCTTCCTTTTGTTATGGAAGCAACTGATGTAGTGTCTTGTTTAGCTATGGTGCCATTCGGTTTTCTTTCCCTCTCTGCTCCCTGAGGCTGCTGCATAATACCAAGCAGTGTTTGGCAGATAGTGGCCAGGGCCCAGTACAGAGCAGCAAACTGTGTCTCTTTGGAAGAGGCCCAGGAGTGTTTTCAAGCATTCCACCACTTTCAGTGTCCTGAGTTGTTCAGGAGTGAAGCTCCAGATCACTGGAGGTGAAAAGTTCTCTAGAGACCCACTTATATTCTTCCACATGCTGTGCCATCCACATCCTCGTGGAGCCTGGGCCACATTCCTAAATTGTGTGTTTACCTTAGACAAAACCGAAGCAATTTCTAAGAAATAATAGCAGTATTGTAACCACCCAGGGATCTACAAGGTACTGAGAAGTTATTGTAAGGAGTAAGAAAACATCATGCAAGAGAAGGTTCCATTCTGTATGTCCTCCACAAAAAAAAAAAAAGTCCTCTCAGGAAGAAGTATAATTGTTAATTGCCTCCATAAGAGGGTACCAGAAGTACAATCATGGCTTCAGGTCAGAGTCCAGATACCAGATTAAACTCAAGATCTGTGTTTTAGTAACAAACCTCCCAGGCAAAACACCACTAATCACTACAGAGCACAGCAAACTGCAAAGCCAACACCAATCTTTAAAAGGTAATGAAAAAAAAAAACAAACAAAAAAACCAGCAAGGTGCAGATCAATAACAGATTAATCAATATTGTGACCCACAAATGTTAACATATACATCATTTCTCATATTCTCTTATCAATTGATCACCTCAAACTCTTCAAGCTCCAAAGGTGCTAAAAAGAAGCATTGTAATTTGACCCCAGCTGGCAACTAAGAAAGAGACAACTCATTCGCTTAGCCTCAGCAGGATGTGGGGAAGAGAACTGGAAGGGTAAAAGTGAGGAAACTTGTGAGTTGAGACAAGAATGGTTTAATAATTGAAATATAATATTAGCAAAAAACATTAATAATAGTAATAAGAGTATTGAAAAGGAAAAATTAAAAACAAAAAAGAGTGAAATAAAACCCAAGAAAGAAAATTTATGCAAATTAAAAACAATTGCTCATCACCAATCAACCAATGTCCAGCCAGCCCCTGAGCAACAGCCCCAGGACATCTTTTTCCTTGTTTATCTGTGGAGGAGGATGAAATATATTCTGGAATATCCCTCTAGTCAGTTGGGGTCAGCTGCCCTGGCTGTGACCCCTCCCAACTCCTTGTGCACCCCCAGCCTCCTCACTGGTGGGGTGGTGTAAAAGGTAGAAAAGTCCTTTAGTCTGTGTAAGCTCTGCTCAGTGGTAATGAAAACGTCCCTGTGTTATCAACACTGTTTCCAGCAGAAATCCAGCACAGCCCCATACAGCTACTATGAAGAAAATTAACTCTCTCCCAGCTAAAAACAGCACAGGATGCACTGTACACACACAGTTGGACTCAACGATCTTCAAAGTGTTTTCCAACCTAAATGATTCTATGATTTTATGATGTAAAACTCATAAAAACTCATAAAACAGCCCAAAGACTTACTTTTGGGTCAATTAATGTTTGTGATTTTCTGTTTGTTCTAATATGTATTACAAGACTTCAGTCTCAAGTATTTGGAAATCAAGTTATTTTCCATCATGAGAAACCTTCTAATGCTCTCTTAATCATGGAAGTTTCAGGGATTGCTTTATATGATCTCCAATCTTTACAACCACCTAACATTACCCAGCATAATTTACAGAATGAGATAGCATCACAAATAATCCCTTGCCGCTCTTTTGATAAGGTTTTTAGGTTTCCAGTCTGCTGTAATCCTTTGCATATTTTCTCCAATATGGAAGCCAAAGTAAAGATTTGTGATACAGGTAAAAACAAATACAAGGCACATAATCTTACTCAGTCACATCTGTGAAACATGCTTTTTATCCAGTGCATAAGCATTTAGCCCAGTTTAAATTTACGGAGATGAATTCAGTTTTTATATTCTAAAGAGCTAACTCAGTTTGGATGCAAACCCTGAAAATAATCTTCCAATATTATAAAAAAAAAAAAAAGTTTGCTGTTTAATAGTCTCAGGAAAATCAATATTCGACATTTTTTCAGATGCATTAGACATATGTTCACAGAGTGCAACACAATGAATCACTTTTCCCAAGGTTTGTTGGTTGCTACCACTGATATGTAATGAGTTAGAGACACAGAGACAAATATCAAATGATCCCTTAAAAAAATTACTCATAGCCCAGTGAGTATTCAGAGTGGAGCAAATAAGAAAGGATCTGGGTTATTTTATGGGCTTTTTTTTTGCATTTCCAAACTCCAGTGTGATTTGTCTTTTACCATTACAGCTGGAATTCACAAAGTACCAGCGGGACCCAGTTCACTGGAGGTAGATGCCCATTCAACCTCCAGTAACAAAATTAGAGTTAAGATTAAAACCATTGGAACTCCACAGCTGAGAACTTTCACTCCAGATCAACAGCTTCAAATACACAGACCACATGGGTAACTAAAGGATCCAAAGAAAATCATTCAGGAAGACAAGTCAACAACTTATATCAATTTCTTTCATATTCTGTTTGTGAGACCAATCTATACTAGTGATTTTGTACAGGTCACCAGGTCCAAGAAGGCTGAGAAGAAAGTCTAGATTACACCTTCCATAAACTGGTCATTTCAAGGGTATTTAGATAAAGGCATAAATCTACTAAGGGAGAAACCCAAAATTACAGGTTGTGCCAGAGGATTTTTAGGGCAGAACTGAAGAGGGCCAGAATAAATGTCAGGTGCCAGTAGGCTACTCTTATGAGATATAAAGCCTTTGAGCTATTACACAGGATTAAATGTGAACACAGCTGTGCAAATTTAGGTCAGATCGTTCAAAAAAAAAAGAAAAAAGAACGAAGAGCAACCTCGATTTGTCCTCTGTTAGCACGTGCCTGTCAGGACACCAGTGCTGAGTTCAGCTCAGCACAAATCACTATCTGCTTACACCAGTTAATAGTAACCTGCTGTTGGTATTGTGCAAAAAATGAAGCAGTAGGAGAAATCCAGACAGAAGAGGAGGGAGAGCAAAACAGAAGGAAAAAGGAGATAATACAAACTTCCTGCTGCACTAGCTTTCCACTGCTACATAATCCTCTCTTCTTCATGCCTTCCCTACCTGTTCCTTCTCTGACTTATATTCCTTCTTATGACCTTCAAAAGAAAAAAATGTTTTAAAATTTTTTGCTCAACTGAGAGCTAAAATTTCAGACTCCTCAGAACATCGTCTTCAATCTTCAGCAGTTTTTCTTATTCCCACAGTTCACCTGAGTCTTTTTTTTCTGATATTTCTGTTGTCAGTCTTAGAAACACAAAATCCATCAAAAGGTTGCAAGTTATTTGAAGCCTATTTAGGACATGCAGACAGAATTATCCATCATTCTCACATTTGACTGTGCTCCTCTTCCCAGTAAAAGGAGATATATTCTTCTCAGTCTCTGCTTTTTGTTGGTTTCATACAGGAAACTAGAGCTCTTTGGGGGACTGACTTTATGTTATTTTCATGTACTCACAGAAGAGCCCCACAATTTATTTTTGTAATTATTTTTTTAAAGTCCTACTCCAGTTCATACCTGACTGAAATCCAAACTGCATGGACATAGGTCTATACTAAGTCTTGGGTAGTTTATCCGAATGTTTGGCCACATACAAAACTTCAGCAACAGCTAAAAGTCAATTCTGTCCATCTTCTGAATTCTGAATGTTACAGCAACTTGACCAAGATTCTCCCTGTAAAGAATCCTGTATCAGGTTCTGTAGAGCTGCAAAGGAGAGGTAAAAAGATGAGTGAGATGCATCCTCTTGCAAGAGATATGGGGCTGCCTGATGCATAAGTAAAGGAGCTCTCTGCTTTGGAGCACAAACTATCATGTCCATAGAGACATCACCAAAGAATCCAGATAGGAAACAGAGGGCCTTGAACATCAGCCTGATGCTACAAACTAGTCACAGCTAATAAACTAGTGACAGTTATGACAGAGAAAGCCTACTGAGTTATGTGTTTTCTTGGCACTGTTCTGACTGCATTTCCATTTCTGGTCATGAAAAATTTCATGGCACTGTCTAACTGTGCTGTAAACTCAACTGTCCTTGTCAGACCTTTAACGCTTATTTTGCATTTTGCGTGATCAAATTCACTGCAGTTTCTTGGACAAGTTATAGTCTCCTTCAGATGTTCTGAGGACATTCTAAGTGAGCACATACTTCACATTAATTGCACTGATTATCCTTGTTTGTGAAAAATTGAAAGCACAGGCTCTTGCCCATGAGATTCATCCCACTAACTAGAAATGTCTTCAAATGTATGAGATGTTCAGAGTCGCACTGTAGTCAATAGGGATATAGAAAATGCCCGCAACAGGATTCATGTGACCATTGCTGGCTTCCAAGCAAACTGAAGGCAACTTTCTCAGGTGTAGACATATGACCCAAGTCCACATCTAGTTAGATGAATGTAATTTATAGCAAAATTCCACATATAAACAGGATTTTTAATGTGTCTATAGAATCACTCATGGAAAGGATAAGAGAGGTAGAATGTGTGTATCTCTAAATACATTTATACCTTATGTTGGAATTGATGATCTTGGAGGTCTTTCTAACATTAATGATTCTATGATTCTTATATGTGTTTAAAAAGGAAAAATAAAAAAATAAAAAAGCAAATCCTCAAAACCTAATGATACAACATTTTTCCTTTCTTTGCCAGAAAACATTTTGCGTTTTATCATACATGTAGAGACATCCAGCTGGAATTGACAGTCAGATTATCACTGGATGAAAAGGTGCTCAGCACTCAGAAGATAGGAAATGTCACAGATAAGGTTGGCCACGGAGTTTCCATTATCTCCTTACTTAATGCACATGGATCATGTTACAATCAGACACTGATCAAAACCACTTCTGCCTCTTGCAGTGTTCAGGACACACAAGGTCAGGGAATTAATCTGGACATTTCAGATGAGGTATTTTGGCTTTTCAGACTTCAAAAGACTTCTTATAAGCGAGATAAGAGACTGTAAAAAAGAGATGACTCTGCTGATCCAAGAAAATATGTGCATATTTAACAAGTCAGGTTCTCTGTTGTTCTCTTGATACAAGTTTTGAGCAAGTTAAAGGCTCTTAATGTGACCCTTTTTATTCAATACAATTATCTGAACTTGCTAGAAAGGAGACACTGTCAGCAGATGTTAAGATTTCATGTGGAGTCAGTGGAGCTATTGATGCTTGTAAGGAGCTATTGAATTGAGTGATTGCAGTGCTGGACCAAAAGAGAACAGCACAACAAGAGGGAGGTGTCGTACCCTCACACAGAGAACAAGAGCAGAAATCAGAGCACTGAAAATTTGACAAGCAGTTGTGGTTCAATTACCATACCAGAAATGCTTAAAGGCTGGGACAGGGTGAGAAAATGTCCCTGGAAGTGTTCAAGGCCAGGCTGGATGGGGCTTGGAGCAACATAGTCTAGTGGAAGGTCTCCCTGCCCACAGCACAGGGGTGAGACTAGATGATCTTTAAGGTCCCTTCCAATGCAAATCATTCTATAATGCTATGATTCTAAGAAGATAAGGATGTTGGTGAGGGAACTTGACACAGAGGGGTGGTCAGAGCAGCATCAGCAGAACCAGGGTGTTGGTATTACTGGAAGAGGGAATATTTGCAATACTGAAATTAATACAATATGGATTTACTTTAAGGCTCACAGAAAAAAAAAAAAGTTTAAATTTTTTTTTCATCACCATCCTCAGTTGTAAAATGTTTTAAAAATTGCACATAAACTTTGAATCAGACATTTATTACAAGGGCCATTGACTACTATAGTAAGTAAAGAAGCTCCAGACCATTTTCCATCATAGCAGCTCTTTGGATAGGCAGTAACTATTAAACAGGGATGTGATAAGGAAGGAACAGGTGCTGTTTTAGAGCAGTGTGATTTAGCTACAGGCAATAAAATATGCAGAGCCTTAATCAGAATTTTGACTTGTTTTAAGTGCTTGGGGACATGTTGATATAAATAGGTTTTTCCTATAGAGCAAAAGCTAAATTAAGTGGTTTACAAACAGAGGAAAAGGCTGACTTATTTGTCATGGCACTGCTTGATCTGTGGCAAAAATAGAAAGGGCCAACTGCGCCACTGCTAGACATGAAGCCAAAACAACAGGGACTGAGGTACAGCTGCTGAATACAATGAGGCCAGCAGAGTCTATCAAAACAACAGGAAACATATTTCTTTCTCAAATTCAGCCCAGCATCTTGGCAAACTCCTCCAGAAGGTTTTGTGCAGCAAGAACATTTCCCTCACAGAAGGGCTGTAATTTTTCCTGAAGCCCATGGCTTTTACTCCAGCTGCAGAACAGCTGTCCCTCAAGCTGGGCCTGTCATGCTACTGCTGCTCAGTCATCTCAGGGAGATAAGGTCCCTTCTCAAATGAGTAAAGGCTGGCAGGAGTCATGATGAGCTTTTGAGGTTCAGTTGGACATGGAGATGTGTTGGGGTCTCCCCCCCTGCCATGTGGTCCTGGGAGAGGGGCCCTGGGGGGAGACACGGGGTTTCCCTGCCCCTGGTCAGCCTCGTTCCCCATTGGTTGTTTTGTGTTCCCCGGTGTGGGAAGGACCCTCGGGTCCCGTGACCCGAGGAGTTCCTGAGCAGAGCCCCGGCCATGCGGCTGGAGAAATAAAGATCTCTGAAACATCTACCAAGAATCCGTCCACATGTATTTCCTTTCCACGGGACTCCTGGTTTGATATATGCGTGTTACAGTAATCCCCGCTGTAACAAACTGGTGGAGGAATGCGGGTAAGACACCGATCCCTGGGGAAATTTGTGAGTAAAAAACCAATCTAGACCTCTCTCTTCTCATCTTGGTTTGGATATTCTCTCTGGACTATGGAAGGATCGTGGGAAATGGGGCTCTCTGAGCCACAGAAAAAAATGTATCTAGAAGTAAAAGGAATCCTTGAACAACAAAACAAAAAAGTAATGGAACCAGGAGATCTAGAACACTTTTTTATCTGGCTTTTCAAAAGGTTCCCCTATATTTCTCGAGACTTACTTTTTGATATCGAACCTCCTGAATCTTGTGAGGGGTGTTTCTGGAACGAGATCTGGGATAAGGTAGAGGATCAAGGAGAAGCTTTCCGTGAATACCTTATAATCAGGGAAGCTCTTGAAGAGCATTTGTATGGTTCCATTACCCCTACAGCAGAAGATCATACTTCTCCCGTGGCCGAGACCGCGCGGCTGCCATCCCGGGAGCACATGACTGCAGCCATGCCAGTGGAGGTGACTGTGCTGGATGTGCCCGGCCCCCTCGGGAGCGCGCGCCTTATCGCAGATCCCATCCCTGTCTCGGGGTCCCCGGCCACCCGGCCGCGAGTGAGGGAGCGACGCCACAGGCGCCGCGGGTGCCGTGGGCCACGAGCAGCCAGGAACCGGGGCTCGGTGTGGCAGGCCGCTCTGAGCGACCGGCTCGGAGAGCCCTGTGGAGGGAGAAGCGGCGATTTCCACAGCGACACGAGAAGCCGCGCAGTGCAGCGCCGAGCCGGAACGGGGCCGCTCTCAAAGCAGTGTGGAGCTTGCGGAGCGGAACCGCTCACAGGCCACGGAGCCAGCGGCGATGGCAGCGCGGGGCCGTGCAGAGCCCAGACACGCACCGGAGCAGCGTCGCTCGGAGAGGGCGGAGCGGCCGCGGCGCGGGGGCCTGGCCAAGACATTGGAGTCAGCAAGGCGGCAGCCACGTGGGACCAGCAGCCATGACAAATAGGCAAGCATGTGATAGGAGAAGTTCTAGCAATGAAAGTCACAGGAACTGTGAAATGGTACAATGTAAAAAACAACTATGGATTTATAACACGAGATGATACAGGGGAAGACTTATTCATCCATAGAACTGCCATTAAAAGGAATAACCCTAAAAATTACCTGCAAAGTGTAGGAGATGGGGAAGTTGTACAATTTGATATAGTGCAAGGAAAGAAGGGTTTACAAGCAGCGAATGTTACTGGGCCTGGAGGTATTCCTGTCAAAGGCAGCTGTTATGCACAAAATTATAAACAATATCCATCCCAGCAATTTCCCTACCCACAGCCTAATTTCCCCTTTTACCCTATACCCAATATGAACCCTTTCCTAAGTTTACCCTATCCTCAGTTTATTCCTAATCCGTTTTTCACCCCATGGCTTCCTTATACAATTCCATTTCCCTACAATTCCTCTCCGATGCTGAGGGGGGGATAAAAAAGGGGAGGGAAGAAATTAAACCCTCTCCTGCCTCAGTTTCCCCACAAGCATGCCCAGAGAGTTCTGTCTCCCTTCTGTCAGCCCTAAGATGTTCCACAGAATCTGTTTGGACATTTAAAGACTCAGGAGAATGGCTTGTTTTGTCTTGAAACTGTTCTTGTTATGTTTATCCAGTTGTTTTCATTCTCCTTTTATTAAAATAAAACGGGTGAGATGTTGGGGTCTCCCCCCCTGCCATGGAGCCCTGGGAGAGGGGCCCTGGGGGTGAGACATGGGGTTTCCCTGCCCCTGGTCAGCCTCATTCCCGATTGGTTGGTTTGTGTTCCCCTGTGTGGGAAGGACCCTCGGGTCCCGTGACCCGAGGAGCTCCTGAGCAGAGCCCCTGCCATGCGGCTGGAGAAATAAACATCTCTGAAACATCTACCAAGAATCCGTCCACATATATATCTCCTTTCCACGGGACTCCTGGTTTGATATATGCTTGTTACAGTAATCCCCGCTGTAACAGAGATGGACTTCCTTTTAGAGTACTGGGGGCAATGGCAACCCATTTATAGTTGAACATTCCCGATTCTCTACAGGATCTGAGTGTTAGCTTTGGTGTTGTCTTTAACACAGGTACTTGACATGTAAAACATTGTCTGAAGAAGAAGGTGAGATTCTAACATGATAAAGATATCCAGCTTGGGTCTTTTCCCCTGAAATAATCTTTTCTAGTGCCCAAATACTTCCAGCCAAGAAATCTTGGGCAACACAGACAGGGAGCTTTCTAGAAAGGCAGCCTCTGAGGCACCAGTACCACCATTCTGCCATGTCACCTCCATGTCCCTTGAAGCTCTGCTTTCCTGGCAGTGACTGTGCTCAGACTGGATGTCCATGGCACACTGCAGTGAGGAGGTATCTTTTCAGCTTTTACTGGCTAGCGCTCGTAGTTCAATGCCTTAGAAAGCCTCAAGCAACCCAGAGAGGAAGCACGGGCGATCCAGCATTTCAGTAGCTCTAAAATCGGTACCTGTATCAGCTGCAAAGCAAATACCATCAGCAGAAGCAAAGAGGGAGAAATATAGCTCCCTGCTCGCTCAATTTCCCACAGTTAGAAGCTTCCAAAAGAAATAGACGACAAGAGATGTTCGCAGGAAGGTAGCAGAGCCAAGAGAGTGCAGGGCCTCCCTTGATCTTCTCTTTTATTCGGAGAAGGGGAAAGGGGAGGACTGGGGGCAGAGCCGGGGTGAGCGGCCAATCAGACACTGCTGTTTAAAGAGTTTGAGTTACATTTGGTTTTGCCCACGCTTGAAACAAAGGGGTTCAGAGCACATGGCAGAGGCAAGTGTCTTGGGGAGGGGGAGGGGAAGCTCAGAACAGGCAGCAACGCTGCAGGTGTACACAAACCAGCAATGAACTGCAGTTTTCTGATGTAACTGATAAAAGAAACTTCATGTCAACATTCATATAAGAAACCCCATCAGGCATAGAAATCTGGAGACTTTCTGAGGACAAGGCTGTACTGATATCACATCTTCATGACATTGCAGTGAAATTCTTCCTCTTAGATCCACTCCTATTTCCTTTCTAACTTTTTTGTCAGACTGTTAGTCCTGACAAACAAAGTGAAGAAGGGGTAACTTTATCACCTGTTTTATTGGTGCTTTGGGTTTGGGGTTTTTTAACCTCCTTTGTCAAAGCTCTGTGCCCACAGGGACACTCTATGCCTTATTGGAGAAATACCTAAAAAAACTACGAGACTTTTAATTTGGTTTTGGTCACTGCCGCATAGCAGTACTGAGTGTGGTTTTGGTACTGAACTATATGGCAGTGATGACTACTTTTACTGGTTTGTACAGATTAAAG
The DNA here is from genome assembly GCF_041296385.1 of Aphelocoma coerulescens. Taxonomy (NCBI): domain Eukaryota; kingdom Metazoa; phylum Chordata; class Aves; order Passeriformes; family Corvidae; genus Aphelocoma; species Aphelocoma coerulescens. The sequence continues at coordinate 163,012,779 of NC_091015.1, forward strand.
TTAGTGATCTTAGAGGTCTATTTAATTCCTTTTTGGTCTAGGTAACGCAGACACACAATTTCAATCAGCAGCCAGAACCAGACTGTGAACACACCAAATACTGCAATTCTGTAAAAATCCCAATACTTCCCATATAAATATTTATACTCAAATAAACATAACATGAGAAAAGATTCTAGGAAACCATCACATGAGACCTCTTCCCAAGGCAAATTATTGCAAATTTGGAAGTTGTGGAGTAATTCTCCCAGTTACTTGCCTTTCCCACACTAAAATCCTGCTTTGTCATTTCAGGAATGAAGAAAGTTTATCAGCACACTTTCTCATGTATTTAGAACATTAGATATGCATGCAAAATACACTATATGAAGGCATCAAGATATTTTAATAAAGGTCCAGAAAAAATCAGATGGAAAGGTGCAACTCTGCCTGAGAAAAATGAAATTAAACTGTTTTCTGCTAGACCTTTCTATATTGTGCAAAATGAAATAAGGAACCCAACACTATGAAAAATTTGCAGCCATCAAAGGTGTTATTTTGTTAATTTTGCTCCCATTTCACTAATACACTGTACATCCAGGAACAAGAATATCTTGAGGAAAATATATATCACACCAATATCTTGTACAATGCTAATTACACAATCTCACACCAAGCTGCTGAGCTAAAAACCAAACCAAAACAGCTCCTGGTGCTCCTGGCCAGGAATTCTTTAAGAACAAAACACCTAGTCAGAAGCCGAGAGGTTTTCTATGAGCAGAGGAAATTTCATCACTAAAGCTGAATCTGGGGCAGCATTTTGGATGAAACACTTATTCATAGAAGGAATCTTTTGCAAACAAGGCTGAGATGCAGCCCTAATTTTTAGTTTTATGCCAAACAATACTGTTCAGATTTCCACTGGCACATGGGAACTTATAAGATCATTTGGTTCTTACCAGCTTGAAATAAAATGTCATTTTGAAAATTATTAACAGCATTTCCTAATTAATTGCCTTATCTATAGAGGACTAGCTTCCAAATCCCGGCATTGCTAATTTTTTGAGTTCCTGTATTTACATACCTCATAGGGAACATCCCTGATCTCTTAAGAATGAAGACTCAGCTTAGGAGAGGCACTAATTAACTAATGAATGTCAGGGTCAGATAAATCATCTATATTAAAACAAGCAGAGGGCTTTTCCTGCATCTCCAGACAAGACAGTGAGGTGTGAACTTGAAGTCAAGTGAATGTAGTTAACCAGAAAGCTGTAACAAAAACAGGTATGTCAACATCTAAATAAAAGTCCTTGTCATGTGAATATCCCTGTTCAGAGAATGTTTACTTAGTACAAATACCTGCTCTGTTCCTGTGGGATTTTCATAGCCTAATTCTGGGCAACAAATTAATCATTCCTGGTGTCTCACAATCAAATTCTTAACCCTCATTGGTTTTGGTTTTTGTGTTAGAAATACAATCAATACAGAGAACATCAGGAGCACTTATAGAGCACTCAGTGCTACGTGCAGCCTCACAAACCCCAGCAAATGTCTCAGATTTCTTATGGCCTCATTTTACCTCTGCTGTAGAGGGTCTAGCCAATTTAAAAATTCCATATGACTTTTGTGAGAGGCATAATTTTATTTCCAGAGCTCACAGTAGAAGTGATGATGGGCCTGCAGAGCTAAAAAGAGCTGAAACTACCTTCATGTTTGCAACTCACTTTGAATTTCAGACACTAGCTTGCTGTGCAAGCAAACATTTCAGATTTTATCTGAAAATCAACAAAACACGAGGAACAGAGGGCCTCCAGGGTCTTTTTATTGCCTTTTTAAAAGCAGTGGCATTTTGCCTCTCATTTTGCCCCCTGAGAATGTTTATATCTGTGTAAGATACTTTGGGAAAAGGGTAATTTAGGACATCTTGCAGACTCAAATGCCAGTGTCAAACTATTACTGTTTTCACCCATAACACCAGATATGAAATTATTAAAGCTCTATTTTCAACAGCAATTAAGCAGCTAGGGAGAAATTCCAGTGCCTAAACATAGAGATCTAGTGTCATTTAAACACCCTAAGATATAAAATAAGACAATTATTCCCAGCTGTCAGTTTACCCACAATGTGGGAGAGTCCTGCTTTCTTTGGAAGCAGCAGCTAAATATCAGATGAGGCATCTTAAAGCCTCTCAAATGACAACACACATTTATGATTTGGCAACTGTTTCCTCTAAAATCTGCAAGGAAACAAAGCCTAGAAAGTGATTGAACTTAGCCTGAAACAGCCACCCAAGTGAACTAATTCAGCCTCTACTGACTGCATTTATTTCAGAGGTAATGGAACACTTGGATGACTACACAGAGTGCCTTAACAGTATGGAAGTGCCTCAATACGGAAATTCATCCCATTCCCAAACTGAAATCTATCCCACCTATTTTAGGTACATACATTAACTATTTCTACATATGGGCTACTTGTCTACAAAAGGGGAAGAAAAGCAAGTAGGCACCTTTAGAACGAGATTCTCCTGACCCATTTCTCTACATCCATTTTACACTGCAATGAGTCACACCATTTGTTTCCACAGATTAGCAGGAGAATCTCAGTGCTTATCTCTGATGTAGCTTCTTAAGGAGAGATGAGAAATCCCACTTCTGGAAAATGGATATTGATCAAGAGGTAGATACCTGCCTCTCAGAATTACCACCAGATATCCACACTCATCTTCAGGCACTTAAGACTCATTTGGAACTCTAAGTTTTAAATTCCTAGATTACACTGCTCTCCAAAACACAATTCAAGACAATCCCCTTGAAGGACTTGGAATTTCAAATTATATACTTATCAGACAAAAAACTATTGCTAGGAATCTAAATGCAACTTTGACCTACAGATTTTATACCTCAAACAGAAAAATAAATAACAAGATTTAAAAATGGATCCAAGACTTTTATGTAGGGATTTCATGTGTGAACATCATACTAATCACTCTTAGAGGTTTAAATGAAATTTTTATCGTATTTATATCTTCCTAATTTCTAAGGACTGAATGGAAAAAAAAGGTAAGATTAAATAATGTCAGAAAAGATGCCAGATGCAACAGGAATTATGCTATGAAACTGAGTCCTGTCCACTCACAGGTAGAAGTTCCCTTCACCTAACTCCCAATTGCATTTTTTGCCTATAATTTTCCGATGCCACATAGTCATTTTCAAACTAGTTTCCAGTTTTGATGCTATAAAATATCTGCTTTCTTCAGTTGATAGAAAGTAATCAGATATATGTATACTGGAGAGCACTTTGGTGCTCCTCTGGGTAAAAGAAATGTGAATTATTGTTGGAACAAAGTAGCAAAGCAGAAGTCACATCTTCCCCAGGGCTGATGGTCTGTCATTCTAGGTAAGAAAGTATAGAGGCTTATTTTCTCCTACTCATGTTACCATCATCAACATCAGTTTTCAGTGCCTTGCACAAGATCCCTTTTTTGTATAAGAAACAAAAGATTAAAATCTGAAAAATAGTGTGATATCAAGGGGAAACTCTCAACACATCTTTGGAGTTTTAATCACAATCATGAACGTGATGTATTGAAGAAACATTCATCCTGGATTTCTGATTTCATCCTCCTATTAGGAGCCAGACATCCACGAAATGTAATGCTCACACAGCACTGAAAATGAGGAAAATGGGCAGAACACACAACTGTGGCAGGCACATGATTTCATTGGGCCATAAATAGCAAGTTGTGAAATGTTCTGTTCTTCTGCATTTGAATAAATATCACTATGAAGCAGATGAAGACAGGAGACCCAAGTATTTACACTCATGTCATGAGGAAAACGCAGTCGTGTTTCCACCCTGACAGCAGAGGCAGATGATGGCAGAGCAGCTCCTGAGTGTTTCATGGTTTGTAACAGCTGAGCACCACACAACCTGCTCAGCAAGAAAATCAGATTTGGGCCAGGATTGACATTTCACCTGGTCTAGAATCTCACTCTGATCCCGCAAAGGAGAGTCAGTGTTGAGTGGGGCAGGGTCCTGTTTGCAGAACTCAGCTCCTGCAGGATGAACATGCTTTAGGCTGCTCCAGAACTCTTTACTTCATATTTATATGCAGAAATGGGCCATCTGTGTGTCTTCTGAGATAAAATTTTGGCAGCAAAGACAACATCACACACTGAGTAATAGCCCAGTGATTCCTGGAATATACTGACTGCAGTAAAAATAAGGATGTTGGGTAAAATTCTGGTTATACTGGTGTCAACAGAACAGCTTTGTGAATGTTAAACATCTATTTGGGGATATCAGAAAAATGAGAAAATAGAAACCACTATATCTGTCTTCTTATTCAAAGTTGCATCTGAGGTCAGTGTTTAAGACTTTATCAATACTATGTACACTGGAGCAACCAGAATACTATTATTATTTTCATGATCTAGATTCTCACAGAAATTTGCTGTTGAACATCTGAAACATCAAGTGAACTTGGATACGATACCTATGAAATTTAAAAGCAGCTTCAGGATTGTAGAAATAGAATCTTTGCAGGATAAACACATTTGACATTGTACACCCTTGGCACAATGTAGACTTTCATATTTACCCCTCTTTCCAGTTGTCACTCCCTTAGATAGAGCTACTTTCAATAACTTATGTGCTAATTGCAATTTTTTGTTTGTTTTTCAGGATAGAAAGCTTGTTTTTATTTGCATGGTCAAAGTAAGGATATACTAAGACATATGATATGATTATACTGAAACCTACTCATTGCACATAATCTTATTTCATGCCCATATTAAGCCAGGAAAAAAAAAAAAAAGTCTGTAAAAGTAAAAAATAACTTCAATTCTGCATCTCACTTATGAAACATTACAAATTTGGCCATCAATAAAACTTTCTCCAAAAAAGGTTTCCCCTCTCATCCAAAGCAGCAAAATGGCTATTTTCAATTTTTTTTTTGCATATGACTACATGTCACTATTAAGATAAGGAGATACAAATGACTATGAAAAATTACAAAGAGTGTTCTCACGAACCTGTCAAGCCGAATGAGTTTGTGGGCTGATCCTGTACAAAGAACATTAATTATCAAACAGCATGGAACCTGAACAACATGGCATGTGGAATATTTCTCATCAGTCAGGTGTTCAGGCAGTGAATATTGGTGCAGCTTGACTGAGATCAAGGGGGTTGGTACCTACTTATACCACTGGAGGATGTTTCCCACTATATGTTTAAAATATCTTGTCCTTCTCTGGTTTTGTATAATAAGCCATTATTTCTGCATCCAAGGCTTCTGAAAAACATTATTTCAGTATCAGAGGCATAAAAATACTCCTGACACATGCAGATTTCATTTAGAAAAGCATCAGAAGATTCACAGATTGACCTGGAATTTATTATTGATCCTTTCCACTCGATGCCAATTTGGAATTGTGCTCTAAAACAATACACTTTCCTTAGTCGAATCCCTACAGCAGCACTAAGAAAAATATAAAACCACACAATTTTTAAATGAACCGCTATTTTTTAAAGCATGTTATGGATCCACCATTAGACATATAGATGAAAAAATGGGAGGGAGTTTGTATTGGTTAAGAATTTGCAAAACATGCATTTTCTTCTTTTTAGTTTGTCTTTGTCTGAAAAAAAATTAATTTCTGTCTTAAGAGTACCAGGCTGCAGTTGGAGAGCAAATGTAATCTGTGGAGACACTGTAACAATGTAATTAATTCTTGAAACTTGACAAAACACTTTCAAATCTGAAGCAAACAAGATTTTCTTGTGAAGAAAAATTGACATGATTTAACTTCTCTTCCATTCAGATTGATGTGAATAGAAACTTCTGCACAAAAACTAAACTTCAGTTTGTTTCTTATGTTTTGGTTTTTTGTTCTTTTTTTTTTGGCATAAAACAATGCCCAAATTTCTTAAACATTTAAAGTCCACAAGTCCAAAATTGCTTGGGTATTTATAGCCCTACTATGCTAAAATTAAGCTCAGGAATGAGTCTACTTGCTTGCTTCCTTCCACAGCATCCAGTGCCTTACCTGAGGTTTTACCATCAGAGCTCTCTTGGTACCTGCAATTCTGGATAAAATCCCACTGACATAATTTTGGCTGGGCTGAGCACCTGTGTTGCCATTTCTCAGTGGAACGGGAGAGGGCAACTTCAAAACGTACAACCTTCTGATGATGTCCCTTGATTGTCCTAACTTAAAAAGCATCTTCTGGACATGCTTGGAGAACATGGAAAAGAGCAAACTGCACCAGAAATACAGTGTCTAGAGTGCTTTCCCTCCAAACCCAAAATGCTGGTTTCAAAGGCTGGAAAGGGAAAGGGTTTGGGGACTGAAGGAAACACCCTAAGCATCAGTGTGGAGATACGTGGCTTAAACACAGTCAACACTCGTATACTACTATATGTCCCCAACTTATGCCTTGCCTGGCAGCTCCTAAATTTAAATTCATTCTTTTGGCTCTGACAGTTTAGCAGGCCTTGCCTGTCACACTCAGCCCTCAAACAGAAGTTTGCCTGCTGGAGCACAGGCTGCAGAAGATATGTGTGCTATGGGTTTCAAACACACTTTTTTAGCAAAAAAGTCACTTTCATCAATATCTTGTCTAATAAACAGAACTCTGAAGTGAACCAGAAATATCTCCCAGCCTTACTCTCCTTGGCTGGTGGGGAAAAGCTTCCCACAGAGGGACAGAGGAGATGTGAGCATGAATGTGTCTTTAACCCTCAGACATCTCACTACAGCCATTCATCTGTCAGGGACTTCCTCATCTGAAACTCCACCACTTTAGAAGCCAAAACCAAAAATTCTTACTGGTACCCTTTATTTCTAAACTTTCTAAAATTGAGGTATTTTGAAAGAGAAACCACAAATGTGGAGCAAGTAGGACTTTCCTGGGGAGTATCATTTTTGGCAGCAAGCACAGTTAGGAAGCTGCAGCTGCAAGTTCCACTCTTTGTACACCTCATTTACGACACAGCCTTTCTCTGGAATAATCCTTTTAGTGATGTTACAGCTGTTAGGGTTGTAATTCTACAGAACCAGCATATCACAGACTCCCTCTGAAATCACCAGCCATTTCAGAGGTATAAAAGAACACATTGGATTGCAGTGGGAATTCAGTACACTAGAAAGCTTGTGAGGAAGCCTGCTTTTTAACGAGTATGTTTTCAAAGAGTCTGATTTTACAAGGCTAGTTTGTGAACTGCTGGCTAAGCAGCCAGGTGGTGCAGCTGATTCCAGATATAGCAGGTCTTAAAAATTACAACAGCACTGTATAAAAATAAGATGGGAAGAGTATAAACTCTGAAAAGGAGAAAAATTAGTTTCCATGCTTCAGATAATTTTGGAGGTTGGTTAAAAGGACTCTGGAATCTTTCAGTAGCAACTGACCATGTGTGGCCTCTTCTGAGCAAATTTATGAATATTCGTACATAAAGACTCTCATAGAATCACAGAATTCTAGAATATCCTGACTTGGAAGGGACCCACAAGGATCGTTGTGTCCAGCTCCCAGCCTTACACAGGACAACCCTAAGAATCCCACCATGTGCCTGAGAGCATTGTCCAAATGCTACTTCCCTGGGGAGCCTGTTCAGGGCCCAACCACCCTCTGGGGGAAGAAACTTTTCCTTATTTCCAACCTAAACTTCCCATGACACAACTTCAGGCCATTCCCTTGGGTTCTGTCCCTGTCACCACAGAGGAGAGATCAGTGCCTGCCCCTCCTCTTCCCCTCAGGAGGAAGCTGTAGCCTGTGATGTGATGTTCCCTCAGTCTCCTCTTCTCCAGGCTGAACAAGCCAAGTGACCCCAGCCACTTCTCACTTTAGAGCATTAGTTTTGTTAACTACTTAGGATTTTGAGGATTTTTTTTTCCTCATCAACTGACACAGAAATTGTGCTTCTACATAAAAGTTCATCTGAGCTTGACTTGACTTTTACTGAAATTAAGGACAGGTTGAACATTAAACACAGCTTGTGTTTTGACAAGAGAGCATGTCAAACCAGGTGTCAGCAGAAGGGAAAATCCTCTCTTATTCCATAAGGAAGATATGATAGAGAAGCCAATATACAGCTGGGAAGTACATACCAGGCACAGGATGATACTACAGTGATAACAACAACAATAACAAAGTACAATAATCTTTTAGAATCTGAAGGTAAGTACCGTTCAAAGAGCCATTTAGTGGATTATCCTAAAACCCTCACTATCACCATGTAGGTCAGCTAATCCAGAGGTGGGGAAAGTCCCCAGGCACAAAAAGAGAAAGAAGTACCAAAATAAAGGAAAATAAAAAAAAAGAGAGTAACAGAGAGCTGTAGAGGCACAGTACATAAACACACACAGGGACATGCATCACCTCTCTGCCCACAGAGCAAAACAGCTTCACCCCTGATCTTATCTGAACGACCAAAAGCAAATCTGATCTCAGAAGTATTCTGCAGTAGGAGCATAAAGATGATAATTGAAAGTTTATTACTTAACGCTTGGCAAAGCTATTTCCCATGGCAATTTGATAAATACCTTGACTTTTCTGCCCATCATAACCTCAGACATTTATTGCCTCATTTGCTATAACAAACGTTCAGTTATCTCCCAACTACCCAGCTTACATTTAACAGACCATGCAGAGGGAATGTTGCCACCGTAGAAAAAAGCCCAGATGAGACTGGAATTTCAGGTGGCAGGAGAGACATCAGCTTTTTGGAGAACTGCAACCCATCTTACACTAAAAAAGCTGCTGAGTTGAAGCAGAAGTCCTGCTTAAACAGGCTGGGGGAAGCAGAGGGTCTTTTCTGCTGTTGGAGTCACTCCTCCTTCTTTCCAAGTTGTAGGGAGAGCAGAGCCCCACATCTCCACACACTGCCATAGGGCTGCCAGAAAAAATCATCATGGGTCACCTCACTGGGACTGTTCACATTAAGTATTTATTGCTTTATTTACTGCAAGTCCTTGCTTAGGCAAGGTCATCTTAGACAGAGGGCTTTGCAATAAAAAAAACTACCGGGGTGGGGAATCCAGTCTCAGAGTAGATAATATGCCTCTAGAGCAGTGGGATTTTTATGGCCAAAAGGATAAACAGAATGTGGGCTGTGACACCAGTCTGAGTTCTCTCTGCTGTGATGAATTAATGAATTGATTGCTTGGAGGCATAGAGCTGTGGAACAAGACAGGATTCTCCTCCCCTCTGTGGGGCACCGGGGCCAGCATGTTCCTAGCCAGAAATGGAAAACATATATTTCAAAGCTGAGGGCATCTTGGAGATGAGATAGAAAAGTATCCTGATGCTTACTTGAGAATTATGGGGAAAATATTGCCATTAGCAAAGTGATCCAGCTTCAGTGAGGTTGTGTACCTCACCCATTGCAACTCACTCCAATCACCAGGTATTTGGGATCACCAGGTGTACTGTGTCACCTCCCAAGGCACAACCTGCCTTTCTTGCAGTGTCTGCACACACAGGTGGTGATTGTGAGGCAAATCTGTCCCAAGACACCTCTCAGTGACAATAAGTGACACCTGTGGCATCCTTGCAGGTAGCACCCACAGCTCTAATATCATCCACATCTGGAGAGGTTTTATCTTTTATATGAGGAAGTGAAATGGAACAAATTCCCTAGCTGATGAAAAGAGAAATGGAATTTTCCAACAGAAAGCAGATAAAACTCATAAAATCATCATGGTTGAAAAAGACCTCCAAGATCATCATGTGCAGCCTTCAACCAAGTACCACCATACCCACTAAACCATATTGCAAAGTTCCAGGTCTACTCATTCTTTCAGCACTACCCAAGATGATGACTCCACCTCTTCCCTGGGTATCCTGTTCCAATGTTTAACAACTCTTTCAGTGAAAAAATTTTTCCTAATATCCAAACTGAACGTCCCCTGGTACAACATGAGATCATTTGCCTTTGTCCTATCTCTAGTTGCATGTGAGAAGAGAAAAAACATACATGGAAGATGATTGCAGGGGAAAATGTCAAGCCTGTTGTTTTCAGAGCTCACCTTGGTGCTTGGGTACTTCCAGCATCTGAAGAAAGATCAAAGGACCTCAAAGAAACCAATGGATTATAATTTGCTATGGAGCCAGTATTAGAAGTTTATTCTTTGGTCTGCATTTCTCTGATATTATTTTAATTAGCTGCATTATGATGGGGGTGCCTGGAGGCTCAATTATTTCAGTTCACCAGGGATGCCTGCTGTATTAATTTTTAAACAATACATTTTAAATGTTTACTGAAGTTGTTAAGAACCTGCAATAAGATGCCAAAGCCATCCTTAACAACAAAAAGGAAAGGATTCAACTGTTTTCTAAAAAGTTCTGCTTGTTTTATCACTCAGCCAGAGTTCAAAACTTAAGGGGAGATATTAACCTGTCTTTCTAATAACTCTCCAGCCTGAAAGAATTTGTGATGTGGGATTTTTTCAATTTCTTTTATCTGTACATTTCACCTGGAGATATTTCTGGTGAGAGAATTCATTCTTTTAGTGATAAATTCCACACCCTGGATTAACAGATGGGAGAGGACAAAGTAAAAAAAAAAAAAAAAAAAATTAATTTCCAAATATTTTGCTCTTTTCTTGAAATTCCAGATCTCAGATGCAGCTGGATATAGAAATGTTAATCTTCTGGCACATAAAGGTAAAACAGGAGGAAAAAATAGATTTGCAAGTTTTAGAGGTTATGTAAAACACAAAATTATTTAATTCTAAAGTTTAAAATCAAGTAACAGAAGTGTTTATATACTCCTATGTATATATTTTGATCAAAGTTTTGAATTGGTGTTCAAAGAGGCTGTGGGATCGCCATCCATGGAGTTACTTGAAGATCACCCAGAAATGTCCCTGAGCAATCTGACCTAGTTTTGCAGGTGGCTTTGCTCTAAGCAGGAGGTTTTAGGTGACTTTTCGAAGTTATCTTAAATCAGTCTATGATTGTATGTCTATAAATGATAAAGTGTCTTGGAAGACCTTTGGTGAAATTACAAAGCATGGTGTACATCTCCAAGAAGGAAACTCATTTGGTCAATCCCTCCTGCAGGTCCAAATTTCTCCCTGTGGATTTAGAGATGCAGAGAGAGAAAGCGACATATGCAAGGACATGGCTGAATAGGGACCCTGAGCAGTCCCCATGGCCATGTTCTTCATAGACTAGATCCCACAAAAGCAATATTAGGTCATTCTGCAGAGAAAAAGTTGGATTTTGAATCAAAATCAATGGCAAATTCAGGAGATTCCTGTGGCAGACTTTCCCGGGAACAATCTTAGACAAGGTTTTTCTTCTTTTTTGAGAGGTACAGAGTATTTGTTTTTGTTATTGTTTTTTTTTAAAGAAATTATTCTGTCATTGCTGATGTGTTTCAGTAGGTTTCAGTTCTATTGTTTATTTCCCCCCCTCAAATGAAAATTTAATCACAATCAACACTTACTTGCAATATTACTACCTTTCATGGTAAAAGCAGCATTTTTCCAATAGGTAAATATTTCCTGACAATTTTTTCCTCCAGCTTGATCTGTAATATTTATTCAGCACATTTGTGGTGTGTTGACCTTGGCTGGATGCAGGGGCACATCAGAGCCAGCCTGTCACTTCCCTCCTCAGCTGGACAGGGCAGGAAGAAATTAAGATGGAAGGCTCATGGGTTGAGATAAGGACAGAGAGAGATCACTCACCAGAGACCATCACAGGCAAAACAGATTCTATTTGGGAAAAAATTTAATTCATTACAAATCAAATCAGAGTAGGATAATAGGAAAAAACCTAAATCTTAAAACACCTTTACCCCCACCCTTCCTTTCTCCCCGGGTTCAAATCTACTTCCAATTTCTCAGTGATGCAGGGGGATGGGGAATGGGAATTGTGGTCAGTTCACCACACGTTGTTTCAGCTGCTCTTTCCTCCTCAGTTGGGAGCACTCCTCACACTCTTCCCCTGATACATGGAGTCCCTCCCAGCAGAGACATCCTTCATGACCTTCTCCACCCTGAGTCCTTTCCATATCTTTCATGAACTGCTGCAACATGGATCCACCATGGGGTCACAAGTTCTGGCAGCAAACCTGCCCCAGCGCAGGCTCTCCATGGGCTCACAGCCTCCTTTAGACATGTCCCCTGCTCTGGAGCGGGGCCACCCATGAGCTATGGGTGCAGCTCTGCTCCTTCCCCGTGGCTGCCCATGGGCTTCAGGGGCACAGCTGCCTCACCATGTCAGCACCACGGGCTGCAGAGGAACCTTTGCTCCAGCACCTGAAGCACCTCCTCCCCTTCCTCCACTGACCCTGATGTTTGCAGAGCTGTTGCTCTCACATGTTATCATCACTCCTCTCTCTGGATGCAGTTGCATAGGGCTTTTTCTCCACTTAAATACCTTATCACAGAGGTGCTTCCACCATCACTGGTGGACTCAGACTTGGCCAGCCATGGGTCCGTCTTGGAGCTGCCAGGGTCTGGCTCTGTCAGACATGGAGGAAACTTCTGGCAGCTTCTCACAGAAGCCACCCACGTAGCCCCCATTCTACCAAAACCTTACCACACAAACCCAATACAGCATTCTATTGCCTGCTCAGTAACTGCGATATCATTACACAATGGACACTTAATGAAAATGAAAATAAAAACTAAGAACAAAATCTTCATCTGGCCTGAAGCAGTGGAGATGAAATCAATAGATCTATGCTCAGTTACATATAAGAAAGGCCAAACCTGTAATGTAATGTACAAGACTTCTAGCAACCCCTCAAAACCAGACACTTCTTTCCATTAAAGAATTCACATCTTAACCGTCCATAAGAAAGTCATCTTATCCTCTAACTCAGCTCTAGAGTCATTTCTCACTTGTTTCCCGCTCTGCTTTTTTCATATGCTTTTTTAATATCAACATCCCTGTTCCAGTTTGGCCCCAAGACAATCTCCAAGCTAATTTAGTGGGCTTTCTTGGTTCACAGATGAGGCATTACATGGGTTTGGTAGGACTGAGCATTCAACAGTTGAGGTGACTCTTCACGGTGCTCTGTGTTATTTTGATTTTAATGGACAAATCCAAAGACCTGCACCTGCTTCTGGAAGTAGTCCAGTATGGGTCCAATACAGTTTTAGTCTAACTAAGGTGTTGCTCAGAATGCTCAGGATTTATACAAAAAGCAGGTTAAATCCTTGACGTAAGAGTTCTGTCACTTTTTCTGCAGTAAGGAACTTCTCTACAACAAGTTTCTCTGCTCACTGAGAACTCTGCATAAATAACAGAGAATCATCTTATATATGAGAAAAAGTTGGTAACATCAGCCAAAATATTTACTTTAGATTACAATAGGCATAAAATGCAGCAAAGGAAATTATGATCAGAGGTAAGGGAAATATTTACTCTGGGTGGTTTCACTTTGGTAACTTGCCCAGAGAGTTGATGGAATCTCAATCCCTAGAGATATTTTAAAACTTTTCAGGACATGGGCCTGTGCATCTGACTATATCTTCAAAGGTCCCCCTGCTTTGGGTATGGGATGGGCCAGTTCTTCAGCTGTGCTTTCCAACTCAAATTAATAATGATATGATGAAGTTTTGCAGTCCTTTGCTGCCATGACATGCTGACAGACAGCTAAATCTAGTCATGGTGCCTGACTGTAAATCTACAGCATAAGGCTGATCCCCTCCCAAGAGGCATAGCTAAATCAGGGCATTTAAAACTGCACATCTGCGTTGTTACAACAGGAAGAATAAAAGGGGAAAGGGTATTTGTGCTGTATTTGCTAGCATATGTAGAGAAATGTCATCAACTGTAGAGAAACTCACCAACTGTGAGAAATTCCAGAGCAGAGCTATTGTGGCCCTTTCTACAGAAGCAGGAATATTTCAGAGCAAAATTAAATTAATAACTCATCAGTCATAGCTGTAAGAAAAAAATCAGCAAGTGTTACACAAAGGCTATCAGGTCCACCTCCTCAATGTCCTTTCCTTATACTCCAGGACTCTGCGACATCCCAAATACAACCTGAGAACACTCAGACAAGCGAGATGGGCTGTAAGTACTGTCTCAAGAGGGAAGTAGGTGGAAGCGCTGCAGCTTTTTGAGCTTTCACAGCAGGGCCCTGGCAAACACCTACACAGAGCTGCTCCCCACTGTGACTCACAGCTGGTACAGACCCACCTGAATCTCTCAGTGCTCCTCAGCCCTGCAGGCCTGGGTGCAGGAGGGGAAATAAAGCAGTGCCCAGAGAGTGCCCAGGGTGGAGATGACCCCCTTCTGCAACAAGCACAGGGGTCTTTGGCCTGGGAGACCCAGGGGTCAGGCTGTAGAGGTGATGGACTGCAGGATGCACAATCCATGGTACACATCTTGTTCCTTGCCTCATATTGCCCATGTCAGCCAGCCAAAGTTAGGGGGTAAGAGCAGGAGGGGAGGAAATGAGACTGAAAGTCCTGATGTCATTGGTGCAGGGCTGACTGAAGAAAAAGACTGTTAGGGTTGCAAAATTAAATCCATTGCTGCTTATACACTGCAGCAATATGTGGACAAGTTAATAGACTGGGTCAGCCCTGAAAAAAAATCTTCTTCACAGTATTCTAGCACTTTCTGTATTTACTTTTTCAGCCTAATTTAAAGAATATTGAGAGAAGGTGAAACCTAAAAATACTGACTAGTACCTTTCATTTCCTTATTTGACAGAACTTTGCTTTGAATTGTAGGAAAGCATTATCTCTGGAATAAAAACTTAGATTAAATATGTTAATTGTAAATTTACTATTTTCTCCACTGCTAACATCTATAGGCTGGCCTTTGCAGCAGGAAGATCAGCACCTTTCTCCTGTGTTCTCCTCAAAATTTGTGTTGTGAAAGGGATGAACAAAGAGAAAAAGTCTAAAGAAGGACGAACAAAGAGAAAAAGTCTAAAGAAGGATGAATAAGAAGACTGGAAGGTGATATAAGTTTCCTGGCTGGGTAATATAAAGGTCAACCTACATGAAAATGTTGTTCCTCTTGGAACCCTATCCTTCACCACTCTTACTGCATATAGGAATATATAAAATATATCTCAATGTATTAAAAATACTAGCTGGTTTGTTTTTTTGTTTTTTTTCTTTTCCAGGTGTCATGGGTTAGCAAGCATGGTCCCAGAAGTGATTTTCTTGCAAAGAGGTTCTGACAGCTTCCTCTGTGACCTGACAGAACCTATCAGCTGGCTAGTTTGAATATAGACAATTTTTTAAGCCACTTAGAATTCTGACCGCCTCTGTGGTCCACATTTAAGAATGGACAAAGCCCGGGGGACCTCTCTCTCTTGCTGCTGGCCGGAGGACTGGTAACTGGGCTGGGCCTGTGTGGGGCCCAGCAGCCCTGCCGGGCCCTGCCGGGCCCTGCTCAGGTTGGGCCAGGCCGGGCCACGGCCATCCTGGAGCCGTGCCACCCTGTTCCACCCACGGCCCCCCCAGCCCTCCTACGTGCAGACAGGCCACTCCCCCTCTCCAGTGCAGCCAAAGATGAAGATTCAGCTGAAGCTGCCCTGCTGTCCGGCAAAGATCATGTGACCAACAGTGATAAGCGAAATTCCAGCTGCAAGGCCCAGGTGAGATTAACACTTTTAGTGCTGTGAAGAGCTGAAAACCTGAGGGAGGAGAAAGAGGAGATGCTTAAAGCTGAAAATCTGTTGTAAAGCTATGGTGGTGATAGACTATGATATATCAGAGTACCCGTTGTAATTTCATGAAAGCATGGAGGGTGGAGGGTTCAACCTGTACTTGTGAGCAAAAGCACCTGTGCTGGAATAAGCAAATTTTGAAGCAGCTGTAATTTGATGAGAAGTTTGAATGGGGAGAGATGGAAGTGATGATGAAAACCTGAAGCAAGAGAAAGAGGAGATGCTTAAAGCTGAAATTCCATTGTAAAGCTGTGATATATCAGAGTACCCATTGTAATTTCATGAAGGCATGGGGGGTGGAGCGTTCAACTTGTACTTGTGAGCAAAAGCACCTGCACTGAGATAGGCACCTGCACTGAGATGCTGAAGCAGCTGTAATTTGATGAGAAGTTTGAACAGGGAGAGTTGGAAGCAATGAGGACTTTTGCTCCAAATGGAAAAGGAGAAAACCTCAGTTCCTAGAGATGCTCCCAGAGGTAGTCCTAGAGATGAAGATGATGAGGACCCTTTTCCTCCCAGGGAAGGGGAGGGCCTCTATTCTTAGAGATAAAATTCTCCCAGAGATGGCTGAAGAGAACTTTTGTTTCTGAACGGCTCAACCTTAAAATTGTACCCCGTTAGCTCAAGATTGGACCCTTGAAAGCAGTTGTGGGGATAGCTGCAAGTTGTGGGAGGAGACTCTCACATGATGCGAGCAGAGAACCACCTGGGCAGCTGTCTCATTGTGATAATGTCTCCATAGCATGAGCAAGAGAGACTCCTCTTCCTAAATGAACTGAACAAGGTTATTATGGGAGTGGTAAACAGACTGAACATCTTAAGGGTTGTCTTTATACATTGTCAGTGAGAGAAGGGAGGAAGGTGGGGGAAGGAGAAGTGTTCTGAAGGTGTGGTATGATTTCTTTTTTTTTTTTTTCTTCTTTTAGGTCTATTAATAAACTTCTTTATATTCTTTCAAGTTTTGTGCCTGCTTTGCTTTTCTCCTAATTCTTATCTCACAGAAGATAAACAGTAATGAGTATTTTGGACCAAACGACTACACTAAATTGGTGCTTCTGCCCGGTTTACAAACTGAACCCGCTACACCAGGGAAGACTTAATAGAAGCAAGATCTCTATTTCATATAAAATAACAAATTTGAAGAGGTTACAAGATACATTGTCTTCAACTGCACTCTCATTAATGTTTAATTTTTTAAACACAAAACAGGACAATTTTATAAAATCAATAAAAAGCCAGTCTAAAACTTGAAGCCTTCTACAACCCTGCCAAACCTCTCTCCTGGGAGAAGGGAGATTAATTTCTGTTCCGGGTAGCCTTCTCTAGCAATCAAACCACCTGAATAGAGAATTTAAAATTCCCAAAATCTCATGGATGGCACTTGAGCTTTGATGTTACTTAACTCTAAATGCGAGGGGAGGCGTGGGGGCTGCAGCTGTAAGAGCACTGCAGGCAGAGCAGAATTTTTCTGTCTCTTTGCTCACCTCTCCTTTAAAGAGCTTCTAAACACCTGCAGCTCACATTAACTGCAATTTGTGGAAGGCAAACCAGTCTGGAAATCAGCCCCAATGCCCACAGGACAACGTGCATTAAAATGAAGCCCTCTGGTACTTCAACATCAGCAAGTCACTAATAATCTAAATAACTAATAATTACTGCAAACCACCTGTATACAGCCTGTCTGAAAGGCTTCTATTGCTGAAATACCAAGCAAGCAAATGCCTCACTCTTTCAACATCCAATTTAGCTTAATATGCTATCTGCACATCTGCTTTTTCAAAAAGCTATTAAACAAATTATATTGTAGTACATTTTTTTTTTTTTAAACAACCCACCAATTCAGAACTTACTCGCACCCCTCTGTATAATTTTTGTGCCAGGAATAGACTGAAATACTGATGAAGCCATTTTAGGAGCTATTCACTGTTGCTAAGAGGACATCAACACAACTGTTAGCCAGCACCAGCCATGGTAGAGAATAAGAGGATAATGTTTCAGTGGATTTTTTGTCTAGCTTCATGGTCTAAATCAAAGGAACAATAGAAGATATTTTCTTTTGTTGTTAAAACCTCCCATTAGTAGTTCAATGTTATTTAGTCAGCTGAACTGGCATTTGTTCTAAACAAATCCACCAATGAGCTGTTTTAATGCAGCCAATAAATCACCATTAGTCTCATTTAGGAAATAAAATATGATTTTCAAAACGCAGCACGAGCACTGATGTTCATTACAACAGGCATGTAGCTACCTACGTAAAAAATGTGGGATCACATCAGCTCTAACATACACAAGATTACTGTGTCTGCAAAGGAGCAGGATGGTGCACAAATTTCTGTTCCAACTGATGTGTACCTGCACATGGCAAATGCTGGATATTTCATAAGGTAGATTTCCTTGTTGATGTTTCCCCAGCTGCCAAGGTCACTTAGCAATGCATTTTGAAACTGCTTTAAGGAGATCTTCAGGACTTCAGATTTGTACAGTAATGTGTTTGTTCATTTTACCTGAGTTGAAAGCATCTGTGGCATTGTCAGGAGGCAGAAATTCCCCCAGGATTTTTAAGCACACTGGCACTTTCCTATCAACACTGGACATTAAAGTAATAAGGGCTGTGAACGCACAGCAAAGTGTTGAACTTGACTTTTTTTGCACAAAGCAAACATCATGGGCCTCATCTCTTTTAATATAGTCATAATCTATGATATAAAACCTTACTTCTTAGTAGATTACTTACCATGGTGTGCAACATTTATTTAAAAATAGGTAGGGGTTTTTTTAGACAAGGGTAAAGACAGAGATATTTATTTTTTTTGTTTAAAGCGAGCAGTGAAGAAGGCTAAAGGAGAAACTGGAAAGGCACAGTGTGTCACCTAACGTGTGGATGATTCCCCCATCTGTGAACTCAGATACAGATGGCCCAGGGAGGTCTTGGAGTCTCACTCCCTGGAGACATTCCAAACCCACCTGGATGTGTTCCTGTGTCACCTGCTTCAGGTGACCTTGTCTTGGCACGGGGGATGGACTGGATGATCTCCAGAGGCCCCTTCCAACCCTAGAAATTCTGGGATTCTGTGATCTATAACCTATATGCCTACATACTGCCTGTATGACTACAAACAGGATTATAGGAGCATCTTTTCGTTTCCTTGTTGTGAGGTGTTGGCTCTACTGTTATTGTTGTTTCCTTATTGTTTAGTTGCCATCTGAAGATCTAAAAAGATCTGGTTTAATGGGAGACAAACAAACAAACAAAAAACTTCAAAAAGGAAAGAAAAGCCAATAATTTTTTTAAAAATTGTTCATTTTGGAGAGTTTTTAATAAAAGAATTCCAATTTTTAAGTCCTATTTTTTATTTTCTATTGCTGCATGAAAGATTAAAATAAACAACCACTTCCCTAATTAGAAATCAAAAATATTAGAAAAGGTATGTGAAAATAATACATTACAGAATCAAACTTTGCGAAATGGATTTTTCTTCCCTTCTTGACTTTCAGCTCAAACCATTTTTATACTTTTATTACCAGCATAGTAGAAATATTCTCAGGAAAATGGATGATTTCAGAGGGCAGGGACAGTTCCGGGACAAGAGAGACAGAAGGCTGCACACACAGTCTTGACAAACTGGTATCACAGAATAAAGGCACCACACCAAAAATGAAGATTTTAAAGGAATTGACTCAAGTCCCTTCAACCTTTCCCTTACATATGAACACTGTATTTTAAATTACAGGAAAATTGCTAGCTCTCCACTTTGAAACCCTCAGACCAACAAGACACAACAGCAGACAACAGGAAATGTGAATATTGGCCCAGCCTGAGCTGCAGGAACAAGATCTGAAAGATACCATCCTTCTTTGGCTCTGGTACACATGAAAATTGACCTTAGGAGCTGTACTTTATTGGCCTGCACACAAATGGCACAACTGGGTGAACAGGGCTCTGTATGGGAGTAGAACTGATTTGTTGTTTCCCCCTTTCTCTATGCTAAAATTCTCCCTCCACCCCGAGGAAATTTCACCTCTTGCCTAGATGAATCAAAAAAGAAAGAAAGGAAGAAGAAAATAAAAAGAAATTCTTCCTTTTCAGTGCATTTGGTATGTGAGAAATCAATATTCAGCCATGGACTGCACCTGATCTGTAATCTCAAACCCAATAATCCATTCTTGATTCAACCAGGATTTTAGTAGAGGAAGGCCAAGCTTAGCCCTGGCACCAGGCACTGTGTCAACCTGGAATGCCAATATGGTGATATGGATTCAGGCACCTAACCAGAAAATATGGAAGATGGAACATCAGGGAGCTTGTCTTGAAGTACCCACTATAATTCTGGTTTAGGTAAATTCATAATTAAATTCTTAATCTTTCCACACACAGTCAACACCTGAAAGCAACAAAGCAACTCCCATCCCCTGCTTCCTGGGATTTTCACACTAAAATACCTAAAGTTCTTATATTTTGAAACATATAAAGTTCCAGCTGTGTGGAGTGAGTGGATTATTACACTTTAATGCAGCAAGAAATGCACACAGGAGGGATCTCCGTGCTGCGCTTTGTGAGGTCAGCATCTTCATTCCTCTCTGCGTGTCAACAGCCCAGAATGTTCTGTCACTACAACAAAGTGGCTAAATGTTTTAATAGGAAACAGTCTTTGCTTCTTCAGTCCTCGGGAGGGAGACAGAATAGCTGTGTATTTAAAAACTGAAAATAAGATGTGAAGATACATTAGAATTTAAAGATTTCCTTAGTCAACAGACTACAGGCACAGGAATACAAGAAATGCTATGGCTGAGAACGAGGCTTATTCAAGGTCTGTTTGTTACAGACTAAAGGAAGAAATGCAGAATCACAGAATGGTTGGAAGGGACCTTCAAGTTCATCTTGTTCCAAACCCCTGCCATAGGCAGGGACACCTTTCACCAGACCACATTACTCAAAGCCTCATCCAACCTGTCCTTGAACACTTCCAGGGATGGGTCAGCCACAGCTTCTCACACCATATTCCTACCAACACACGTGCATACAGCCAAAAGTACACCTGAACAAAATTATACACCCACGTTAATTTACATAATGTGAGTGAAGGAGAATTCTTTGTCATTTCCATGCTTGTTGCTTTGATGATATCTAATGGCAAAATCTAAATGTTTTGAGAACCATATTCCTGTTTACGAGCACGGCTAGCAATGCCCATGACAGAAGTGATAACATTAGGGTTTTGTTCCACAGCTCAGCCACAGAGCGTCTGAAAATATCCCAAGTGCTTTCCCAAAGCATTGAGAGACGGTGAATGAAGACTTGTACAAACATGACAAACGTAAGTCAACACTGAAAATCAGACCCTGCAGTTTTAGGAATTTTTTTGGTTTTTTGGCATTTGTGCTGAAAATGTTCCAAACTGCAGCCAATTGTTAGCCTGTTGCCTCATCTCTCACTTCACCAAGCTTTGGTACTTGCCACTGAGGGAGCAGCCCTTTAAATCGTGGTTCACATCCAACCCCTTAAAAGGGCGCCCTCAAGTTTAATGACCCTGACAAAAATGAACAATGTTGAAACAAGTTATAGAAGAAAAATCAGTTAGAAATCAAAGTACATCTCTCCTAAAGCCTGGGCTCCTTCAGCAAGCCTTGTCAGTACCAGACTCTCTGCCTTTCTCTTTAAGAATTGTTCAAAACCAGCATAAATGTCACAAATGTGATTATTGTTCCAGAATCACAGGGACTATTTCTTGCTTTGGATTTTTTTTTTTTTTACTGTTTCATTCAAGTAGCCCTTAATAGGCATTCATGTCACTGTTTGAATTAAAGAGCATTAAAAGCAAATAGACAGAACAGTGAGACATATGTCAACCCTTTGCTGCCTGTAGAAGGTCAATGAGGAATTCCACTGAAAAATTCCTCTCTTACACACATAAGAGCTTTTATTCCATAGAGTTCAAACAGATCAGAAGAACTGTCCAACAAACTACCTTTTTCATCATCATTAGCTGATCTCCAAGGTGTGGTTGTCTGATGCTACTGAAGACTAAAATGTTTCAGATATTCTTGGACAGAAGATATAAAGTATATGCATGGGGTTGGTTGCCAGATATCTCTGAAGATACATATTTCACTGTTCTGTATAATTTGGAGTTTCTAGGGTTTATGTACAGAAATACCACATTTTCATAATTCATCTGAGAAGAAATTAAATTAATATCTGTTAATTGCCTGTGGGTATAGAGCGGCTTTTCATTTGGCTTGGGGTAACTGCTCAAAGAATTAAATAGCCACATTTCCAACCAAATGAAACTACATAAAGGTTTAAATCCCCTATGAATTCTAAAAGAATTTTCCTACTATGAGTTCTGCCTGTTTTCCTCAGTCACTTCAGCCGGGATAATTGGTCAAGAGACAGAGACTTACTATAAGCATCATTTTTTTCACTTCAGTGGATGCTCTAGTCACTAAACATTTTGATGAAATTACCTATCTAGTTAGCTCTTGGATCTTGCCACTATTTGTCTCTTGGCTGGATCCAGAGCAACCATGATCAGCTCTTCCAATCTGTGCTTACAGGGGTCCCTGTATCCTTTCCAAAACTTCATTTCAGTCTCACTCCTGCATAGATACTTGTTCAATACAAAATAGCCTGGCACCCTGCTCCTGTCTCAAGGTAGAAGAATGATTTCATGTACACTGGGAAACGTGAGTTTATTGTGATCTGCATTTGTCTCTGTGTTTGGACACCTTTTAGTTTCTTTGTGGTTTTACTCCCTTTACAGAAAAACAAAACCAAACTCACCCCAAATCCACAGAATCAATACCACTCACTTGACCCAAGGGCTACCATTAAAGCTCACATCCCAGCAAATTCCTTCACATACTGTTTTTCTCATTCTATTTCAAATACTTCCTTCTCCCTCCAACACACCAGGCAATTTGTACTTCAGCAGCTTGCAGATATTGAACTGATTTCCATAAAGGCTCACCAAGCATTCCTACTTCATGCCACAAGTGGTCTTTTTTAGCTCATATTTAACAAGAGAGCTTTGGAATTGGCAAAGAGGAAACCTGGCTGAAGATCTTGGCAAATGACTACAAACCCACATTTATTCTTACTGCAGTCTCATGATTTTTGTCTAAACCTGAAATCTCTCCTTGAATATTTTTGAAACTTTTTTTGCATAGCAGTGATTACAGGTGGAAAAGAGGAGTCTTTCCAAATCTTTAATGCTTTGATCAAGTATTACCTCTTTTTTAAGCCTTCATAGAATCACAGAATATTCTGAGTTGGAAGGGACCCACAAGGATCATTGAGTTCAACTCTTGGCCCTAAACAGGACACCCCAACAATCCCACCATGTGCCTGAGTGGTGTCCCAATGTTTACTGAACTTCAGCAGGCTTGGTGTCGTGACCACTTGCCTGGGAACCTGTTCCAGTGCCCAGCCACCCTCTGGGTGAAGAACCTTTTCTTAATATCCAACCTAAACCTGCCCTGACACAACTTCAGGCCATTCCCTTGGGTCCTGTCACTGGTCACCAGAGAGAAGAGAGATCAGTGCCTGCCCCTCTGTCTTCTGTGAGGGAGCTGTAGACTGAGAGGAAGCTGCATGTCCCTTTTGTGAAATATATACAAAATATTGCACACAGCATGAAGTTTTTGGGAAACATCCTGGACTTGGTCAGTTTATCACTTCAAAGGCAGATCTAGCCTGAGATCTTAATGCTAACTTTTGCTACAATTGTAGTTTTCAAATAGATTCTGTCTGACAGCACAGCCAAAGAGCAAAGGATTTAACACAAACAAATAAACAAACCAACCAAAACCAAACAAATATATTAAAGAATGAAAGCTAATTTTAAAGGTTAAATGTGTTAAATTTTAATAAAGAATGATCAGCATAGAATGGCTTAATTTTGCGCTAGGTCATATCTATACAGCCTGACTAGCTCTGGTATTAAGGGACAAAAAGCAGAACTTTATTTTTTGAAAGACTGGGAACCGAGTGCCTTATGAAGAAGGCAGGTCCCCCAGGGCCAGTGGCTCTGGGATGATAAACAATGAGTTTGAGCAGCAGTAGTTTCAAAGAAGAGTCACAAACTCCATTCCCATTAAGTGTTTTCAGCTATAAAAATCCATCAGCCTCTCAGAAAAAAACAAAAAAAACTGAATGTGCACATGCAGCACTGTGTTTGCAGTGATCTTTACATGTAACAGATATAAAAACAGAGATGAGATGACCACTGGACACATCATGGTATGAAGATCACATAGAATGCCCAGAAAACATGGCAGTGAGAGTGAACATGGAGGACACACCCAATAACCACATTGAGACCCAGCACAAGGGCTGACACCAAGCACACCAGGCAATGGCAGAGGACACTGAAAGAGCTTCTTTGTGTGGGATTCGGCTCTATATTTGTCCTTATGAATTTAGGTGACTCTGTCTGCACTTGGGTACTCTCCCCATTGCAGCCAATAGAATTGATGGAGACTGGAGTGTTTCCAGTGCACTCTAAAACAGGAAAATCAGAATTTAAGTCAGTCAGCTGAGTAGACTTTTTCTAAGTCTCTCATTATTTCCATGAAGTTTAAAAGTTTTGAAATTCTTTTATAATCCCTTAATTTCTCCAGTAACCTCTTTGAAACCAGAATAAAGTCTGCCAGTGGTAGTCTCTGAGCTTCCCTGATGAATTAATACTTAGTCTCTTCTCATCAGTATCGGCAATTCCCCTAAAACAAAGTGCCATAGAATAAAAAAAACACGTATTAAAGCCTGGATCTTTATATTAATATGTGAAAATATTTATCTTTTAAAAAAAAAAATTAACTTTTTCTCAAATGTATTCAAACATCAAATTCAACAAAAAAAGTTATTAATTAAAGTGCTTTTAAAGTTATATAAGTCACAAATCATATTTGTTAACTTAGCTGACCCTAATATGGTAATTAACATAGAATTAATTTCTCTTGAGAAGATATAAAACATATGAAATCAAGACAATCTGGAATCCAGCCCAGCAAAAGGGTTATATAAAAAGGATGTACTGAACCATTTAGTCAACAAAACTGCACTAATCTTTTGAAAGGAGATTCTAAATGCTAAATTTTAAAGTGATAGAATAAATAAAACCTTCAGGACTTTATTCCTAACCCCATGAAGCAGAATATTAATTACATCTTCAGAATGAGATAATTTCATAGGCATAAACATGGCTCACAGGTTAACAATCCTTTTTGCTAGAGGGTTTTGTCAGCTGGGAATATTAATTCATTTAAAAAAAAAAAAAAAAACAACAAAAAACAAAAATAAGATCAAAAAACCTAGACACATGCTGCCAGTTTTATTGCAATGGCAAGGGACAAATCTGGCACCAAAATTTAGTGGCCAAATCATTGACTCAGTCTCTCTATCAAAAAACCTCCAGCTAAAACCTGCAGAACAGGGACATGCTATTAAAAAAGAGATTCATAACCTGGTTTTAAAAATAAAAACAGCACAAATGATCCAAGGAAGGTGAATAAATTCACCAAGAAATGAGAGCAGTGAACAAAAGAATGGTTAAGGAAATAAGGAGTCCTCTTCAGGAGGTTCCACAGCCTCACACAGAGAACCCAGAGTCTCAAAAGTGATGAGAACTAAGCAGGTATTTGCTATTCTCTAACCTCCATAACCTCCAGGTACTTTTCTGTCAGGGAAGAGGACCTATCCCTTGTTCCTTTGCAAACTTTGAATCTTCAATCTCTTTGAGGCTCCCAAAATGTTGAAACATGATCCTGAGATGAGCATGAATAAACTATGGAAGAAAAATAAAGCTGAAGTCTGAAAGTGTCATGATACAGGATTGTACCTCCAAGAAAAATAAAATTGTGTGAGCAGCATCAAATGGACAAAGCACCACTCAAATGCATTTGCCTTAAGAACCTTTGGAACTCAAAGTTGTGGTTCATGCAACACATTGGCAATAAACAAAACAAAAATACAAAACAAAACAAAACAAAACAAAAAAATGAGGGCAATTTTCAAACAGGAATGTGCTGTTTTCTCCTAGTGTTTCGGAGGTCAAACAGGCATAAAGGCAGTATATTTCTTTCAAGAAATATATGGTTGCATAATTCACAACTGGTGATTTCTAATGCCCTCACTTTATTAAGCCAAATCAGCCTGGACCTGTTGGACAACACAGCAAAGAAACATAAAAAAACCTACTGGACAGAGAAGCTGACTTTTCTTGCCAACAGTCTAAATATACCTCCATCATTGCTCACAAAGACTAAACACATACCTGAATCCTCAAAAAGACTAAGCAAAGTTATCAAAGAAACCCCTAAAGATATCTAAATATGATAAATACATTTAATATGTTGCACCTGCAGTTAAAAACTGGTAGACTTTGTAAAGAGGACACAAAAAGTGAAGCCTTATTAGGCACTGAATAGTTCCCATGTCATTTAGATCCCTTCTTTGCCCTCGGCAAGTAACCCTTCCCCTTGCCTCTTTGTACAGCCTTGGCACTAGGGGTCCATCATTCCCAATGTTTAGCTCTCGAGGCTCAGACAGCTGAACATATTTAGTCTTATAAATAGAAAAAACATTTGCGTCAGCCACTACACTATGTTAATTCCCTAAATTGCCATATTTTCATTACTCGTTACAAAACATCCCTTTACCCTCCCTCTCCCCCCACCCCCCATCAGGGAATGATCTCTTGTGTAAAGGAGAGAAATGTGATTAAATGTTTAATTAATCCTCACGTTAGATCATAGTTTCTCACAGAGAAATGCTTAAATTTGAAGAAGGTAAAGAAAGAATATCAACAAAATGGAAGCTTCCCTTTCTCAAAAAAAAAAAAAGTTCAGATCTTCTGTCCAATTAAAGTCCCCCTAATTGCAATACTTCAAACATTATTCATTTCACCCACATTGGAACAGGTTTCCCAGAGAAATGGATGTCCCACCCCTGAAAATGTCCAAGGCCAGGTTGGACTGGGGTTTGAGCAACCAGGTTTAGTGGAAGGTGTCCCTGCCCATGGCAGTGGGGCTGGTCTTTAAGGTCCATTCCAACCCAAACCATTCTATGATTCTATGATATTATTTCCTTTCCCCTTTCTCAGGAGAAGCTTGCAGAAATTATAATCCTCTGCCTCTTAAGTCACACTCTCACCACAGTGGATTCCCATATGAATAAAAGAAGATTCTTTGCTTCCATAACAGGACAAACTTCCTTTTCTTCTTCCTGTTCTCCCCATATAATCTGCCACAATACAGGAAATTTTACTGTAGCACTGAATAGCCTTTGCAATAAACAAATGTATAATGGGTGGCTTCAGTGCCCTCATTTAGCAAAACGTCCTTTGAATTATACATATATATATAGGTCATATATATTGCTATGTATACACATATACACATATCTAAAATATGTACTCTTATAAGCAATATGGTTATTTTCATTTACTGGAGAACCAGATAATCAAATAACTATCATCATATTTCACAGGGCAATGAGGCAGCAATTAATTTGTTAATAATTGTGCAGTGCTTTGAAAAGGTAAAGAGCTCAAAGTACTATAATTAAGAAATTGCTAAATGTTGATAAACTGAAAACCAAAATTTCGTATCTGAAATTGCTACAGAGCTATTCACCCTCCATCTGTGGATACTGTTCTTGCAGCAGCTATTGAATGCACACAGCAGTATGCCTGAGATAGCTTTGTTCTGAAAAACTAGCAGGTGAAACAGTGGTCTTATTCAATATAATAAACACACTGCCCTGTCATCAGAGGGTCTCTGTCTTCAGACTATACCAGCTACTAGGAAGAAAATTACTCCATGCCAGTCAAAACAAGGACAGAGACTAACTTTTATGGTGATTTTTTTTGAGTTTAGGCACTGAGAGATGATTTTAAGTAAGCAGTTTGTTTTGTTTTTTGTTTTATTACCTCAAGAAGCTACCTTGTCTGCACACAATGATTGACTGCAATCATTGGCTATGTACAGATAGGGTCATAGAGTGGTTTGGTTTGGAATGGACCTTAAAGACCATCCAGTTCTGAAACTCCTGCCATGGGCAGGGATACCTTCCACTAGACAAGGTTGCTCCAAGGCCCATCCAACCTGGCCTTGAACATTGCCAGGGTTGGGGCATCCACAGCTTCTCTGCATAACCTGTACCAGTGCCTCACCGCCCTCACAGTGAAGAAAGTCTTCCTAATATCTAATCCAAAGCTCCTCCATTTCAGTTCGAAGCCACTGCCCCTTGACCTATCTCTACATGCTCTGGTGAAATGTCCCTCTCCATGGGCTTCAGCAACTTTTTATGGGAAAGGCAGGTATGAAAGAAGGCTTCTCTGCTTCTGTGCTTGGAGATCAGCTTCAATAGCTTAAAATACCCAGAACTAGTGGAAACTCTTTACAGTTTCATCATGTTCTTTGGAATATACTCATATTTCAAATCAAGATGAATTTTTGCTTTGAAGCAGGCCCTGAAATTTTTGCTTTGTCTCATATTCTCTAATATCATTAGAGTCTCTTTGGCAATCCACTTGCCACAAAGTTCTGTCACCCCATTCTGCATCGATCTATGGAGGACAGTGACCTGCAGCAAAGAGTGACTTGGGATGGGATCAACCTTGTTTACTGCATTGGTTAACTATTTGTACCACCAACAGAGGAAGAACAGCATTGCTGTAGCTCAGATACTGTAAAAAAATGTGTGAGGGAATTATTTTCTGTTGTCTACTAGAACTCATGAAGAAATCAGCCTGTTCTTTAACTTGAACCAGAGAGCTCAACTGATATGCTGTCTCTCTAGAAAAGGAATTAAGTAAAAACACTCTTCCACTAATGAAAAAAAAAAACCTAATCAAAGGTGGTATGATTTGCCTTCTGTGTTCTCTCTCAGTACCACCTGCAAAAACTGGTCTCGGTGGTTGTGTACAGAGAGGATTTACACAGTGAACCTGTTTGAAACACCTATAAAAACAAAATCTGCTTTTACAGACAAATCTTGATACTGAGGTCAAGGTGGATGCACAGCAGCTCAAGTCCATTTGCAGTCTAACCTGATTTTGAAGGCACAACAACCAGGGTAGAGAGAGTACAGGCTAATAGTGCAAACTTGTGCTTAAATCCATATAAACAAAGCTTCAGGGGATTAGACTTTTCTACCCACATCATCTTCCAAATCACTCTGCTTTGTTTTGTGGTAAGTCTTCATGTTGTCTGTCAAACCTGGAGCTGGTACCACTGGATTGATTGCTCCAAAAATGTTTCCTCACATTTCTAGAAAAATTAAACAAATTTAAGCCACAGTTCAGTTTGCTTTCAAAAATATATACAGATCTACTACTTTATTTGATTTTTTGGTAGTAGTCAAATGATCTGCAGGCTCTCCCTGCATGCAAATAAATCATAGAGCTGAAAAACAGCATTTGAGGCATTATGGTCTAACAGTCACTTCTGGTAATAGAAGCATGGGGAGCACAGCCATGGAGCCTGGGTAGATGGAAAGCCAAGACTCTCCAAGGCTCAATACAACAGTAGGGAGCTTACTGCATAAAGAAGAAACTTCCAGCTTGCATGCAGGCAAAAATAGAACTGGTTTGCTTTGCACAGGCCTCTTTTATGGTGGGAAAAAGCCACTAACAACTAGAAAAATTAAATTAAATAAAATGAATCAATCCTTTGTCCAAAGAGATTTGGCCACATGAGACTTAAGAAACACTCAAAATGCAAAAAAAATATATTCACTATTCCTCATTTTTTTGGTCAGCTATCACGATAAAATGGACTATCCTGAGCAGAGTAAGACAAGGGAGTGTCTCAAAATAACACAATTCAAACTGACACCGTGCTGTCTTTGGACATATAGGGTGGAAAGGCCCTAATTCTGCAGGAAAACAGCAGTCTGGAGAAGTCATTCCTTATGTTGCACATGTCCAGATGAAACAGAAGAAACTGGGTTATGAATGTTCCCCACAGTGCTATGAAGATGTTTGAAGTATAGAAAACAATCAGTGGGTTTGTTGTTTTGTTTTGCTTTTTTTTTGAAATCAGTCTTATCCTACTGGAGTTATCTTATGTTTCTTTTTCAGGTTTGCTCTGGAAGTTTCTTGTCAAAGGCAGGAGACTGTTTTAAAGCTACATATGTTCATGTTCATGTTACAGTTCCGAGACAGAATTATGATCATCAACTTCACTTGATAAAGGCTGCTATCAGTTCTTAACCAGTCTAATTAAGGCTGCTTTTTCCTGAGGGGAAAGATTGCAGCAAAAAAAAAATAAACTTCTAGCACCTATGCCTCATCTCCCAATTTTTTGTAGAGTTTTGAGAAGCACACAATGCTGTGTAGCACTTCATGTATCGGGAAAACTTGGAGACATTGCAGGAGAAATACTGGCTGAGGCACAATAAAAGATGATAAACTATCTACCTGGGTATGGCTATCACTATCCAAAAAAAAAGAAATTTAATGTGGGTTTGTGGATTCAAGGTGACTCCTTCCCACAGATTCACTTTTACAAAATATAGCCATACTGTATCCATCTCTTTTTCTCTGAAACCCTTACGAGCCCATCTCTACACATTCAAAGACCTGCAGATGAAAGAATAAACAAACAAGACAAGAATAACTGATCCCTCTTCTCCATTTGACACCAATCGTAGTAATGAGACCTTCCTTGGGTAAATAAACAAGCAACATAATTAGTCTGCAATCCAGAGTCTCTAATATTCCTCATTTCAAGCAACATCAATCACCCACATCCCACGTTATTTCCACTCAAGCACGGCATCCTTCTTACTGCTATCACAGAGCATTAGTTCTGTGAGAAATGCCAAATCACATAAGCAAAATGGAACAGAATATTGTTTACAACACTGTATGGAATCCCATAATGTTTTATATTTTCTGTCTAAATTATATATATATATATACACACACACACACACACATATATATATACACACACACATTTCCACTTCACATTTGAGCCTTGGCAGGCTCAGAATGATGCTTACTAGCTCAGTTGAGGCATCAGTTCATACTCTTACAAAATGCTCATCTAACTCCCTAGTGAACCAGTCAGATCATGGAAAATAGCTTCCTGATCACAACAGCACAAGCCAAGGAACACAGCACCCTTTATAAAAGCTGACTATTAAAGCATATAAGAGAACAAAGGGAAGGGAAGGAAAGATGTAATCTGGAACTTTAGGGGACTGCACACCATTTATCTATCACCGTCTCCTGGCCGGCTTGCTGGCTGATGACAAGAGCCACAGATGGAAAAGGTGGGAGGGAGTTAAACGGAAAGCTGTCCAGCTTTTCAGACTGTCAACAGCTCTTCTCTGTTATTTTTTGTGAAGTTTTTTTTTTCAATTCCCCTGGGGAGAATTGTTCATAGCTTTAATTACTCCCAATTACTAAGAAAGAAAATTGAAACAGAAAACAAAGACACAGCAGTCCTTCTCTGCTCCTGAATTTTGTAAGGATCATGTCACTGACTCCTACCAGCTTCACAGGGACCCTCAGAGAACAATTGCAACAGGTCAGCACAATTTAGGAACAGCTTCTTTCAGGGTTCGGCTGTCTGAAGTTCAGTTATGAGCCAGAGGGACTCATGTTTTACCGAGATCCACACAGATCCAAACTGATACCTGTTACTCTGAGCTTGACCAGTCATGTTTTGTCTAGTGATCTTTTCTCCCAGGTTGAAACTCAACAATTCCCTCAGAACAGCCTGTACAACTGGAAAAATACCACTACAGCTAGATTTAAAATATGATATTGTTTTTCTTCCCTTCCCTTTCCCTTCCTATCTTCAAAAGCCTTCTCTGTGCAAAGCAAACTGAAGAGAATAATAAAGTTTGACAGAGATCTGAAGCCTAAATAATATCTCACCAAGGCATAAAGTTTCCCAAGCTCTTTGTAATAAATAAATGGCATACTGTAAAACACAAATGAGCATCACTGTGGCTGTGATTTCATTGTCCCAATGGGGAACCTGTGCCTGGCACAGGGCCAGCCATGTAATTCAATACTGAGACAGAGCACACAAATGGACCTCGGAAGGAGGATCAATTTTAATGTAATCCCATCTACTAATCAAAAGAGAATGAGGGATTAACATTCACCAGGAAACGTCTGCTCAAAGTTGTCATAGCTCATTGATAAAGATTGTTTTGTTTTAATTAAGATACAAAATGCCAATTCCAGGTCTAATTTTAGCTGCAAATAATCAGTTATTGATGATGTGTCTGGCTGAATTGTTTAAAACTCTCTAGAATATTGTTTTTTTTTTTAACTAGATCAGTCAGCACAGATTGTTTTTTCATACTGCAAGGAGACCACATTCTCATACCATCTCCATCCTCCTTGCATGAGCTGCCCACAGTTTCCTGATTTCCCAATATTCATTGTCGGCCCCATGCTAAACCTGACTCATGACTCTCCATCCACCCCTGTCTATCCACCTGCAAGGCTGTATCCCATTTTGTCTAGCCTATGACATGCTGAAAGCAGCAAGTTGATTTGCACGCCTCAAAAGGCCAGATGATGTCTCAAAAACTCGAGTAAGATGTGCCAAAAATAGTTATCTCCTGCATTATCTCATCAGACAGAGCAGAAAACACCATGCCTGGTTTAGGTTGGGTGAGTTTTCCAAAATAAGCAGCACTGACTTGTATCAGCAATAATGTGATCAACAGGACCAGGGCAGTGACTGTACCCCTGTACTGGGCACTGGTGAGGCCACACCTTGAATCCCCCATTCAGTTTCAGACTCCGGGTGACAAGAAGGACATTGAGGAGCTAGAGCATGTCCAGAGAAGGGAACAGAGCTGAGGAAGGGTCTGGAGCACAAGTCTGGTGAGAAGCAGATGAGGGAGCTGGGGGCGTTTAGTTTGGGAAAGGAGACTCAGGAGTCTTATCATTCAGGACCTTATCACTCTTTACACCTACCTGAAAGGAGGGTGTAGCCAGGTGAGGGTTGCTTTTGTTTCCCAAGCAACAAGTGATAGGATGAGAGGAAATGATCCCAGGTTGTGCCAGGGGAATATTAGATGGGATATTAGAAAAAATGTCTTCATGGAAAGGGTAGTCAGGCATTGGAACAGGCTGGCCAAGGAAGTGGTAGTCACCATCCTTGGAGGCATTCAATAACTATATGGATGTGGCACTTGGGGACATGGTTCAGTGGTGGACTTGGCAGTGCTGAGTTATTGGACACAATGATCTTGGAGGTCCTTTCCAACTTGAATGATTCTGTAGACTCTAAGACTACATTCAATGACAAAGCATAAGATTTACATCTTGTGTGCCCTGTGCCACCCCTCTAACCCCTGCATCAATTTTCAGTACTGCCATCTGTAAACACCAATCCTGTAAATCCTTTGGGATGCACTCATCTTTCAAAAACACCAGTTTCACAAACAGCCATTTTCAGTGGAACGTGGGGAACTGACACTTGCTTTTGTGAAGCTTCATCCATCAGCAGGGCAGTGCCTGCAGAAGATGCTGTCCACACAGGTGGTACTTCCTGCTGTATCTCAGAAAGCAACAAGAGGCCAAGGCTCATCTTCACAGGGCTGACAAACCCTTTCTGACCTAGTGCTGCCACGCACAAGCAGCAGTTGGCCTGAGCAGCAGTACGTGGAAAGGCAGGGGATTTGGCTGCCATGGAGTGCACAAAATCAGTTCTCCAGTTTCCTTCATTCTGGGTTTTCCTCACTCAAAGCTACACAGTTTTGCTGCAAATCAGACACAACAAACTCTGGCCTCTGCAAGATCATGGTGGCGAATGAGAAACCTCTGATACAATTTCACCAAATCTTTGGCATAAACCCAGGCTCAGAACTGAATTTTGCATCTGGAGCCTCTATAACAGGCCACAGATGCAGACAGTTTTGTAGACTCATAGAAATCATAGAATGGCTTGAGTTGAAAGGGACTTTTAAGACCATCCAGTTTCTACCCCCCTGCCATGGGCAGGGACACCTTCCACTATGCCAGGTTGCTCAGAGCCCCATGCAACCTAGCCCTGAACACTTTCGGGGACGGGGTATCCACAGCTTCTCTGGGAAACCTGTGCCAATGACTCACCATCCTCACAGTGAAGAATTTCTTCCTAACATCTAATCTCTCCTTTTTTAGTTTAAAACTGTTACTCCTAGTAACAGATAGTCCTGTCACTATCTGCCCATGTTCCATCATATTGATCTTAAACACTGAAGCTTGAATGTGTTTTCTGATTTGACTCAAATCACAGCACATTCTTTTTCCTAATGTTGGTGATCGAGGAGCTGTATACAAGCAGTCAGACCAAGAAGCAGAGACTAAATGCTACACAGCATCTCACAGCCTGACCAATCCTCTGCTGATCTCCCACTTCCTTCATTCAGACAGAATGGTTTCAAGGTGTGATTTCACTTGAAAGCGCAGGCTTTACCTCTTTGACTAGCACTCTGTTGCCTCCATCTTACTGCTGCAGAGCTGTCAGTCCTAACTCACGCTGGATCATATCCCAGGCCTGTGGATAGCTCTTTGTTCCTACCTTGCCAGTACAAAGTACAGGGCCTCTTCCCCTCCCACCCACTCATTTGCAGTCAGCTGGTGAAACTGTGACTCATCCCATTCTAGTACAGACTTCAGAAACCAGTTCAAGGCATTTAATAGCTCATCTCACAGTAGCTGTAGCCTTCATAATTAGTTGTGACCATTTAGACAAGAACAATTTTAAATATTGCCATTTCCTCTCACTTCTTTCCCTAGCTTAGAAGAGGATGGGGTCCTTCCAGAAGACAGCTGGCAGCAGAGATAAGAACATGTTCCTGCCTGGCAAAATTGGTCCCCACCTCAGTACAGAATCAATCACAAAATCACAGGTTGGAAGCAACCACAGTG
This sequence comes from Aphelocoma coerulescens, assembly GCF_041296385.1. NCBI lineage: Eukaryota > Metazoa > Chordata > Aves > Passeriformes > Corvidae > Aphelocoma > Aphelocoma coerulescens. The sequence goes on from NC_091015.1 coordinate 163,047,303, forward strand.
GGGTCATCTGGTCAAACCTCTCTGCTCAAGCAGGGTCATCCCAGAGCACGTGGCACAGGATTGTGGCCAGATAATTCTGGAATTTCTTCCATGAGGGAGACTCCACACCCTCTCTGGGCAATCTGTTCACTGCTCGGTCACTGTGCAATAAAGTAGTTCTTCCTCATGTCCAGATGGAACTTCCTGTGCATCAGTTTCTGCCTGTTTCCTCTTATCCCATTGCTGGGCACTAGGAGCAGAGGCTGGTCCATGGTCTGAGCCCTCCCTGCAGACACTGACAGACAGGGATAAGGTCCCCTCTCTGTCATCTCTTCTTGAGGCTGAACAGCCCCAGGTCACTCAGCCTTTCCTCATAAGAGCTGCTCCAGTCCCTTCATTATCTCCACTGGACCTGCTCCAGGAGCTCCATGTATCTCCTGTCCTGAGGAGTCCAGAACTGGACACAGCACCCTGGATGCCCCTCACTAGGGCTGAGTAGAGGGACAGGATCATGTCCCTCTACCTGCTGGCAATGCTCTTCCTCATGCACCCCAGGATCTCATTGGCCTTCTTGGCCACAAGGGCCCTGCTGGCTCCAGGGGGTCTGGATGGTTTAAACTCTACAGGAGAAGAGAGAGGGATAGGAAAAAAGCCGCCTTCCTAAGAAAAGATGATGAGATTTTGGATAAACACAGGTTGGTTATAGGCTGGAAGGTAAGGGAATGAAGGTATGGAGAGGGAAGGAAGTGAATGAAAGGAAGAACATGGACAATCCAGCTTCTTTTTCCAGAAAATACAGCAATCTCAAGCACACCTAAGATAAAGGGGCTACAGATTTCAGCAAAGATTTGATATTTATTTCTGCATCACTTCAGACCTATGCAGCACTCAGAGCTGAATGTGCTTACAGAGACAGACACATCAACCAACAGAGGGAAGGAGATGAGCCTCTTTGACCCAAAAAAGCACAAGGATAGACCCAGCTCAAGAACATCCCTCCCAAACTGAACAAAAGGGGAGAAGAAGATTTAATTTTGAAAGGGAAGAACTACCCTCCAAAATCAGGGACAGGTCACCACAGCTTTCTTTTCTTGGCTAATGGGAGGAAAGAGAAAAGAAAAGGAAAATCCCTGGGAGCATTACCTGACAGTCAGCACGATGGTTTGCTGGAACTGACACCAAGTTGTAACGGAAATGTGGCAGGTTCCCATGCAGGGACAGCAGAGAAAAGGACAGTGGAGACGAGTGCAAGACAGCAGGAGGCAATGTCCAGGAAACTGGAGATGGGCAGGACAAACCTGCTGAAGCACCGCTGAGGACGTGTTCAGTCAGGAGATATGCCTGGGCACATTAACACAAAGCAGCAATAGCACAACACGGTTTCAGGGAGTGGCTATAAAACAATTTCCTTGTTTATGCAGCAACCTGTTTATGGGACCTGAGGATAAAACCTGGCCCAAGCAGTACGAGAAGTCCATTATATTGAGAGGTATCTTATACGACTCTGCTTCCATTTTACATGTGACCTAGGGGAGGCCATGGAAGATGCTTGCAAAGAGGGGAAAGAGGGAGGACAAGCTGTGAAGAGGTGTTTCTAAGCTGAAAGAAAAAAAGAAAGGCAAATGCCCATTGGAACTTTGCTACTTTTAGCCTTCCTGCTCTAAACCTGTCATTTTGAACACTGTGGCTTTTAACAATTACCTTTTACCATCACAGCTACGCTGTTGTAACCGCTGGACTCTGCCTAGCAGGCTGCAGCTCCCTGCGAGCACAGCGGGGGTTTCCTGGGGCCATGCGATCAGTCGCATCCCGGAGTCCATTTCGGACAGCCCCGCGATCGGGCTCCGGCAGCCAGCAGCGTTACAGGGCAGTGGATGGCAAAGCAGGTGAGAAGGGTCTCCCACGAGGGTGGTAAGATGGCTTTATTCACAGCTTCTAGCGCCCTTGGAGGCAGAAAGAGACCTCATGGGCTGGGCGCGGGGTGGTTTTGTCAGGGGCCCAGGGGTGGTCCCTGGGTGGGGTTGGGGTACAGGAGCCAATAGGGAGAATCCGAGGGAGTGGCCAGGGCTAGGGCAGGGAACAGGGGGAGCATGGCATCACAGGGTCAGGGGGTTAACAGGCTACCATGCTACACGATGATGGGAAGTATTAAATCTTATTATGGCACAATGGGTTTTCTTCTTGAGGGGGACACTGAATGTTTTAACCTACTGTGGCAATGGAGATGGCTCCCCTTTGATCCCTGAAGAAGAGATTGTTAATAATTGATTTATTATAGGACAATTTGGCCATGCAGACAGAAGAGAAAAAAATGTTTTCAGTTTTGTTTTCCATTGTCACAAGTATCTTACTTTTCTGTGCATATACTGAGCCCTGGCATTCTGCAGTACCTTTGTATTTCCTCCCCTCTATTTTTCACATAGAGTTCAACATTCTTATTTCTTGCACATTGAATAAATGGAACTTTAATTTTTACCAAAAAATAAAACAAACCCAAAGCCTAAAAAAATCCTAAGTAAGTTAATTAACAGGTTGGGTTGAGTATTTCTTTTTTTTTTCCTAATCTTGCATAACACAGTATGCAGCACCAAACCCAGGCTTTCTGAATGCTTTGAGCAAGGAAGGCACTGTGACATTTAAAAAGCAAAGCAGAATACAGATCGTGTTCTATGTACTAAAGCCTAGTGTTATGTGCACTATGACCTAAGAATTTCAGTACTGATAGAAACAAACATAAAAAAAATAAAACCCTAGAAACATCTCTACATAAGGATAGGGGGTCATGACCCAAGAAATAGATGCTGGAGTTCACCTTTTCACTTCAGAATACTGGAGACAAATACCACATTGCAGTACCAATGACAGAGGTTTCAATAAAAAGGTTAAAATCATCCTGAAATTACAAATTAGACAAACTGCATCTATGGGACAAGCTGGCAAGATACAGACTGGGTGGGTGGTCTGCAAGATGGGAAGGAAATCAGCTAAAAGGCTGCACTCAGAGAGTGGTGATTAGAGTGTGTCCAGCTCTGGTCCCCACAGCTCAAGAAAGACACAGAAAGACTGGAGAGGCTCCAAAGCAGTGCCATGACCTGACCTCTGAGGAATGACAAAAGGAGATCTCTCCCCTGGAGAAGAGAAGCCTGAGGGAGAATCTCATCACATTATTCCAGTAACTATTCCTGGGTAACTACAAAGAGGACAGATTGTCTCTACATGAGGAGCCACGTGGAGAAGGAAAGGGGAAATGGACAATTCACACCAGAAAAGGTTTCATCCCTGTATAAGAGAAAGTTTTTACAGTGAGAATAATCATTCCCTGGAACAACCTCTGCATGGTCATGGCAGAGTCCCCATCTCTGGATGTTTTTCAGATATGACTGGGCAGGTTCCTACATGATCCCCTCTTGGCTCCCCTTCCCACAAAAGGCTGGGCTGAATGAACTTTGGACATCTCTTCCAATCTGGGCTATTCTATGATAATGAAAAGTTATAAAATGTATTTCCCAGCAGGTACTTTTTGTAATAATTTCCCTCAGATATTGCTTGATGGAGAAATGAATCAGGTGGGAATCTTTCCATTTTCTCAGCCTCTGTGACCTCAGCCTCTGTTTATAACCTGATTTCACATTCATCCTCTCATCCTCTAACCACAAATGGAGAACTTTTCCCTCTCTTCTCCATTTTTTTTTTTAAATTTTCCTCTGATATTTTTTCCTAGTTTTTGGGGTGCTTGTTTAGGTTTAGTTTGTTTTGGTTTATTTTTTTGCAAGCTACATGGTTTAAAAGTGGGGGGTTTTTAAATCTACATTCAAAGTAATGCCTTCGACTTTCACACAATGCTATCTTTCTCCTATATTTAGGAAAATAAAAAAGACAAATGTAAATTGTTTCACCTTCTGTTATTCTAGGTACTCAGCAGTTAGTTCTGCAGAGCACAACTGCTGCCAGTTTGCCACCTTGTTGATATCAAAACCAGGAGTGAAAAACCTTCCCATCCAATGGGAAGTTTTTCCATTAACTTCGCAGAAACTGAGAACATGAGTACCTCATCCTTCAGCTAAGCATTTCCTTAATTCTCAGCTGAAATAACACATTCATTTTGCTCAAATCCAAAGCACAGAAACCAGTATGAATTCTGGTCACTTGCTTCTGCAGCCTCCTGCTTGTGATACGGACCCTTGGGAGCCAATGACCAAATTAAAATGCAGCACTTTAGGAGAGGCCATGCTCCTGGTGAAACATTGCAATGTTTTGGAGAACACACCCATGGGACCTGTAGCAAGAAATTTCAGGCTGTGAGTGGGTGGGTGTTTGTGTTCAGACTCCAAATGAAAGCCCTATATTCCCCACAAAACTTTTTGACAGAAATAAAAATATTTTGATGGACCAGAAACACTGCACCTCAGGGAATCAACATTTTTTTTTAAAAGATTTCTTTTTCATGCAAATAGGTTTTTTTCTAAAACAATTGCATTTTGACGTTTTAAAAAAGTGTTTCAAAACAAAACATACCCTGAACTTTCCAACTGGATCCCTTAATTTCCAGATTTTTCCCTAAACAAATTCTAGATCAATACTTCCCACAGGTTCATGTTAATTAAAGTGCCAAATATTTCACTGTAGGGAAAACAAAAATGCATGATTAATTTTTATATTCACAAATAATCTTCACCCTGATGCCATAATGATTTTTTGCCCTTTTTTATATATACTTTTTATATACCCTTTTATGTAGCATTTATGTATCCTCAGTGCTTTTAGCATGCATACTTGTAATTCCTTAAGTCTGATAACTTAGCTTAGACTCAATATTCCGTTAAGGAGACCAAATATCCTGGAGTCCTCGCAGTTGGGGCCAGAAAATCCTATGCTATCCTGAGAAACCAAGGTCTTCCCTAGAATATCCTGTAAACTAAGACAGGCCCATCCAGGGGGGAATTCCTCAGGATGGGGGGGTTCATTTGAGCCTCTCACTGGGGAAATCTTTGATAGGTGTGCTAATTTGCAAGGTTGATGAATTGTATGCATGATTGATTGTCAGTGTGCATTTCGGGGTGCATTTGGGTGTGCATTTCGGTGTATTCCACCTGGATGAAGTTGTGCACCTTAAGGATCCTTAAATAAATACTGAGGTAAAAACCCCTTTTCCCTTAAACCATGTTTGGTTCTTAATTTTAAGACCAGGGAAAGGCAACAATCCCAGTTCTCATACACCAAATATTCTATTTATTCACAGCAGATTTTGTTTCTTAAGGTACCCATACACCTAGAAAGGTTTTCTGAAGGCTTTCTTTCCTCTCAAGTAGTCAGAAATTATTTTTAAGCCAGAAAGGGCTATGAATCATTTAAGTTAATTCTTTCCGTTGTACATTACTTTGTATTCATCAACAGAATTTAATCTTCTTTCAGACAGCTTTGTTAAGGTGCCACAAGTCTCACCTAAGCATAATAATTCTGCATTTCCTACCATCTTTATTACTTTGTTGATCATTAAATCAATTATCTGAAAAAAAAAAAAAAAAGATGTATTCAACACTGTTTTGAGGATTACAGTAGATGTGGTGAGACTTGACAAAGATTCATAAACAAAACAAGATAAATATTGCCCTTAAAATTAAAACGGGGGGGTGTTGTCTTCTGCCTCAGCAGTTCCAGTACTTAAATGAATAGTTCAGGTTCCTGGTGATAACCTGCCCTCTTGACTGCAGATCCTGAGCAACCTGGTCTAGTAGAAGGTGTTGGGGTTTGGAAAGAGATGATCTTTACAGTCCCTTCCAACTCAAACTGTTCTAGGATTCTGTGGTTGATCCTACCAGAACAACCACAGAAACCAGGTGAACACCAGTCATTGGGCAGTGCATTGCACAGTGGTGGAGAGAGAAGGAAACAATCATTCGAGTTGTCTTAACTTATCGTCAGCAATGTCTAAGAGGACATAGGAATGAAAATTTCTGGAAGAAGTTTCCAGAACACATCATCCTCTACAGAGAGGAACAACTGGATGATCAGCAGGACCAGCACAGTCATGCAGCAGGACTGTCTAATCACAGGCTGGAGAAAGGTCACAAATTTCACTGACAGCTACAGCCACTCATGTCAGCATCTGCAGCAGCAAAGCATCTCAGCACCCCTCTGCACCACCAGCCACAGTCAGTGAGGGCACCACAGGCTGGGCTGGCACAGCACATTCCCAGGTGGAGAGTGGCTGCCATGAGACATGCTGGTGTGTGGCACTCAGGAGCTGGAGACAGAGGCACAGTGACCATGTCTTACAGACATCATCCAGGGTGACAGGCCTGTGTGTCGAGTGGAGGAAGACAGCCATGAGCCAGGGGCTTAGTTTACTCCCTGGATTCTTTAATTTTTTTTCTCAATTCTACACACTTCAGGCTTTAGGTATTCACCTGGCATCCTACTGCTCCTCTCCTTGACTTCAGCAAGAGTCAGAAAGACTTGCAGTGCATGTGGCAGGATAAATCTCCAAATACATTGGAAGTTCAGGCTCTACAGTAACAAAAGGAAAATTCTGGGAGAGTCCTCATAGAGACAGTGGTGGCTAAGCCTCATAGAAGCACAGAATCATAGAATGTCCTGAGTTGAAAGAGACCCACAAGGATAATTGAGTCCAACCCTTGGCCCTGTACAGGGCATCCTGAATCCCACCACAGAGTGCTGTCCAAACACTTTTTGAACTCTGTCAGGTTTGGTGCTGTGACCACTTCCCAGGGGAGCCTGTTACAGTGCTCAGCCACACTCTTGGTGAAAACTCTTTTCCTAAAATCCAAACTAAACCTCCCCTGACAGCTTCATGCTGTTCTCTTGGGCCTTGTTGCTGGTCACCAGAGAGAAGAGATCAGTGCTTGCCCCTCGTCTTCCCCTCATGAGGAAGGTGTGGACTGCAATGAGGTCTCCCCTCAGCCTCCTCTTCTTCAGCCTGAACAAGCCAAGTGATCTCAGCCACTCCTTGTGTGGCTTCCCCTCCAGGCCCTTCACTATCTTCATGGCCTTCCTTTGGACACTTTCCAATAGCTCTATATCCTTACATACTCAGCCTCACTTACTGCCACTCTAATAGCAGTTGTAGGAATTAGACCTTCAGGTGCAATTCTTTTCACAAGGTTGTTGATTTACTAAGTACCAGACATACTGTGTCCTTTTGGAAATCAGCTTCCAACTCCTCTTTCCCCTCACAGAATAAGCTATTAAGGTACAAATAAGAACTGCTCGTGAATAATGGAAATTTCCTCCACTAAATGTGTTTTGTTTTAGTTTTTTTCTCTTAGCGTGCAGCCATTACCTCTGCAAATACCAGAAGCGTGTCTGTTTCTTTAAGAGGATCTGTGTGTTCCCATAAATGCACCCACACAAAGCACTAAATTACTCTTCCAAACAAAGGGTACTGCATCTCTGAACCACTGCAGAGGTGTGCATGAGCTGTCTCTGAACCAGCTCTCGCAGGGGCAAGGAACAGATGCTGCTCTGCTTGGGCTAAAGCACCCTTCCCAATAGCTGTGCATCCCAGTGATGTCCTGCTGCAGCTGGGCACCAGGCTAAGCAAGTTATAGTGCCTCTGTTATCCAAGCTGGCTCATGGATCTTTGCATCTTTCAAGGTCAAATGCTGTTTCTGAACAGCTATATTTTTGCCAAATATCCTATTTATTCCATGATTGTCTCTTAAAACCAAAATCTTTTCATATTCATAATGTGAAGCAATGCTAGAAGATTGCTTCACCATTTTTTCCCTGTGCTAGTCCAGTGACAAGCCAGGAGTCCAGAGTGGGACATCACACAGAGGAACGGGATGGCAGATCCCAGGAAAGGTGGTCTTGCCATGCAAAATGCCAGAACAGACTGGAAACCTGAATGGCAAAAGCAGGAGGACTGCATATGATCCCTTCTGCAAAAAAAGATCACTGACAAAGACAAGTAGGAAGGGTGTCTGGAAAAGAGGGATAAGGCTCGGGATGTCTGTCCACTTTTCCATATTTTGACAATAAATAAGTTTACACTCAATAAAAGGACAGACATCTACAGTGTAAATGGCTGTTCCTCAACTATTTGTCCAGGCTTCTGTTCAGACAGTGAAGACAAAGCTTGAGCATCTTCTGTCCTATAGCATGCATTTTAAAAGAGTTATCTTAGTAGTGCCTTAGAAATATCTATTTCTCTGCCCTGTCCACAAAAAGAAAGCTGGTGGCTACTTTGCATGAATCTAACTCTATTAAAGTAAAGGAAAATAAATTCCATTCATGATCAGGATCTCAGACAAAATGCACTCCTATGCCTGCACATTATCATAGAAGAATTATCAATGTCATTTCAGCATGGGGATCCTTGTATAAAAAGGTGAGGGGGATGAGCAATCTTCATTGCAGTTCAAACTACTCCAAGATTATGTGAGTAGTCCCCAAAATTAAGGGGGATGGGGAGGAGCATGGGATTTATCCTCTGATGGTCTGGCTGCACAAACTAAAGTCTCACAGGATGAGCTAGAGCCAACATCCCTCCAACTTTATACCTGTACAGCCATCAGAGGAAATACTCTCACCAAACACAAGCCTGCATTCCACAGTGAGAGCAAATGGAGGTGCATCACCTCCAGACAGTTTAACTCCAAAGGTGGGATGAAGGCAGAAAAGAGGACTTCTGATAAGAACATTACCCCCATCACAAATGCACCATGGTTGAATAACCATCCTTGATTATGAGATGTATTGGAATGGACAGTATTTATAACCAAGATACTCTTCGGCACTCACACAGTATAGCTGGTGGTATGTACAGATTTTAGATCATGTATCTTTCTTAAGACTAAGAAATACTGTTCTTTCTAGCCAGAATAGGCTACAGGGATTCTGTTGCCAACCATAACATATAAAAGAACCTATAAAATTACAGTCACACACTAAGGCATATGTCTCACATTTAACTTAATGTTTATCTTGTCAGGAAATTCAGCTAGACCATGCCAACATTTTGTTTCATTCATGCTGTCTTCAAAATCTTCTGTTGTTGAGAGAGGAAAAGGAAGGGGAGAGAAAATAAAATGCAACAGAATCATCCAAATATATATATAAAAAGGAACAAAGTTCAAAATAGTCTCACAAATAAGGCTCAAACCCAAAAGCATCATACAAAGGACTCCATAGTAACAGCATTCACCTTTACTTTACTTTACATGGATTGAAGTTGCCATCCTCAATTTCATCTGGAAAACAAACAATGATTCTAAAATCCTAAGTTCTAAAATGTGCCCTTTGCACATCTACAACAGGAAGTGGACTCCTTGATTTCTGATAAGCCTTATTCTGTTGAAAAGTTTTGTGGTTTTTGGTGCTGAGGAAGTCACCTTCGCACACTACAGACCTGTTATCAGCCACTCCTGAAGAACACAATCATAACAAAAATCAATTGGAACAAAAAAAATAATGCAAAAGAGTGAAATGGCATCTACATATTTCAAAATTATCTAAAATATCTTTATTTCCCTCCTATTAGGAAAAAAATATTTCCTTACTTAAAATACAGCTTACACAACTAAATTATTCATCATGATGAATTATTTAGATATGTGTGGACTTAATATGTTTACAAATCCCAAGCTGTTTTACAAAAGAGGAAACATTTATATAATTGGCCCACAAACTCTTTTTAAAATGTTCCTGTGATGTGAGGCTTCTGGTTATCAGTGGCACTGGTCCTGAAAGCAAAGCTTTTATAAACAGAGCATTTGGTGGGAAGATGGGAGCAGTGGGAAATGACTAAGATGATCTTTTCTTAGTAATTGGTGATTATTGCTGCTGAACAAGATGATTCTTCCAAACTCCACCCTGTAAGCCTTGAGTTATCTCAGGTATGGTAAAAGGTCTCCAAACCAGACATAATTAAATCACTGACCTGAGGCATTATCTCCCAGAACAGGCATCTACCATGTACAGACACAGGGCAAGCCAGACCCTCTTCCCTGTGAACATCAGCACTTTCCCCCCGGCAATTCGTATTCCACAGGTCCCCAGAGGAAGCCACTTATGCTGAGGAATAAACCTGCCCTTGACAGCCCAAGAAGGCTTTTGATAAGTTCATTTTCACCTCTGTCATGCTCTGCACACCTCTCTCCTCTCAGAGTCTCTGGCAGTTTCCCCTGGATATCTCCATGGTCAGAAGTCCGCATGGAAATGCTCTTTGCATGTGCTGCCAGACCTCCCTTCTCTCTCTCTCTCAAAACTCTCTCTGAAAGCTCCTGATGACCCTGGTCCTGACAATTCAGAAAATTTTAGAGGCCACTCACTTTCTGTTATAGATGGGTAAAAAGCTGGACTAGATAAAACCCTAAGAAGACTGGTCTGATCCCATGGGTGACCCTCATTTTAGCAGGTGATTGGAATAGGTGTTCCTTCCAACCAGAATTATCCAATGAAACTTCTGTGAACAAAAATAGCTTTTTGCTATTCCCTTCACCAGCGAATAAGTACAATAGCAGTCCCAGAAAGAAGCTAAGACTGGCTAAGAAAGACAGTCAGGGAAGCTCATCAGTCCTGGTGCTCCCTTTACTAAGGTAACCTCAACCCAGAGAAGCACGTACAAGCAACACCTATCCCAAGAGAAATAACCTCTGTGCTTTGCCTGCTCTGTCTCCAGATGAGCCCTCAAACTCCAAAGAGTCCCAGAGGAGACACAAAGGAGATTGATGTCCTTGGATCTCCTGGTTGTAATATAGCCCAAAAAAATCCAAAAAACAAAACAAAACAAAAATTCAAAACAACCCTCCAATATCCCAAAACAAACAAACAAACAAAACAACAACAACAAAAAACCAAAACAAAAACCCCACCAAAAAAAACCCACCTCAGGTGCACTGAGGAAGGGCTTCCCTCTGTGTTGGATCTTACAGAACCAGTTCTGTTAACTGACATTTTTTCATACAATATCCTGACACTGCTCATTCTGCTCTGAGGGAAGCACCTGTGCTTGTACAGGAAGCAGGCACCTTACTTTGGGAGGGGAAGCAAGGCAGGAGTGATGCTGCAGCCCCTGTATTCCTCCTCCTGCCTGTGGGTATGATGACCAAAGTAGCTACAGCCATACCCTCATCCTCTCCTATCCCAGCCACAGGTTTCTCTGTATTCAAACAAGTGAAGGAGTCACACCACAGCTGGCTTTTATTACACATAATGCAGTATTTCAAATTAGAGCATTCAGGCCTTGCTTCTTGTCTTCACTCTCTCAGCATTTTGTGTTTGTATGCTTTATCTGCAGACAATGTCTCATCACTTGTGCCCAACACAGTCAATTAACTCTCTCTTTACACTGAACATTTTTCCTCGTCTCGGCAGTGCTGGGTTCGAGGTTGGACTTGATGATCTTAAAGGTCTTTTCCAACTTAAATTGTTCTATGATTCTATGATTCATGTACAAGGCGTTCCTCACCTTTGATCTACCATCTGACAGTGCAGCAGATATCCATGTTGCACTGCTGATTCTGGCATTCAAGGTGTCCTAATTTCATCTAACCTATTTCAGGGTACCCTATCCCCACTACATCTGGGCCACTTTTAGCTTATTGTCATGGAGATTTTGAAGCTCATAGCAGAAAAACAGGTACATGCTAAACTGAATTTCACCCTTGTAGAGCCCAAGTGGAGAGGCTGGGTAAACCCTGGGAGGCTGTAGGAAAAAATTAGATAAATCTCTTTGACCACATTGTGCAGCAATAACTCCAAGGCTCATAATTCAGCAGCGATCTTGACATCTGCTGTTTGTCCCCAAGCAGGAGCAGGGAGCAGAGGAACAGAGTAGCCATGGTTACATCTCGGTCGCTGCTGCCGGTCACTGCCATGTCATTGGGTGATTCCAGGACCACAAAGTCCCACTCTGGGACAAACTGGATTAACAATCATCTGATGCACCCTGTTTCACCCTATATAGTCTGTTTATGACTCTGGATAATGATTAATATCTAAGGATATTAATTAACTTGCTCTGAGGGGCCTTGCACACCTAAGGTTGCGTTAGGCAGTCGCACACATGAATCACCACAGAGCACTGCTGATCCAGCAGTTGCCAAAAACAAAGGGAAGCCATTCCCCCCACTGCCAGAGCCCAAAGTGTGTTCAGCATGTGCTGCTGTAGGCAAGAGGGTTATGCTGGTGTGTATTTTTAGTTCAACTAGCAGCGACTATTTCTGCACTCCGATGTCTGATGCTGAGCTATCCCACCTTCTGTTTCTCGATCAGGGTATTATTATTAGCTGCACCAGATGATGAGCTCCTCAGCACGGCAAGTTTAATAAAGCACTAATGTCACCCGCTACCAACGCAAGGCACCTAAAGAAAACAAGGCCTAATTTACAGTGCTACTAAAAATTAGCAAGAGTCTGCTGATCATTCCTCACTAGTTTTTTCATTGTTTTTTTTTTCTCAACAATCTTTCTTCCCTCTTCAGACAAAAGAATTGATGCAATCCAAAAGAATTGAAGCAATCCAAATGAATTGATGCAATCCAAAATCTATTCCTCCCTTCCCCATCATAAAAGAAAGAACACATCTAAGGGCTTTTCACGTAACCTTCTGGAATTATTATTCATCTCCACATCAACCATTCATCCATATGGACTTCTTTCAAAAAAGAGTAGCCTTGCTGACATAATGTCTTTCTGCCTTGTCCCTCTTCTGCCTCTCAATGCCCCTGACTTTGCTGCTTGGTTCCCCAAGCAAAGACAAGTAATATTCAGGTGGTTGTGACATCCCAGGCTAAAACAGCAGCTTGACTTTGATCCATCCATGGCTGCCAACAAAAGCTTTTCGACCGAGAGGGTTCAGGCTTCCACGCCTTTCTCAAACAACAATCCCTTCACAGCCTTGTGCATTATCTTTCCTTCTGAAAAGACTTTTGTGCACAGGGATGACTCCTGCTGTTCCTGAGGTCAGTGGCAAACATCCCACAGCCTCCAGTGGTGCAAGGGCTGGGTGGCTGCAGAGCAAAGCACTCTAGAACATCACACAATGAGACTTTATTTCCTCTAACATCTACCCTGGCAAACTGTACCCTCATACAGCTCAGCCTAAACACAGCTGCAAAGAGAGAGGGAAACAGAGAGAAAACAGTGAGGCATGAACAGAAAAGAGAAGTTTTAGCTTAGACTTTAAAACAAGACAGGCAGGAAAAGAAAATAGTGCTGGGCTACTGCAGGGTGTAAAACAGGTTTATGCAGGGCAGTGTACTCTGTAAGCTCCTGTAAGAAGAGTCACTTGCAGCAGCAGACACTGCTCAGCTCTAATGAAACCCATCTGCCTTGTCCCACAGAGATCCTCATGTCCTATGACGTGGGATAGTTGGGCCCTAATAGTGCAGAAGAGCTGTGCAGATGTGAGCCAGTACCTGCAGCACTCAGGTGCTCAATCACACAGAGGGGGAGCAGTTGCTACAGGTACTGGCAGACTGCCAGCTCAAAACCTGTAGCCCAGAGTTCTCTGCAGAAACCAAAATACCAGTAAAAACCCAATTTTTTTTGAGCATGCAAATCCAGAAAAGTGGCATACAAAAGGATCTTCCAAAAGTGGGTGTTACTCCATGCTGCCTCATCACCTCTGAAACAAATGGGAGACTTTTTCATGCAAATACAATCAGCGGTTTCATGCAGACACCTCAAAGCTGACACTTACAAGCCAAGGGCCTATTTAGCAAGAATATGAGGTTACATCATCTATAGGCATCATCTCCCTGCAATGAGGTCAAGTCAAAGCCACTGAGCAGAACAAGAGGCTATGAGTGGAAAGGAGGAGATAATTTAACAGAGATGGAGGTTTTCTTACTGAAACACTCTCTTGTCTAGGATTCAGTGGATGGGAATGCTGATCCTTTTGCTCTGTTCTTTAAGAAATCATTCTCATACAATAGGATTGCTTTTCCTACTGCCACAATGGTTTTGGCAGTATGGGTTGACAAATTGACAGGTATACCAGCAACATTTCACTCAAGGCACATCCTCCAAGTAATACTCACATTCTTTAGGGCCATAAAAAGGTTATGGGACTGTGCTTGCCAGCCTCAGAAACAAATGCAATGTCAGCAATGAGAGAAAACAAAATTACACATTAGAAGTTGGTGCAGAGCCGAATTCCTTCCCAGTCATGCAGATCTGCACAGGAATACAATAGGGGAGATATTTTTGCCCAACTAGCTGGACCAAGAAAGAGCCTGGTCGTCCCCAGGCTGCTAGATGGTGGCATCAGAGTGTTAATAGCACAGGTGGTCGCTACCAAGCCAAGTTACAATAAGAAACTCCCACTTGCCATTGTGCTGCCTTCTGTGAATCCTCAAAAGCCACGCTGTGGCCAGAATTTGAAGTTTCCGTGCAAATAAGACACACATCAATTTACTGTCACACCATTGCTATGCATTTTCAGTACAAGTCTGTTGTTTAATATCTGCAGTTTCACCTCTAAATTCCAACGGGGTGCACAAGGTCTTACCTATCCATGACAACATCAAATAGCTAAGAACAAAGAAAAAGAAATTATGATGAATGTAACTACTAGGTATGCATGTTTTATATATATATATATATATATATATATACTAGATACACTGTTGTAAAATCAAGAATTTGGTAGGTATATCTAGCAGGAAAAGGTCAAACTACTGCTTAGGTTGTCTTATTCCCATGATCTGAAGGATGAGAAAACACAACAGGTAGGAAGAGCATATCAGGATATTGCATTTACCTAGAGTGCCTCATGTGCAGTAAGTAAACTTTGTGGGTCCCTCTGTGACCACTGAAAATGATCTTAGTACTGAAACATACACAGGTCAGAGGTGTGGGGACTATAGAAACAAAAAATCCATACCATGGCATGTCTGGACCCAAGAGAGAAGCAGAAATGCCATGATATTTCTGGCAGATTTGTAGGAGGACCAGAGAGAGCACCCACCCCCCTCAAAGCTATTCTCTTTCAATATGGGACAGCACATGGATGTCAGCAGCATCTGAATGTACAAAAGAAAGTCTTCCTTTTACACTTTGTTTGGATGCTCCATCTGCAGCAGTGGAGCAGGGAAGAAATAAAACTGCTGAATAACAGAGTCCTTAACATTGCAGGCACTAATAATAGGATTAGAGAGAGAATAAAATCATATCCTCTTGGATTTGGAACATTTGGAGGAAGCCAGCTTCTGACTCACTCTCCCAACAAGTTGAGATCAGGCATGTCACAGTGCTGACCTTCTGAAGGAGGACTCAGATCAGCCCAGCAGCCACAACTGCTCAGGTGGTTTCAGCCCATCCCCTCCTTGAGCAGTGTTAGCAGAGGTCATGCTTCATCACAGGCCTGAGGTTCTTGCAGCATGTCAGGCACTGCCAGCGTGCAAGGGAGGGAACTGGATACAGGGGACACCACAAGAAATACACACAAAGTGAGACTCCTGCGCTGTTTGTGCTGGTGGACACACTTCTATCAGAGCTGTGTTGGGGGAAGCACTCTCAGACTGTCTCACCAGTGCAGGAAGAAGGTTTCAAACCATGAGCAAGGAAGCTGATGGACCCCAGGGGTTACAAAGTAAAGAGACCCAAAGCTTACACCACCTGAGCCCATAGACCAGGAAGGAATTATAACCTTCCCAAGTGCTGATGGGGTATCTGCTCAGTGGACACAAAGGTTCCCATTGCGTCGTCGTGGGTATCATTTAGACTGCCAAGACCAGTCTGACTCTGCAAGAAGATGAAAATTGGCAAAAAAATGGTTATTTCTGTATCAATTGTGGATTGGGTATATAATTTTAAGGGAACCAAACAGACAGAGAAGTGTCCAGTTTCTAATGTAAAGATCTCATTGTCCCCCTCCTCACTAGGAAAACTTTTCCATGGTTAAGTGTCTGCCTCATTAAACAGTGAATCTAGCCAAACACAACAGAGTGTAAAAGGAAAAAACATAATATTGCAGGAGAGAAAATAACACTGATTATTGAATAGAATAATAAACAGCAGTGTACACATAGGCTCAAAATAAAATGAATAGCATTGTTAAACTAAAGGCCAGGTACAACATTCTTCTTCAAATCATCTCTTGCTTCAGGTTACTACAGAGCAGGATCTGGAAAAAAGCATTTTCCTTATTTAAAAAACAAAACAAAAAGCCAAAAAAACAATACAACACCAAAAACCCAAAACCCTGGCTGCAGCATTTCCAAAATTCCTGCCTCAACCTGTTGGGAAAAGCTGACTTTAGAATAGCAACTATTGTATAAGTCTCCTTTTGTTCTGAACTCTGAAAGCCACAGTGGGTGACTAATGAAAATAAGGAGCGAAATTTTAAAAGATGCTTAGTTATATCATGAGATATAAATTTTTCCCCTTAGAATGATGCTGTGAGCAATAAGTGAGCATTGAGAGAGCAGCTCTTAACAGCCACGCACAAAACAAAAGAAAGACTGTGTTCCCTTCCATTACTAAACGAATAAAATATAATAGAAAGAGCCATAAGGCAAAATGAAAAAAATCTCTCCTAAGCTTTCCAGGTTAAGCAATGGAAAGAGCTGCAAGAGTGGGGGACACTGAGCATTAAATACTGGATATCTGAGGTGGGGAAGATCCTTGCTGTTTCCACTGATATCAGCCCTGACTTACCATGAGCATCCCTCCATAGAGGGTTTCTATGGCCAAGCAGTGCTCATGAAAACATCAAGCTTCCCTGCTGTACCCTGAGTCCTTTCTAACAGAAGTTTTCAGCCCTTTTGCAATCAAAAGTCCATGTATGAATTCTGCTTCTCCGTAATCACCTGCCCACTGCTAGCAGCAAAGTGGGACTGTGTAGGAATACTTGCAGGGTGTTAATGTATAGTACCCAGAGCCCTTTCACCTTCAATCATCTGCTTGTGCTGATGAGAGGGTCACTGCTCTGCGCCTCACTGAGCTGCCCCTGGATTATGCACTTCACATCTCTGCAACACATGTAAACAGGATTGTGGCTCTGTTACTGGTGTCTCAGTGTCAGAAATGGGATCAGGTCTGTGCTCTTTTTACAGGCATTTTGACAGGCACTTTTATTCCCTCTCTGTTATTACAAAGAAGTCTCAAGATTTAAATATTCTCTAGATTTGAAGCAAACACCAAATCTCATGCAGAAATACACCATGCAATGTGCCCAGTCTCTTAAGGACTGTATCCCTACAGTGCTTTAGTTTAATTAATGTAAGTATCCAAAATCATCCTCTTCAGTTAAACTTGGTGTCTGTGAGCACTGTTATTACCATGGATCAAAGAGCCCCTTGTAGAGAAGACCTGTTGTGATGAGGTCAAGTTCCTCAAGAAATTATTTTTCAAATTGAAGCACTGATTCCAAATAGCTGCCTGTATCTTCCTTTTGTATCCCTTACCTTATCAATTTCCCTTGGGATAGAACATAATTCCCAGGTAATTTTTACAGCACTTCTGCATAAGAACTGGACATGAGGTCCCGCCTACCCGAATTCCTTGTTCTATAGCTTGCAGGAGGAGAATGTTTATAAACATAGAGAAAAGGTGGGTGCAATTCTGCTGTCTGTTCTGTACCTATAAACTTAAATTATATTCTATCTCTTGCTGATTTTAGGAGGATGTACAGACAGAAAAATGCAGGATTGGGACCAAAAACCATGCTGATTTTCAAATCAGGTTGAACATGAGAGACAGGTGCTTCTTAACCTTTACTACATGTACAAGGATATACATATATATATTTAAATAAATAAATAAATAAATATACACACAAGTATATCAGTACTTGCATTGGGTCATACCCAGACCATCCCCATGTTACAATTAGGAAGCATTTCCAGCTACACAGACAAGGATGATTTGGGGAGGACAAGGGACACCAGAGAGGAAGAACAGGGTTTTAGAGAAGGAGACAGAGACAGCAGTAGCATCAGATCTCTTTCTCCTTACTGCTGACAATAACAAACAAACAAACAAATAAAAATAGTTCTGTGGAAGTGGAAAGAGCTCTCTGCAGTCATTACATAGCAAACACTCACAGCTTAAACACTCGGCTTAAACTTCTTATTGTCCCCCCCTTTGTGCTCCTCAGGCATACGCACTCATCCACATCTATTTGCCTCCACAAGGACACTCCACAGCTTTGTATCTCTTCTGTTTATAAAATGACAAGGACTGTCCTCAGGTGCTTTTGGATCAGAACTATTCTTCCTACCTTTTGGAATGTACCCAGTACCTGCTTTCTCACAACAGATGAAGCGAGCACCTTTGAGTGTGTGGCCATCAGACCCACATCTTTAGGATATATATATATATATATATTTTTTGCTTCTTAGGAGTTGTAAAGGTTTAGTAGAAGTATTTTTGCAATTCTATACATACATATATTCTCAGGTATGACTGCATTGATATTGTAATAATTTAGTCTGATTTTAAAGCAGTTAAGGTAAATCTGACAGTTGTGGACTACAGTGAGGTTTCTAGTCTCGACTATTCATATACCTCTCTGCTTTACAGCTCTCTGCTGAATATGATGAGAGAGATTTATTTGTTGAGTGGGTAGAGACAGAAGTGCGTTGTCGCATAATTTTTTTCTTTACGGGTTATTAATTACCATGTCAACCTTTGCTCCGCTGCTGCTGCCCACTTTTATTTTAGAAGCACAGCCGTTCCCCACTCAGATCACATTGGGCCCCCCCCACCATCTCATTTTCTAACAACCTTTTAGAACATTATTTATTATTCCTTACATATCTGGGTGGAGGAGAGAGAGAGGGACAGTATGGCAGAGATGGGGAACACGAGCCGGAAAACATGCTTGCCTGGAATTGTCATCACACTGCTGTTGGAAGGAGCGAGCCGGAAAACTCGCAGCCAACACTCGCACGCAAACACACGCCAGGCACACAGCACATCGATCCCGGGGAGTTTGTGAGCAGCCCCACAGCCCTTACCTGGGTTGTCTGGGATCCCTCTGCAGTGCAGCTCCCTCAGCTCCCTCTGCCCTATTTCCCCCGGGAGCAGTGGGGCCGGGGCTGTGACCGGGTGCCGGTGCGGGTAGGGGTTGGCAGCAGCTGGCTGCAGCCTCGGCTGCCGGGCTCTGGCTCCTGCCAGGGCTGCTGCTGCTGCTGCTGCTCCTGATGATGCCGAGGAGGAGGAGAGCCGAGTGAGGAGGAGGAGGATGCTGGCGGTGATGCTGTTGCCATGGTTACCCAACTTGGCGGCGGCACCGCTCAGAGCAACAGCTGCCCCAGCACCCAGATCTGCTCGAACCCATGGCTGCCAAGCAGCCCTCGATGTACAGGCACAGGGGTGTCACCCCAGAGCCCCTCTCCATAGGGAAAGTGGCAGCCGGGAGGATGGAGGTCACTCCTTGGCATGGTTTTGGGGCTCTGGGAAAACAGATGGAGTGATGCATCTGAAATGTTTGCATTCTGCACTTGTGGGCAAAGAGCTCGCTGCCCTGCAAAGGTCAAACACCAGCTTCCAGGAGGAAGAAATTTCATTTTTTTAGGGGGTTCTTGCAGTTTTATGAAGAACTGAACAAAACAGCAAAGCTGAGGAAGGGAATGACTTTCAAAGTTGCCACTGTGATGCAATTTTAAACTTTTTCTTTTTAAAACTAAAGGCCAACTCTCTGCCTTTAAATTGGAACTTAAAAGTGGTATTTTACTGTTTTATTGTGTAAAGATTTTTGTGCGTAGAAAAATCTCCCTAGAAGTGAGTTCCTTGTGTGAGAGAGAACTGCCTCTAACCACCAAACAGTGAGAAAAAATCCTTCCAGAAAGGAACCCACTTACACAGCACAGGACACTAATTCTTTCATGCATGAAGCAAACAAGCTGAACTTTGCCTTTGTCTAATGATCTGAAAATAAGTAAGAAAAAAGACCTCAGATGAATGGGGTGCCACATGATCAAAATAACAGAGTATTAACTGAGAGAGGTGTGTGAAATCAAGGCATTCACCTGCCATTTATCTATCAAAGAGGCATGTCGTGATGCTCTCATTTTGCACTGGAACATCACAAGTCACAACAAGGTCACAACAATCAGATGTCACTTCCATCCCAAAATGTCAGTGCAAAGCTACGTAATGCTCATAAGCCATGACAGTTCTTTCAGGAGCTGGTACTGTTTTCAGGACATTGTGAAACCCTGTCTAAAAAATACTGAAAAAAAAAGAAAAATCACTGGTGGAAACTTTCTAAAGGGATTTGCTTCCTGCTGCCAGATCTCTGCTTTCAACCTGAATGGTGCAGATGATATGAATCTATGAACTCGGGACACCAAGAAAAATGTGCTGGATGGTATTTCCTATTAAAGTATCAAACCTGGACAAATGGTTATAGAAGATGGGAGCCTACAAGAAAGATGGAGAGGGATTTTTTACAAGAGCAGGTAGTGAGAGGACTAGGAGAAATGTCTTAAAACTGAAAGGGAGTGGGTTTGGATCAGATATTAGGGCAAAGTTCTTTACTGTGAAGGTAGTGAGGCCCTGGAACAGGTTGCCCAGAGAAGTTATGGATGCACCAGAAGTGTTCAAGGCCAGGCTGAATGGAGCTCGGAGCAACCTGGTTTAGTGGAACATGTTCTCGTTCCTAGCAGGGAGGCTGGAATGAAATGTTCTTTAGGGCCTCATCAAACCCAAGCAATTCTATGATTCCATGATGTGCTGTTGGCAGCATTTCTCAAGATATTCTAGAAGACAGTGTCTCTACACCATGTTCATTTGCAGAGTCATAATCTGCTTCATATAAAATCATTTTCTATATATCTCATGACTGTGGGAGAACCTGGAACTACCTGACTGAGGAGGGAAAAGTGCCAGCCAGCATACACTGTCAGACTTCCTTGGAGTTGCTTCTGATTTCACAGCCTCCATGTATCTTATAAACCATTATCCCTGAAGATTTTTTAATTTATCTTCTTTTAGGCAACAATTTTGATGTCTGCTCAGGGATTATATGGAATAGCTGACTCAAAGGGACTTTCTAGCACTCTAAAAAGAAATAAGAAATATGTTATCTATTTTAATCTTTAAAAATGTAATGCATGTAAAATTAGACAGGACCCTGAAACCCTTCTCAAGAGCTAAAAAATATTTGCTGCATGAGATTCCCTGCTGTAATTTTGGATGCAGGGCAAGAAGTTCTCATTGCAGTAATGACAGTGAGCACATCTAAATCACCCACTCCATGATTAACTACCTGACAGAAAAACCCATGGTTATTCTGAATAGATCACTGAGACCACAGACAGATCTTTTTTCTGCTAAATCAGGATGTGTACTGCAAAATGTACCTGCTGAGGTGTGTGTAACCAGTTTGCAAGATTGTATTTTCCAACTTTGCTTATTGGGGCTATTTTTTGAAAGCTGCAGCTCTGATTTCAAGAAGACACATAAGAATAGCAGGAGAGAGGTGGCCTCTAGCCTCAGGTTCTTTGGCTCAGCATGGCTATATTTCACCACTGAGGAATTGCCCACCTTAATTCTCTTGTTGGTGCTAAGCTGCAACACTGAGGAAAAGTCCACCTCAAAGGAGATGCAGAGTGTTTTAAAACAAATGGCTTTGATACCTCTCTGTCTGTACCCTGTAGAGTAGGCATCTTCAACTGTGCAACGTGAGGACAAAGTGGATATAAAAGTCTAACAAAGCACAGAAAAAAAGTTTTAAAAAAAGGAAAAAGAGAGGTAAAATAGTTTCATTTTCCCTCAGCCATGCAAGAAGGTCCTGCATGGTGGGATCAATGATTTGCATCGTTCACTAGGGAGATAAGTGGTGTTGCAGTATGTAAAGCATGCTGATTTCATATGCAGATATGATTCAATAAAGAAAGGGCACATCACAGATGTATTTGACAGAGCCAAGAGGAAAGGCTGTGTTTTTAAGCACAGCATTAGTTTTTAAGGGTAAAACCTATGTCATACCTTGCAGACCTGCTAAGGAATTACAGACCCCTCTGGGAATCTCAGATGGTACTGGGCACCTATGTTTAGTCATGTCTAGATTAACTTCTTGCTTTAAATACTAAAGACAGGCAAATCAACTTAACCTAACACTGATTTCTAAAAAAAATCAGTTGAATTATCCCTTGTGCCTCTTTTTCTCTCCCTGTTCATAGGAAAACACGAGGGCTGACTTCATTAGCTGTATTTATCTACAACATCCTCAAGCAAAGGCAAATCTTATCCCTAACTCCAGTTTGGAAGAACTATCCCACCAAATCAGACATCTGATGCCTGTCAACAAAGTTTTAAACCAAAACATACCTTCTGGAAATGTCCCTTAAATGCCACCTGAGCCCCACAGCAGGCTGAGCTTTCAGCAATGAGGATACCCCAGTGGCTGTTTAGATGCTGAATGTTCCCAGACTGGCTGGAATCCCTATGGCATAGACATCCTTGGACATGCTTGGTGTCCTATATCCCATCATAGGCAGAAACATTGATATTCCAGATTCTTTGTCTGGAGTCTCTGGTTATTTAATAATAGCCTGAAACAGATATTCTTATTAGGTAGCAGGATAACTAATAGATGTTCAGTGGAGCAGTCCATGCTGCAGGGCACACACTGGGCTGGTAAACATTTCTACAAGTTGTAGAGTCCACTTCAGTCTGTTACTCTACAGCACCAGAGCTTGAGAGTAATAGTAATTGTACAAATTCTGGTAAGAGCAAGGTTAAATAAAAAAATTCTTAAAATAACTGAAATAACCTTAGAACTACATACTTCTTACTGCCTATTCATGCCTGACCAATTTGGTGACCTTCTGTGACAGGGCTGCAGCATTGGTGGATAGGCCAGAGCGACTGACATCATTTACCTGGGCTTCTGCAAAGTATTTGAGACTGTCCCACACAACATCCTTGTCTCCATATTGGAGAGACATGGATTGGATGGATGGACCACTTGGTAGATAAAGAACTGGCTGGATGGTGCACATGAAGAGTTGTGGCCAACAGCGAGTTGTCCGCATGGAAACCAGTGATGAGTGGAGTCCCACAGGGGTCAGTACTGGGGCTGATGCTGTTCAACAGCTTTGTCAGTGATGTGGACGGTGGGATCGAGGCACCCTCAGCAAATTCACTGACCACACCAAGCTGTGTGGTGCAGTCACAGACTGGAGGGAAGGGATGGATCCAGAGGGACCTGGACAGGCTGGAGAGGTGGGGCCGGTCAAACCTCATGAAGTTTGACAGAGCAAAGTGCAAGGCCCTGCACCTGGGTCATGGTGATCCCAGCCACACCCACAGATTGGGTGGAGAAGTGATTGAGACCAGCCCTGGGAGAAGGAGTTGGGGGTGATGGGTGATGAAAAAACAATGGAATCCTGGGCTGCATCCAAAGGAGCATGGCCAGCAGGTCAAAGGAGGTAAATCTGCCCCTCTGTTCTGCTTCTGTGAGATCCCACCTGGAGTTCTGAACACAGTTCTTGAGCTCCCAACATAAGAAGGACATGGAACAGTTGGAGCAAGTCCAGAGGAGGCCACAAAGTTGATAAGAGGACTGGAGCACCTCTCCCATGAAAACAGGCTGAGAAAGTTGAGGCTGTTCAGCCTGAAGAAGAGAGGGTTGTGTGGAGAATTCATAATAACCTTCCACTATACAAAGGGGGCCTACAAGGAGAGGAACTCTTTGTCAGAACTGTAGTAATAGGACAAGGAGTAATAGGTACAAAGAGGGCAAATCTAGGTTAGACATTTGGAAGAAATTCTTTGCTGTACGGGTGGTGAGACACTGGACCAAGTTGCTCAGGGAGGTTGTGGATGCCCCAACCCTGGGAGTGTTCAAAGCCCAGTTGGAAAAGGCCTTGAGCAACCTGGTCTAGTGGGAGGTGTCCCTGGCATGGCAGAGGGCGTTGGGACCAGATGATCTTTAAGGTCCTTTCCAACCCCTTAACATTCTATGATTCTGTGATTCCTCTGACTTCTCAATGTCAGCACATAAAACCTTACATGATAAAGCACAAGCTTGTGATTTAAACACACACACAGAGCAAGGAAGTGAGTGTGTCTCATGTAGCAAGGAAAGACCACAATCCTCAGCTTCCACCTGGAGCACACAATGAGTAGTTGCAGGCAGAGACCTCATCCTGGCTGCAACAGCTTTCCTCAAGCTCTGGGACACAGCTTGCTGCAGGAAACCCCTGTGAAAGCTCTCCGTGGATGTGTAACAGGTCACACCATGGCTGGGGAGAAGAAGGAATGGCTAAATGTGTGCTCCAGACTAGCAGCAGGAACACAGCAGCTCTGTAGGTAAGGGACAGAGAAAGTTAAGCTTCTCTTTCAATGAACTGAGAAGCTGAATCTGACTTTTGATTGCAACAGAGTTTCCAGGCGCTGCTTCTCTCTACTTTATAATTTCAGGAAAGGGTAAGATCCAAAGGGAAAGTCTGACACACAAAAACAAACAGAACTCTCAGTCTTGGGGCTTTGATTACTTCTGGATCCTCTGTGCTCTAGGAGACTTCAGATGGCAAGACCCTTCTAGGAAGCAGATGCACCATATTGTTATAGCAGGATTTGAAACACCCTCTAATATGAATTACACAGTCTCACATAATCCAGTTTCATGCTATGCAACAGAGAAGCAGTTTAGCAAAAGAAGGAGAAAAACAGGAGAAAGGATCAAAAGATGCCTTTCACACAGCTATTTGAGAAAAATATAACCAGAAGTGTCAACTAAAATATATCAATATTTATTTTGATGCAGCTGTTGACAGTCAGTCATGCTCCATCATTGGAAGCATTCAAAGTCAGATTGGAGGGGCTTTGGGTAACTTGATCCAGTGAAAGTTATTGCTTTCCACGGCAAGAAGTTTGGAACCAGATGATCTCCAAACCATTTTATGATTCTAATAAATATAACAGATTCTCAGGGAGTACCACAGTATAAAGGTGTTTTAAAATAATACAGGATTTTAAAAAACCATGCAGCATTTAAAATCATGCAGTATTCTCACATATCATAGTGGAGAATTAAAGGTAAAGTCTACAGTACTAGAAAAGGTATAAAGTATAATTTATCATTTTACTAAGTATGTATTTCACACAAACCCCACACAGTATAATATAAAATGGATCATAAAGACATGGCTTGTTTTAATAGCTGCATCCAAGGAAAGCTTATACCTCTTCTTGCAAGTCTTTACATTTATCCTGTCCTCAAGCCACAGAGTCCTCATTCAGCTGCCATACATTCAATATTTTGTTCATTCTACCACTCAGTTTTAGTCCAGCATTTCGTTACAGCCAACTAAACTTTTGTTACTGCTTTAAGTAACAAAAATCTACATTTACCCACCAGTGCTTCCCTTACCTGGAAGGCAGTGGGAAACCTCAGGTTGCAGTCCTCTCATTCAGGGCTCTGGAAGATTGCATACTGGATAAAAAATAGAGAGTAAATAAGCACACTTCAAATGTTTTACAGGACACAAGCATCTGATAGGACTTGAAGGAACTACTGCAGTATTAGAAGTTCAAAAAACAAAACAAAACAAAAAAAGAAGAAGGATTTTGTGAATAACACAGCCTGGGCCCAAAACATCATCTTGCAGACAGCCTTAGGAGCTGCAGAGCACTGCTCACTACTGCAGTACCTCACAGAATCACAATCAATATTTTTCTAAACACTCCTATGGAAAAAGGGCTGCCACTGCCATCTATTTCAGAAAACAAGTCCTGGACTTTTTCAGAGGCACTCACACAAGCAGCTGAGGTTTTCTGGAGGTCAATGCTGAACTCCCTGAACACTGGAACAGGCTGTTCAGCTGTGGAGTCTTCATCACTAGAAATATTCAAAACTTGACTGAACATTGTCCTCTGTAACCTGTTCTAGCTGATCCTGCTTTGGGCAGGGCCAGGGATGATGTGATCTCAAGAGCTGATTTCTGACATGACCCCATTCTATGAAATCATGAACAAGTCCCATACCCCACTGCTCCCAGAATGCATTCCACAGATTCCTGATCTCTGCCCCCTTAGTTCACCAACCCCTAACCTCTTCCTTGGTTTTACACACAACATCCTTTTTCCTCCACACACAAACATATTGCCATACACCTGTAGTCACACCTTGCACTCATCCATCCCAGTCAACCTACAATATCCTAAACCTAAATCACTTGGTCCCTTCCTAGGCCCCTTGTTTCCTCCGAGACCTCCCTCTGCCAATTTTGTGCAGTAAATCATAAGGGTGACGTCCTCCCCTATTTAGCTTGGACAGAGTGCAAGCTTTCTTCTTACCTTGAGTGTTGCATCTCCCACCCTGTGTCCCACCTTAGATCTGACCTAATCTACAGCATCACAGAAAAAGGAAGGAAAGTTGCAAAGAAATTCTGACACGGACTGGAAAACATCCAGTGCACTCATCATGTCAGAGGAACTTAGCTGTTTATGTTTAGTTGCTGCTGTGCACCCAAATCCACCTGTGTTTATTCAAGCATTTAAGAGGTGTTTTATTATAGAAGTTCTGAGAGATGGACTCAAAAAAAGAAACAAAAAAAAAAGACCATTTCTTTTCTCTTTGAAGTACCTGCTCGTAAGCACATAAGTGCAGTCTTCCAAAGAAGAGCATATGATCCATTTCTAATGTAGGCAAAACCGATTATTTCTCCTAGATTCCTCTATGGAAATATCTAAACTATTTTGGCTGCAGTGTTTCCAAATTAATTCAGTCCAAGGAAGATGCTCCTGCATAAAGTGTTTCAGCTCAAGCAATTAAGATACAGCAAAATTATAAGCAATAAAGCTAGGGTGTTACTATAAGAAATGCTGGACAACCTTAACAACACTCACTGGTATCACTACCACCTAAAATACATATTAATTCACTAAACAGCCAGATAGGCTTGTTAGCTTAAGACTCTTCCCTAGAGGTTTTCAGATTCTTCTTTTATATATATATATGTCTTTTACAATGCAAAATACCAGCTGGCAGGCAGTACTAGTAGTACCTACCTACTAACTGGAGTTTGTGTATAAAGATTATTTTAAAATATCTGAACCAAACCCTTGTCTGGCATTGCTTACAATAAGCACAATGTTTCAGCCTTGCAAGGAGAGGAGAAACATCATCTTCATTTGTGTCTTGGTAAACCATTGTGCAGAAAAGCTAAATATGCTTGGAGAAGCGTGTATTACAGGTTGGAAAAGGACAGGGGAGCAGGCAACTTGCTCCAAGACATTCTTCAATGCAACAAATTATTCAGCCACAGGATGGCAGTTTGTTGGCAAATCCCAAGCAAGTGGCAAACCAGCACTTTTAGGAGTGAAGGAGGTTTCATGGTTGAGATTTGAACACCTACTTAAAGTTGCTCTAAGTGCTGACCTATAACTTCCAACCATCATTTTGCTTTCTAGGTCAACGACACCCCAAAGCCCATTTAAATGGGAAAGACAGAAACTGCTAGAGGTGCTATAGTCTTCCCTGGCTCAAGGTTGAAATGCAAGGGTAGGAAGGAATAAGATGAGGGAAAAATCAAGCTCTTAACAGTTTTTTAAAGCTGGGCAAAACAAATTAACGAGTCATTATCCAGGTTGATGAATCCCACCTTTTGCCACAGGTCTATAGACTTCATTACAACAAAACCAGAATAGGATATTTTTCAGCGTTTCCACCACCCCAAGTAATGACAGTGGACACTTCCTTAACTCACATCCATGTTTGCTTTCAGCAGATAGGTCTTTCATGAGATGGAAGGAGCTTAGTGTAGAAAACTTTTGAGACATGTCTACATTGCTTTGGAAAGAACTTCAGTCTTACTGACCTCTGAAATCCCATAGATTGTGGCTACATAGGACCAGATCTCACCTGTCTTCTAGGTGGCTAGAAAAGTTAATCAGAAGAAATTAACCAACCTTCTTTGTAGATTTAATGCCAAAAAAAAACCTTCTGTCTTTGAATGAAAGGCAAAGAGTGTTTATGAAATACACGTGTTGTAACTTTAAAATAAACTGAAAAGTAAGGATTTTCATAAAGTGGACTATGCCAGCTATATGGTGCTCTTGGGTCATGGTAGTTCAAAGAAAGCTGAAAGATACTACACTGGATAAAAAATCAAGGAACCCTGTCTTAGCACCTGTGTAGACATCTGCTTTTCTTCTTAAAGGTTATTATTTATTGAAGAGACAGTGAGAACTACTACACATCTAAAGAGGTGAACCACAGGTGCAGAGAGAAACTGCAGGACTTCAGGGATTTGTGATAGAAGAGGATTTATCTTGAAGACCACAGGTAAATAATTCAGAAACATTTCCTCCCCTTAATGCCTCGATTAAGCGTATGACAGCAGAAGTCAGTGATAACACAAGCCACCAAATGGTTTCTGTCAAGGGGCAGGACAAAGACTGAGTAGATATGGAGTTAGAGCTGATCTGGGATGATGACAACATACTCACTGCATGTCCCAGCCATGGAGGCATGTCTGTAACACTGAGACAAAACAGCCAGGATGTTGACAGATACAGATATCTGAATGACTAAAGATGGGAGGATTTGGGTCTTTGTGTTCAGTAGCTTCTCAGCTGGAGGCTTGACAGGAACAGAGAGGGATTTGATTTCCCAGTGAACTGAACCCCACCAGCAAAACTCACGTTCAGTGTTCAGTCAAAGCAGAATATCCCTCTATATGCTCTTACCAAAAATGTTAAGAAAAGACGTTATCCCTCTCGCAAGGGAATAAAAAGAAAACTGTTGGGGATTTTCCCTGTAGCTTGCCTCTGTTATTCTTGATGAACAGCTGAAGAACGCCTTATATAATTTAGCATGGTCAGAGTCCAGGGAACGACTGCAAAGGCTGGATGCACATGTGACAGAAGGAAGGGCACTCTCTTTTCCTTCTCAGCTTTCTAGGTCTGGGGGAAGGAAGGGGAAACATGTTTTTGTTTCTCCTCTGCCATTCCACCCTAGCAGAAAAAATTCCACACACACAATCAGCAACCAAGCCTTGAACAGAGCCAAAACCCTGGGCACAGCTCCATCACCAGGGTGTATTTTATGGTCTTCCCTGCCACCTAAGTGCTAAAAGAAAACTCTACGTGCACACACCACAGCCTACACAGACAGTGCAAATGGGAGCATGAGGCACCTGGCATTACCCACAGCAACATCATGGCAAAACATCCAGAATGTTGTTAAATATAGATCCAGCAACCAGTGAGGAGAACTGCAAAATGTGGCTCCAACTGCTGTGCCCTTAGAATCCCCGATTCAGTGTAGGGGGTTGGGAAGGAAGAAACACTGGGGCTGACAGACTGCAGAAAAGGCTCAGGGGTCCTTGGTGGACAGTGAGATGGAGGCGAGACTTGGCAGCAAAGACAATGGTCCTCCAGGGCTGTACCAACAAGGTTACAGCCTGTGAATAAAGGGAAGAGATTATCCTTCCCTGCCTCAGTGCTCTTCAGAGCACGCCTAAATACTGAACCCACTTTTGCCCCCCCCCCCCAATACAAGGGGAATCTGGATAAACCAGAGCATAGAGGACCACTGAGAAGAAGGGATCTGAAGAACTTTCCAAGCAAGGAGAGAGTGGAGGACCAGATTCTTCAGTCTTGATAAGGCACTGCTTTGGATGGACTGTTAAAGGGTCAGCAGCCCCCCACTACCTATTGGGAGAGATAATCCAGAAGATGGAAAAAGGTTCTTCATGCCATGCATGGCAGGGGAATCAGAAACAACAGGCATCAACTTAAATGAGAGAGATTCAAACCTTTTTCCCCTGAGGAGAGTCAAGCAGTGGAGCACAATGTCCAGAGGGGTTGTGTGGTGTCCATCCTTGGAAATTTTCAAGAATGGACTGGATAAAGCTCTGAGCAATCTTAGCTGGCCCCAAAGCTGACTCTGCTTGGAGCAGAGAACTGAGCTAAAGACTCTCTGGATTATTCTGTGATACCTGTGACCTGTCTCACTACAGAAGTCACTTCCCCAGTTTTCCAAATCTTCCCTTAGTAGCCTGCCTTGCACTCAGCCTGTGAAAGGAAAAGCAGAGATTATATGTTTGTGTACTTCCCAGTGACGACATCCTGGCTAACAGATTGGCACAGCAGGTACATGTCAGGCCAATAAAAAGGAAAAGAAAAGGAGGCTAAAGATAATCATGGAATTTATCAGAGCATTACATCACATTCTTTTTATTATCCTTTCTTCTCCAGTCACAAACACAGCAATACCATTGACTTCGTTACCCAGCTCTGAAATTAAATGGGGCAAGAGAGAGGCTTAATCTCTTCAACACAAAGGGAAAAGTAAACATTTCCCTCTGCCTTGAAAGCCTGCATGACCCAGTTCCCTGCCAACACCCAGATATGAGAGATATGAAAGAGAAAAGAGGAATAGATTGAGGTGAAAAGCAGCAGAAGTTCTTCTCACAGCCTGCCTGGTTAGAAGAGATGAACCCTTATCTGTAGATTTGTCTAGTTCCCACCACAGAGCAGGCCCTTGTTTGCCCTTCTTGCATTAACACAGCCCCTCTGTGTTAACTAAGTTTCAGCATCATCCTCTGCAATCTACAGAAACAACCCAAACCAGCACATGATGTTTGGATTTTAATGGGATGCTTATGTTTGAGTGGCCACAGCACAGACCACGACAAGCACTGCCTCCTACCAGAAATCACAACACCCTGTGTGCTGCATGTCACTGGAAAGTGGGGAAAACTTTGAGGGATCATCCCAACCCTGCCTTGTCTTGTTAGGAACAACATGGGCTCCTCCAGGATCCCACTCCTCAGAAGGCAGCTCTACCTTTCCCTTCCAGGCAAAAGCAGATTCATTCATTAATGTGGCCAGGTACCACCACCTGTATTTTTGTTTGAAATGGAGAAAAAAGTGATACCCTTTTGTTTAGCTCTGTTCTGTCACCAAGCAGCACCATTACTCATTTCAGGTGAACTTTAGTAAATCCTGTGCTGAGGTATAGCTGTGACATAAGGAACAAACAGGGTCATGGTGGGTGCAGAATAATGATGTGTCACCCACAAGAAGTTGGAAGTGACTCTGCTCAGGTAGAGATTGAAAAGGGAGGCTTTGTCAATATCAGCCCTGAACAGCAGGACTGTATGCTGTGGTTAGTCCTGCTGCAAGATCTTCACTGCAGCCCTGAGGAAAATAAAACCCAGCAGGGAATTCAGTCTGCTTAGATAGGAGAGCTCTCTCTCTCCAGCAGAGACCTGGGGGTCTCCAAAATGCCACTCAAAGGACACTCATTTGAGTTTATCTCCAGCCTAGTGTCAGCAGTAGCTAGGAAAAATATCAGAATTAAGAATCATTTTGAGCTACTTCATTGTAAGGAGACTGAATTCTGCCCTGGAGGCCTGTGAGGGCTCCCAGCTTCCAGGAGATTTTCCTGGAGACCAAAACCAGTGTTCACCCAAGACAGTGACCTCTCTGCCTGTTCAGTGACCCTCTGGCTGGGCAGGCTGCAGGCAAGGGGGATTGAAACACTGTAGGCTCCAAAGGGTCTCCCCTGGGACAGAGGGAGTAGCACTGCACATCCCAGCTTCCAGGAGGTGCTGAGAGTCAATTAAATATTATTAAATATTATTTAAGTGCCAGAGTGGGAAACTCAGCTGAGCACCTTGCTCCAAAAACAATTCAGAAGTCCAGGTTTCCTCAATCCTTATGTTTTAATGACCTAAACCCACACTTGAATATATACATATATATATACATTCATACACACATCCACAAATACATTCTTTCTTTAAATATGAATTTATGAAAATGCACACAGACATTATATATGTGAGTACACACACACACACACACACACTACGAATTAGTCCATAATCACATGTTGGCAAGATACTTTATGTGTGTGTGTGTGTGTGCTTCTGCAGAAATAACTTTGGGTATTACAGAACTAATCCAATTACACACAGGTTTAGTGCACATTTAGCATAAATAAGGTTCAATCCAAGTTCCCAGAATAAGTTAATAATTTTTAATGTAAAACCTCTTTTCCTCTTGAATTTGAAATTAAAAAAAATATTTTTGTAAGATGACTAATACAATGCTGCCTCTAAAGGATAAGCTCAGTTTTAAAAAAAAAGTTGTTTTCTAAAATATTCTTGTATTTATATTTTTCAAGTTCTAAATTACCATAAATTAACATTTTCAGTTACCCAAAGAGCATTCCTATGAAACTTCAACAAATCTGTTTCAATCACAAGGAAAATGATCTCTGATTATTTCAATCCTTCCAGTTTCACAGACTTGCACGGACTTAGCTTCTAAAAAAGACTAAGAAATTTGAGATGAGATTGGAAATGAGATTGATTACTTATTTGTCCTCCTGTTTCTGTAATATGACAAACCAAATAAATAAACCAAATCCTTTGAACTCATATGGTGAAGGAGATTAGAAAGTTTTTTTCCACTAACTCAACTGTTTTGCCATTTTCTTTTTTTATTCACTTCCCATGCTCAAAGAACTCCTTGGACATGAGCATGCACCAGATGAAAAGGAGTCCTGAACACTAGAGGGCAGATAAGAAACAAACCATCAAGTTTATCCCTCATCATTCAGTCCCTGAAATAAAAATTTTCTTCTAGTAATTTTTACTCTTTTGTTTTTCATTCCAAAAGCAACTTGTGATTATTTTCACTTAAAAGATCTGTGCCAATGGTCATAACTGCATGTGATTTTCATCTTCATGAAAAGAAAAATCACATTGAGACCTCGAGATTGGAGGGCTGTTACTTACTGCAACCAGTGGGAAATAACCCATGGCAAAAATATATTCTCTATATAGAGAGGGATTTCTGGAGCAAACCAAACTGGTACATACACTGGTGGTGCACACATATCTGAGTTACAGTGACCAGCATCCAGGGCTACATATTTAATACATTTGTATTAAAAATGAGATTCACTTGCTTGGCTCTCATTTTATTGTGCTTTTCCTCACTGCAGTCTTGTTCTTTGTTTCTTCCACCCCTGTAAACACTCTGTCCAATTACATGTCCCCCCTCCTATAACCCCACACACTGAGTTTCCTGTATTTAGGTGAAAAAGATGGGATTTCTGTCACTCCCTGCCATTGATAGCCTCTGGTAGAGAGGCAGAACTCACATGCACAGCAGAAGTGACACACATTTACAAACATAAGAGGGGTTATCATAGAATCACAAAATAATAGAAGGGCTTGGGTTGGAAGGGACCTTAAAGATCAGCTTGTTCCAATGCCCTGCCCTGGGCAGGGACACCTTCCACTAGACCAGGTTGCTCCAAATTCCACCCAGCCTTACCTTCAACATTTCCAGGGGTGGGGCATCCACAGCTTCTCTGGGCAACCTGTTCCAGTGCCTCACCACAATAAAGAATTTCTTCCTACTATCAGCTAATCTAAATCTCTCCTCTTTTAATTTAAAACCATTCCCCCTTGTCCTAGCACTATCTGCTCATGTAAAAAATCCTTCTCTCTCTGTTTTATAAGCCCCCATTCCTCATGCTGCCAGGAACAGCCAGTGTCTAAACATTTGAGACAATTCACCTCCTATCTCAGGACAGCTTGAGCAAATGCTTTTTTAAAAAGTCAGTCACGGCCTCACATAAACCTCTGAATCACACCTGGGATGAAGCAATCCTGCTTAACTCCTTTGCACATCCTTAGCATGTCTCTTCTCTCCACCAGGAGCCTGGCAGACTGCTGTAATTCAGAGGGATGCTTCAGAACTATTTACAAACACACCTCCTTGTGCAGCATTGCTCTCTCAGCATAAATGCAAATACAGCCTCTGCAGTACCTCACACACACAACATTTACTGCTATGCAGATCACGCCTAGATGCTTTGGGAAGCTGCTTTCTCATAAATGCTGAAATAAAAAACAAATCTGCTATTCTTCAAGATATTTTTTTTTCCTGGCAGACCTCAGTCTAGGGTCATCTAGAATGTATCTTGTGGATTTTTGTTTCCCCCTTGGCAGGGGAAACAAAAATAGCCAGGCTCTGCTGCCTGAGTGTATAGACAGAGACATGCAGCTGCATTAGTGGGGCTCAAAGCCTGAACTGATACACATCAGGGGCTCTCAGGACTTACTAATTCAGGGTGCAGACACATGTACCCATGTTATATAGCCTCTGGCTCAGGGTGTGCTCTCGCAGGCATTCAGAAATGCAGACCACAACCTTCATGCATCCAATCTTCTGGAGAACCAAGACACTTCTCTCAACCATACAAAATGGACATTGAGAACCAGAAAAAAATCCCTTTGAGAAGCCTTAAAAGAACCAGACAATACAGTCATTCCTGCTAAAGGGCCAAACACCCCCCCAGCTACACAGTCAGTCCCTCTCCTTAGAGCTACAAGGAGAGAAAGCAGAATGAGAGAGCTCATGGACAGAGGTAAAGACAGGGAGATCATTTACCAGTTCCTGTCATGGGCTAAACAGGACTATACGGAGAAAATTAATTTAATTTGTTCGCAATTAAAATATATTCTGGTATTGAAAAACAAAGACAAGCAGCACAAAAACCACCTTCCACCCAGCCTTTCACCAGACCCCCCTTCCCCACTTCACTCCTGACTCCTCTCCCCTGACAGGGTGGGGATGGGGCAGTGGTTGGTCCCTCCCAGCCTCTCCGGGTTGCCCCTCCCTCCTCCCCTGTCTCTCTACTCCAGGTCCAGCCTTTCCCCAGGCGGCAGCCCTTTGGGGACAGATGCTGCTGCCGGGGCTCTCCAAGGCTGTGAATTTGCTGTGAATTTGCTGTGAATTCAGCAGAGTTGTTATTGTGACATGTCAGTGTGGAAAGCAAAAACTCCATTCCATGACCTAAATGCAAAGGGATAATAAATCATGTACTGATAAGGACAAAACTGCATCCCCCAGAGATGAGATAAACAACAATCTGTGTCTTCAAAGTTAGCATATCTCTTTCCTGCTCTCCCTTGTTACCACATTCCAATGGGCCTCACCTTTGCTCTTGCCTGAGGAGCTCCATTTCTGTGCTTGGGGGAGCCCAGCCCATGAGTGAGCTCCTCACAGGACAATATAAGATATAAGATATAAACCTATTAGAGAGTGTCTAAAGGAGGGCTACGATGGTGAAGGATCTAGAGGGGAAACTTTATGAAATGTGGCTGAGAACACTTGGCTTGTTCAGCCTGGAGGAGACTGAGGGGAGACCTCACTGCACTCTACAACTTCCTCACGAGGACAACCAGAGGGACAGACACTGATCTCTTCTCTCTGGTGAAGAGTGACAGGACCGGAGGGGTTGGCAATGAGGCTGTGTCAGATTCAGGTTGAACATTAGCTAAAGTTCCTTCACCCCGAGGGTGCTTGGGCACTGAAGAGGCCCCCCAGGGAACTGGTCACAGCCCCAAGCCTGACAGAGTTCAAGTATTTGGACAACACCCTCAAACACTTGGGGCGATCCTTGAGGCTGTCCTGTACGGGGCCATGAGCTGGAATTGATGATCCCTGTGGGTCCCTTTGAACTCAGGATATTCTGTGAATCCATGGACACAGTACGAGTACAAATGGCAAAGCAATCTGAATTTGGTTCAGTATAGGTAAGGAATTACCCACGTGGTTTTAGAAAAATGCCCGCTTGTAGCATCAGATGGAATTGTGTTTAGTGTTCCTAAGAACCTGTTTTCAAGAGAAAAGAAGGGAATGGAAGGAGTAACTATAAAGGTGACTACGATCGTTGTGGACAAGGATACTCAAAAAGCTCAACTTGGCATAGGAATATAAAGGTTGTGGGAGGATATAGTGACTCATACTTGTAAAGGCTGAATGTCAAGACAGTGGAAGAGTTAGCTAACTTTAAGTATGATACTGGCACAAGATCAATGGGATATATAATGTTCAGAAATAGACTTAGGTTGGAAAATTACAAGATGATTTCTAGCAATCCAGGGATGGTGGTTTTGCCCAGGCAAGATTGATAAGGTTTGTCATGGACTGAAGAATGAAAAAAGTTGGTTCTCTTTATACTACTCAACTTCATCTTCCTCAGATCTCAGAGGGAGTTTGTTAGATTGAATTTCTACTGCTGCAGGAGGGTAGGATAAGTGCTAACAGCCACGTCTCCTACTTCTTGAGAAATCATATCATAGCAGCTCTTCCCAGGTTTCACACTGGGAGGTATGAAGATTAGTATTATTTATCAGGCATCAAATTATCCCAGTGATTGTGCTAAAAAATGGGTTTGTTTTGGAATGGGTGTCAGAAAACTTAAAGGCATTTTATGCCTCTAGCCAAGACCTGGTATAATTTGGTTTTTAGATATCACTGTCAGCCAGTCTTTTAAGCAGCAATTTGGTGCTTAATTCCCATTTATTTAAATGGAACTGAGGCAACCAAACGCCTCAGTAAAACTGGCCCTAATTTTTTTTTCATACATAAATCCCTGGTCAAAAAATATAACATATAAAATTTGTGCTGCTGTTTTTTGGCCTTTCTCTAGATTCAGTTTTGAGCTCTGTGGTTCACTGAAGACACCTTAATCAGAGTATGTGCTTGCACATTATTGTGAGATAAATAACAACAGGAGCTGGAAATGCATAAGTAATTCACATGTGCCAGCAGGAGTGAATCCTCCACCCTGTTTAATAAAAAGATACTCTTCAAAAGTACCTCTAAACCTCTGCAAGAAACTGTATGGAGGGGAGAAAATAAATCCCAGCACATTCATTTGTCCTGGTTTTTTAACACTCAAGCGAATCTTGCCCATATATTAATTTTGCATGCATTATGCACTTGGGCTAAGTACTAACTGCACATTTGTACTTACCTAGAAGAAAGGAGGTCAGTGCTAGAAGTGTCCTGGATGGCAAACTGCTTTGCTTTAAACTTAATCAAATAGTGAAAGAATTAAAAGTGATAACGAAACTACAATAAAGCAAGGAAATGTTACGTAATCAGGCCCACTCATATAAATGGATCTGAAATTCCTGCTTATTTAACATTTTAAGTTTCCTCTGTTGAATAATACATAATCTATTGAACGATTTAAGTTAGAACACGGAGCTGAATGTTACATATTAAATATTAAGTGTATAGCAAGGAAAACAGTTGAGTTCCTTGTGGGCATGCAGCTCTGGGCTCAGTGGTTCAGAGGGAAGAAGGAGGGCATAGTCCCCATGTGGGGAACCCTGGTGGAAAATAAGGATGGAAGGAAGCAAAGGAAAGATTTCTGTCACTGGCGGGCTTTTTTTCTTCAATTTTAATGAATCTATACTGATGTGTGTCATAAAAATAAGATGTAACTAAATCTCCTCACATCTCTCCAACTCTACAGAATATTGTTCATGGAACAGTTCCTTTAGCAGCAAAAGGAGTTGTAAGAGACTGATAAATCACATCAGTCAGGTGGGTTGAAGAATGTTAAGAGTGTAGTGCAGTATTTTTCATTCTTGTGATTATTTATTTAATGTTTCCAATGGGAAAAAAAAGGTCTTTTTATGGTCTATTGTCCCTCGAAATGCAGAACTTCACAAAGTTGAAAGGATTTTGACAAGACAAACTAAATAGAATTTATGCCAATTATTTTGGTACAAAAATTTATTTGACTATGTTGGCCTCCATCTGACCCCCTAAAGAAGGAGCCACAGCAGTAGATGTTCAAAAACACGGTGAACTTTGAAAATTTGTGAACTACTCAAAACAGTCAAAGAAACTGGACAGCATAAGGTGTACTACAAATCAGGGACATCTTATTCAAGTGAGCAGCTAAAAAAAGTAGATGGTTGAATGACAAACCCACATCAGGGCTATAAATGAGAAGTTTGGGAACTTCTCATAAAGTTTGTGCCTTTAAATATTCTTGATCATTGTTTAAATGCTTAACAGTGCACAGAGCACCTGGTGTGGTCTAGTTGGACAAATTCAATTAGTTATTCTGAACACTCCAGTCATCTAAACTGGAAAAAGTTGGCTAATACCTGAGAACAGGTCAGAGATTCATTTTTCTAAGAGCTGGTCATAGTAAATCTCATGTTCCTGTGTAATCACAGTTGAAATTTCAGCTGGCTTTATCACAGGCTATCTTCACTGACTGACAATAAGCAGTTGTGCTAAAAAGTACAAGGATCTATTTCAACCTTAATTTTCTCAAGTGGAAACTTCCCTGCTTGCTTTGTATGAAACATGTGACCTGCTGTTACACTGAGAGTGAGCAGTGATGGATGTTTGTCTGGGCAGTGTGAGAAATAGGGCCCTCATTCTTTTATCTGAAGCAACTGTTCTTTCTTTCATAAACCTAATTACTATTCACTGTGGCGATGACTTTTATTGAATTATTTATCAATATTTAGACTCTGGGAAAGGCTGAAACAACACTGCTACCATCCCTTTATGAATCCATTAAAAAGGGAGCATATACCTTGCTCTTGAGCAAAAACACATCAAGGATTTTTTCTTGTCCACAATATTTACCTCAAGTTGAAATTAAAATATAAAATACCAGAGAAATTAGTTGTGCATGCAGAAATATACTTTCAACACACAGCACCTCCTATGTGTTTTCTCCTCTTTATACTTTTCTAGAGAAAGGATATATAGGTGTACATGTACATGCTTCAGCCTGTAGCTGTGCTGTATCAAATGCTGTATGAACAGGAAAAGAAGCCCCACGTCTCTCAAAAGGCACATATCAACCTAGAGCAGTTCAAACGGTTCTTTACTGCCCCACAGAATCCACACAGTACCAAACTCCAGGCACCAGGTTAATTGAACACCTGAGCTTTATTATTGCTCATTCATATTTTCATAGAGATAGAGGTGGGTCAGCAGGACTACATACAGCTAATTAGACACAAAAAATCCCCACCTTGGATTAAGTTTGCTAGGTTTTAATTGCAACCAAAGGAGCAAGAGGTATTCACAAGCCATTTGAAGGTTTTGTTTTGGTACAGATGTGGGTAGATCTACTTAGAATGTAGCTCCTGAATGTGAGAACAACTGTGATAAAAAAGAATTAAGCATACAACCAGCCAGTTGTGATGGAGAGGTCATTGCAGCAGTGAAAACATTTCACTAAGCAGAAGAAACCTGAGGCCTGCCTGAAATATTCTCTAAAAGCATTAGGGCTGAATATGCAGTTTAAAACATTCAGTGAAAAACTTCAATTTCATGCTGACTTCGTTCATTTTTTTTACAGCTTCCTCTTATAGCATTTTGTGAAGAGGAAGATTTTCTAGGCAGTAAACATTCCTATGCAACAACACATTTGGATAAGTGTTTAACTTCAAGTGTATTCTTATTTCCTGTGGTTTGCTGAATCATGTGCCAACTCAGCTGGAAGCCTCAGGTACTGCACGGAGCTTGTGTGGGCAGGTTTGGGGCAAAGGGGGGCTCTGGGGGCAGCTTCTGAAATGTCCCCTGTGTCCTACAGAGCCAATGCCATCCAGGACCAAGGGATGACACACTTAAACCCACAAGGGGGAAATTTGATCCATCTCACCTGATCTTAATCAGATTTCTGTATGCCAAAACATAAGATTTAGGCTTCAGAAAACTCACCAGCAACATTACTGAGCCTCTTGTTATCCTTGTACAAACATCTCATCCCTTTCTAATTGACTTTCACTGCTGTTCTCAGGACTTTGCACATCCTAATCACAAGCTTTTGGGGAAAAAATTATTTTTGTTGGTTGAATTTGAACTCCTCACTGTTTAGTTTCAGTGACTGTGCTTAGCTCCAAATGTTCAGATATAGGGAAAACACAGAAACTCTTGATCTACTTCCTCAAAAATACTGGTATTTTTTTAAAATAGTATTAAAATTCATAGCTTTGCTTCAAAGAAGACCTCTCACAGTACTTTATATTAGAGTCATCACCCTTCTTTGCACTCATCTGAGGTCTAAAATATCCTTTTTGAGGTAAGGCATCAGTTGTATGCATAGTATCTCAAGTAAAATGCACTTTTTTTCTTGGAAGCCTCTAGCACACTCCATATATAGCACCATGTATTTTTCTGCTTTGCTGTTTAACTCTGCAGTTGACCAAACCAAGCCTAATTGAGGTTTTTAGTTCAATGAAACTTATTCTGAAGCAATTAAAATTGTAAAGGTAGTCTCATTTTTCTGTCCAAATAATGATAACGATCCCACTTTGGACCAAGTGATTGTTTGAGATATTTTCCAAGAAAGTAAAAGATATTGTTTATACATTTATATACAAGTAAAAGTTGATTTCCAATGCTCCCTACACCAACTGTGATTCCAGTTAAGCAGCCATAAAAGGAAACTTTAAAATTCAGCCTTCTTGAAAAAAAAAAAGTTTATCACTGTGAGTTCTACTTCAGTCTGCACATTCTCTCAGACACTCTTTATGCTTTCATAATCATATTATCTGGCTTTTGAAATACCTTCCCCCTTCTGTGTGAAAGCCTGAGCTATTGCAAAAGAAACCATGAATCTGCGACTCATCAGTGTATTCACAGCTGAATGTGAATAATGGAAGCCAATGGAAGAAAAGAAGTGATTTTTTTCCCCCCATCTTGTCTCTTCTAATCTCTTTCTCTTACGTTGCATTTTGGACAGTGCCTGTAGACAGCACTGAGAGAAAGGTGGGAACCAAAGGCTAACTGCCAGGAGTCGGGCACAAAATTAATCTTGATTTCTGTTTTTATTTCCTCTTTGCATAGCTCTAAATTTGATTTTTTTTTTTTTTTTAACTTTCTTTTCAGGTAAAAAATAGCAATAGTGTGGATGCAACAGACATCTTTTTAGAGATGTGAGAGAGTTCATTTGTGGAGGTGAAAGGAAACAGTGAGGAATTAATCAAAGTTAAAAATCAAAATCAACACAGACATAATCTCGTCCATAGTAAATCAAAAGATCTCCATCAACAACAAAATAAAGAAATTACAACTTATTATTATTATTATTATTATTATTATTATTATTATTATTATTATTATTATTATTATTATTATTATTTGTTATGTTTCAACTGCAAATTGATTGAAGATTCCAGACGAACTGGACTTTTGGGATGTGCCAAAGGTCTCTGCAGCAGGGCACTAGCAATGAGTCTTACCCCATGTTCAGCAGAAGTTATCTGTGTGGGAAAAGACAAACCCTCCAACATGGTTGTAAGCCCATTAGAAGCAATGTTAAGAGCCATGGGAGGGATGGATAGTTTTTGATGTAAGCCAGAAGAGCTAAATTGTAATTATGGAAGTCCTGCTACATAATCAGACAAAAACATGCCCTTCTCATCACCAAAAAGTACCAAGAGAAATTAATTTTCTTATGAAAGAAAATTAAAATTTAATCTCTTGTCCTGGCTCTTTATTTTTTCATCAGTCCAATTAAATGGCAAATACATCCCTATTACCAGTATGGCCTGCAAACCAGACTGTCCTTAGGAAGCTGCACAGTACCAGGATTGTCCTAAGCCTTCAGGTACTGCAGAGAAACAAAACTGGTCAGCAGTATGGTCTTGCTAAAAAGTAAAAGTTTTTCTTACCCAATTGTTAGATAACATGGTTAAACACTCATGCAAATTCTCAGAACTCAAGTTTAAAGCCCAGGTTGTTGAAAGTTGCTAATATACTTTGTGGTGTTGGTGGGGTATTCAGGGCTGAGAGATAATAAATTAACACAGACAACTGGATGTTCTTGGGTATCAAATTTCATCAGGCATAAAAAACAACAATAAAATGTGAGATGAGGAGTAGGGAATGGAAAACTCCCTAGGGAACCTCCCGGAAAACATATTTCATCAGCAGATATGAAAATAAAAATGCCACGGTGAACACAAGGAGGTATCCAAAGTGGAAGCTCACAAAAGCCACAGGATATTGTCTCAAGCAAACCAGGGGAAACACATACCACAGAAATTAAAGCAATCATCTTCCACCTATGGACAGATACAAGCAAAGGATTTAGGAGGTGATGAAGATGAGGGACCAGGATATTCCGAGGCAGGCAAGGAAAGAGCCACCTTCCAGCCATGGGATGATAAACAGGAGAGAAGTCTGACTTTATCTGCTTTCACCAGCATCTCCTGTGGTTGTTTCTCTTCTTTTATCACACCAGAGCCTGAAGTGACAGGCATCATTCTTCATGTTTGCAGTTCCACCATCAGTAAAGATCAAAATCCCTTTCCCTAATGTTGCCCTGAGAAGTTGTGGATGCCCCATCCCTGGAAATGCTCCAGGCTGGACGAGGCTCTGAGCAACTTGTTCTGTGGAAGGTGTCCCTGCCCATGGCAGGGGGGTGGAACAAGATGATCTTTAAGATCTCTTCTAGTCCAAGGCTGTCTATGATTCTAATGTTTTAAACTTCTCAGGTTGTCTGGGTTATTCATTTGCACCTCTGCTTCAGTAAGTATGTTCAATCCCTATATTTACTTTATTATTATTTTCTAGAGAGAAATGCACACAAGTACAAATGCTTGAGACAATACAAACCTATAGTGTTAGGGTTTCAGAAGTGTGGGGCAGAGAAGCAGGTCAGGGAAATATCAAAGGCAAAAATTTTAAGATATTTTTTAAACAGAAATTTCAGAAGTTCCAAATAAAATTGGTAGAGGATATCATCTTAATTTTTAAATTCCCATTTTAAAATGCAGTTTTCACAGTAACAGAATGCAAATTCTACCTTCTTACAACACTGCCACAATATTTTTCCCATGCTGTTCTTCCCCCATTCTGGCTGCAAAAATATTTATCACTAATTCTGGTTCCCATAGTCTTCTCATAAAGATTCTGAAATCATGTTAAGAGTGAAGAATTGGAAGGATTTTGATCTTTCTCACAGTAGATAAGCACTTGCAATTTCTTGAGCCATGCTGTGAGACCACAAAGCCAAGCTTGTCAAAAGGTGAGTGAGAGCTGGGTAAGCAAAGATCATCTGCAGCAGAGTGTCTTTGGTGCAGCCAGTGTCCCAGATACACCAATATTGATACATCTGCAATTCGGTAAGAAGGAGATTGGTCAGTCTTCCCAGAGCAAATCTTTATGGAATAGCAAAGGAAAAGGAGGAAGAGAAAGGGGAAACTGCTAAAATTCACCTGCCTCTGTTATGAAAAGTTCTCCAGCAGCTGACTCATAAGCATTCAGCCTCGTGGAAGCCTGTAAATGCTTTCCTGAAAAATTTTGCAACTGAGAGGACTGATTTTCAAATATCAAGCAGAATCAGTTCTTCCAGCAGAGCCAGGACCAGGATCTTTGCCTGGGCTTATCTTTCCTAAGCTAACTCACTCTCCACAGACAACCAACTGCCTTTGTCCCAAACATCTTTCTGCATTCTTCCCAAGTCAGTGCTAACACTATTATCACTACAACACAACAGTAGCCAGAGATAAGAAAAACAAAGTGATTGTAAAAATATTCCCGTTACAAAGATGCAATTGTCCTGATCATCTCAGAGACAAAAGCTGCTTTTTCAGAGTAGTGGCAGAGCATTTAACACTACCAACTGCAGAGGAAACTGTTCAGTACAGCTCAGTCCACTGCTAAATTGCAAAATGCG
Source organism: Aphelocoma coerulescens (assembly GCF_041296385.1). NCBI lineage: Eukaryota > Metazoa > Chordata > Aves > Passeriformes > Corvidae > Aphelocoma > Aphelocoma coerulescens. Next base: position 163,090,695 of record NC_091015.1, read on the forward strand.
CCTGTGGCAGCTTTGAACACAATCCATCTGGGAGAGTTCTGCCAGCCAATGCACATGGGGTATAATAAAAAAGCTATTAAACACTTCTTGAGTTGCATTCTTAACCCTGAACTTCTTTTAAGGGACTTAATACAGCGACAGTGTCTTGCCTGAAAATACATTCAAAGAATCATCATGGATCTTTCACATAGGTATTTCAGCTATCAGAGGAATGTTATTTGGGAAGGTCATCTTGGCTTTCTGTCTCTAAATGAGATCTTTACACGGAATTCTTGCAACCCCACCACCATCACTTTAAGTTTTAGTTTTTTCTTCTGCAACATGTCTTGTTATAGTCTGCTTCCAACTGCTTTGAAAGAAATAGGAGTATCAAGGTATTTTTATTTTCCTGACATATAGAGCACTTCTACTGACTGATTAGAAGATCCTTGCACTGTACCTAATGAGTGCCCTGAACTCCATGACTTCTACACAATGTTCTGTGAAAGCCAATATTTTTCTTTTCCTTTTGCATGCTCCTCCCAAATCAAATTACTGTTAATTTAAACTGGTAGGAAAAAAACAGTTACTGTAAAAGGCTGTGTTTGATTATATGAGAATTAGAGAGGATGTTTGGTTTTTACTGTTTTTAATTACAAATCTTATGTTTGAAAACGTTTAATTTCTTTTGTTTTCAGAATCCCTTCCAAAATTTTTTTCTGTAAAAACACAGAATCATAAAATACATTTAAAAACAGTTTTTCTCTATGTACTGCTTTATATTAAATTAAGAATGTGGCAATACATGTCAACAGCCCTAAAGCTTCTGCTTAATTATGGGCAAACTCCCCCTAAAAGTTTGACCACCTCCTTTGCTTTCTTCATCACTATGGACTTAATAATTTCTCCACCTGAAACACAGGGTTTAATCTTGCAAGGTCTTAAACTCAAATGCAAACATTCAGGTCCTTACATTTAGTCTGCATGTTGGCAGGTTTGTTTCTCAGGAATTTTGCTATCTGCACATACCTAAAGCTCATTCCCTGCCCCCCTTATCCCTCTCTGACTAGGAACAGCCTTTTCCCTGTCCCTGGTGAATGCAGTCCTGCCATGTTCATTGCCTGCTCAGCATGAGATTTCAAAGGACATTTTCCTGGCCTGCCACGGGCTTATTTTGTGTTTCATTAACCTGTCCTCCTTTGCCAAAACCAGTCTGAACACTGACCTTTCACCTCACTTTGTGCACTTCCCTCACTTCACCCCTCATTCAGAGCTAGTGAGAATTGCTAATGTTTTCAAATGTTGTTTTCTCTTCTTACCATTGAGCTCCTGCCTTCAAGGAAATTTCCAGAAACTTGCAGTGGGCTACCTCATTATTTTCCTTCAAATACCTCCTTTTCTGTCAAGCACTTCACAAACATTGCATGGTTTAGAAGAAAAGGCATAGGACTTAACGACACCTGAATCCTAAAAACAAGACTTGGAGAATTACAGGAAAATGGACTCTAAACAAATATGGTGGAAAATTCTTCCATCTGCCCTTTGGAAAGTGTTGGGTTAAAAAGGTGTGATGAACCTTTACAGCCCCATTGTTTATGGATCATAGGCTTCACATCTTCCCAACTTTTTTTCCTTCCTAAGCTACAGAAAACACAAGAGTAATCCACTTGGCCATGACAGTCTTTAACAAGTCGGTATCACATGGACTATTGTCACACTTTTTGCTTTTCCAATTAACCTTGAAGTCTTTCCCTCCAAGGAAAATTTCTATTTTGCAGGACATAGCAAAACACTAGAATTTCTTGATAAATAGGAGTCGTGTGGAGTAAGTGAGGTTGGCTCTCTAGAGAATTCCCTTTTAGTCATTTGAAAACAAAAGAGAGGAACTAAAGAGACAAATTTAACCCAAAAATATCCGGAATGATGTTAAAAGCAAAGGAATGTGCAATAGTATCACACACTATCTTGTTTTAGTACCAAGTATGACCAAACCCTGCCATTTGCAGGCACACGGGTTCAGTCTAAACTTTAGTAGGCATTCATCAGGAAATCAGGATTCCATCTCACTGGGAAAAGCTAACAAGGCTGTTTCTGGTTAGGCAATAAACCCTGGATGCAGAATCCCAATGCCACACTTTCTCCTCTAAAATAATAAGCAATGGGGTTTTTTTAACATAACACAGTTACTGTTGTAATAAAGCCCTTCTATGTCCAATGAAGCAGAGTAGGACAAATGTTTCTCCCCATGGAATTTTCCAGGATAGCAAAGCTTGTGTTGATTTGCATTCAACACTTCCTACCATTTTACTCAAACACTGAATCAAACAAGGATGGAATTAAATCATGCATTTTCACTTCATCACCCACTGAATATACTTTCACATACAGAATCCTTCCAAGTATATCACTGAGAGCCAGACACCATCTACCCCACACTGAGTCTATGCAATCAAGTCTCCATTGAAAACACAAATATAGAGCTGGCTGAGTGACTGATAGGCAAATTAGTTCCTAGGCTAAGCCCTGCACGATGGGCTTAGCAAACTGAGAGAGTATTTGATATCTTCTAGAAAACCAAGGAAAAGAAAAATACAGAAAAATACAGAAAGCTCTCAATTCAAGAAATACAGTTTCATACTACTCTCCAGTAAACACAGATGTCAGAAATAGAAGGTTGCCTTGATGTCTTTGCCAGAGAAGGTGAGAAGCCATATTCATTTTTTTGAAAGACAAAGACTCCAGCTTTTTTTATTTGCAGAGAGTCTTCATTGTTCTTTCACACAGCTAAGGCACATTCCAAAACCTTTGGCTCACTGAAGGTGTAATGCTCTTAAAAATGTTACAGAAACCGACCTCCAAGAAACCCAGCCCCACAGCTCTAACCCAGCCTTCAGATATATGCTGGTATCATCAGCTCTCATTGAATTCATCCTCAGTACCTTTGGCTTAGCGTAAAGGCTGACAAATCTTTCAGAGCCTGTTCCTGAGAGTGTACTGAATATAGAGCTATGGTTCATACATCACCAGTTTGAAAACTATAAAGAATCGAGCAACACCTCCACCGGATACTTTTTACAAACAGATACGTCATCATTATCAATTCAATGAAGCAAAGCAGATAGGAAAGAGAGTAATTCAAATTTACTGTGTGATTGGACAACCAGGTGTCAGCACGGTTGACGTATTGGTTTATTTGATATAGTAGACACCGCTGAGGTCAGAAGAGAGCAACATATGATTCACCAGGTTCCTGTAAATTTGAAGTATCACCAATCTTAGCCACTTAACTATCAATGTACTTTCTTCCTTTATATGTAATTGAGGAGAGGAGACAAACTTGCTAACGGCACATCCAACTCCTGCATCCAGATCATTGATAAAGATATTGAACAGGACTGGACCTAGGCTTGAACTCAGAGAAACACACCTCTGGTGTCCAGTCACCAGCCAGATGTAGCCACATTCACTACAACCCTCTGAGCTCTGCCCTTCAGCCAATTCACCATGAACCCCCTCATCCCACAGCTGGACAACTCACCCACAAGGATGTTATGAGTGACAGTATCAAAAGCCTCACTAGAACCCAAAAACACCTCCTTGCCCTCAACACTTGGAGGGTGACTGACATAGAAAGGTATCGAATTATTTAAACAGGACTTCCCTTTTGTGAACCCATGTTGACTGTGCCTGATGACTGTATTATTCTTTAAATGCCTTTCAACAGTACTCAGTATCATCTTCTTCATAAATTTTTTTACAGGAATTGAGGTTAGAAAAGCATATCTGTAGTTCTCTGGGTCTTTCCTCCTGCCTTTTTGTAGACTGGAATATCACTGGCAAGTGTCCAGTCAACAGGGACTCTCCAGACTCCCAAGACCTTTCGCAGATGAATGTTATGTCCTGCCATAACATTTGTTAGCTCCCTCAGAACTCTGGGATGAATCCCATCAGACCCTTGGACTTGTGAACACACAGCTGATACAGTTGGTCCCTTACAATTTCAGTGTCCACAAAGGAAAAGTCGCTGTTACACACTGGTGGTCCTCCAACTTGGGCAACCAGGCAGCTCAGTAAAGAACAGTGAGCAAATAGTATGCAAAGGTTTAATTTTGCCTTTGCTGGTCTCTTGAGCATTTCACAGTCATCCTGTGATGTGACAACAAAAATTCAGGAAGTTTCATCAATTTCAAATGTACAAAATACAACCCCAGAGACACACAAACTAACAGCACAGTATGGAAGAGATGGTAAGGCTAGAAAAGATTCAAAGCAGGTGGAAAACATCTCCATGCAAGTGGAGTAAAACCAGCTTGTATGGATGCTTTTGTTTTGTAGCAGGATCCCAAGTGCCAGAGGCTTGAGTATAGAAATCTGGTGAGAAGCAACAGAAGAGTTCTCAAGAGAATAAAAGAGAAGCAACTATTTAAAAAATTCCTGAGAATGCTATAACATCCAAAAATCATTGAAATAAAATGGAGAAGGGTTTTGGAGATGCTGATTTTGTTTCAGCCAATTTGATTACTTGATACTTTTCTTGAGAGCTTACCAAGATAAAAATCTCTTCTACTGGAATCAAGTTCTTCAGTCAAAAAAGCCACAGAGTCAATCAGATTTTACCTGTACCTTCTTTCCTCACTCATAATATTTGTTGGGATTTTTTTGTAATGCTCTGTATGTGTCAGAAAAGTTAGAACATTCCAGTTATATGTATGTGGGAAATAAGCACAAACTTTGCTGAGGAACTGTCCAATTGGGAAAACTTGACAGAAAGGTATAATTCCATCTGATCCCACAAAAAGTAATCTGCTATTGCCACAGTTCCTTATCAATGAAGAAATTTTATCCCATATTCCTTGGTATCTCTGGCCATGCAGGACACTAACTGAGAATGGAAAAGACAAAGTTTCACCAACCCTTGCTTTCTTGGCTTGCAGCTGAGTGGTGCTGGAGCCTCTTCTAGACTCTCTCCGAAATGGACAAGATTTGTTTCTTCTTACTCTTTGCTATTTTCTAGAACAACCCAATGGGGAGAGCTAATGGAACATCTCTCTCCTTTCTCACCACCAGCCTGGCTACCAACTACCCTCTGCTTCCAAGAAACAAAGCAGGGGGGAACACAGCATCAACAGACATTTTGTAATATATCACTTCCTATCCCTTAGGTAAACAGGTCCTGGAAGTTGCCAAAGATGTTGATTTAAAACACCTGCAGCTCTGAAAATTTATTTTTTCATGAAAATCCCTCCTGGTTTGCAAAATCCAGACTTTTAGAGATCTTAGTTAGAAAACATGTTGCTTTACTTTGTCTGTGCAAAGAATTGTGGATTTGGGATTTGGGGTTTTGTTTGTTGTATTCTGTGAGGATTTTGTTTGAGGGCTTGGTTTGGTTTTTGTTTTTTTGGTTTTTTTTCATGGGATGATGTTGAACAGGGGCACTGGGAACTGCAGAGAAAGAATGATTAATTTTGAGTGCACAAGTCTGCATGGTGTCAAAGTGAGATAAGTCAATTGAAAAGAAATGCACTGAGGAGGCACAGCAACAAATTGTGACTCAGGAAGTCTCTGACAGGGAAAGCAGAAGAATACTGGGAGATAAACCTCAGGGGAGAACTTCGCGAGGATACTCACCCCTTTTTATTCTCGCTTGGATATCCACTTCAAACCAAGGCCAGCAGAACCTTTGATCTTGCACAGTTTGACTATGAGGGTCTAGTGAATGGCTGATACTTCAACACATGGAGTGAAAAAAGCAGGGCTGATGCATCTACTGAAGAAAAACTGGTTCTGAATGAACCATTCACAAAAGAGGATGGAACACTGAAGGTGTGTTTGAACTTTCTCTTGAGCCAGCTGGTAGTGTAAAAAGGACTTTTGGAATAAAGGGACAGAGCTGGTTTTGCTCTGTGGCATCTTCCCTGGTCTGATCCTCCAGGGCTTACAGCATTTTTGCCAGTGAGGAGGTAAAGCACCTTTGCTTTGTCAAAGACAAGCAGGTTTTACAGTGCATTGCCAGGTCACTTTAGTGTTATTACAACTGATAGAAAGTCATGGACACCTATCCCAGGGTGTGGGTGATGCCCTGAAGACATCCCTAAGGGTCTTTGCTTAGCCATAAAGGAGTCTCAGCTTTATGTTGAGTCCAGTGTCCCATTCCAATCCATCTACCCACTTGTATCCTCACAGCTTGGCAGGAAACTCTTTGGCACAAATTTATATTTAGTCACTTTTTTTAAAGGAATTTTGTGCCTGGAGGGCTGTCTATCTTGGTAAGTAATACTAATTCATCTCTCTCTCTTTATATAAAATATTTTCCAACCTTAGAGAGGAGTTTCCATAGCAAAACCATCATCAAAATGAATGACCTCATTATAAAGATCAGTCTTAGAATCATAGATTCATTTAGGTTGGAAAAGACCTTTAAGATCATTGAGTCCAACTGTTGACCCAGAACTGCCAAGACCAGCATTAAACCATGTCCCTAAAGTCCTTAAAAATGAACACAGTTCATTTCTATCTATGAAGTAGGACTGATATTCTCTGTTCTGATGCTAGACATTTTTGGGTTTCATAAATGTTGCTTCACGTTTGAGATCTGAATGGGGAACAACCCATCCTCCATGAGAAATCAACCTCCTAAAGTTTGAATTTGAACAAGCCCTTGGCAGTGTTTTTAGCTCTAAGTACTTTCTTTTAATATGAACACTTCAATATAATCTCTCTGTTGTTACCTGGCTGAGCTTCAAGAGCGGGGCAGCCACTTAACAAATGAGATATTTCTAAAGAGAAAGAAAGAGGGATCAAGAAATCAGTTATCAGAGACAGCTCTGCATTGCCTTGGGAATTAAAAAACTAATGGCCCCATAGCTGGAGCCAAAATACTTTATTGTCTTCTCTTATTATAAATCAGCCAAGCCAAATTCAGTCCAACTAATTATTATGCCAACCACCTACAGCAGAATGTGCCTTATGAAGTTACTGGCAAAAAAAGGTAATCAGTCACTCTTTGGAGCCTCATATCAGAGCTTGGAAATGGACTTTCCAAAGCTTCCTTTACACTGTCAGATTATGAACCTATAGATCTGGGCTACCAGGCACATCTATAGGTCCTGGCCAAAGCCTGCTGTCATCATGGAAGGGTTATGAAGAAGAAGCAGGCTCAGCTGCAAAATGATGTCAAGAATGCAGACAGTAACAAGCAGAGGAATCAGAAGAATCTTCACTTATACTGCCTCTACAGACTCACCTAAGCCTTCATCCTGAATTGTCCCCTCTTTACCAATGTTTCCAACTTCTGGTATAACTTGACCAGTTTATTTTCAGCCCCCTATTTAGCAATTCTGCAGTGCTGCTGTCATTTTCCATTCAGTGACACATGAACTGAAACCACACTCCATCAATCTTGCATCAGTCAAAAACATATTTGAAATGTTCAATCCCTTCTGAGAAAGCCCAGATACCTCTGCTTCAGCCTTTCTGAGATGGAATTGCCTACAGAGTTTCTTTGCCATGAAGATCAGACATTGACCCTGTAGGAATGGCATTTAAATAGAAATGCTTATTCCAGTCTCACTGTACATTCCAGCCTTTCCTATACAGTGAATTTTTCCATTAAATTTTTTTGCAATCCCATTTAACAGACGTATGTCTATCTGTCAAAATAAGAATCTTCATATCATTCCAAAAATTGACCTTTTACTCCCACAAAATTTGACAATGACAAATTTTAGTATTTTCCCCCAGGGTCTTAACTTTCCAGTATAATTTTAAAATCATATTTTTAGATGCCAGTTGTGGCAGTTCTGTCAAAATGCCTGCAAGAGACAAGGGGGGAGACATGCAGAAAAAAAAGTAGACCATTCCTGCTGACATTAACCCTTCAATCCATTTCTGTGAGATCTCTTTGCTATCATAGAGCACTCTCTAGAGAAACACCTCCTGAGGAAGGGGACTTCTGTGGGTTCAGGAAAACTGAGGGGAAAATAAATTTTATTGTGACCTGCACAGCCATGCAAACGTGACAGTCTGGAGGTTAATGAGCTGCTGTAAAAGTCCCTCAAGACTGTTCTGGCCACGGTGTCCAGAGCTCCAATTTCAGATAAAAGAACCATCTCACTCCTGCTCTTGACCTCAGCAGAGAGATGAGGGTGAGAAGCACCAGTCGCTGCTTCCTTTACCCCATGACTTCCAGGACTGACCCTACAGTTTTCCCTTACCCCATCTGTATTTGCAAGCAATTCCCCATACACACTCTTGCCCTCCACTTGAGGTTTCAGAGTGACCAAGAGAAAGAAATAAACTGTACATTAATTAAATCCACATCTGCTACAGCAAATATTGCTGCTACTAGCACTGAAGAGAAATGATGTAAAAGGACCCCGGGCCATAAGACAGAAATTCACTTGATTTCCTTCCAGTGCTGCTGACTCAGAGCTGCCTCCCCTGTCCTTGATCTCTATTTCTTTGGCTTGCCCTCTTGACCCCATCACTCCAGGGTTTCTGACTGGTTCATTTTCAGCCTAATTCTCTTCTCCTTATTTAATGCCTGTTGTATTCCTGCCTGTCTCCCAGGTACAGCAGGAACATGCTATTCATCCCCCATCTTTGAATATATAAGCCCCTCTTCCTACATTCAAACTTTGATGCCACGGCCTGTTTTGCATTTTTAATGTTCTCAATGTCCTGTTTCATTGGGTGAGATGTGTTAGTACATAAAAATATGGACTTAAATGTTAACTGTAGTTCCTGGCTTTTAATTGTTAGCACAAGCTTGCTGGGGTGTATTTAGAATGCCAATTAGCAGCTTTTCAGGCAGGTTTAGGACGAGCACTTGCCAGGGACCATTTCCTGAAGGCAGTGTGAGCTGAGGGAAGGAGAGGAGGAGCAACCTCTTGCCATTTGACCTCTGGGCCGGAGATCAATGCCTAACCTGTTTTATTTAGCAATGCAGCAGCACCCTTGCAGTCTGGTTCCTTCTGTTGCCATTGACAATCATACTGATGGGTCCGTTTGCTGGTGGATTGGTCTTATTTGCCTGTAGTGACAATTCCTTCAGCTACTGCACTGGGCCATCATTCAGTTGTTTTGTGTTGTTACTCCCGTGTCTTCTTGTACATATCACCACTGGTCATGTCCCTCTACGATCTGCCCTCCTTTCACCCCTTTATTTAACAGGTTTGGGCTTTCCTTTGATGACAAGCAATCCCTCAGCATCCATTTCTGCCTCCCAAACCTGCCAGTTCCCAAAAGCTGAACTGGCCTTTGCCCAGTTTTGCTGTCACATCTCTATGGGACTATCCAGCAGCCAAATCTAACAAGAAGTACACTTTTCATTCATGTCTGGCAGATTCATTTACAGCCTTGTGTGGCAAGATCAGAGAAATCAAATATAATTTTCAGTAGAAATTTCCAACAAGATTGCATAAAAAAATAAATAACCCCATGCCTCCCAACTATTTTTTCCAACCTTCTTTCATCATCATTTGACATCTCCATCTAAGATGTGTATTGCAGCTCCGACAGGAACTGGGTAAAAGAGTTATAGATTGGGATCAAGGGCATTTCTGTGCATGAAATTTAAATTTGTACATTAATGGCCTTTTCCTCCCTAATAACATCTATTAATTACTGTTTTTCTTCCACAGCCATGATGGAATATCCTCTGTGTTTCCTTCCAAATGTCTGAGGCATATCTATATTCTTTATTTTGCAGTATCTGGAAACATGGACCTTCCATGTTAAGCATTTGGCCAGGTGTTCTCCATCACTGCAGTTACTGCAGGCCTTGCTTCTTTCTGGGGTTTTAAACCTCAGCTCAATAGTTTTGGAATAATCATTTAGGAAAGAACCATATCTCCTGCCCAAAGTTTAGTATTTGTCATCCAAACTCTTTATTGACTTATATGGTCTTCCTTTTGCCTGCATCACCTCTATCTTCTTCCCCAAACTTTTGCTCCCACAGCTCTTAGCCTGCCTTTCTTCACTGCTCCTTCCTGAATCATTCTCATGACATCCCACTGTGTTTTACCACAGGGATGTATTCTGGGAGTGTAGACCTATCTATCTTCTTCATTAAAAACACAAGACATTTCATGGAAACACAAACATAATAAACATGGTTATCTTGTAAACTTAACCTGATTAAATTGAAAATGAAGTCCAAACAGTGCACATGACAACTTTGTGTCAAAGAAGATCCATGTTTTATTTTAAAATAAATATATGTTTATGTTTTTAAGCAGACACCCTGAAACTCACAATATTTTGACCTTCAGAGAGGTGTCTCCTCTGCATTAGCAACAAACTCACATAAAGGAATTTTCTAGGACCTTTTAAAATTGAAACACAAGTTTTTATTTTTCCTATATTGCTACTTTTATCTCAGAAGCTGCATGACCTAACTTTTCATGTTTTGTGCCCACTGGTTTTCATTCCATATTGTAATGGCAATTCATATGACACTGAAAGGATATTTTGTGAAGATACAGAATGATTAAGATAAAGCTACTTTCTTTATTAATTGCATCAAACTATTTAATGATGCTCACTGTGTTTAGGGACAGAAAGGAAAACAACCTTCTGGTGGTGTTGTTTCAGAAAAGGAGGTATGGTAAGCAATATACAGATTAATACACTCACATAATCTCAGAGGACTTATACATTTTTTATTCTTCTTATCTCTGCTCTTGTCCTTCAAGGAAGTGAAAGTTTCTTCAATGATAAATTCACCATTAAGTTTACCCTGTGCTGTTGCTTAATTATATTCAAACATTAATTAAAGAAGAGGTTAGTTATATTGGCACTAGTAACTGCTGAAGATATGTTAGCCTTAGTATTGCAGTAATTTCAGTTTCCTGAGTATGCTTCCAACAAAGGGATTCTTCAATCCTAATACATATGTATAAGTCTCATTTTTAGAAAAGGTAAGCAATTATTCTATCAAAATTCAACTGCTCAATCTTTGCAAAGCCTCTGCTCTTCTGCCCACATTTGCTTCACCCTAGACATCCTACCTTTGAAGCAATATCCACAATAATAGCAACAAAACATGCTTTCTTTACCTGTTTGAGCAGCAACCAGCATCATTATTACAATCATTCTTGGTGTGTACTTAAAAAATTATATGGTGCCATGCAGCAATGCTGCTTTAGAGAGCTCAGATAAAATGAGCATGGATTTATGCATCAAGGTTAGTCTCATTTCCAGGAACAGTGGGAGCTGTTCATGCTAAAACTAAATGTTGCAATACCTTGTAGGACACTGCAGGATAGAGCATGGATTAGAGTACACAATGAACTTCAACTGGAAACACATCTACACGGACTTCTATAAAATTTCAACAGAGGAATCACCCTTTGGAAGTGCCAGCAGTTCTGGATGCCTGCAGCACACGGCATCACCTGACCAGAGTGGCCTTCTCCTAGGCTTTAAGCCATTCCAGCCATCTCTCAAAAATACAATTATCCTCCAGGTTTTCTACCTAGTTTCAATCTTTGTTGATGACAGTGGTACAGTAACATCTTCAGCAGGGACAACCTGTCAGGCACACACCCACCACTATTCTAATTTGGGTGTCATGAAGAGCTGCATCAAATGCTGTGCCTATTTTAGGGATGCACAGTCCCCTCCACCTCTCCAAGATGCATCCGTTCACCATGCCCAAGTTCCTGCTGTGATCCAGTCTTTTAATAGCTATACAGCACAAGCCAGTGAAGTCTAACACTGTGCTTCTCTCCTCCGAATCACTGCTGCTCAGAAAGTACAACTTCCTGATTTACAAGTTGCCTAAAACTTTAAAAAAAATAGATAAATAAATAGGGATCATCAGGTGTCCCTCCTTCCCTGTGAGCAAGCCTTCTCCTCAGACAGCAAATGACCCAGGGACAGGCACAGCCAGCCTGCAATGCTGCAAAGAGGCTGACACTAATGCAGTTGGATGTTCCCTTTGAGCAAGACTTGGCTGCTGGCGTGCATTCTTCTTTGAGACAGCACCAAGATGACAGCTCTGACAAATGCCTTGAAATTCAGTGCCTGTGGCCCTGCCCTTGCTGTGTTGCAGCCTGTAACAAAGAATGGTGACAGTTCAAATGGCTGGCTGGCAGATACATTCACAATACATGAACATTTTGTTAGAATCCTGCCAAGTGTGTCTCTGGTCTCAGTGGGAACTAACCAACTGCTTCAGCTACATTTGGACGGGACAGCTGCTTCATCAAAATATCCCATCTGTGAATGCTTTTGCAGGGTGCACTACATAGCAATAGCTTTTTTCACCCCTTTCAAAATGTATCTTTCTTGTTAGAAAAGTGTGCTTTAATCTGCATTTGTCCAGTGTTTGATTATCTTATGTCCAGTTCACAGGAAACAAAAAAAATCTCAATTTCCCAAAGTCCAGCACAGAGACCATAAACTCTGTTCAACAGTCTTAGGTCAGCTCCACCAAACCCTGGTTCATGCCTACATTCTGCCTCCAGGAGTATGTAGGGATTTCATTAATGGAAGGTCAAATTACCTTGACACATCTAAAGTCCAGCTGCCTCTTTGCACCCAAGCAGAACCTGTGAGGCAGCCCCTGAATTACCCAAAAGATGAATTATCTCAGAGATAACCTTAGTTTCACAGAAGGTCTCTTTCTGCAGAGAGGCTCCTGCCTTCCTGCAGGGAGCTCCTGACATGGCTCAGATGTGTGTGATGTCAGACCAGGGCATAAACAGGAAAGTCAGAAAGAACTTCAGTGCTTAAGTGTATCTTCCTCACTCCTTTGGAAAAACAGTGCAGTCTGGATGTATTTGAAATCATCAGCTCTCTAGTCTGTTATGTAAAAACTCCGCTTCCCATTTTACAGCTCTGGGCCCTCTACTCCTGTTAAGATTTGTTGACTCAGGGCAGCAATGAAAAGGTTTGAATTTTAGCTCAACATGGTAGCTCTAAACATTTTGCCAACTCACCAAACACATTTAAAGCCACAAAATTTGATTTCTAATTCTGACATGCAGAAATAGGATTACAGGTATTGAAACATCTGTTTCCCACTGTGAAAATGGTGTTCCTTGGCTTTGGAGTTCCTGCTTTGGAGCTGATACAGGCTGCTCTCTGGAAGCCAAGAGTCCCACTCTGACAGTGCTGTAGCAACCCTAATGCCAACCTCCATACCATGGGTATGGAAGGTGTCCCTGCCCATGGCAGGAAGGTTGGAATGACATGATTTTTGAAGTCCCTTCCAGTCCAAACCATTATATGATACTGTGCACCCTGTTCCTCTTTAATTCATGATATACTGGGTGTAACTTTCTAGACTAAAATAGCCATAGGAACAGCCAAGAATCAAGGCACTAAGTTGCTGTTCACATCAGGATCCAGGGATCAGAAGTGAAGGTAAATGAAAAAAATATAGAAAAAAATATCAGGGTGCAATTGGACCTGCTGTTTTGCCAGGCGTTGTATCTGCATGGTTGCTTAACACATTATAGTGAGTCCATTCCCACCTAATACATGTTGAACTGAAAATGCTGAGAGGAAGAGGACACAGGCACAGATTCAGAGATCAGCCTTCAGCTGCAGACCAGTTCTGTTTGTTTCTTACAGTATATTTTCAAAGAACAAATCAGATGTCATCTTAAGCAATCAATACAGTGACTCCAAGCATAAATCCAAGTCAGCAAAGCAGCAAGGATTTATGCACACAGCTATCAGATCCATACTATTTACTCCAAGTTTAACACAAAGAGCATTTTAGATTGTTGTCAAGAAGACAGATGGTATAGGAGAAAGGAACAACTTGAAAATTACCTTTTCAACTGGAAACCAGTCCTCAACTCTGTAAGATCCAATTTCAAAGGGTTCTGAGTGAACAGAAACAGCTCAAATGGATCCCAGGGTATTACAGATACAACCCTAAAAGCAGTCTATTAGCAAATCATCAAATTGATTGTGGCAAGAATGGACCATAAAGCAGTGTACACACACATAACATTAAAATAAATTAGAGTTCACTGACCAGATACTGTCTTCTGCACCTCCAATAGCAGCAGTTATAAATCTGTCCATAACCTATTCTTAAATACTGTAATGTAAAATCATATAATTGTAGAATCATAGAATCTTAGAATAGCTTGGGCTGAAAGGGACTTTAAAGAGCATCCAGTTGCAACCCCCTGCCATGGCAGGGACACCTTCCACTAGACCAGTGTCAAAGCTCCATCCAGTCTGGCCTTGAACTTCCAGGGACTGAGTATCCACAGCTTCTCTGGGCAACCTCTTTGAGCGCCTCTCCACCCTAAGAGTAGTATCTACTCTAAACCTACTCTCTTTCAGTTATCCAAAATCTGCTGCAGCCTGGAGAGCTATTAGAAGATTTTGTAGAAACTTACCCATTCTAATTTATAAGTGCCAGGTTTTTCCTTTTTTCCTGATGGCTCTTATTGCCCTTGGCTGAACGACTCAGCTATTTATGAACCAAGACCCATCTTGGTGCAGAACAGGTCCATGACCCTGGTTCTGTGTTCCTAACAAAAGTGCTGGGAGGTGGTAGTGAGTAAGTCCATCCTCATGGTGAGAACACCCAAGAGTTAAAACCAGGCAAGACGAGAAAGGTGAAAACAAAGACAGAAAAATAATAGATAATTAGCTAGCAGTGCTAGCAGTCAAGAGGGAAAAAGTATTGACACCAAAAAGGTATGAGACCCTAATTAAAAAAACGGGCATTCAGAAGATGGCAGCAGCAGGGACCAGGCTGTTCCAGGGAGCAATGGAGATGAGCCCTTCCCCTCCTGATTGATGAGTGCCTGGCCAACAGGAGCACTGTGGTGAGCATATTAATGCTCAGCCTGCCAGCTCATTAAACAGGTGTCTGCTGGGTATATTAGCCAACAAAGAATTGCTGTGCACTCCTTCAGTTTCCCACAGCCTGCTTGGAGAGTCTCTGTGTGCACACTAAACTTGTCAGAGTCAAATGTGCTGGAAAATGAGAGCTTACAGTCCATCAAAAAAATCATCCACACAACCAAGTCTCCACAGTAGGTCAAGAATCCTTCTCTCTGTGCCTTCTCCCACTTGCAATCATCCTTTTCTGTGCTCTGACCAAGTGGTCAGCTAATTCTGGCTCTGAGGCGAACCAAAAGCAGGAATGAGTCAGGGCAGCAATGATTTCTGGATCACTGCTGCTGTATTTCCTCCTCCCATCACAGCTCTCACACTACTGCTCAGGTATAGCTTTAAAGGGATAGATCTTCCCTTGACCTAAAGGATCACTGAGCAGTAAATAACATTCCTCAGTTCTGACACAGCTAGACACCCTCAAGGACCTGCAGCAGAATTTCATGCTTTCTACTGGAGTCAAGCCAAATTATTTGTTCCTGTACTTCTCAAAAATCTGAGGAAAAAGAAGAAAAAAAAAAAATCAGGCAGCTTTAGAAAAATAATCACTGTGAGGAAAACTGAAAGAATATAAAGCAACATGTGGAAATCTCTAAGCCAGAAAAAGAACCTAAAAAAAACCATGACCAAATAATAAGAGGCATTGAGAGGTCAGATGGTTTAAACACTACTGTAACATTAGTAGTATTGAAACTCAGCCATCAAAAATTATAAAAAACACACTTCTTTTTATTTTTGTCCTGAAATACAGGTGCTTCAGCCTGAAACAAAGAAAATAATCTTTTTAAAATCAAGATCTATTGATTTCCACCCAGCTCTGAATTTATCTCCTTTCTCTAATTAACAGGCTGTGTCACTGGAAGAGAAGAACACTAATGGCACAAGACAACAGTGTCACCTCCTACTACAATGTAAATCTTGAAGGAAAAAATCAAAGCTGTTGTTTAAAACAAATCAACATCCATGGCTGAGTTGGCTGTCTGCATGGCAGATATTTATTGCCTTTCACAATCCTTATAGAGGGACAGTATCTGACACCAACTGGTTAAAGTAAATTAAGAAAGATGCTTCCAGTGAAAGAAAAAAATAATACCATTCAGTTTTTGGGTTTTTTTGCTGGTTAAGGTAGAAACAGTCTCTTGAATAGAGAGAGTACAGCACGAAGATGTCTAAATCACAGCCCTCAGTTGTGAATCCTACCCGGAGTCAACTCTAGTGTCAATTTAACAATATGTATTGCTATTTCATTTTATGTTTCATGTTATCCAGGAACCACACTATATAATTTAAAAGGGCCAGTCATATGGAATCCCCTTTTCCAGGCACAGAGTGCCCAGCTGTGCCTGAGCTCCAGTTAGAGACACTTCAGACATGATCCCATAGTCACCATGAGCACTAGAAACCATAAAGCACTGAAGGTTTTCTGCCATAAGGCTCAAATCCAAGAGGACAAGCAGCACTTTGGGATACCTCCCAGCTCCTGCTCTTCACACAGGAGGCCCAGCATGCCCAAAAAGCTCAGATGTTTTCCAGTTTAGGCAAAAGTGTCTCCTGCTGCAGGTACCATCTCCCAGCCTAGACTTTCTGGCAAGCACGTCTTCAGTGCTGGGCACACAAGCCTGGCAGACAGTCCAAAGTCAACCTTCATCCAAACATTCACATTTACTTTTAAAGTTTGGTGTCCTTGGATTATCAAGGACTGCATTTTTAACCTTTACAAGAGTTAACACAAGGATCCTGCATTCTGTTAAAAATATATTTTTCATTGACACAGACTTAGTTTTTTGATGGGAATTGAGTGCAATATTAACAACTATGACAGAGTAGTAGCTATTCTGAGGCTACATTTAAGAGAGAATTACAAAGTTTAGCAAAGGTCACAGATCTCCCACTGCAGGCATATGTGGTGTCCAAGATAAGACCAGCAGGAACAATGCAATCATCTATTCTTAGCTACTCCATGACGTTAGACCCTTTAACTCAGTGCAGCAGGGAAAACCCTTTTTCTTTAATGTGTTCCTACCTCTGAATTCTTTAAACTGTCATTGAACTAGGTCAAATATTTTCTAAGAGATATGGTACTGACCCTATTTAAGATTGCATCTGGGCCAGCCGAGTCTGGTGTTTCATACAAAGAGCTTTCTAAAATAAACGTTCATGATCTTTTGTTCTCAGTTTGTGTGGCAGTTTTCAGGAAGACTAAAGTTCAGCACCTTCAAACAATGGTATAAAAATTCATCCTTTTTGTCACAAGATCTTGCCCTGTCTTTGACCAAAATGCCATCTGTTTTCCTTGAGAAGAATGAAGCTTCTGATTTTTCAAATTTCAGTGCCAAGCATCTCTCACAACAGTCAGAACAATTTTTGATGCCTGTGGTGACTCTTTCCTTCCATGCTGCACAGAGGCTGGAAGACTGAAACAAAGGATTACAGTCTCAGGAATCAGTTCAGATTTCATGGAAGAAGAAAATATACTTTTTAATGGTCTTATATGTATATCTCTATGTGAGAGATCCAGAAATATAATGTACAGAGATGTGTTTAAGTGCACATAACAGGAACTTGTGCTGTGTCTCTCCCCTAGCAGCTGCTGGGCAGTTGCATCTCATGGCATCCTGGTTAAGCATGGATACACAGGCTTGTTATTTGCTGGATGAAGAAGCCTGCAACACAAATCTGCTGCCGAAATCTCATTCTGGTTGAAGGTAATTAAATCACTGTCCTCAGCAAGAGGGCCTGAGTGACAAGCCAGGGGTCATGGCAAAAGCCCATGACACAGAAATGAGTCAAACTCCCATTTTTCCACACAGCACTGGACTGTATTTCCTATGAAAGTCTACTGAATGTAGAAAATCAGCAGTGGGCATGAGAACAGAGAAGGTTTAATTTTCCCAGGAACCTGACATGCAGTATTACTACTGAAATTTCTGCATTTTCATTTTCCTCTGGCTTTGTATTTCTTTTGTTCACCTGCTTTTCAATGTGCGTTATTGCAGAGGAACTGCTGACAGTCACTACTTCAGATGTGGGACCTTATCACAGCAGGATTAACTAAACCACAAAGGCAGTCCATACAGCATCAACCCCCTTCCTCTTCACATCCCAGAAGCAGATGGCCATACAAAATGAATTTTCTCATATTGTTAAAGCTTTTGCTTTTTCACCTGTGAGAAGGATTTTAGCTTTGGTACAAGGAGGGAGCTGATTTTACAACCACAACAGAAAAGATTAATAGGCTCGACAGCAAGGTGACTAATATGTTCTTTAAGTTTGTGAAAAGAGGGGATTTTTTTTTAATTGAAATTTCAAGAACTGTTTTTGTTTTTCACACAGCCTTGTGCTAAGACACCTGTATATTAGTGTGAGTTCTTGCAACACAAACATATAATGATACCATCTCATTTTGGATCTGCTCTTTATCCCACACACAGACTTGGAACTCCCATGATATTTGGGTATGTTAGGCTGGTGGATGACAGATTTATGAATTTCAGGCTATCACAGGATTACCGCCTGTGGTAAGGCAGTGAGCATGATACAGCCAGAACTAACTTTCTCAAGACCTTTGAGATACAATAGTAAAAGAACCCCTGCCAGAACAATGCAATGAAAAAATTGTGCAAGAAATATGAGCTCTTTTAAAAGATTTCCCCCTGCAAAGATGCTTCTTTAGAGTGAAAGAGTCTATCACATAAAAACTATTAGTCTGAGGGTGAGGTTAAACCCACTGTTATTTCACTAAGGATACACCTACACTGAATGATTTCAAAGAGGCCCCAAAAATGCAGAAAACTCATTTTTAGTTCTGATAAATATAGAAACTAATGAGGCTCTTGCTACCCTTAGATACAATACAATGAATCAGAAGACTGCAGGTTGTTGTCCAGAGAAGTTGTGAACACTCTTTCCCTGTAAGTGTTCAAGTCAGGTTGGACAGGGCTTTGAGCAACTTGGTCTGGTGGAAGGTGCCCCTCATGGCAGAGGGATTGGAATGAGAGGATCTTTAGGGTCCCTTCTAACCCAAACCATTCTATTCTATTCTATGAATAGACATGGAAAATTGTGCCTGCAATGGTAAAAGCAAATTTCTCCCAGACAACCTACTTTTGTCCATGGTCAGATCTTGGGCTGCACAGGAAAGTTATTTCAAGGTGAAAGTCAGCATGGACAGCCAGTACCTCACTCCCAACCTCCTCCAGTGATGCTCTTCCTGCTCCAAGTGACCTTTTGATGCTTCTCCGAGTTCCATCCTAAGCAGACATATGTTAACTAACACAAAAAAACTGTTCTGAAGAAACTCCATGGGGAAAAGACATTCCAGACAACTTCCTGAGACAGATTAACTCTGAAAAAGATGCTTAGTCAGCATTTTCCTTAGTCTTTGAGCTTTGCAAAATAATGTTGTTAAGGGGAATGCTGTGGTTCTAATAATGACTTCTTCCCAACAAACAATTTAACAAAGACAAGGGGATCAAGTTTTTTGGGGCTCTTTCTGGTATGTCCTGGAACTGAACCATGACCCCCACTCTTCTTCCTCACAGATATAAGACAATGAAACATCTTCCTCACCCAAAAATGAGAATTGGTTGGAGTTATGAATGACTGACTGTAGAATAGTAAGTCTCCCAAGTCATATTCAAGTCCCTCAATTTTTCTTCTATTCCTTTTTTTCCAGAGAACTCTGAAAGATGCTTCCATGATACATTGGAATTTGATCACGCAAAATAAATGGACACCTGCAATCTCCATATTTGTGGCTATTTTTTTCATTAACACGGTCATTAATAATTGGTTTGCTTTTACTCAATATTGATTATGTACTAGATCTTCACAGCAGTAATGGAAATCACCATTACTGAGACATTTAATATAAAAGGATGTCTGGAACAGATTAGATAGACATATCAAATTTGCATCAAGGTGTAGCTATCAAAAAAGCACTGTTGTTTACATGGATTTTTTTTTTTTAATTTTTATTTTTATTAAGTTATGAACTGGTGCCTTTATCACAGTGACAAATTTTGTGTAGAAGGCTGTCTTCCTCATTCACATACTTGTTCACATACCCATATGTTCAACCAAGCTTTCAGCTTTTGACTTCTTTTCTACCATGATAAATCTGTAGCAACTATTACTATTTAAATGCAGGTTGAGCTCACCACAGGCACAGCTCGTGTGTTGGTCATTACTGTGACACAGCTGGACTCCAGGGCACATGGCTGTACATGCACACACTCTCATTGAGAGCTATTCCTCTGCATCATTAATAGCTGGCATTGATGAAACGTATAGTTTAGCATTATTTAGTAATTATTTTCTTGACATTCAAACAAGCTGAAGTACTACTATCACACATTAGCTATATTCTTTTAGAATCTGACAATATTTGCCATTTTTCTTAAAATACCCCACTATAGAAATAGAGGTCTAAAGTGAAAATTCTGTTCTCATGTAGCATATTAATCCCTAAAAAAATAGATAGAAAAAGAACACAGGATAATTTGGCTCTGATAATTTTTAACACTTTATGTTGACAACTCTGAAATTAGAGCATTTGATTACAGCTGCTTCTAAAAGAAATCCCCCCCCCGACAAACACAGGTATCTATGTGCTCATTGATTTCTGTCCCTTCTCAATGTGTTTGCTTTCATCTCCGCTAGCTGATCTTTGTTACTGATGAACTCTTAAGAATAACTCTCAAGTTTTTCTTGAAATGGTTAAAGTTTCAGTTCAGTCCCAAATTGAGGATGCACAACACACCATGGAAAACTTTTTTTATGAGATCCATCTCTTTATAAAATATACTTCAGTTAGTGTGTGAACAGACTGAATTGAACACAAAGATAAAGAGGAAAGAGATTTAGAAACAAATGTTTGAAGGACAGCTTAAAAATTTGGTTTACTACATCTGTCAAAAAAGATTGCTTTTACAAACACTCAGACCAGAAGAAAAATAAGTCTATTTATGCATTTTTCACAAAAAGATTCATCTCTGTTTGGTAAAAACTCATGGTGCACACCACTGGAATATTTCTACATCCCAGGTGGGAAAAAGAAACTCTTAAAGTGGTTTCCAGTTTTTTTAAAGAAAATCTCCCCAACAGTCCATTATTTCCATCGGTCTGAAGTCCATCCATCCCAATTCCTCCCACCATCTCTGTCTCAGCAGGTTCATCTCCTGATCTACATCCTCTCCCCAGAACACCAGCTCTCTTCCACACTTTGTTTTCTTCTCACCTCCAAAATGAGCAGGTGATTCTGGATGTCAGTGGAGATGAGGGCAGAGGAACAGAAAGCACAGAACTGCAGGTACCTCCAGCTCACCTGATTTGGGCTGGCTCTAACTGGGGGCTGGGTGTTTGGCTGAGCAGAGGTGGGGGCTGCGTGAGGACATGGCACAGCTGCCAAAACAAATCATTCCCAGTCCCACCTCCTCCCTGGAGAAATGAAGACAACAGTGGAGGTAGAACAGGAAGAAAAAGCAGGGAGAAGCAAGCCGAGCTATCGAGCCACCCCAGCCTGCATTGTACCTGCAAGATTTGTAACTTTATTGGTTGGCTACTCTGGATTAGACTACACATATTAGTGAAAAAAGCAGAAAATTAAGGCCAGGGTAGAAGAACAAATCATCATAATTCCAAATGCTTCCAAAAGCACTGATGCTTTTAACACCTATTGACATGAATTATAGTTGTCTTCTTGGAATAGCACCAAGAGCAATGCTGTAAGTGCTATTTAAGATACCTTGACTGGACTGAAAATATTTACAACTTCTGCATTAGTGCATACATTAATTGCTTTTGTACCTTTATTGTCCTATAAAATTCCTAAGTACTGGTAGAGCCAACAGTGGCAGATGTTTTGTTTTGAAGTTCTAATAAAACTCAATCGAATTAATTTAGTAAGATCAGTTTTCAGTAAACATCAGGAAGCTTCCCCATTAAAATCAAGGCTCTTTCAGGAAGTTTGTGCTGGAAAAATAGGAGCTCAACATCACTGATCACACATCAGATCTTAATGCTTTTCCGACTCTATCAACCAGTCCAAGTCTATTTACCCCTAACATACCCCACCATTTTAGCCATTATCTCTTTCCACTGCTGCTATAGGAAAAAGTTTCATGTAATGCCTTCTGAGCAACATGAACCTGTTGGCTTCTATACCTGAAAGATATTAAAGATCAAAACAAGCTTTCTTGTCCCAGCAAGAGCACATGAGATATGCCTCAAATGATCCTCACTTTATCTGCCCCAGTGTCCCATCATGATGCCTGTAATTTGTTCTCAGATAGCACTGTGACAGATAGCACTACCTACAGCTCTAATTTCAGATTGTTGCTAATAAAACCAAGAGTGGTAATAATATCTAGAGTTTTCCCACTGGCTGTGATTGTGCTGGAGTACAAATGATGCCTGGAGACTGTGAAGAAGGAGATGGGCATTTTATTTTCTTATGATTCACACTATCTTCTTTTGCCTTTAGGATTGCTCCCCTCTGGTGACAGCAGAGACAAGCGTAGCTGATTTTCTTTATGCCTACCACTTAGTGACACATAAGTGCCAGTTGCTTTACCCAGAGAAGGATATCAAATGCAAAACAAGTCACAGCATGGAGAGTGAATGAACAAGCAGAATCCATGGGTCTCATCCTTAGCAAGCTGAGCATTTTGCTGATATGATGTACAACAACTGAAGATCTCCATCAGCAGAAAAAAAACCCAGGACTATCTGAGCAGCATACTGATGACCACCTCATGTCCTGGGTGACAAGTTCTGTGCAAGGCATTTTCAGACTCAGTGGCTGAGATAAGGATAGCTTCAGGGTCTCAGCATGAGCCAGATTTCACCTTTTTTGAAGATATTTTGACATACTGGAACACTTCAGATACATTATACAAAATCATTCTACAGCATTGTTGGCTGACTGAATCCATGTTTCCCAACACAGACTATTTAGATATGTACAAATACAACTGAAAGCCTAAACTTTTCTAGTTACAACCTATGTCAAAATTCATATTGCTCTAAAAAAAGAGCCCTAACCAGCCAGGGGTATTGTGGCAAAAGAACTCAGTTATCTGCCCTGGCTAGAGAGAGAGGTTAAGAGGATCCCTCAGATCTTGAGCACAGCAAGGTAAGCATTTGAAACAAAAAAACCAAAAACCACCACCAAAAAAAAAAGCAGAATTATTCCCAATTTCTGGCTCTGTATCTGTCTAACACTCACAATTTACTTGCTCTGTGTGAGACAGCTTCTTACATCAATGAAGGACCTGCCTTTGGGGAGAATCTTAGAGTTCATGAGTTACCCTGTGCTTGCAGAGCGCAACAAAAAGTGATTGTACTAGACTGGTTTTATTTTTTTACCCATTTTCCAGATTGTGATAGACTTTTTATTTGTAACAATATTTTTCCTTCTGCAGTACCTTGCCTCTCAGCATGGCAGAATACACTGCAAGCATTTAATTAAGCCTTATGATGTCCCACTGAGGTTGGCAGGTAGGTGTTTCATAATAGCATCAGATATTTAAAACAACTTACACAGACACACAAAAAACTGATCATTAGGTTAGGGGCATCAGTGGGACCACAGAAATGTCATTGCTACTTCTCCAGTGTGACTGCCTGAGAGCTGTCTGACTTTGAAGTGTCTTGTGTGGTATGTCAGGCAGCAGTAAAGCTGACTGCTAGAAAGGAAGATGAAACAGAGTGTGTTATGGCAATCTTCCCAGGATTTCAGGTGACAGAAGCCAGAGTGTCTGGCCGGCTTCATTCACCAAAGGACAGGAGGGTATAAGATTATTCTCCATCTCGGAAGAGGCTGAGGATGATCACAGTGCCCAAGTGTTCTGTTCTGGCATCCAGAATGGCATCTCAAAACAGAAGGTCAAACCCTCACCCACACAAGCTGGCAGAGCTGGCTGTGGAGATGTAAGCTGGTATTATACATGCAGTTCTAAGACTTTCCTTGGGCTGCCATAATCTATGGCAGCAAAGCACCTGTCTCAGTAAATTACAGATATATGTTCATCCTGGGAATACAGAAGGAAGGAAAGGACAGAAGTCAACACTGTGACCTTACACGTGCTCTATAGTGAAGTCTCAGACCACTGGCTAATAAAATCAGAACTCATCTGGGGATTCATCCATACATCCCATTCATCACAATCTTTGTGTCTGAAGTTAACTCTTCGAATCCTGCCTGGTTCCGGTTTGGCCAAATCTAGAAATATATCCTCTGAGAGAAGGCAGGCTATAACCACCCCTGCCCCACCAGGTTTGGGAAAAAATAAATTTTTCTCAAAGGAAAGCGAAAGAGAAAAAAACTATTTATTTAACAAACACACGGGAAAAGGAATAATGATGCTAAATAACAAAACCTCTCACTTTGCTGAGAGAAACCTGGGAAAATTTCAGAGTCCTTCTATAGTGTCTCTCTTTCCCCCTCCTTGGAGCTGGGACGGGGTGGTGGGCCCACCTCCAGGGCCAAGGTCTCGGTGGAAAGTCCTCCCAATGTATTCTGATGTTGAAACAATCCAGCAGAGAGAAAAGGAAAAAAAACTGAAGTCCCAGGAAAACAAAAGTTCAACTCTCCGAAGGAAAAAGAGCTGAGGAAAAAAAACTGCCGAAAGCTGGCTGGAAAGAAAAGCAAGCCAGGTGCTTCCCTTTTGCTCTCTTCCCACAGTTGAAAAAAAATCTCTATCTCTGTGTGACCTTGAACAAGCTGCAAACTGCTTTGAAAAAGTTTTGCTCAGTTTTTCCTCCCCCCTCTCAGTCTCAGTTTAAAGGCATAGAAAGGCACAAAAATTAATTTCTGGGCATAGGGCAGCGATATGGAACACACATCATAAAGTCACCCCGAGACACGCCTGAACCTGTCTTTCTTCTGCTCAAGGTTTCTGGTAACCCAGTGGTTTGCAGAGGTGGCTTAAGAGAGCCACAGGACTTGTGTCTGCTCACAGTGGGTTTCTAAGGATCTTTGGCTGGTATCTTTAGCTTTGATTGCCGTATTCCATGACATGAAGTCAGAGCTGGCAATCTGCTAGGTAGCAGTTTCCTGTTCACTGCTCAAGAGACAGCTCTGAATCCCAGCCCAGGCCAGACTTCTTTGCTCATATGAGCCAAGCCACTTCTCTGTCACATACTATGACATGCAGTCTTTAAAAATGTGGCAAAAGAACTGCTATTCTTTGTAGACATGCTCTGAAGTAGAGCATACATCAAATTAATGAGTTTTGCATAGGTATGATGACCTAAATGTTACCTAAATTCTGCATTTAGATAAACAACTCTGAGTGTGAAAGAATCCTTTAATTGCTGTGGTCCTAATTTCTCCACCTCAGCTTTCCTATCTAGCAATGAGTTCAGCAGCACCTGAAGGAGAGGTCAGATGTTCAGGGCTCTTGAGGGCTCCTTGTGTACCTTCCACACTGCTGTGCTGGTACAGAGTGCTCAAGCATCATACTCATTTCTTTTATTTATTCATTTTTCTATAAGCCTTGATTAACAGAGCAGGGAACAAGAAGTCCAAAGGACAGAGACGAAAGGAACACCTGCCAAATAACTATAACTGGTACATATGCACCCATCTGAGCCAAGCAGGGTGGGCAATTAACAAAATCATTTAATCCATTCTTTCCAAGCTCTTTTCAGGCAAAAGGGACATTCTAGTCAATAACTACATACAAGAGATTTAAAGATCTCTTAAAGAAACATATTACTGCAGGATTTTATATATTTTAAGGGGGTTTTTATCTCTGCTTGCAGAGGAATGGTGTTAAGGATTATGAAATATCTCTGCCTATTCCATAAGTACACCTTGCATTAGTAGAATAATTTGGTTAATGTGCTGCATTTGAAGAAGACCAAGGGTCAGGTAAAGAGCCACATGAGGTAGCTTTTCTGTCACTTCTTAAAAGCTGCAGCCTGCTTCATTGTGTCTGTATTTTACAAACGTGTATGCTGGCATTTCTAAGTAAGATTTATGGCAGCTTGCTAAATGCAGAAGATTGCTTAAAATAACCACCAAGCACTTAGCCCAGCCTAGCTTTCCTGGGACCTAGAAGCATTTTAGTGGGACAAAGGACTGGCAACATGTTTGAATTCAAAGCATTTAAAATCAGAATGCCTTTTTCAACAGTATCGTGTCAAAAGGCCTTCAATAATCTGCCTAGATTCTTGCAGTGAGACCATTACCAGTCATTATGGTTTCTCTTGCTGATGTATATCCGGTTCTTTGGCTTTGGGAAAACCACTGGTTTAGACATGTGAACAGCAAAGCAGCAACAGAAACACTTTCTGCTAGAAAATCCCTGCAGAATCACCAAAAAAAATAAAATAAAGGCATAAAAGCTTTTGCATCCTACTACTGAGAGAACACATAATAATTGGAATGCTCTTTGGTTACTCTCGAGAAGAAATGCAGGGATCCATCCTCTGTAGGAACTCACTACCTCAGAGCACAACACACTTGAAAGTCAGGACAGATATCAAATACTTCCCTTCCTGCCTCATTGTATTTCTTGAAGCTGAACCCTGATGTAAAGATGAATGGGATGAGGCTGTTCAGCAGAACATGGCATTCTCTGGGATCTATTCCCAGGGAATGTAAATTGACAGGTATCTGCTGACTTAAGCTGGGAGAAGTCAAGGTGATCTACAAAAGCAATCAGTCTGACAGTTTAGACCTGACTCTCCTTCCCATGGAGGTGACCTCCTCTAGGCATTTGGTGGCATTTCAAACCTGTGGGAAACTATGTGTGAGAATACCAGCAGCAGATCTGAGAAGACTCAATAGCAGTTTCTCATTTCCTGGGAGATTATCAAATCGAGATTCAAGAATGGCAGGGTCTTCCTAGATCCTTATGTTAAGGATGATGTTTCCCTCAGTGTTGCCAATGCATCCAGCACCGGGGGTTGAAGCTAAGAAGGAACCACAGGGAGACTCACAAAATGTATCATCTCTTTAGCAGGCAAATTTTTTCCTTATTTCCTTAGCCCTGAACAGTGAAGATCTGGGTGTTACTCCAACCTCAGCAATCACAACCAAAAAACCCAGCCCCCCCTCTTACATCATGGTGTGTCTGGGATGCTGGAAAAATCCAAAGGAGGATTAAACATTTGGAGAAATGTTTGAAAGAGAAAACTAGAAGACAAAAAAGGAAGGAAAGAGCCTTTAACCATTGGAGAACCTTTTATCTCTCTAGAGTCAGTTAGGGTTTTATTGGTTCACCCTCAATTGATTAACATGGAAAAAAAATATCATTCAGAAGGGCAAAGCAGAGACTTTTTGTTTTATCAAGTAGATAAAAAAAGTGTAACCCCTATGCTCCATGAAACAGGAGGGTAGGGGTGTCTTCTATAGTCCTGAGATCAACTGACTTGGAAAAATGAGATGAGGATGTGCACTGACAATTTACAACAGTCCAGAAACATTTTAACATTTTGATTTGCCTCTAGGTGAGGACAGGAAAAAAAAAAGAAACAAAGAAACAACAAGAAAAAAGCAACCCAAAAAAAAACCAAACAACCCAGCAGTCATAGGGACAAACAGCCCTTTCAGGACATCAGCCTGAAATAGGTTTCATGTAATCTTTATATCCTACAAAGGTGAAATAAATCTGAGGGACAGCAGACAGGACACAACAACCCAGACAACCAGAGGTCCATTTTCTTCCCACATTGTCTGTCTGAAATAGCCTTGTGAGGGCTTCATGTCATTTGTCACCTCCACCTACATATAATTCCTGGGGAAGGGCACAGATAGAGACTGGCACCCCTGCAAATTCTTCATACCTGTCTAATACCAGCAGCATCTGATAACCTCCATGGTTTCCTGGAGAAGGGAGATGACAGGCAAAACAGAGAGAGAGAGAGAGAGAGAGAGAGAGGCAAGAGCATCATGAAGGTTTGAGGGGGCATGAAGGTGGAGCAGGGAAAGCTGGGGATGAAGCAAGGAAGGATTGATGAATTCCTAAAAATGAGGGTTGGGGTGGATGTTACAGCAACCTTGAGGTGAGGGGAGTTGAAAAGTGGAAAGGCAAGTCAGAGCAAAAATCATGTTTGGAAGCTGCTCGTGGCAGTTAGATGTTGATTTTCCCTTAAATCCTTTTAGGTGGGCAGCTGCCTGAGGCCAACCCTGCAGACACCAGGAGTAAAATCCATTTTGCCACGTAACTGCAGGGTAAATCCCATCTGAAGAAGAGGTAGGCAGAGAGCAGAAAAAGCTCAATACAAACAATCCACTTTGCAACAGAATGCATTCAAATTCATTATTTCCAGTGTCAGTAGGAGATCCTTTGGTCACAGTACTGAACCTGGAGTCACCACAGACACAAATAATGATGCTATCCAGGTTTTAGCTTAGACATCACATATACATTGTCTGGATGATTTTCCCCCAGGCTCTGGGTAGTCAGTGCTGCCTGACAGAGCAAGAGTCCACCAGCTTTCTGACAATGGCAGTGCAAATTTATCCATTCCTCAGACTGAAGTCTTTCTGCAGGCTTTTCTCAGCCTGTCCATAAATCCCTCTTCACACTAATTTATTGTGCTGTGCACTGTGAATTCACATGAAGACGGCTTCATAAAAGAATATGCAACCACTCTTATGCCTGAAATGGCATAAACAAGATTCAGTGTAAACAAGGATGAGGACTGAAGGCATAGAATCAGTGGGATGTCAGGTCTCGTGACTAAATTAGTACAATGACAGCCACTCTGAAATTTGTCTTTTCTAGCAAAATGATGAGGTAACCTGAAAGTCTCCATGACAACACAGCCCAACCTTGCATTACAAGATGCTTATGCAAGAAAGCATCTAAAAGTATAGTGCCTGGGGAAAGCCTTCCAACAAAAAAACTCCACAGGGTTTCAGCTGCTTCCCCTACCTTATTCATATTATTTTCCATGTGTTTGGGTTTTTTTTTTCTTTTCTGAACCTTCAGATAAGAAAGGAATTTTACACAGTCTTCTGATTATATGATTGCTTGCTATTTTAAATAAAAAAGGCATTCACAGAAATGTCGAATAACACAGAATCATAGAATCATCATAGAATGGTTGGAAAGAACCTTAAGGATCATCTAGTTTTAAACCTCTGCCAGGAGCAGGGATGACACCCACCAGATCAGGCTGCTCAGGGTCCCATCTAACCTGGCCTTGAACACTTCCAGGGATGGGGCAGCCACAGCTTCTCTGAGCAACCTGTGCCAGGGCCCCACCACCTTCACAGTAAAGAACCTCCTCCTAATACCTAACCTGAATCTCTCCTCTTCTAGTTTAAAACCAGCCTCCCTTGTCCTATCACTATCTGCCTGTGTAAAAAGTCATTCTCCCTCCTTTTTGTAAGCCCCTTTTAATACTGGAACACATTTTTACTCTGGTCAAAGTATTGAAACCTCACATCTTAATACATTTTTGTTTTTCCAGAAGAGCTGTGTTGGTTTTTAGTCCCCACAACAGTGCCATCAGAAGCACTGTTCTTTACAGTGCATGCAATCTCAAAGATAAGCTACTGAATTTAGATAGAATTTGCTTTAATACAAGATTCTTCTATGGCAAAAGAGGGAGTGCTTTTACATCAGAGGGGTTCTCACCCATGGCAGGATACACCTGCCTACATGAAGATGTCTGATGCCACTGAAGATGCACCAGGCTTCCCTGCTGGCCTCCAGCTGTTACTCCAGAGGAGATCAGAGCTCCTACAGCTCTTGTGTCATGTCCAGCTCTGTGTGAATAACTCACAGAAGAACAATCAACCCCCAAGTGAGGGGCCTGAGAGCTAATGCTATCTGCCACTACCAGAGTCAATAAATAGTCTTCAGATCACAGGATTTCATCACATAAATCTTATCTAGTACATATCCTGAATAAAATAAGCAATAACCAAAATTATCCAAGTGCTTAGTGTAGATCCCATCTCCAGGAAGCGCCCAGACCTTTCCAATATCAGGGTCCATTCCACTGATTTCAGTGTTACAGGGAAATTGCAGAGTCTGAAACAAGTGCAAGAATCTGGGGCTTGAAGCAGTCTCTTTTCCCACAGGTTGGCCGAGTTTCCCAGCAGAGCCTTCCACTAGGATCACAGAAACACAGGAGGAGCCAGATATTAAAAGATGTCTTATTACATTAACATGACTGGAGAATTATCCTGCAAACAAATAAGCTAGGCAGGGATTGTATAAGCTTTAATATAATCTTCTATCAGAGCTGAGCAGTCCCCAATCAAACTAACTATGGAAAATAGTAGTTAATGAATCTGTAAATAAATATCAGCAAGAGAGATGGCAGGGCTAAAGAATACCTTATCAGTGAAGGTCTGATCTCCAGAGGAGAGTTAAAAAGAGCAAGGCAAGATTAGAACTGCCAGAGCATCCCAGCTCACTAATGGACATTCCAAACACCCAGGAGGGCACCCAGAACCTTCTATCTTCCTTCAGTAGCTCTTACCATGCCCCTCCATCTCTGGCAGTTTCTATGAAGTGTAACATCAGTAAACACTCAAAACATTAATCAGTTCAAACATCCTTTGAAGTCTCTCCTTTCACACACATTTCACTGTGTTTAAACCACCACAGACACTCCAGCAAGTTCTCCCTGACATTGCCTTTGATTAGAAGGGTGTGTGCCAAGTCCAGCAAACAAGAGCTATGCACATTGAAGGGTCTGTGGAAAAAGTTACCTGAGTTCACAGCAGCAAGGAGCTCACCCAGAATGAGTGAACCATTAAACTCCAGCCAAGCCAGATAAAGGGTAAGCAAAACTCCACAGAGGCCAAGACTTCAGGTGAGTCAAACAGGATGTAAAGTTTAGTCATTCTGCTGCAGGGGAAGGTGAGAAGATACTTTCCCTGGGAGCAGAGTTGGTCACCTCTCTCTTGTGGGACACCCCTCCACAATAAAAACATTTTAATGGTCTGTTTTGGATGCCACCCATCCCTCTGCCCACAGCCTGTTCCTCTGTGAGCACTGCTGACACAACCAGCCTGTACAACCATCTGAGTACCTGCCCACAGTTCTGTTCCTTCGGGAAATGATTCTGCCATGGCTCTCCCAGCATCACTCCAGGAAATTCTAATGAGCCATACAAAAACACCCTAAAAAAACTCAACCACCAAGACAAACAACCTACACTTCCACAGACTGCATCATTATTCCTCCCTTAGCTCTTCACTACAATCTACCACTACAGAAATCCTCCTTTTCCAGCTACTCTCTGGAATAACTTTTGCTGCTCCAGAAGCAGCAGACACATAGATAATTTTCCCAGGAAGAGGGAAAAAAAAACCAAACAAATCTGAATAGTCTCACATTAGAAAGTCTAATTCCATTTCTACGATTAGCATAATACAACTGTGTATAAACCCATAACTTACAGGGCAACTTTACACAAGCCACTGAGCTGGAAAGTCAAGCAGGGAATCAGCAAATAAACAAACAGATTACTCTTTTCATTTTGTTTGAATAATTTGTTTCAACAAGGCTTTATTACATCATGCCTCATTATGGATACTAATATACCAAGGTCCTCAAGGAAAGCTCATAGACTAACATCCCAATTTCCACATGCAGTACAAAAGAAATAATATTTTGGAAGCTCCATAAAACCCTTATTTATCAGTTAATCTCTTACACTGTTACCTTTGTCTCAACTAGACAATTAAACAATAGGATGGTGAGAACACAATGCCATCATCACGGGAAGACAATACATTAATGAAGTTACCGATTATGTGGTATTTCACCTCCTTTTTGTCAGCTTTTGACAGCTGATCTTGACACCTCACTCAAAGAGGAGTCTTCAATGCATTTCAATTACAGGAAGACAATAACCAAAATT
This sequence comes from Aphelocoma coerulescens, assembly GCF_041296385.1. Classification (NCBI taxonomy): domain Eukaryota; kingdom Metazoa; phylum Chordata; class Aves; order Passeriformes; family Corvidae; genus Aphelocoma; species Aphelocoma coerulescens. The sequence continues at coordinate 163,122,384 of NC_091015.1, forward strand.
TTGCACAATAATGAGCTAATGTCAAGACTGACAGACAGCTTGGAGATTTGAGGTGTCTCCTTGCACAGAGAACAATATTGATCTGCAACATCTATTTCCAACCCTTACTTTATCCCTTTATCCTATTCTAATGGAAAATAACTTTTCCTTTTTCCTTTCTAAATCTGTTTTTCTCTATCTTCATCCTTTCCTAGTTCAAATAACTTACCAGTTTCAGCAAGCTTGCTCTTCTGGGTGGCATCTCTTAAAAATAAAAATACGTGCCTTAGGAGGCAGAGTGTTTATAGGAGAAGCTCCACCACAATCTAGATTATGTTAAGTGGTGGGAAGGACTAAGATCCCAAACATGTGCATACATATTCATTTACACCCACAGCATCACTGGCAGCATTAGGTGAGCTCGTCCTGCTGCAGGTGCTGGCTCATGTCAAAACATTTAATTTATGTGTATCATACTGAAGCTTGGATTTGTTTTGTTTTTTCTTCTGAAATCAGAATGATGGGGATAGCAGCTGAATAGAATTTTGTTTTGAGATAACTACATTTTGCAATAATGAGATTCTGGTAAAACATATAAATGACCACCGTGACTATCAGCCTGAGTTAGATCTGGAAAAATGGCATTCAGGTGTGTTTGTTGGGGTTTTTTTTTTCTTTCTCTTATGTGGAACAGAACTATTCTGCTTTCTGTTTATGTGTCAGACTTGATATTTGAGAAACTGAAAGTCTAACATCTGAAGTTGGAGCTATAAGTGATTCATTCCTCTGGAAAAGAAAAAAAAAACAAAAAAAAAAAAAAACAAAAAACCAACAATAAAACAATACACTGAGATTTTAGTGTATTTTATAATATGTTTTGCATTTTCAACATTGTGCAGCAGTTTTGGGGAATAAAACGAGCATTAGAGCTGCTTGTTGCACCTGGATCAGGAGAGCTGCTGTGAGTGTCTCCTGAAATCAAAGAGATGTGATACTTTTTGCCAGCTGAAGTCCTTTCTAATTCAGAAATCTGTTTACAGAAAAAATATCGCTGTGGTGACAGGGCTGCATCCAACCCTTCTCTCCAGCCCTGAAACAAGACAGCACCTGGCAAGAACCTGCTGGTGTTAATGAGGTGATGTGCAAACACCGATGGTATCAGCTGCTCTGCTCCCGGGCAATGTGACTTTTCCTCTTGCCCTCTCTTCACAGAACCACGCAAGTGCCTCGTGTCAGGACTTGCCATTTGTTGTGTTTCTCCTGCATTTTCCCATCTCAGGTGCTGAGCTTTTCCTTTCTGTCCCCTGCTCTGAGGGCAGGTCATATTTCCAAAGAAACGTATTTCAAACTTTTTTTTTTTTTTAACCTTTAGCTCTTCTATTTTTACTCCTGAAACAATTTCCTGGCCCCTCCTCATTATCCCTGTCCTAGCTTTTCAAGTTGCAGTCACATAGAAGCAGATTGGTTTGGGGTTTTTTTTGTTTGTTCTGTGTTTTTTTTTCTTTTTAACAAACAGAAGGACAGAGAAGATGAATCAGTCAATTTTTATCCCTCTGCAGGATTTAATTTCTTCATTACTATACTCTTCTGAGTAATTTCAGAGAGGGTTACCTGTGTGTACTTTCACTGGTTTAAAAAGAAATCAAAACTCCATCCTTCTAACTTCCAACATTTATTTACTAATGTGTGCTATTACCTAGCTTAAATACCTCTGTTCCCTCTGTGGTGCTACCTTTCTTTTCTTCCAAGTATATTTATAGGCAGTTATCTCTACCCTAATTTCATTAAGCAAGGTCTCAGACTCCCAATTGTCTTAGTGTATTTGCACATCCTATTCTTCATAGCTCCATAATTGAGGGCTGAAGCATGGCTCTCCATCTAACATGAGACCTGGGAAAGAGTGTGGATGAGCTCTCCCGTTTTAGGAAAGCAGCCATGCAGTTTCCTTCTCCTGTTCTTGATCCCTCAGCAGGCACAGCCCAGACCCACACGATCTGCTTTCAAAAGAAAGCACATCACAGGTGCTCTGTATCCCACAGCTGCAGGACCACAGTAACTCCACTCACAGTCCCAAATCAGCTGGTGACAGCTCAGTACTCTAACCCAGAACAGCATCCTTTTATTGGCACTATTCCTACATAGTTTCAAATCTTCAGCTATATAACAGAACTTGAATCACAGACTCACAGAATGGTTTGGGTTTGAAAGGACATTAAAGACCACCTCATTCCAGCCTCCCTGCCATGGGCAGGGACACCTTTCATTAGACCAGGTTGCTCAGAGCTCCATCCAGCCTGGCCTTGAGCACTTCCAGGTGTGTGTGTGTGAATTAAGTGATGGATTTAACACTTGCTTTAAAAGTAATTCCTGGGTCATGGGCTTTATTTAAGGTTTTCTCAGTCATATGGGAGCAGAGCCAGGAAGGAGAGAAACAGTTAAATCATTTGCTCTGTTTAAGGTTTTTCATTGATTTTGATATGGGCACTGCTATGGAGTGGAGGTCTGTGTCAGGGAAGGTCCCTATGCACAAAACCAACCAGCACACTCCCATTTCTGCTTCTGGAGAAGCCTGAGGTACAGCAAATTGTGATGAGCAGTTTAGGCAATGAGAGCCAACGTCTAAACCAGAGAGCATCTCAGCCTCAGTGTTGCTGTAAATCAGCACCTAAATCCCTTCCAATCAAGTGACCCAGACGAGTGAGAAACATGAAGATTAAAGTAAAGCAGTATGCAAATACGTGCAGTAGCTCACCAATGAATATAACAGCAGTTTCTGTTCATGGGAAAAGAGATTCCAAGTGTGAGTGATCCATTTTTTTCAAAGGACATTGCAGACTACTCTAAATTCTAACCCCTGAAAGACTGCAATTTTGTATTTAAGAAAGCAGATGGCTGGGACAGGATGTGGTAAAATAATATAGGATAATGAATGCTCTGGAGAAGATTCTTCCTTTCTCATGAGTCCAGATAGTTGTTCAAAGAAATTAAGAGGTGAGGAATGAAAGGCAGATCAAAGGAATGTCATTTTTAATTCACCCATGCAATTAAATTGTAATTAATTGCTATAAGATGGGGATGAGGCCAAAAAATGGCGTAATTTTAAATTAGACAAAACATCTACATGGATATCAGAAGCATCCACAGTTATTTTTACTGATGATTAAAAATTTTAATTAAAATAATTTATCCTGTCAAAATATTAAGAAAGGATACTAAATCTCATTTGTAGGGCTTAAGAGAATTTCCAAATATTACAGGCTCTGGATGAGTCCTAGCTCACAGAGAAATATTCACATCTTTCAATTGTTAATTGTAACATTTCCATCCTACCCCATGGTTTCAAATGAATGGGGCAGGGCCTCTTCTTCTCTTAAGCTAATTGGAATTGTTGAGCTCTAAACTATGCTGTCCCTGTGCTCAGAGTATCCAAGAGCTGCACGTTCTCAGGACACACTGCTACTCATTACTTCAAAATATATTTCCATGAGCAATAGTACATGACTATTTGGCAGCCCAAAGCCCAGAGTAAAAGATAAACTATATCCAGTTGTTTCCTGCTGGCCTCTCAGATATAAGAATTTCTAGCTTCTCTTCAAAATAGCTTCTCTTCAACACTTCTCACCTGCTTGGTTTCCCATTAGCGCGCTACTGACTTGGTAAAAAAAAAAAAAAAAAATTCAAAGCAGCTTACCATGGAGACATGACTGTATATAGAACAAGTGTGACGTGTGGGAACCAAGGACTCAATGCAGAGATAGTATCTTTTTTTGGATCAATTCATGGGAACTCCAGAAGTGGTTTCTGTCTCACATGTATCTATGACCTGGCGGTGTTAACCTCGATGTACTTCTTCATATCCTCAGCTAAATGCTGTAGCTAATGACTTTACCATTCCGATCAATAATACCTTGAAACAGATTGAAATCCTTTTAGGGCAGGGCAAATTAATATACTGGCTCCCTGGGGACCCACCTTGTAGCTCTTCAGAACAGGTACAGCACAGGCATGGTACATCCTGCCTCGATCGTGCTGCTCTGCCAGCAGGGTCTGGTCTGATTCTGGGGAAACTGCTCCCAGGCATGACAGAATAAACCTCCTCCCTCTTTAATTTGACTTCTTAGGGTGCCAATTAGCACAGGTTGATAGGAACACCAGTATGGTGAGAAATCAATTGTATGCCCAAAGGTAGAGCTAAAACTCATTTCCTGCTAAGATAAAAAAAAATTCATGCAACTTTGTTACTGCAAAAATTAGCAACCCCAGTGAAATGCACAGAGTTGAACACATCTAACTTTAGTTCTTGAACTTTAAGTAGATTAGTTTTCTAGCTGCTATTGGATTAAACTTTATAAAGATCAAACTTTATTTTCAAGTGGCATGTTTCTTTACTAGGTTTGGTTAATTAGTTTTGCCATTTTGTCATTTTCTCCTGCATATCTTGTGGGGTTGAGCCTACAGCAGAAACAAGCAAGAGACAGCTAAAAGCATTTTTATCACTGACATTGCAGAGCGGGGGAATGCAGCAGGTTACACTGCAGCAGTAGAATTACTCCAGAATGACTTTTGGACCACACGTGGCTTCCTCTTGTGTACCTTTTCAGTTTTTTTCTCTTTAAAATTTTCCCCTGCAGTTGATTCACCCACCGTTAGGTACATAGGATCCATCTTTGATGGCTAAGGTGTGCCTAACACATTATTAACTAGAAGCTCTTGCTAGCCTCATCCAGCTGTATTTTCCAATAGCTAATTCCTTCCTCCTGCAGGAGCTCAAGGTAACACCAGCTCTGATCCCTTTCTTTTGCACATGAAGACTTCAGGCACTGGTACCTCGGTACTGCAGGTGCAGCCATGTGTACTTACACACACACATGTATAAGAGCAACTGCATCTATGCCAGAAACTTTCTGCAGACTCATCTAAAGGCAACACTGATGGGACCTTTCCTGGTGTTCAGAGTGCTGGGTTGAGCTGAACGGACCAGGTATTTCCTTTCAGCTACCTACACATTCCTATATTTTGTTGGACATAAGATACATATAATTCCCAACAATGTGCTCTGTGCTTGCATATGCTCTACTGTGAGCCAACAGGATTTCAGGATGAGAGCCCCCAAAATCACAAGTTGCAAATTCCTTCTTTGGCTCCTATTTTATCCATGATGCCCCAGAAATAACAGGAGTTGCTCCAGGCACTTAACTCACTGCATCATGTGTATCCTGTGTACAGCTTTTTGCTTTGAGGGATCAGTAGCTGAATGTCTAAAGGATATCTAACCCAGGGAGGACACAGAAGTTAGCAATTCATCTTCCATTGCTACCAAAGAGGTTTTCATGGGGAAAACACAGGGGAAACATAAGCACTTCATAACTGTATTTTCTGTTTCCAGGCTCCTTACAAAGCACAGCTGGAGCGGTCACAGTGATGTCTTTCATTCAAAAACTCAATGAATAAACTATTCACAATCACATGGCAGACTCTCAAGATTAGTTCCCTTGCCCTGCTTCTGTTGATCTTAATCCACATCTCCTTGCCTCAATCTGCCTAAAGGGTTTTGTTCCATGAAATACTAAGAGCAGCTTTGGAAGTAGTGTGCACCTCATGTTGGAGTATTTGGGAATAGAGAGCCTAAAAAACATTATGTGAACCCAGTGACTACAGAGAACTTCACTTCACCTGCCCCCAACACTTCATTAATTTATATCTTCTCCCTTAGGTGCTCAGTGAAACAAAGGATGGAAAGGTTTTCCCTTCTTCGTCCCAAGGGGAGATTTACCATTAAGCAAAACAATCACACTCACTCTCTTTTAACATAAAGAATTGATCACTGTTTAAATCAAAGTGAAACTGCTTCAGTAAACTACAGAAGGGGAGGTACTCCACAGTGCTTTTGTGAGCAATAGCAGGTGCTTAAGCTCTTTTCCTCAGATTTGGAGTTCTGATTCTGTTTCCTTTAGGCAGAAGAAGGAGTTAAATCTCCCAAACCTCTGTGAGTGCTCTAACTACTGATGTGTTGGATGAAAGGATGTTATAACATCTTTATGTGTCATGTTCCAGGACATGTTTGTAAGGGAAACTCCAAGCCTTTCTACCAGACTGAGAGATATAGAGAGATGATCACCATGAGAGACTGTTGATTTGGTTAAACATATAAGTAAATCAGGATTTACAAAACTGGGATACTTCTAAACACATTCAAGAGAAGAGTAGGGACTGCCTTAGTAATTTACCCCCTGCAACTCAGTATCTGCAACCTTGGTACTTCCAGAGTAAGGGAGCTAAGCAGAGATTTACTGAGCAGGCACACCAAAGCAAGCAGGTAGCAATGTTTACTCACCAAAGTCCTTCTGTTCCCTTGTCTCTGTCCATCACTAGTTTTCCAGAGCTGGTCCCTCTGCCTTTGTGGTTTATTTCAAGTAGCTATATGCTGTTAACAGAAATACATCTCTACACTAGTTGCCTTATATCTGAGGAGAGTGAAAATACTGTTCTATCATGAAGAGCAACCTTATGCTACTGCCCATTTGGCAGTATTTATGTGGTATTTACAGGCTTGTTATTCCATGTGACTGTCCTGGGAAGGTGGGAATGAAAGCAGCTTCTCAGCTGTGCACCAGGAAAGCTGGATATGGTGTTAAGAAGCATGCTTTACTGAGGTTTTATCCCACAAGGCTGATTATCATTCATTTTTCATAATGATCCCAGCTAAACTTACAGTCCAATGTTGATCAGATCGTTCTTTCCATCCTGCCTCTGACGCAGAACTGCGCTCGGCTGGTTGCTACTTAGGGTTGTTACCTTTTAATTTTAGCCAGGAGAGAAATTCTTCCTTCTAAATATGTTCTTTCTTTAACAAAATGCTCTCAAATGGTATTTCCACACCCTTGGCTGTGCCACACAGGTGAAAACCTCCCTCTCTTCATCTCATTTCTGCTCTTTGGCTACCACGGGTTTCCTTCTGCACATTCACCTGGTTGCAGCTAATCTGGGCACACTGCTCTCACTGAGCTCTCTTTGATCATTTAATCTTCCTCTACACACCAGAAACAAGATCTTTTAAGAAGACTGATAATTTATGCCCCATCCCATTTAACTGTCTCTTTAACATCTCAAAACCAAACCAATTTCTCCTGCCGTTCCTCCACTTAACACTAAGGCAGTAAGTGAAGTACAGTGCTGCTCCCAGCTTTCCTGAAAGTGATGGCATCCACCCCTTGCCCTGACATGATGAGCAGGCTGCTGCCAGAGTAGGGATCCAGCTTTGCTGCTCCTCAGTGGTGCTATGGCCAGGTGCCATCACATCCCATTTAAACACTGGTAGAGTTGTAATCACACAGGGGTTCAGAATCACTACTTTTCTAACTCACCTGTTCTTACCATGAACCAAACCAAATAGATAAAGCTAAATGTTTTATTTGAAAGGTTACCAATCTCATTATGGTTTTTTTTCCCCCCTTTATAAGTTGCTCCAGTGACTCCATTTGCATTACAAAATATGTGATTTTGAGAATCTGACAGGATCTATGTGAGCTATTTGAGTAACTTTTACATCAAGGCTTGAAAAAAACAAACTTTACCTTGTCAGATGAATACTTCCAGTCCACAACCAATGTCTTTATATCTGGGATTAATATGTGAACTCTTAAAAATACTGCCCAGAGTAATACCGAGGTCCAGACTCTATCCAACAAGCAGAAAAACATGGATCTGTTCTCTGTCTAAGGAGCCTGTGTAGCAAGTGAGGAAAGCCAGGGTCCTCCAGACCTCAGGATGGGATAAATTACTCTAAAGAAGATTATGTCTCTCTGTAGAAGAAACATTTGCCAAACAGACATGTGCAGTGGTTTCAGGTAAGCATCTGAAATCCAGAAGTATGAATCTGGACTTTTAAGTGAGTCATTAATTTTTACAGTTGAGATTTAAGGATATAAACTTCTGTAAATTCATGAACCATCATAAAATTCTACTCCAGATTGTGGATATTACCATTTCTGATTTCTTCCTTTTCTCCACAGCAGGAAGCTTTTACACTGGAATGCCTGCATAAACTTTTTTTTCCCACTTTCTCTTCTTTTATGTATTTCTATTTCAGGTATCATGAACAAACTTTGAATTAATTATTTTTTCCAGAGTTTAAAATCCATTTGCTATGCAGAGTACATCTTTAAAAAGCACTTTGGGGATACCTTCTTGCTTGCTGTTACACCTTTACAGGGTTGAATAAATCAATAAGGATTTCCTTCATTGGTTTTCATGTTAAACTTCCTGCATGATTACACCAGAAAGGGAAAGAAGTGCTTCCAGGGGAAACAGAGTGCTATGGCCCCACAAGATTCAGATTTACAGCTGGGGTTTCTTTCAAGATCTAGCAATTTTTGTTTGTAGGCTGATACTTTTCATGATAAAAGATGATTGCAGATATAAACAAGTGATGTGAAGAAATAGCACACGGATGATTTTCCTCACTCCAATGCACCCTATTGAGATAAAAATTAATGAATAAGTGAGGTCATGGTTTAAATATGGTTCAGATTAGTCATGAACTAAATCTGTTCCTAATAGAAACTTCCCACTGGCCTGTGTACAAGGTACCTGATGTTCACCCAGACCTCCTAAAGAGACCTAATTATCACCTTTTTTTTGTTTTTTTCTTAAATGATAGGTAGGAAGCATACATTTCCCCTGTCATGACAGCTGACGTGCTGTAACTGCCCCACAGCAGAGCAGGGCTTGTCACTGCCTCTCAGGAACATGAATTCCCATGGAATTAGTGCAAAAGACCACAACAAATAGTTGCCATCTTTGGCTAAACCTGAAATAACACCATCATTTTCATTGTAGATATCCCTGAAATATTTTAGTCTGAGTTGCCATCATGGAAAAAGCAAAAATTACTACTTCCTTGGAGTGTTACTTTCTGTTTTCTGTTTCTTCCTCTGGGTTAACCTCCTTGATCTGTGTGCAGATTTGGAGAGGAGGATTGGGGCTGGGGAGAACAAATGGACATGTGTTTTCTAAGGTCCACTCTCTTTTTTTGATACAGACTTATTCCCTGGTCTAATAAATGTTCTCTGCTGAGTCCTATTTACTCTAGCATTCTGGTCTTCCCTAGTACAGAAAATTTCAAAGCAGAAGTGAAGATAGAGCATCTAATCTGGTTAGGAGAAGACCTGCCCTACAAGAGCCAAGCACAGGGGAGGGTGAGGAGAGAGAAGACAGTGGGATTGGGAAAGAGCTCCTTCACCCAAACAATCTCAGGTGACACCAAAGAAGGGCAACAGAGCTGGGGAAGGGTCTGGAGCACAAGTCTGATGAGGAGCAGCTGAGGGAGCTGGGTGTGTTTACTCTGGAGAAAAACAGGCTCAGGATGGACTTTCTTGCTTTCTCAAACTACCTGAAAGGAGGCTGGAGATAGGTGGGGGTTGGCCTCTTATCCCAAATAACAATCAATAGGACAAGAGGAAACAGCCTCAAGTTGCACCAGGGGAGGTTTAGATTGGATATTAGGGAAAATTTCTTGACCAAAAAGGTTGTCAAGCACTGGAACAAGCTGTCCAAGGAAACAGTGGAATCGCCAACCCTTGAGATATTTACAAGATGTGTAGATGTGGTCCTTGGGGACATGGTTTAGTGTTTGAATTGGCAGTGCTGGGTCAATAATTGGACTGAATGATCTTAAAGGTCCTTTTCAATCTAAATGATTCTATGATTCCATGTACATTAAATTCAGTGGGGCTGCTCCAGATCAGCACAGATTTTAATCAGGCTGCCACAGTGTGTCCTATTGAGTACAGGCTCCCATTCATAACCAGCTGTACACCTGAACTGTTTCACTGCTGCTGCTGAGAGCTGATGTTTGAGCAGGGTCCATCTTCATCTTCATTCTGCTCACAGCCGTCATTAGCATCTCCGGGCTTACTCGCAGCATACCCGCAGTCCCAGGCTCTGCTTGTGAAACTAATAACATGCTAATCAATACTGTTCTGTGCACGTTGTTTAGCATGCCTGCCAGGGCTACATATTTGAAAAAGCAACATGTTGGAGAAGGAAAACACCTTATATAACTTCCTCTTCTGATGTTCAAGTAGTACCTGTTTTGAAAAATGTAGGGAGCTGAATGCTTCTGTCTGCAACATCCCCTTATGAAAGGATAGTTTTGATCTAATCTTGCTAATGATGTCTGCATGCCAGTGTTGCTCAGAGTTGAAGAAACTGAAGGAGCAAAGTTTTAAAATAGCTTGAAATAAAGCATCATCCATAACACAGGTGGTAAAAGGCCTGCAAGGGATGAAATGGAGAGGAAGCATAAAGAGACTTAGGCAGTTTAAGTGAAGGGAAGGTAAGGTTGAGGGAAAATGAAAATCTGAGACAATTTGTCAAGTGAAAATTAGATAAGGGCAAGAGCAATCCGTACCAGGCTGCCCTGAAATATATTCCAGAAAGTTTTTGCCTTACATTTGAGGTGAGAAAAATGTCAATAAAAAGGATAATTTTTACACTGAAAGCCATTTAATCATCAAAAGGCACCCAACAAAACTCCCAGGCTACTCTTGGTGCTGAGCGAGCTGCTGTTATTGCTGAGCACTCAAAGGGATTTAGCAAATGTCATCAACAGAATTGTGTAGGACCAATACCCTCAAGCAAGCGAGTGCTTATAGTGCAAATGAAAACACAGGGTGATTTTCACCCTCTTCACCAACACCAGGAATATTTCTGGTCTTCCCCAGCTGGAAGTATGGCAATTTTATCAGGCTGAAGATGAAGGTTTTGGACTAGTAAAACACCCATCTCCTCCATTATGAAGACCAAAGCAACACATAGAACGTAGAAGTTGTCTTCTCCAGATGGAGATTGGATTAGAAATCTACCTCCAGAGTAGAAAAATTTAGTTCTAGGAGGCTTTACTTGGTTAGATGGAAGAGGTCCTCTAGTTTTAGCTGCTAACACTGTTAATGGGATTTCCTTTGGAAACTCATTATATATACAGGAAACAGTGAACTCAAATGATTTAACAAGGCCTAAAGCTGGCACAGATGGAAAACTTGCTGCCTCTTCCCTACAGACACAGAGAAAAGGGAAAGGCTCAGCACCTGGCAAGGGGAGTGGCTGAGAGATGCCAATCTCATGTTTCCAGATTTTTTATGTCTCTATTTTCTCTGTGCAGCAGAGGTCTTAAACAATTAGTCAGAAATAGGAAAGAAATGCAATGAGAAGCCTGGCCCCTGCACTGACAGATGCAGCTGAGCTGTAGCACAGGGAGGAGAGATCTCCACTTTCCCAAGGAGAGAACAGTATATGTTTCCTCTGTAAATGGCTCTAATTATGCTCTAATTACTGTACCTGGAGGAAATCCTTCAGATGTTTTGCACTGAGGTCTCACCTGTAAATGTTGATGAACAGCTGGAACTTGTTGTCAGTCATTAAGCTACTGAGGAAAAGGTCACCAGCCAGCCCAGTACCGTCACTTTAACAGCTCCTTGATTTCATTCATTCACTTCTCTTTGTTCTGCAGTTTATGTGCAGTCCAGACATAGGATTAGATCAGAATCTCTCTCCGAGAGGAGAGGTTGTGGCAGAAAAAGGTGCTTCATACAGGGGTCTTCAAATTGGGTGAGAGTGGTGAGGCTGTGGCACAGGTTACCCAAAAAAGCTGTGGATGCCCCATCCCTGGAAGTGTTCAGGTTGGATGAGGTTCTTACCAGCCTGGTCTAGTGGAATTTGTCCATGCCCATGGCAGGGGAGTGGAACAAGGCGATCTTTACAGTCCCTTTCAACCCAAGCCCCTCTATGAGTCTGTGGTGGTACACTGGAGCATGAGCTTAAACAGATGACACCTGAACTTGTGGGTTCAGCTGTGACATTGCCTGGTTTGTCACCTTTTCCACAGGGGTGGTCATTTGGGTTAAGATGAAGACCAGACAAATAGAAACTGTAAAGTTAAAGTGCCCATCATGAATCCTGAGTCCACTGGTTCTCTGCCATGGGAGCTTTGTTGCTCAATTTTTACTCCCATTAACAAGACTACAAGATACTACATATGTGTAAGCCATAACAGTTGTAGGTAGGACATTCTCCTGAAAAGTCTTAATGTTTGATGAAAAATCCTGAATCAGGCAGTTCTTCCCCCATTCTTCTGCCACATATACGAAGATACAAAATCACAGCAGCGCTTATTGACTCACTGCAGTATATGTTAAATGACTTTTATCTAGGAAAAGGAAGAGCTAGGATGAAGACATATCCTGGGGTCATGCTGTAGCACTGATGGTACAGAATCAGTTCTAAACCAACCCTCCAATCCTTGATCTGTCCACTGGAGAACATTTGATAAAATGATTTGACTGTGAAAAAAATTATAATAAGTTCTCAGAAGTGTGAAATATTAGTTCTCATGTTTCTGTGGGATTTGTGTCTGGTATGAGCCCTCACTTTTCTATTTGCATGGCAAAGAGACACAGGACATGTGTGGGTGGAATATTCTGGGTTTTCAGGAACATGTTTTTGCTGCTGCTTCTGGAAGACCTGGTATGGCTCATGTTAAATCACAAGGATTCATCAATGTTAAAACATTCCATTTGGCAGGAAGCTCTGGAAGACTGTCATCCTGGAGAGCTGGAGGAGTAACTTTCTTGGTCTTTCCAGCTAAATGTACCTACAAACATGATTAAATCTATTTGCTGAAGGCCTAGAGACATCAGATTGGTGTAGCACTGATAAACTCATTAATATTCTCCAGCTCAGCCACAGGTTGTGTAACTGAATGCTTACAGAATAATGCCTTGAAGACAGGAAATGAAGATACAGTGGAATACTGGATTTTTTTTTTTTTATATATATAAACTAGTTTTGCGCAGTCCAGTGCACAAATGTTCATTTAAAGCAGAGCACAGTCCTGGGATCATTCTTGTTTTTATTTGTGAGAAAAACAGCCCCAGTACCATTCAATGGAAGTTATCATATAAAACAGTTAATTTTTCACTCTTCAGAATACTTCTGCCAACCTAGGTTTTTTTCAGATATTAAAATATTTAAACCATCTCTAAGTGTTACTGGGAAGATTCTTCTGCCTGCTGAAGGTCTACAGTGAGTGGATCATAAGGAGGAGTTGGTGGGGTGCCCAGTGCTGTGCACACACAATGGCAGACAGCACCACCCTCCCCAGTCCCTCACTAGGAAACACTCCTTTTTCCACACCAGAGGTGAAAAGAAGACCTAAAACCTTCACAGAAATCAACCTCTTTTTAAACATCCACACTCCCATTCAGCAGTACCCTGATCTGGGAACACCCAGAGAGGCAGGAACATCCAAATAAGAGTAATCACTGGGCAGTTCACCCTTCAGAGCCAGAAAAACAACCTAACATCAGGTTTTGAAAGAGGAAGGGAAGCAGAAAGCCACACACAGGGCATCTTCCAGTGCACCAGAACCTCTGTCTGGTCAGTCTGCACAACAGCAACAGTGTATGCAGGAGCACTGAGCCACACTGAACATCCTTACACAGAGACAACAAAACTCTACAGCATTCATATAAAGTTGTGTAAACTGAAAGACTTGGGAAGTCAGGGGAGAGCACGAAGCAGGAGGACAGAGAGCAGTAATAATTGGTTTAATCCACCCAAGGACTCGGCTGCCAGTTGGCACTGCTGGCACTCAGTGCATCAACTGTCAGCGCCTGGCAGATCCAGCAGCAGAGCTCAGAGGTTTCTGCTGTAGGAGGCAATTTCACACTGATGAAGGGCATTCACTTTGAAGGGAAAACCTTGCTGTGTACTCTGCGTTTTTGTTGAAATAACAACAAAGGGACTTTAGATATACTCCAGGGTAGCTGACAACAGAGTTTGACCTGACTTCAACAAAACTACATCTTATTAAAGGGGAAGGGATGCTATCCACAAGGATGGAGAGCTCATTGTGCCTGTGTTTGTACAGCTGTTAAGGCAAGAGGGTTCCTGATCCATGACCAGGACTCCTGGGCATTACAAAATACTAATTATAAAATCCATCTATGTGACAAGCCAAGTCTAAAAACACAAGCTGAAGTACTTCTCAGTAACTTTCTTACATTTAGAATGAACCACAATCTGAAACACTAAAATGTAAGGGTTCCACAAAGCTATCTGAAGTCAAGTTTTGGGTAAGTGCTAATGGGCTTGCAGAAATGTTAGGTAAGACTTGCTCTAATTCAGCAAAACAATTGCTTATGCTTTGCTGAGTTGTAAAAAATAGTTAATGAAATTAACTGATTTCTTTGCAAAGGACTAAGAAAGAAATGTAGATTGGCCAAAGATTCACTCTGGAATGATGGAGAGATAAGTGGACGAGTTGCTCAGATCTGTGCTGTTTCTCAGCCTCTGATCTGAACTTTGTCTGTACAAGACCCTGCATAGGACCATTGCCAGCTGGGAGCACCATGTGTTGTGTGGCTATGGAGAGTGTGAAAGATGTTTTGTCAAGACTTTTTAATGTTTTGTTGTTGATGATCTTTTCTCTGTTTACCTTTTAATGAAACCCACAATTCTAGAAGTTATTTTCTCCTCCATCTGTCCCTTATTTTATGAAGAAATGAGGTTATGACATAGATATTCTCAAGTGTAGGAATTTGTTTCTGTGGCATGTTATACAAGGGCATCCTTTGAGTCCTATTTTGCTTTCCTTGTGGGGGAAAAAAAAAAGCTGCTCCTATCCTTCTCTCTAGAAAGTAGTTTCCTTCAATAAAAGTCCTCTACTACTGGCTCTGTTTTAATCTGCTTTGTTGCCTGCTCACTCCAACTGTCTTTCCTTCCACACCTCTTTGCTCAGGTCACTCTATCCCCTCCAGTCTGATGTCCCTTGGTACCTGGGGTCCTTGGACAATGCCCTCAGATTTATTGGCTTGCAACCCTCCATTGTTGGCTTTAACCAGGATCTCCTTCCCTTCATCGTGGTCCCTGCACAAAAAGCAGCCCTGAACACAAGCCACAGGCTTTCTGTTGTCAGCACTCATTCTCTGTCAACACCTTCTGCTGTCAACACCCTTTATCTCCAGTTTTCCAGAGATAGGAGGGATGGGATTGAATTCCAGATTCAAGCACCTACATATAGATGTCAACATGTAGGTGTCCAACTTTCCCTGAAGTTAACAGAGATTTGGCCAATTAGTCAATCAAGCCTAGAGAACAGTTCATCTCTCCTCTAGGTTTATCTGTGCATGTTAACACTGGATGAACCTTCACATAACTGAGATGGATGCTGACCCTCAGAAAGACCTTGGGTCCTGTGATAATCCTGTGATAGGGTCAATGAAGAGAAGATCCTGCTCAATGTGTGGGAGTGCAGGTGCTACCCCTGTTTATGGTGGTGCTGGGAGAGCTCCCATGTCTTGAGACCTTTTTGTTTCTACCATGTTTTCCAAAATTTACAAACAAAATCTGCTTCCAGTGAGCCAAAAGACACATCTCTGGCATTGATATTAACAACTGGATTTTCAGGTACTCTGGCATTAGAGCCTCTTGAGGAAATAAAATAGGCTGGTGTCTGCTTCACACAGAAAAAAATTCTTTCTTCGGTTCTCAGTTTTCAGAATGACTGAAATAGTAAAACACACAGAGAGACATACACACCCTTCAGTTTTAGGCACACACCCAGCATGAAAATAATCAGCCAGGATAATTAAAATTTGGCAAAGCTACAAGTAGCAGAAATGAGGACAAGTCTTGCATAATCTTAACCCTATCTGGCTCGACTAGCTCGACTTCCCTTCAATCAACCACACACAGCTCTTTCTCCTCCTCTATGTTTTCACTGACTTCTCAAGGAAAGAGAATCCTATTCTTTGTTCTTATCCCTTATTGTTAAAAGCAAAAAATGGCTTTTCTTGCCTAAATAAATGAAAAGTCAGTCTTTTCTCATCTCTTCCAGCTGAGAGAATTCCACTCATTCCATCTGACCTCCTCTTAGGTTACCCTTGTGTAGCCCACATTACTGCTTCTCAAATCCTTGCCTCCTTCAGAGATTTCCATGTGATTTGTATTGGTTTCTTTTCTGCTTGTGCTTCCCCATCACCTGTACATACCTAGTTACCTCCATCTTTTTTCATGCTCTACATTGATAGTATCTTTTTGGGTCAGGGACCACTGTTCTGTTCTGTTCCCACAGCTTTCCAACACAATCCCTGCACTAGACTCATCTAAATGCCAGTGCACAGATACAAATAAAAGACACGAAAGACATGTACAACTAATGGCTACAAGCAGATCTTAGCAAAAGTTTAAGCTAAGACATTCCAGTCATCCAAAATGTGTTATTTTCCCTATTAATCCCTAGGTCAAAACACAGTTTTCTAACCTTTGCAATTAAAATGCAGCCAGACCTGATAATGAATCACTGAATCTCTCTACAGAAATAATCACCTCTCACAGAGCATCTCTTCTTATTGACATTCCCCTTGGCTCAGGAGTGACTCACCAGCTGCTGAGCTATGAACTTTGAAATGTTTACTTTCACAGTGAACAATTTGGCCTCTGCTGCCAATGAAGAGTGAGGACAAGGCAGAGACCAACCACTCCATGCCAGAAATCTCACCCTCAAACATCTCAACAACCTGACAGTGAAAACAATTCTAAAGTTTTCACACAATACATTGAAAACCATTATTATTTAATCATTTTCAAGGCTCCTATATGTGGAAATAAACTGAAGAGGTGCTACTCTGCTCTGTCTATAGGAGCTTATAATCAAAATCAAAATCAGCAAAGATTTCTGCCTTTTCCTCAGTTTTCTGCTCTCCAAGTGTGTGTGGGACAGGACCTGCTCTGGGCTCAACTTTCTAGCAACAAGTGAGTGAATTATGGTCAGAGACGTCAGTTCTGTAGCTGAAAACACAGAGCATGGGGGAAAACAGTGCCTGTCATAATTTGTGTGTCAAAAAAAGGGAGCAGAATATGCCTGAGTTAAGAAGAGTAAGGGCTGTTTGGTTTTGAAGGATCTCTGATGGACTTAACAGAAGTATCAAATTTAAGCAGTTTTTGAGATGAGAGGTGTGGTGATCTGTTTGCCCATTGCTTTTCTTACCCTACACTGTTGCCCCCCTGCTTTCCCTTGCCCCTCGTCCTGGCCACTCCCTCCAGTTCTCCCTATTGGTTCCTGTACCCCAACTCCGCCTATGTACCGCCCCTGCGATCTGAGAAACCCCCCCTGTGACCCCAGATCATGAGGTCACTCTGCTTCTGGGAACCAGCGGACCGAGCTGAAAGAGTAAAGGTTCCCAGTGGAGAGATCCTTCTCGCCTCCTTGCCCTCACTGTGTTGTAGAGCTGATAGCAGGCCCCAGCAAGAGCGCGGAGCCACCCGAAAAGGACTGCGGGAGGGCAAAATGCTCACACTGCCCTAAGCAGCCCTGCTGAGCTCTCAGGGAAAGCTGCAGCTTGCTAAACCAAACCTAGCACTACAACAGAGAGGACAGAAGTGGATGCACTTCATTATTAATCCATACACAGAAATTTCAAAAATGGTAACACCTGACTCTAGTGATACTTTCTGGGGACAACAGTTTAAGACTGCTTAAACATCCTAAGTGACAACACTCCTCATCTAGTGATTCCAGTCACTTCCAATCCAAACCATTCCATGATTCTATGTTTTTGTCTGAAATCAAACTGAACTCTCAAGCAGAAACCTGTTTGCTGCAACAGTAGAGGCTGGCTGTAAATTTTTTTTAAGTTCAGATCTAAACAGAAATGGCACATTCTGAATCTCCTATCAGTAGAGGGACATGAAAAAGGACCACCAGATAGGAGGCTGGTCACTTCCTGTAGTTCTGTACCTAGACCATGCAGGTCTAGGTACAGAACTACAAAACTGAGGGCTCCCAGTCTGGAAAGAAGAGAAGACATACCTGAAAAAAATGAGTGGTTTTGAGAAGAAATTGGGGGCCAGGAAAGAAGAAGGTAAAGACCCTGACTGGAGAAAAGACCCTTGGAATAGAGGGAGGCATTGGAGGTGGGACAGATGCATGAGACCAAGTCCAGGGGGACCCCCAGGGACCTCACCAGCGATGCCCACGGGTTGTACGTGTGAGCACCATCTCAGTGTAGACTGACATCACTTCCTTCCTAAGTATCCCAGGCCAACAGCAACCTCCCTGCAGGGAATGAAAGATGAATCCCGATGAATGTAAACACTGGGTGGCAAAGTGCATGTGTGAGTCTGAGATAATGAAGTAGGGTAAAAATTCCCGTCTCCTTGTTTCTTAAATTGACTCCAGCAACAAGAGACACTAACAGTTATGGTGCACTTTGTCTTACCCTTGGCAAACTCCGACAAGCTTTATATATCCACCCCTAAAAATGTTAATATAGCTCTGTAGGTGGGGTTATTTCAACACTAATTAATAGCCCAAAGAAAGTTTCCCAAAGAGGTGGACATATTAACTAGAGTGCAAGGCATGTGTAAGATACACATTCCAAACATTTCCATCATGATTCGCCTTATTATTCCTTATTCTCTACTCTGAAAGAATCTTATAATCCATCTCAGGTGAATCCTGACTCCCATGGGATGTCAGTGACACTCTCTGTGTGTGCTTGCCTGGGGTATAAGGCTTAAGCCTGCAGGGAACATGTCTAAGATCTAACCTGACAGCTCCCATGTCATAAATAATGGACTGATCTCAATGACAGATGCTGGTGCAGCTTAATCTCTTTGGGAAAAGGTATTCCCTGCACTACTAAGGATAGCACGCAAAGCCCTGCAATTCTGAGTGGGAAACACTGAAAACTCACATCCCTATTCTTGTCTCAGCTTTGAAAAATATCCCTTCCACATTGCTTAAGTTTTAGGCCACTTTTTTTTTATTTTTTTCCCCAAGGAGTCTGACAGGCACAGAAGTTCAGTATTGCTTTGCATCCAAGGAAGAACACAGCGTTGTAATGTCATTGTTCTCCAGATCTGTCCAAGAGTATTTTGGTACTCTGGGTAAGGCATCCCATGGGACAGATCCCAAAGATAGCTGCATCTTTATCAGTGATTAGAGTCAGCAAGGACCCACAGTTTGAGATGTAGACTGTTGACTTTCTGCTTGGGATCCTTTTCCTCAGCATTATACTTGAATATATTTAAGCAAAGGGACTCACAGCTTTTGGGTGCCTTACTTCTATTTTTTTTTTTTTTTGGTGTTGTTATTTATTGACAAAGCAGAGTATTAAGCTTAACTTTCTGAGGCATTACACATTTTCCTCTTCATTATTGGGCTTCGTGGCTAGCAGCTCTGAATATCTGAAATGAATGTAAGTGCTGCATCCTCTATTGCACCCCCCAGCAAAAAGCCTCATGTGCAATCTGCTTCATGGCTGTGAGTGGCTTAAGCTGAAGTCATGACACCAAAGTCTAGTGTGCTCATAAACCTGAACCATGAAATATTTGCCAACTATAAATAGAAGACTGTTGACCAGATAAAAGCAATCTTTTCTGGTGCTCACAGACAACTTCCACAGTCATTATATAAAAAATGGATAGAAACTACTGCTGCTAACCCAAAGGATTTAAGCTTCTTCAATAACTTGCACACGATCTTACTGACTTGGCTCTTTTTTGTTGTTGTTCTAGAGATGTTGATAAAAACAGTCAGCAGCCAGAAAAATCTATATAAAATGAGATGCTGCTGTGGGCCAGCATACAGGATCTAGTCTACCCTGAGACTCCTTTGATGGGCAAGTGAACAGCAGCTAAATCAAGCAGCCTGTGTAATGTCATTGCCTTGTCTTCCTCTGTACCTAATTCAGCACATCACTCCTCTCCCTTAGTAAAGACAAGCATCCTGTGACCCTTACTGTGCTGGACTTGTTCTTCACCATGTTACCTGATGACTTTTCAAGCCTTGGTCCAGTAAGCAGAGACTTAACAGCAATCCCTGCAATCTGATATCTTCTCTGCACTTGCTGTTTTCTCAAAGCCCTTGGCACCAGCACAGGCAGACAAGTGTGAACATGAATGCTCATTGACCATAGTCTTGTACTAAGTTGATTTTAATTCCTGGAGGCAAGGGTGTGTTTTTCTCTTCCATTATTGAAGCAGATACATAATGGCCCAGGATACATACTGTTGTGATAATTCACCATAAAGGCAGCAAAAAATACTTCTGTTTGCAATTTATTTTCAACATGTGAATGACAGAATTAAATCTGGATCAAGGAGTTTAACAGCCACTCTATGTCTTCTTTCTCTTCTGTTAACATGGCATGGAGAAAGCATGTGACTGATGTAATTACATTTACTGAGACCTTTGACAGGTCTGAAAGCTGAGGAGGCTGCAATGTATTCATGCCTTGCATTTTCATGGCACTTTTTCATTTATAGAATTTCTCCAAACAAGTATGCTGCAGTTCTTGATCCCTGCTGCTATCTCTAGCATTGTTATCTGTGGGGAGTTTATGAATCCACAATATAATGTGTACTGAACACTGAAAAAAATTCTTTTGCATCAGGAAAAAAAAAAACAAACCAGTAATACAGAGGTACATGAATACCTGCTGTTGTGAAATCTCATTTTCATTTTGGAGACCATTTTGGAAAAGCTATTTGTGTACAAAAGCATCCTTCAATAGGTGCAACAAAATCCAGTCTGAAACTCCACCGCCTGGGTTACTGTTGGTTGCACCTTGCCTCATGGACTCACTTAGTGGGAAAGTAGGCAAGGAATGAAAGCAGACACAAAATAATAATGAAAAAAATGTGCTTGTGATTTATTCAGTAAATATCACACAAAAAGAAGTGAGTAGGAGGGTTAAAGAGAAAGCCTGTGTTCTTCATTAATAATGAGACATGTTATTCTGTGAGAAAGATCAGTCTTGACCATACAAAGTGGCCAGTACCAAAGACTGGATTCTGGAATTACGTACTTCACTGCATGAATGAACTCAGCTTCTTAAAGACCTGGATGCTACCCTCAAAAGGCTCCTTCCTAAAAACCAATTCTTTTCCCTCAGTGTTCATCATCATCCCCTAGTTCTGAAACATGGCCTAAAACACTGTATGTGCAGCTTTGCAGCACTCTCTTAGTGCAACTCCCAGTACAGGAGCTTCATCCAATTGTTTATGGACAGATATTGGGTAGATATTTTATAGAGCTCTAATATAGTGATGCAAAGCTCAGGGCATAAAGCTTTAATAGGAATTGGAAATACCATTCCAACCCTGTCTTTTAAAAAGGCAGAAATACTGCTGGAATGCTCTGTGGAGGTATCTAGAGATGTATATTGAAATTCGAGAGTAAAATGAACATGGAAAGAATTAAATCAATGCCCTTCTCATCCATGATTCATCCACTTCATATATAGCCAGTACAGCTCACCAGTGAACAGGGCAGAAAAGATCCACTTCTGTGCAGAAGATTCTGTGTGGGTTTTTGATGGGATTCCTGTAGACGTAATTTCATGTGAAAATTATAACTGATTCCCAAGTCATACAAACTACAGAGGAAATAAAGTCAGAATGCTAGGCAGATTTCCCCCCATTGAAAACAGGAGTGTATGGACTTCTGATGTCAACATTCAGTGCGTTCAGTGCCAGTTTCTTACTTCCTAAGAGTTCCTTGAGCAAGAAATCAAGGTCTCTGAATTCTGACTGTGTATCAAAGAAATTATTCAGGGAACAATCTGTAAAAGGCAGCAGTGTTACTTATCTGCCTCATAGGTTTCTTGAAAACAGAGTAGAATATCAAACATTTCCTTTCTAAATCTCACGGTAAAGGTCAAGTGCAGTAAATTGCTGCAGTTGTACAGAAGCAAGTGGAACAAAAGCAGACTTCACTACAGATCAAACTTGCACTTTCATACTCAAATGACTTTGCATCTTTCCTTTTTAGTACTGGGGTGCCCTTTATCCCACAGAGACTTGTAATTCAGCCTCAAACATGTTTAGTTTTAATTAACATATTAGCTCAAAAATTAGTTGATTTTAATTGAAAAGCAAATTCTATTTTTAGAGCAAGGAAAACTGCTGGAGTGGAGGGGGCTGTAAAAAAGTGAAGGGATTCAGAATTTCTCACTGAGAGAAAAACTCACATGTTGTTTATGTGTTTTCCTTTCAAAGGTTCTGGTGAGGGGTAAGAAGGAAGCCCAGCTGATTTCCTTTTGCTGTGGATGCAACAACCTGGCCAGGTAAAAGCACTAAGAAGGGAGAAGCTCGTACCTTCCTTAGAATAACTAAACATGCCTGGAAAAGTTTTCAAGATGACATGGAATGGGCAGAGAAGAAACCTGGCCAGGAGGGAGCTGCAGCCTGGGCAGGAGGTAGAAGGTGCACATGTAAAATCGAAGAATCACAGAAAGGTTTGGGTTGAAAGGGACATTAAAGATAATCCTGTTCTAACATTCCTGCCATGGGCAGACATGTCATTCACTAGATCAGATTGCTCATGGCCCCATCCAGCCTGGCTTTAAACACTTCCAGGAATGGGCTATTCACTACCTCTCTGGGCAACTTGTGCCAGGGGCCTCAACACCCTCTGAGTAAAGAATTTCTTCCTAACATCTCATCTAAACATGCCCTCCTTCCTCTGCCATTGCCCCTTTTCCTATCACTATCTGCCCATACAAAAAGTCCCTCTCCCTCCTTTTTTTAAGCCCCCTTAATATCTCACAAGCAGCAAAAAGAGGGTGGATGGGAACTGACTGTTCAGGGTACCATGAAGTGAAGTCAGTGGAGACCTCAAATGGGGCTCATGCTTTATGAAATTGACTTCAGACCTAGGAAATTCCTTGCCAAAGATTGTGTGGATGCAGGAAGTTTGTGTGGGCTCAAAACAGACTGGACTAGAACTTGAAAGAGAAATCCCAGGATTATCTGTTAAGCAGAGAAGGTCTGTCAGGTTAGGGTGTCTCCTGAACTATAAATACTCAGGAACTGGCAGAGCTTCACAGGGTTAGTGTTTAATGTTTTTCCTTGATCTTATTTCTCCTAAGGTTACTTTGTGCAGCCCTAATTAGAGGGCAAATGCTGCAGAGATGGTCCAAGATAACCCTTAATCTGAATCAACATGGTTCTTCTTCCAGAGACAGGCAGTCAGGACCAAAATGGGATGAAAAGAAACCCCTCCAGAGGGTACCATGTGCAGTAAGTTGTGATCCCAGAAACTACAGAAAAAATACTGGAGAGACAACAAATCTCATATAAAGGATGGGATTGCCAGTACAGAGCTGTGTTTACAAACAAATTTGAACTTGTTCCCTCCCACTCAGAGCTTCCTTGGGTTTAAAATTATTATTGCCAGAGTTCCTTTTGTAATACAACACAGCTTTTTTTCTCTGTTGGGAATTTTGGGGGTAGGGGAGTCTAATTTTCAGGAAAATGTGTAGGCAAATTCACCTTCTCCAAGAAGCACCAACGAGGCTGGCAATGTGCAGCACTGCTGTCACATGGAGGGTCCTCAGTGGGAATGGTTTGAGGCCATTTGCCTAAGGAAATTTTGCAAACAGTGTCACAGACTAACAATCTGTCCTGGAGATAGGAGGGAATCAGTCTTTGCAGATTCCTGAACGATGCTGCAGCTCAACAGCTCCAGCTCTGAAAACATCTACTTAAATTTATGCCTGTAGCCACACTCCTTTTATTCAAGGAACTAGATAAAAAAATCTGCATCTTTTTCTTCAACAACAGCCTCTATATTTTGCCATACCATACCTGCCCACAGAAAAAAACCCACATTCATAGAAAAAAAATGCAGGTTTGCTACTACTGCTACTGTTTGCAATAAAAAAAATTACAGACGAACTTCTGATAATTCTGAAATAAAGCACTGTTCTTATTTAAATTTATTTGGGAGGAGGCAAGGGAAGATCTTTAAACTGAAAAGCACATTTGATTTTGAAAATTAATTGCAGAATATCCTATGTGCTGTTCTCTAGACAGAAAAATCATTTTGGCTTAGGCTCTTTCTAGCAGTCTGAAATGCAAGACATTTCCAGTGACAATCTACCTAAGTCAAATAAAGCAAATGTTTGTTTTCCTGTATAATGTCAAACCATTATTATCCTTTCTCTCTGAAGGTCTGGCATGAGCACAGTGACATCCAGAAGGGTCTATAAAGTGCTTTGAATATTAGAACAGGACAAAGAACCGGGATCTGTACCGGGCATCTGCCTAATGGCTCTGCAGAATAAGGATGCAGAATCCTTACACACACATAAACATGGAATTGTATAACTTATTTTCTAGTTTCACTCAGTCAAAAGTTTTCTAGGAAACAACAACAACAAAAAGTCCTGGTGTATATGACTGTGCAGAATGTGTCAGAACTGTGCAGAACTGGTCAGCCTGTACAATACAAAGAACAGAACGAAAAGCCAAAGAAAAACAACATTTCAAACAGAAAAAGTCTTGATATACAAAGCATCAATTTAGCATGTTCCCAACAAGCAACATCATCTAATAAACAAAGAGACAACTCGGAACACAGAACTGGA
Organism: Aphelocoma coerulescens; assembly: GCF_041296385.1. Lineage (NCBI taxonomy): Eukaryota > Metazoa > Chordata > Aves > Passeriformes > Corvidae > Aphelocoma > Aphelocoma coerulescens. The sequence continues at coordinate 163,146,797 of NC_091015.1, forward strand.
AAGAACAAGCAGGATCATCTAGTCTACGTCCTTGGAAGAGCAGGCAGATTTTTTGAGAGTTGTCAACTCAGAGTCTACAGAGAAGCTCTGCCTCTCAGTCCTATATTCCCTTCACAGTTGTGCAAACCTGGACACCACCAAATGGAAGAGTGGATCAAGAGCATAGCTAAAGTGCTGGAATCACACAGTTGGAAAAAAAAAAAAAAAAAAAAAAAAGGATAATTTAGGTTCATTAGTGCTCTAGGAACAAATCAGTTATTCAGTCTGGGTAAGACCTACTTTAGACCTGAAAAGGAAAGTTTGCCAATAGCAACCAGACACAGAACCCTGCTGTTATCACTGCGTGGATGTTTAGAAATAGCTGAAGTGCAACAGTATTTTATGTGTGAAAATGATGCAGGAGCAATCAGTCTGGCAGATATTTAGACCATGTGAGCTGACTTTTTTTCTCTGTATTCTTTCTGTGAACATACAGACCCAATGCAAAGGGACATCCTCCTAGCAGGCAGCACTAGTGTTGAGAACAAAAAGGAATCCTCCTTTCATCTAGATCAAAAGAAGATGTCTGAACTGATCTGAGCCCTTTTACAAGTGGAAGGGTGCAGATATCCTCCAGTTGACACAGCTGCCCAGGGAACACACACAGACACATGCTGTGAGCTACTGAAGCCAGTTACTTCAGGATCAAAACTCTCAGTTTCCTGGTGCCTTCTGAGAAATTTCATGCTGCTCAGGCCCATTCTGAGTCTGAGAAATAGGATTAAGCACATCCATTTAAAAGTAGGACACAGGAAAAAAGTCAAGGAGAGCTCCCAGCTGATAGGACAAGACCAAAATGGGTTAGGTATCTCAAGACTTGTGTTTTTTCCCCCTCCCAGTGACTGCCTTTCCCCGAGCCATGACCAGGCTGAAGTCCTCTGCACAGTAGCCAAGTAGGCAAATGGAAATAAGTGTTACCCCACATGTTTCTGAGCTGCATTTCCCAAACTGCAAGAGGAGCTGTAGCCCGCCACTCCCACTATGGGGCCACCCAGAGCATATCAGGACTGGCCATGACATGGAACAGACCCTCCCAAATCCTTCCAGCCTGGATGTGCTTGTGCTCTACTGAGCTCTGCTGCAGTCTTGGTCCCTTACCAGCCCTGAATTTCTCTCCTGAGGTTGAAACAGCAAGTGGCTGTTGCATTAAAAATAGTTTCTTGTTGGGAGAGAGGGATGGGAATGATCCTCACCTGCCTTTGAGACTTGCACAGATTCTGGAACAAAGGCACATTTCATAAGCCCTTGGAAGATAACAAGTCACAGCTTGAAACGTGAAACAGCTGCTTCATGTAGCAGCAAGGACAAGTAGCCCGTGTGGATTTGTCAAGAATAAATTGTGTTGAACTGATCTAATCTCCCCTTTTAGCAATGTAACAGGCCTTAAGAATAAAGGAGAAGTAGCTGTCACAAATCTTACCCCCTTACTAAGGTTTTCAAAAGGGTTGCATGTGACATTCTCATAAGTGAGCCCCAGCAGCCTGGTCTAGATGAGACTGTGATCGATTGGGCGCAAAGCTGGCTTGATAACATATCAGAAAGGTTATCAATGGTGCTTTGTCAGAGTGGAAGGATGCAGAAATGGAGTTCAGCCAGGTCTCTTCTGGATACAATCCTGGCATATGCTTTCATTAATGAATTAGATGATAGAAAAGAAAGTATGGTTATTGAATTTTCAGATGACATAAACCTCAGAGACATTGTAAGCACAGGAGGACAGGGTTTGAATTCAGAATGATTTGGAAGAATTGTATAAGATGTCTGGGGTGGGAAAGGGGAAGCTGAAATTCAGCAGGGACAAGTGCAAGGCCACAAACTTCAGCTTATACAATACACAAATACCAAAATTTGCCAATAGCAGCTCTGTAGCAAAGTGTGGAACTGTAGTAGATAACAAGGTGAATTCTTGTTAAAAAAAGAAACTGCCACCATGCAGGAGTGAAAAAACAGGGTTATAACATTAAAGATGTGCAACAGTCCTTCCTTTGTCACTAGAAAGACTTCAGATACCATGTCATATTCCATTTTGAACATATCAGCTCAGTAAAACGGCGTGCAGCAATAGTTCAGAAGAGAAGAGGACTACCTGAGATGTAAAAAACATGGCCAGAGCAGAAAGACTTGCAGGCTCAGTGTTTATTTAACTTTAGTAAGTCTCACAAGAAGCTCTTAACAAGCTTCATGTATTTAAAAGGCTTGTTGCAAACAGGAGTACAATAATCTGTTTTCTAAGTCTCCAGGGAATAGGAAACAAAACAAACAAAAAGCAGCTTTCTTTACAATTAGAAGTTTCAGTTTGAATTTTTCAACAGTGAGACTTGCAAAGCACTTGGAAGATTTCTTTTTAGACACAACTTTGCTAATGGCCTGACCTTAGCTGGATCAATACCTTTGATGCAGGAGTCAGTGCATCCTGCTGAAAGCAAGTCCTCATAAATTTCACACACCAAACAACTGGAAATGGGATCTCTGGGAATCTCAGCAGTAGTGAGCTCCAGACTGGCTCTGTCTCAAGTCTGACAAAACCCACTGAGTTTCAGTACAAAGTCTCAATGTGGGTTATTCCATCTGTGCTTTGCTTGTGGTATCAGTCTCTCCTCCTCTTGCTGCCTGAACTGTTCAAAGAAAGTTGTTTGCATGGAAGTGAGAATGGCAACACATTTCATTGTTTCCATAGGGTGGCAGAAAAATAAAAAGCTTCTCAGTGACTGCTGAGATCTTTAATGAACACAAGAAATCCATGGCTTGGACATAACATTTATTTAACCACCATTGTGTCTTGGTTTGTGGGCAGAACACTCTGGGGAGTCAAAACCCATTCTTTGTATGGCTTAGAGTGATCTTCATTAGATATGCTACTTAGGCTTTCATTGCAATTTAATGTGCTGAATGATATGGCAGTTGTCCATGATAGATTACTTTGTTTCTCCTGTGTTACCATTGCCCAAGTGTAGGGAAACTTCTTCCACTGAATGTGGTTCCTCGGGCAGTGACTTATCATTTGATTCAATGATTATTAAACTTGTTGATCCTCTGGATTCATGTCAGATTCATGTCTTGCACTGACTCAGTGTTGCATCACCCAAAAATTGTCATTGCTGAAGTTGGACTCTCAAGTTCTGAGATGAGGCTGCAGACCCCAGAGGAAGACAGAAAGGCATGTGGTGTTGGGGTCCCTCGAGCCAGCAGGGATAGTGGCCTCTCTTGATGGGCATGGCCTTTTCCCCAACAACAGCACATTCACAAGCTACCACTCTCAGATACCAAATATGTTTGTAATTTATGTAGTACATGCATTGTCCTTTGTTTTCTTCCAGTCTGCAAAGTCACATTTCCTTTGAAGTCTGCTAATATGCAATATGTCTGATTGATCAACCTCAAGACTTTTCAAGGTCTTGGAAAACTGGTTGGTGCTAAAGTCCACTCAAGGTGAATTTTGGACCAGCCTTTCATTTGTTAGCTTGGAAACCTGCTGCCAACTCCAACGGGCATGAGTAGAACAGCAACTGCTTTTTCATTTTTTTTTTTGCCAACTCAGAGACTCCATCACTGACCACAAGAGCCCTGATCATGAAACTTGAGAACCTTCAACTTTTTAAGTACCAATCGTAGGCATTAAAAAACTAAAAAGCTGAATTTCACGTAAAGGCAAATTGAGGGAGAAGTAACTAAGTGCTGGGATCTAATATTTTTGATTTATGGTAGCCATAGATTGTAAACATATACTTGAAAGACAGAAGGAGCCTTTTCAAGTTTGACTTTGCATAAATCAAGGCAAGTGTTATACAGTCATACCTTCAGGTGAATGAGACTGTGGGGTTTACAGATTTCAAGGAGTGGAGACTCTGCCATATCCTCAGGTGAACTCTCCAGCATTAAAAATATGCAGCTTATCTGTAGTCAGAACTTGTCCAGCTTGAGCTACCAGCCTGTGAAGTGTTATGTATTTGTATGTTAAATTATAAAGCCCTCTGCCCTTATATATAGTATTTCCCTGAATTTCTATTTGGAGCTATTTCCACTCACTGCTTTTATATTTCATTACTGCTCTGCTGCAAGAGTTCAAAGTTTTCAGATGAAAGTCCTGTGTGGTTCCAGGGAATGATGCTCTCCTAGGCCAGGCTGTTAGCAGTGCAAGACAGGGTAAAGGGAAATGCAAGCACAACTCCCATCAATACTGAATGACAGGTTTAACAACTCCCCCCTCTCCCTCCTCCCTCTCACCCCTGAGTATGGATTATATCCATCTCTCTTCACCAGGGGCCTATATCTGAGCAGTTTGCCATTCTCTGATATTAACACTTGAAGTTTTAATGAGCACAGGCAAAGAAGGATGCTTAGCAACAATATAGAAAGTACAACAAATACAGGATAAGCAGTTTGAGATTAGATTTTAATGACATCTTAATGACAACACCAGATCTACTTACTGCTCTGTGTAACTATGCCATTAACACAGATGCCAGAATACTGCAGACTATATGAATTATTGGGTTTTCCACTTTGGGAAGTGGGATTTTGGAAGCAATCAGGACAAATTGAAAGGAAGGGGCAACAGAGAGCAAAGTGTCAGGACATAATCTGAGTAACATATTCAGTCTGCTCAAGCAGCTTGATGGTATGGTCCAAGTGCCCTCACTTGCATTAGTTTCACAGAATTTCTCTTGTTCCCAACAGACTAGAGAATTATAATGGAGATACTGGCACTACTTTTTAAAGACTCCATTTTTTTTGCATTCTTTAACCCCCCTTTTAGCTCCATTCACTCCTAGCTATAACAGGTGTATTATTAACAGACACAATCAGGCTTCACAAATTATGTTTGTGGGGTTTGGAGAGAGGATTAGTTAAATGAAACGTGAAACCTGATTGACTAAAACCAAAAGTGAAAGCTTTGAGATGCTATGTAGTCCCCAAAGAAGGTGAAGTCAGCTTGCTTTTCAGGAATCACCAGCCAAGATGCAGAAGTGAAACGTACTGAAAATTGGAAATGGAACCTTAAGCTCAAACCTTGTGCAATGTAGAAGAAAAACAACATTGAATCTGAAGGGTTCGACATGGGACATGAGAAATTGTCCCTCTTAGCACCTGTGTTAAGATGATGCCCTGGAAGGATTTTGTGTGTTAGGCACAATCCTCTAAAAAGACCACAGTTACTAGAATTCAATTCTCACACATGTCCAAAAGCAGGGTGATAGACTTGTCTTTACTTGGGCCCCACTGCTCATACTGCCTTTAACCTCATGTCCTATACCAGGCAAGCTTTAGAAAGGCAGGATGACTGCACATATTGAATGAGGTAACAGAAATGGGGAAATAGCAGAAAAAGTGGGGAAATAAGACCTCTTTGAGTCTGGAGAACACATCAATGACAGGATAAGGAACAAGACCACAGTCGTTCAACATCTTTAATGTTGCCACCTTGATACCGCCTTTGCCAGAGCTGGCATCAGCTTCAGGAGCTACTTCACACAGAGTCCCAAATCTCCTCTGAAAAAACCTTGAATTGCAAAAGACTTGCAGTTCATTGTCCTGCTCTTTCCTGCTCTTTCCTCTCCAGTTCTCCAAGCTTCCACAGAAAGAGCCAACCGAGCAAGGCATCGTGGTCCCTATACTCTTTTCTTTCCTATGTCACACATCTTGGAAATAATCAGCTGCAGGAAATCTGAACGAACTGGTGATGTAATTGTGTGCCCGTTACTGCCATGCACTCATTTATCTCTGTGTGATAGCCCACTGATATAATGAATCTGGTTACCATGACACCAAAACGTCACAGCTGGTTTGAAAAATTCACAGAGGTCAGGGGCAGAGCAATGTAAAAATCAGTTCATGTTAAGCATATTTGGAGTTGTGCTTCTGTCATCCAGAAAAATTTCAGCATTGATTCAGATCCCCTTGTGCTGATCTTTACTAAAAGGAGAAGAAAATGACAGAACAAGAGAATTAATGGCCCGTGTATCAATATCTCAAACCCCTTCTCCTTTTTTTCTGTGAATGCTGTAAGAACATGCTCAGCTCCCACCAGGCCTGACTCAGCCCTTCTTCTGCCCAGGAAAGACACAAAACTGCATCTTTCTGTGTGTTGGCCGAAGGAGAACTAGGAAACAAAGGATGCAGAGGGCAAAGAAAAGGATTTATAAGAGAATGAGTGGCTTTTAATGAGAAAATAATGAAACACAAATGTCAGAGGGAGTAGCCGCAGAGAAAACACCCACGAAGAGTAAAAGTTAAGGAGAGGTGGGAGGAAAATGTTGATGATAGGGGGAAGAGAGAGCAAAGTGAAACAGAAAGGAGTCGCAGCAAATTTCCATAATGTAACACTGATGAAGCCTTTTATGAATATGACAGGGGTCCTCAGAATGTTCCCTTGCAGGAAGTTTGCATACTATATCTTAATAGCTCTGAACACTTTCCCAGACTCAGTAAAAGTGGAAACTTCTTCTGCTAGTGCTGCTTGCTCTAGGGCTACCCCTGTGCATCACCAAGCTCCAAGGAGCTCTATCTCTGAGGTCTGCTCTGGATGGGCTGGCACATCAAGTCCAGGTCCATGCTGCCTCCAGAGAGTGACAGCCCTGACTGTGTACTCTGCAGAGCCAGCTGCTGCTGCTCTTCCAGAGAAATACACTACGTCCTGCCAAAGGAATGGAGATATTGTTTGCACAATACCTTGTGGGACCTGGATACAGGTTGTTTTTTTATCCAGAGCCACACAGAAGCCTGAGCGGATTCAACCTGTGTGTTTGATGAAAAATATCAGGGAAAATGATGAGATTCTGGGCTACCTGAAGCAAAGCCAAATCCACAAGTTAGTATGACCTTAAACACTTCCAGAAATCTCAGCCTGCCCTTACTTCAAGTCCAGACTCAAGCCCCAGCCCAGTGTGCAAACAAAGTACAGATTATTGCTATTTACATACCAGTTGTTTACCTGACTCTATCCTTTCAGACTTGCTCATTTTCTCAGACTGGATGTTTGTCTGCAACATTTCCTGAGATAAGTCTGTGCAACTATAAATAAGAAAAAAGATCACAGTTGTCCCTGGATGAGTTTTTGAAAGGTATACAACACCACTCAAGACTAGTTTAAAAAAAAAGGAAGACGGCCAGATAAACACCTTATAGCAGAGAGGAAGCTTTTGAGCTCCACAGAGTGATTTCACCAGGCCTTTCTGTCTGAAACACATTTTGCTTGTGCAGATGATTTGCTCCAGATAAATCCATCACAGTCACTTCAAGAGGACTGACACCAGTGGTTTAGTCTCTCCAAATCCTATGAAGTGACAAGAAATAGTCTGATCCCTTCAGGGTCTCTGCTGCAGACTTCAGGGGGAGGACTCTCCAGTGGATTCCCCTCAAAGTTGCATGAACAGTAGTTGTATCCCCAGTCCAGGTTCACCACCTCCACAAAGGCTCTGGAAGGGAGCGTAGATGGTTGTTTCCCAACCAAAGTGTGTGCATATTCCTTAGAACACAGACATCCTCAGGAAGGCTCTCCAGTGAGTTAAAGAGTAATAGCAACGTCTCCAGTTTCTCCAGATGCTGAATGCTGGAGGGGATGGTATCTATTTTGTTGTCACTCACATCCAGAAAGGTGAGGCTCCTCAGCTGGCAGATGGGTGCAGACAGCTCGGTGAGGCTGTTGTTGGCAAGGTGGAGGCTGTGCAGCCTTTGGAGTGCCCCCATCTCAGCGGGCAGCGAGCTCAGGCTGTTGCTCAGTGAGCCTCTCCAAGTGAGTCAAAGTGCTAATTTCAGCTGGGATTTTCTTCAAGTTGTTGGAGTCCACATAGAGGCAGGTGAGGTTCCTCAGACAGCCAATCTCCTGGGGAAGCAGCTCCATCCAGTACCTCAGGCAGCTCTCTCGTTCCAGGCTCATCTCCAGCACCTGCATCTGGTCCAAGCCAAAGACCTGTATGGGAACTGACAGCAGCTCTCTGCCAGAGATCTTGAATTTCTTCTTCATATTTTGGATCATACTCTGTAAGGTACCTCCAGAGTGGATTAGGACATGGACAGGCACATCTGGGAGAGGTGACTGCATCCATATCCCACCAGAACAGTGGCTGGTTGAATGGAAACTGTAAGTCACACTTACTTGCATGCTCCACAGGCAGCCTCTGAGGTTTTTGGTGGATCAAGGTTCTCTGTCAGCTTTCTGCTCTGCTGGGCACGTTACCAATACACCAGACATGCAGAGTGTCTGAGTTGCTGAGATACATCCCACTGAGTAAATATTTGGTGTTCTCATATGATCAGGTGTTTCCCCTCCTGCTCTGCAGAGTACACAAACCCAGCTCCTGGGCTGTGACCTGGCCTCTAACGGCTGCAACCAGTGAGCAGTGGTCAGAAAGGGAAAGATCTGCCTCTGCTTTTCAGCAGATGTGTTAAAAACGCTGCTTGTGAGTAGCTCTCCTTCTTGGAGCATCAAGGGTGCCTTTGCCTGAAGAATTCACATTGACTGGGATCACAATGGAAGCAGCAAGGCAGAGTAGATGAGGCACATTGTAAATGGGACAAGAACATGGTAAATGGGACAAAAAGAAGACAGAGCTATAGCTGGTGGCCTGGGAACTGGGAACCATGAACATACCTTGTGCTCAAGTTAGTTTGTGTCTTTAACATTCAGCAAACACAATAAAGGACCAGTTTTGAAATCTGGAAGTCCTCTTCCCTCCTGCTAAGTGCATGAACCCCTACACCATAGAGGTACCATTTTTCTTGTGTTGCACTTGCTCTGGCATATTTAAAAGCAAATTTTTATTCCTTGATGTCAAAGGTTTTGTAGGAGATGTGTGAAATGCCAGGTTTATCCCAAGCCACTCAGCACAGTGAGTGATGTAGAGAGCCATTTCAAATGCTTCTCAAGAAGAGAGGTCTCCTCAGCACCCCATAGGCCATTAGAGGTAGAAGACAGTATGTTAGAGGTAGAGTCTAAGCTGGTCTACTAGGTCAGGTCTTGCACATCAGCTTTGCTTTCCCTGTCTGTTCAGTTCTGATCATCTCAGGCCAGGATGGTCCTGAATTTGCTGGAACCTGTGTTCCAGCACCAGGGGAGTGTGTGGCTGCACAGATGGGGGTGAGTGGTAGTAGCTGTCAATGCTGACTAGAGGATTTGGGGATTCTCGTTCAAGTCTCAGAGCTTACGTTCTAGATGCTAGTGATTTTTAATTGGGTTTTACCCTGAAATACAGCTTTTAAGGCCTGGCATATACCAGCTGTCACCCTTGACTTGGATTCAGAGTGCAAATATCATAACCATATCGAAATCAAGCCTGGGATTTCCTCCAGATAAATTTTCAGCATCTGTAAGAGAAAACTGTATCACTTGCCTGTGAGGCTGCTTAGACACTACAGGCTCCTGGGACAGAATCACAGAATTCTTTGGGTTGCAAGGGACCTTAAATATTATCTAGTTCCAACCCCTTTGCCATGGGCAGGGATGCCACCCACTAGACCAGGTTGTTCAGGTCCCCTTCCAATCTGGCCTTGAAACCTTCCAGAGATGGATGTTACATGAAAAGGATTCAGCAGAACTTGAGAGAGTCTAATAATTTTTCATAAGCATGAATGGGTACAATAACTTAGAAATATCTGTGCATCAGCCTTGAACGCAGCAGCCAAGGAAAAGTGAGATTTTCACTCGCAGAGGAAGGTTGCTTTCCAACAGACCTCACAAATAACTGTAAAAATAAGACTCAACTCCCATCAAGAAGGTGCTGAAGAAGTTATTGCACTGACAATAATTTCAGTCTTGGGTGAAAACCATCCCCCACATTGCTAAGGGGAAAAATGTGTCTCTAAGAACACATTGTCAAATACATCTGTCCTGTGAAATAAACCAAATTGCTCTATGTGCTGCCTTCTGCTTGAACATGCTTTTCTCTTCAAATCCAAACCCGAGTCTTTCAGATAGCATGTCATGCAAAGACAAAGCTATGGTCAAAAAGTAGTTTCTGTGGGTTTTGGCACTGTTCTCTTGCTGCACTTTTTCAAGCCTGGAGTTTGACCCTGTATTTTCCTTTACAAAGGTGGCAGGTTCTTCTCTGCTCCATCTTGCAGGACATCCTTCTTCTTGATGCTTATAGCTGGCTCCTCAGGAATGTCAGAGTATGATTAATGTTCCTAATTGTCCCCTTGTGCTTTCTACATAAAGTTCATGTCACAAACTGTACAATAGCAAGAAAGAGCCTACATTTTCAACACATAATCCCCTAGAAACTCAGCAGGATGGTCTCATTCTCAGTTCAGACAAACTTCAACAACATTGCCAGCATCAATATTATGGAGCCAAGCCCGAAAAAGTATTCAGATGTTAACCCTTACAACAAAAATCTGCTGTGTAAAGCAACTACCAAAACCAGTCTCCTCTTCATCACATCTTCATGCTTTTCTAATCAGTTATTCCCATTTCACAAGTCAGAAGACAAATATCTACTATGTATGTGACTTCCAGGTTTAAACCAAATCAAGGAAACTAAGCAGGCTTTTTCTTGATTCATCTTCATCATTTATAAAGGTGTTGAAAGAAAAATCCAAACCCTAATGGACTCTTATGTCCCCAAGGACTTCAGGTGCCAAATTTAGTATGTGGTAGGCAATTGATAAAGAGACTCTTCCTCCAGCAGCTCTGGCTCTGCAGAAACAGCAGCAAGAAGGACTCTTGGTGGTCTCTGGTGGATGCTCACCCCTGCACAGGGCTGCAGACTGGGCCAGGAGCCTGCCTTCAACTCCAGACTGGCTTCATCCCTGTGCCGCTCTTCCTGCCATGCCATGGAGCGGCCACCTTAACCCTCACCAGCACTGGGCTCCAGCTCATAGAGGCTGAAAGGGTGGTAGTAGATTTTTTTCAGTCTATATTATAACTGTTGAGTTATTGCAGTCATTTTAAGAAAATTTTCATGGCCCAAGGACAGTACAAATTCCTTCCATAACCTTGTCCCTCTTTCCCTGAGCAGCCTGGCTGCTGGCGACAACATTCCCCACACCAGCTCAGGGGAAATGTGAGTTACTGATGGTGGAAGATAAAGACAGCTACCAGATCTTTTCTCCATGGAGATGTAGTTAATGTGGGCAACATAGCTCTGAATGCTGCAGCTGAGTACTTTAGGATAAACTGAATGGATCTCCAGGCTCTCCAGCTCTCATTGGAGCCACTAAAGTGCAGGTACCAGGCTTGACTCCTTAAAGTCAAGGAGTTGGATTTTGATGATCCCTGTGGGTCCCTTCCAACTATGGACATTCTATGGTTCTATGTTCTGTGACTCTGAATCTCACTCTGAGAGACTGAGCACAGGATTGATGTACCCAGACACAAACATTTTACATCATTTGACGTGATCTCTCTGGGGTTGCCCACTGAAGCTCTGGAAAGGCTTCCCTAGGTCCTACATCATACCTGCCAGTTCCTGTCACTGTCTGTGGCCCCACACAGTGTGGATGGTGACACCCAGCCATTCCTAGGCATCAAGTCCTGTTACAGAAGGTGTCAAATGCAATCTTTAACAGGGCAAAGCTTGGCCAGTTTCCACATTAAAAGACTGAACCATCACTAGACTCTATTTTAGGGGTTTTTTTAAATATAATTTTTAAACTTTTTTGTTTTTTAATAATTGCCCAGAATGTAAAATCTGTGTTTGTCTCCCAACCATTTCTGTGGTCAGAGCACAGACTTTGGGCTTAGCTGCCACAGAATTTTTATTGTCTCTCTGGAAAAAAAGAAAAAAACCCACAGGCATTTTATACAGCTTCCAAGAAGCAGCTAATTCAAAACTGTTTAGAAAACAAGTAGAAAGTGTTAAATAATTTAGCACAAAAAAAATATTTTCTCCAAATGGTCCCACTTTCTTCTGTCTTTGTAATTTTTTTATTTGACAAGCAAAAAATTGAATGAAATAATGGTCTGTTTGCTATAATTACAGTAATTTGCACATTATATAAAAAAGGAGAAAAAAGAGCAACTGACAGTGGTGCCATAAATCTCATGTGTACCTTTTAAAAATGCGAATAATATATTGTCTGACACTCTAATGCAATTTTAACAGAACATTGCCACAGGGCCAACACAAAATCCAACAAAAAATAAGCCTATTCCCATGTTTAAACCTCAGACTCAGTGAACAGACTGTATGGTGATTTACCAAACACTTGGTTGTAGAGACAGGAACACAGAGATTCCAAAGCCACAACTTCCCCTTATTCAAGGGCAGTTAGGAGAGAGCCACCAGTACTGTCGCTGCCCTACCTGCCACCTCTTGCCTGTGTGTTCACCTTGCACAGTGCTGGACAGACAATACACACACAGCCACCTGCTCAGGCACAGAGGCACCTGCATTTTCTGGAGGGCAGCTTCTGACCTTGCCCAGGGCTGTACTTGTAGGTTTACTGGCTTCCCAGATGGCAGACCTACTTTGGAAAGTAATCTCAGACCACGTTTCCAAAGACTGCAAATACATACAAACAGAGTGAGGCAAAAACTGTGGGAGTTTTCAAAATCCTCCAGATACACCAGATTCTTACCTGTTATTGGTGACTATTTAGGCACATTCCTGTAGGGCTTGCTTCTGTAAGAGGTGGCAGCTATAGGAACCTCCCTTTGATGACCAAAATCTGGGTGAGTACAAACACAGGTCTTGATCTGGGTCTGCAGCTCATGTCTTGTACTCTGCTCACTAACAGAGTGACAGATTCTGCCTGGTAAATGTCATTTAACTGGCTGGAGAGAAAACAAGGTTTAAGAAAAAGCAGGGAAATGGCCCCCAGTGAATTCAGGGCACAGAGACAGTCTGGGGTGTCTCTGAGAACAGACTGAACAGATAGCCATATGCTGGGGAATATGCTGGAGCAAAGGGAATTAGGCTGTGTCCCTTTTTATGTGTGGTAAATGTTCAGAGATGTAGTCCTAACTCATGAATATTTTTCAATTGCTATTAAAGATGCAAGTGTGTCCTGTGTGTTCCGAATGCAGACTCTTGGAAATGGCTCCCACAGACATTCAAATGAAAAGGGCTATCAAAAAACCCCTTTTGATCTCCTTCAACTGGATGCCACTGCACCATCTCACCTACTGTGGATTGCACGAGATAACCCTTAGAGTTCCCTTCCAACCCAAACTGTTCTGTGATTCTATGACCTCACAGGAGTTAAAGACTATGAAATTTGCTTAACAGAACATCATTATGTATATTGCCTTCTCATGGTGCACTAGAATGTACTGAAATTGATGCCATGCATAGCATGGCACATCATGACACACATGATAAGAAGGAATCTGTAGGGATGAAGGAGTCACCGTCATGACAGGAATTAAATGTCATATTTGCATGGTCCAGTTAACATGTTTGACCTCTGTAACACCTGTTCATTACCATCACATTTACCCAAAAAATATCTCATCCCATGTTAGGAAGTGCTCTCAAATACAGACCCTGTTCTGCCTCACCACTGGAGGGATGAAATCTCACTCAGCCTGGACTAGAAAAAATGTTTCAGTTAAATATGTGACTAACATAATTGCTTAATACTAAAATCCAGCAAGCTGACCCAAGATGCAGTACAATAACAGATATACCATTGAGAGTTACTTAAAAGTGGTAAGCTTTTCACTTCATGATATTTTCACTTTGATTGGTCTTTCCATAGAAAGAAACACAGTAAAATCAAATCAAAGAGTTTATTTGCATAGGAAATAGCAAAAATAGCACCACTGAGAGCTACACAGTAAAGACTTTGTTTAACCCTCACATTTGTACTTGTTATTTAATTTCATTTTTCAGTAAAGCAGAGGCAAATTTTATCTGCTAGTGGGTAAAAAAAGACTCCAATGCTGGCAAATGCTTATCTCTGGGCTTTAGCCTCAGGGTCTGATTCTGGACTGGTTATCAACAGCTGTGGCTTCTGCTTGGGTTGGCCAGTTTGGAAGCACCATGCCATATGGTGAATGTGTTAGCAGGGCAGGGTGCCTCTTTTCTGTCTCCAAAAGAACAGATGAGATTCCCAAATACATTCAGCACTTAGTGCCTGTGTCGGGTCCATTACTCCCCATCTCTCACTACAAACTGCTTTGTGCAGAAGAGGTTTGAGAATGCAGCTGCTTTGCTGGCTGGCACATACCCAAGGCCTGATCACTTCTCAGATCTGCACTTAGTGGGTCGGCATGGCTTGGTCAGAGGGTTAAGCTCACAAATGACCTATTGTGAAGGTCTTTTCAGACTCCATCCCCTTTTTACTTTGTATTTGCATTCTCGGGTTGATTTTGGCAATTAGCTGATAGGGAGAAAGGGCGACTGTCTGGCTTGTTGCTTTCACTCTCAAACACAATTTCCCCCATGTTTCTGAACATCTCTTTGTTCTGATCCTTCATCAAAGATCAAAATCCGCCTAGAACAGCCTGCACTATGCACCAGCCTTCTAAGTAACACAACTTGCCAAATTATTGTCATAGTGGATCAACCAAAACAGTGAATTGGGTCACAGTTGGCTTCCTGAGTTTTTAATACCAGGGGACTTTCTATGCTGCTCTGGCTGATATTTGGGTGAAGCAATGGTAGGGGAGCTGTGCATGTGCTGACAGTGCACAGGGGATTTGGCATCCTTGACATGACAGAGGAAAACCTTGAAGATTTTGGCAGAGGCATTTCCCTGACAGAGGGAAATAAGTTCCATTTCTTAGAACCAAAATCTCTGAGTACAGAGAGTAGCAAGGAGGTTTAGATCATCTGTGTCGTCTCTTCAGGAGATCCCACATGACTCCATAAAAAAGTAGCTCCTATAGAATATTGATTCACTTATTAAATTTAACAGGGATCTTCTGGAAAGCACACACTAGCTGTTCAATATTGTCTGTCCATTGGGAGATGGATATACTGAAGACCCCTTTTCCAGCTTTGGTATAGCTTTATCTTCCCCCTCCATGTGGATGGCAAATAGCACCAACAATCCTGTGCCTGTGTGTCACAGTTAATGCCCCAGGCTGCAGGATTTGATTTCAGTTGAAAGGGTGAGGGATAAAGCTTTGGAAAGAATTAATCAGATAACAGATGAAAAATTTGGCATTGGAATGGTTTTGCATAAACAGTCACACAATGCATTACTATTACATGCTCTTCAAAAGAGGAAAAAAAACCACTTATTTTTAACATTTTAATATGCCCTGATGTAAGAGAAAACAAAACAAAACAAAAAAGTTCACATATCACATCAAAGATAATAATAATAATAATTATTATAAGTCATAAAAATAATCTGACCGACCGGCAGCATTCGTTGGCTTTAGAAGGCCTCCCGCGAAAGAAACACAGCTGAAAACACTGGAGAGCTCTTGGCAGGTGTGAGGAATTCAAGTTTTCAAAACAAGTCTGGGGGTGCTCCCTGCACGCTATGGCCCTTTGACGTTGGAGGGCCGGGCAGCCAGGCTTGCATAGTAAGCGCATTGAGAGGGGTCACACTGTCCACTGGCTCCTGGGGGTCCCTGGGGACCTGCCAGACCCGGCACACCGGCTTCACCTTGAGGGCCGGGAGGTCCTGGCATCCCATCTTTGGCATAACCAGGCTCCCCTGGGAGGCCTGAAATAGAAACAAAATGCCCTTGGTGAGTGACACCAGAGTGACACCCCCAGGGTGCAGTACTCAGCAGTGTAATGTCACAGGAAATGGCTTTGCTGCCAAACTGGGATGCAGATAGCAGCTTCTATAGATTTGGATTTAGCCAGGATATATCTCAAGGATATAACCAGAACATCTCCTCGGAAATAAAGATTTCTATTCCCTATGGCAACCTCAGGATACTTGGCTCTGCTATGGCTGCTCTTCCTCTATCTCCACACTAAAGTTGTGAAGCTGCATGAGACAACTAATGACATACAGTCCTCACAGAGAGGAGGTGAGGATGGGAAAGCTGGAGGCAAGAGCCAGCTTGGGGAGACAACTCATTGTTGCAGAGCATAGTGTGCACAGTTATTTGAAGGCAATGCAAGGCCAGTCTGCCAAATGCAAACCATGGGGTTATGAGGGCTTCCCATAGCTCCTTTCCCAAAAAAGCAGTGAAGGCAAAACTGATCAATGGTTCCTAATTTCATACTGCAGACAAACTATATTTGCTGCTGCTTTGTCAGTACCCGCAAAGCAGCTGTATCCCCAAGGCACAGGTGTTCAATATGACCTTTTATAACATCTGAAGCTGCCTGAAACTCTGGGTTCAGCTTGGTCACAAGAAGACTCTGCCAAGGACAGAGAAAACACTTACTTCACTTCTAATAATTAAAGCTTCACTTTGTATTTGTCCCAAAGGACAGCTAACTTAGCTGTAACTGAGATGGTTCATTATACCCATCAGGCTGAGGAAATAAAGGTGGCGAGATATGATGTCAGTGATACAGTCCTTCCCTTTGGGCCACATCCTACAGAAACTGTGCACATTGTACTTATATCATCCTGATTGTCTCTCTAATACAGCAGACACCTGTGTACACCTGTGTCCTGGTAGTGGTTCTAAGTGGTGTGTTTTGTGGGGTGTTCTGATTAACACACCTGGAATTCCTGGAGGACCCATTTCCCCTCTCTGGCCAATACCAGTGTCTCCCTTCTCACCCTTTGCTCCTCTTTCTCCTGTAGAGGAAAAGAAAAAATATGACCTGATGAGCGTGGTCTACAGAACAAAACACTACTATAGGTCTTTCATCCACACTGAAGCAAATATATTTGGTAAAAATAGTTCCTAATTGTGGCCAGTCCTCTGAAAGGGGACATTACGTGGGAATGAAGACTTGCCCCACTCCAGTTCTGGCCAGAGGTGGAACATACCAGCAATTGCTGGTCAGATTCAAACCTCTGATTCAACAGACTGAGGTCGCTTTCAACACCTGCATTTTGAGGACTACTTATATGCTACTAAAAGGAAAGGTGGATGCCAAAGTGGAGTGGACACATCCTTTTACTGGACTGCCCCAACAACCAAGTTTCACTCACCTTTGGGACCAGCTGGTCCAGGTGGCCCTTCAGACCCAGTCTGTCCAGGTCGGCCAGGCTCTCCTGGAGGGCCAGTTCTTCCTGGAAGTCCTTCCTTCCCAGGGGGACCAGGAGGTCCTGGTCTGCCATGGGATGCTTTTACCTGTGCAGGCTGTATCTGAGCCAGGATATAGGGCAACTTTGCTGTGAAGAGAGGGAAATGGGTTGGTTAGACTAGAAGGACTATGCTCCAAGAGATGGAGAGCCAGAACCAGGGGATCAGTAAAGTCCAAGTATTGTCACAGATTACTTTTCCAGGGACAACCATTTGTTGTCCCACCATAATCCATGATTGTGACTACCTAATCCCCTCTAAATTATTTAAATCTCATTTCTTGGTAGCTTTAAATTTCTCATAAATTTAATACTTTATGATAAACTTTTCTCTCATCCTCTGCTCCTTGTCGTCCAAAAATCTGAAATGTCCCTTCCTTTAGTTGTGCAGGTGGTGGATACCTGTTAAACTGGGACCACTGCTGCTCTGAGAAGGAGAGGCTTTTTCTACTGCTTTTGTTACACAGAGATACTACATGGCTGGTCTGTAGGGAGAAAGCTTTTCTTGTTCCAGGCTATGTCACACATGGAGTTAAAGCCTAATGCACCCATCTCTGGCTGTGAAGTCAGAAGCTGTAACTAAGCTCCCTGTAACAGCATATTCTGCAATTCCTGGCAGGCACACACTGCCTGCCATTTCAGTGCTAAGACCCTGAACAACCATGCTGGTTTTAGCTGGGGTGGAGTTATTTTTCTTCACAATGGCTGGTATGGGGCTGTGTTTTGGATTTTTGTTGATAATACAAAGATGTTTTTGTTATTGCTGAGCAGGGCCTACACAGAGCCAAGGCCTTTTCTGCTTTTTGTACTGCCACATTGGCAAGGAAGTTGGGGGTGCAGGGGAGGTTGGGAAGAGACACAGCCAGGGTAGGTGACCCAAACTGACCAAAGGGATATTCCAGACCAGGTGACATCATGCTC
This sequence comes from Aphelocoma coerulescens, assembly GCF_041296385.1. NCBI lineage: Eukaryota > Metazoa > Chordata > Aves > Passeriformes > Corvidae > Aphelocoma > Aphelocoma coerulescens. Next base: position 163,164,812 of record NC_091015.1, read on the forward strand.
TGTATATAAAGTAGGGGAACAAGAAAGAAGGGGGGGACATTTGCAGTGATGGTGTTTGACTTCCCAAGTCACCTTTACATGTGATGGAGCCCTGCTCTCCTGGAGGTGGCTGAACACCTGCCTGCCCATGGGAAGCAGGGAATTAATTCCTTGCTTTGCTTTGTTTCTGGGCAGTTTTTGCTTTCCCTATTAAACTGTCTTTATCTCTACCCATGAGTTATCCAGCTTTTACCCTTCTGATTCTCTCCCCAGTCCCGCTGGTAGGGGAGTGAGTGAGTGGCTGCATGGGCCTTGGCTGCTGGCTGGGGTTACACCACAAAAACAACCTTGGGAGCTCATAAAACACACTCAGCATCACAAACATCCTCCAGAACAGAGGATCTTCTCTTTCTATCTTCTCTTCATTAATCCTAAATTTTAAATTATTTTAGACTGGTGTGGATATTGAAGACTGAGAGTGTGTAAATAAAATCTGTGAAACAATCACTCCATTTACCTGTGATCTTTAGCATGGAGCAAAATGTTAGCACCTGTGTGTCAGCTGCTTCAAGAGCTGTGTGAGAAGGACTACAGCTTTGCATCTCACTGTCAATGGCATCAGTAGTGGTCTGTAACTCACATACTTTGAGAGAAACAGCAGCCCACATTCCCTCCAGCCCCTGTTCTTATATAGGTGAGTATCACAAGTCACAGACAAAAATCAGGAATATTTCTTCTCCAGTTGGGACCTCAAAAGCAAGTTTATGATCTACTCTGATTACTTTCTGTGCTATTGCTGGGAACATTAAAGCTTGGGGAATCGTAAAGCACATTTCCTTTTACACATCTTCCAAGCAAGCTTGCTGCAATGCTACCTTCCTTAAGCAGAAGTTCAGATGCCAGCATAGCTATGGAAAGCATCTTTCGTACTCTCAGATCCATCTTCTGGCTTCCTGGTACTCATTACTTACCATCAAGCTGCTTGGATAACTCCTCTTGGATGAGTCTCCTCAAAGTCTCTAGAGATGGGGGTTCTCCCTAAAGAGTCAGAATCACAGTGATGAGACAAGATAATCACAGCCAAGGGATCAGATGGTGATAGGAACTTCCCAGATAGTGGGAACAGTTTTAAACTGAAAGAGGAAAGATTTAGATGTTGGGAAGAAATTCTTTACTGTGAGGGTGGCGAGGCACTGGAACAGTTTGCCCTGAGAAACTGCAGATACCCCAGCCTGGGAAGTGTTCAAGGCAAGTTGGGTGGGCTTTGGAGCAACCTGATATAGTGGATGGCATCAATGCCTATGGTGGGGGGGGGGGGGGGGCAGTGCTTGGAACTAGATGATATTTAATGTCCCTTCGACCCAAAACACTCTGTGGTTCTATGATGCGCAAACTAAGCCCTCCACAAGGGGCTCAGCAGGTGCCATGTCATCACCCACAGCACACACAGGGCTGCAGGGTCTGCCTAAAAGAGGAATGTAAAGGGATTCAAAACAATCACAGAATCAATTAGACTGGAAAAGACCTCTGAGATCATAAAGTCTAACCTTTGACTGAACACCACCATGTCAAGTAAACTATGGTACTGAATGACACGTCCAGTCTTTCCTTAAACATCTCCAGAGACAGTGACTCCACCACTTCCCTGGGCAGCCCATTCCAATATTTAATTGCCCTTTCTGTGAAGAAATTCTTCCTAATGTCCAACCTAAACCTCCCTGGCACAGATTGAGACTATGTCCTCTTGTCCTACCATTAGTTGTCTGGGAGTAGAGACTGATCCCCACATAGATAGATCCTCCTCTTAGACAGTTACAGAGAGTAATAAAATCCCCCCTGAGCCTCCCTTCCTCTGAGCTGAACAAAGCCAGCACGCTCAGTCTTCACAGGAGTTGTGCTCCAGACCTTTCACCATCTCTGTTCCCTTCTCCAAAACCGCCCCAGAACCTGCTGTCCTTCCTGAACTGGTGTCATACATGAAATCCCTATTTGTGCTTGGTCTTTGCATATTAAGTGCTTTAATTAATTAATTTTGAGTTAAATATTTTTAAATTGAATGTTAAAATTAACCCATCAGCCCAGGTGCCAAAACTTAAGTGCCATTAATCACTTGTACACCATAAGAGTTATCTTCCTGTGTTTACGGTATACTTTTACAAGTGTTTTAAGATGTGTTGGATGTATTTTTTTATGTTTTTACTTGTACTTTGGTTCCAAGGCAGATTTCAAAACCCCAGTTCCAACAAACAGCCCAGCCCCCATGGCCATTACCCTGTAAGCTCCATGGCAACCTGAATTTTAATGACTCTTAACTAATACCACTCCTCTGACAAGGATGAGCCATTGGTGGACAGATAATCTGTCAAAGGGAAAACACCAATCACCTTAAACCGAAGGGGTGGGCTGTGGGCGGGCTGTGGGCGGAGCAAAGGCACTATAAAACAAGGCACCCGAGAAAGGCACCCCCCTTCTCTCCAGCCTTGCTGAGGTGGAGTTCAGTGCTGGAAAGGCGTATTCCTAACAAGGAACTTCTAGTAATTTTTTTTTTTTTTTTTTGCTTTTGGGCCGGCCAAAGGCCAGCCTAGCACTGCAAGCCCTTTTTCTCTACCTAAGGTCCAGTGCTGTTTCAGCAAGAAGATCAAAAATCCCTGCACTCCTGGGGCATACAGTCTACCAAGCCATATGATCCCAAATTTTTATATTTTGCTAATTTTTGCAATTTTTCAGTCTTTCCATTTTTAATAAAATGTTTTAATTTTTAACTAAGAGTTGTCCCATTTCTCACAAATGGGGCACCCAGAACTGGACACAGGATATGATGTGTGGCCTCCCCAGTGCCCAGCACAAAGGGACAATCAACAGTCTGGTCCTGCTGGCCACACTATTGCTGACACAGAATGCCAGGAGGCCGCTGGCCTCCTTGCCCAGCTGGGCACACGCCGGCTCACATTTGGCCGCTGTCGGCCAGCACCCCCCAGGGCCTTTCCTGCTGGGCAGCTTTCCAGCCACTCTGCCCCCAGCCTGGAGCACTGCAGGGCCTTGTTGGGAGACAAGGGCAGGACCCAGGCCTTGCTCTCCTTGAATCTCATCCTGCTGGTCTCACACCATCCAGCCAGCCTGTCCACGTACCCCTGCAGAGCCTTCCTACCCTGCAGGGCATCGACATCCCCACCCACCTTGGTATCATCACAAATTTGCTACTGAGGGTACGCTCGATGCCCTTGGCCACATCAGCAGGACAGATACTGAAAAGGACTGGGCCCAGGGGACAGCGCTACTGTCCGGACACCAACTGGATGTGGCACCATTCACTGCGACTCCCCGGGCCTGGCCATCCCGACAGTTCTTAAGCCAGCAAAGAGTGCACCTGCCCAAGCCCTGGGCTGACGGCTTTTCCAGCTTTCCCCTGTGCTGTGGGAGACGGAGTCAAAGGCTTTGCTCAAGTCCAGGGAGACCCCATCCACAGCTTTTCCCTCAGCCTTGAGGCGGGTCACGCACTTCTCAAAGAATAACACATTGCTCAGGCAGGACCTGCCTTTCCTAAACCCACGCTGGCTGGGCCTGATCCCTCGGTTCCCCTCTCTGGGCTGTGCGATCCCACTCACAACAATCTGCTCCAGAACCCTGCCGGGCCCCGAGGTCAGGCTGACAGGCCTGCAGTTCCCCTCGTCCTCCCTCCGGCCCTTCTTGGGCGTCACAGCGGCACCTGCAGTCATCTGGGACCTCCCCGACTGGCCAGGAATGATGATAATAAAGGACGGGAGAGTGGCTTAGCGACCTCTTCCGTGGCTCCCTCAGCACCCTTGGGAGACTCCAGGCCAGGCCCAGTGACTTGTCACTGTTTAAGTGGCTCCGTAGGTCACTAACAACTCCCTCCGGGATTTCAGGAGTCTGGCCTGCTCCCCGTCCCTGTGTGCCAGCTCAGCTGACTGCTGGTCCTCCAGATAACCCATCTGATTGTTGGAGGAGATGGAGGAAAAGAAAGAATTCTGCACCTCAGCCTTTTCCTCGTCCATTGTGACCGTATTCCCCTCACCCCCGCATTGATTAAAGAAGAGCCATTTGCCTTGGCACTGCTGCATTCCTAATCTTTTTAAACAAAGACTTTTCATTGTCTTTTACAGTGGTGGCCAGATTAAATTCAAACAGATTTTTTGCCTTCCTGATGATCTTTCTACCTGAGGTTGGGGTCAACAGCTGAGGCACATGGTGGGCTGGGTGGGAAAAGCACTTTGGCATGGTACAGGGCTTCTTTGGGGATGTTTAGAGGAGGAACATACAAGGTGGGACGACAGAGAGGTGCAGGTCATTGGGAGAAGAACAAGTGTAAGCAAAGTTGAGGGGCAAAGGCCTAACAAAGGCCTTTGTGACCAGGGGCGGCTCCATGGAAACCGCCAGGCCTTTGGGACAAGGGGCGGCCGTGCCCACCAGGCCTTTGTGACCCGCGGTGGCATCGTGCCCAGAGGCCATTGTGACCATTGTGGGTCAGTGTTGTGACCCTGGGGGCTCCAAGTCCCTGCAGCGGTCACTCCCAGGAGAGCAGCTCTCTGAGGAGGCAGCAGCTTCTCTGGAGGCAGCAACTTCTCAGGAGGCAGCAGCTCCCCTGGGGGCTTGTGGCCAGTGTTTGGCAAAGCACCCTCAAGATGTCAAATCAGCAGCAGGCGAATGCTCACAGGCACCCCTGTGAGGGGCAGCCACTGCTGTACACGTGGCGGCAGGTGAGGGACAGGGATGGAGGGAGAGGCTGCAGTGGGAGCCGGGGAAAGCCCTGGGGCAGAGACAGCCAGGCCTGGCACCAGGCCTTGCTCTGCGGAGGGGCCAGTGCTGGCATGGGCAAGGCACAGCAATGCCCCAGAGGCAGCGAGCGCAGCTGGGAACCCAGCCCAGCCTGGCTGCCGTGGCCAGCACCTGCCTCGGGGCCAGGGCCGGGCTGGCTGGCATGTGGGGGACACTGTTCCCGCACAGCCACCTCCATCCTGTGCCTCCTCCTGCTTCCCACAGGTGACCCAGAGGCAGCCACAGGAGGCACCACAGGTCACCTGGAAGACCGTCACACCCCTTTACATGGACAGACTGTTCCCCAGACCAGTCACCTCAGGAAGATCCCCAGGACGTGACATGCAGGACAGCCTGGAGGGCGGGCACTCCCTGCCCCGCAGCGGCACAGTCACACGGCCACAAAGATTGTCCGTGTCAGACTTGCCGCCTCTCCACGGCCCTCCATTGACAGTGACACGGCTCAGCCCTAAACTGCCAAGAGCAGCCTCAGCAAAGGTCAAGCTGCCCTTTCTGCCAGCAGCAGCAGCAGCCTCGGGGTCTTCTCCCAGACGCAGAGCACGGTCCGGGGGCCCCATGGCCAGCGGCCACCGACAGCTTGTGCCACCTGCTCCATGGGGCACTATGGCTGCTGACAGGGCCTGGGAAACACCTTCCCCGGACAGCAGCCCTGCTGCTGAAGGGTTCTGGCGAGGGTCAGCAGCAAGGCAGGGCCTTCGCCTGCCATCGGTGCAATCCGCACACAAAGCGCAGATCCGCACTGGGACCCAGCCAGCTTGGAAGCACCTGGGGCACTCTGAGACAGAGGAGCTCATCAAGGTGCAGGAGGGGCACGGTGGCAACACCTGCAGTGACCTGTTTAGAGACCTCGCCCTGTATCTGCGTGAGAACAGGTCCCTCAGGTCCACCTCAAGCACTCTCAAGTGGTTGAGTGCCCGCCAAGGGGCGCAGGGAACGTGTTGGCCAGCCGAGCCAACTGCGCGTCGCAAGCAGCTGTGCCCAGAGGATGAGGATGCTTTGATGCAGCTTCTCCGTAAAAAGACAGAGCAGCTGGAGGAGCTGGAAGACAAAGTGTATGAGGAGAAGTTTAGAGCCATCTTCTCCTCCCTGGACGACAAAGAAGGCCCCATGACGTCCAGCTGCGTCATCAGGGATCCATGGAGTCCCACCCTGGAGCCAGCTGCAGGTCCCTTGGTGCCGCACAGCACCTGCAGCGTGACCAAAGACGCCGCAGGAGAGACAGAAAGCTCCTCAGAGCTTGTGTCTCTTGACCAGTTGTTGGCCGACCTGTGCCCCGTCTCTGATGACTCGCTGTCTTGTAATGCTCTCGTCAAGGGGCTACAGGAAAAGTGGGAGGAAGAACAGCTCCCTGACAGAGAAGTGGCAGGAGAGAGGGACAGAGAGCCAGAGAGCACCTTGTCTCTCCAGCCGCAAGACAAAAAAGAAGAGCCAGTGGCTTCTGCCCTGGACAGTTATCCCTGGGATGAGAGGAAAAGCCAGCCTCCCCCCACATCACAGCCTGAGGAGACATCAGGCTTCCCAGCTTCTCCTTCATCTGGAGGCTCCTGTGAGGAGAGGGCAACTCGTAAGCCACCACAGCAAGCTGAACATGACAAGCTGCTCTGCATGGGGACTGAGGACGTGTTAAAGGACCTTCTGCAGATCCAAACACAACAGCTGGAAGAAGAGGATGATGACCAAACACACGGAGACCTGTTTGGAGACATCCTCTCCTTCCTGGACAAAGAAAGCCATCCCTGTGACAAGGGGCACAGCGAGCCTCTCCCCACGGCACTGCCCCAAAACACAAAGATGTTTGCGGTTTGTGCCTCTCCTGCCGAACCCGTGGACGAGGCCGACGAAACACGCGTGGAGGCTCGGCATGCCCAGGCCACCCCTCCCCAGGAAAAGCCCTGCAGGGCTGGGGCGCCAGCAGGGGCTTGCCCGGTGCCTGCCCAGCCCCTGGCACAAAGGGTTACTGCTTCCCCCCCTGGCAGCGCAGCCGTCACGCAGCCCCCGGCCCCACGGCGATGGCGCTCCATCGTCAAGACGGCCCGGCGGGCTCTGCACCGGCTCTTCTCTTTCGGCTGCCGCAGTACGCAGCCGGAGGAGTGAGCCCGACTGCCAGCACCGGGATGATCCCCAGAGATGCCGGCTCACCCTGAGGATGCCCAGCTCCCAGGGGCAATGGCAGCTACTGGAGGCACCAGCACTGGAGAGGGAGACAAACACTGGAGGCACCGATGCATGCATGGGTGAATGGATGGACGGATGGTGCCCAAGGCAATCAGTTGCCAAAGGTCGGTCCTGCTGCCGGCCCCAGCCCCTCACCCCCCATGCCAACTGTCAGGCAGCCTGGTCAGGGACAGCCACCAGAGGAAGGACTGGTGATCTGCCCTGGCAAATCCCACAGAAGCTGACTTTAGGCCCGGGCTGCATTGTGGGGGTGCATCCCCCCCTGCCCCCAGGCTGCATTAGGAGCTGAGAAATGCTCCTTGGGCCTCTGCACTGCAGGCAAAGGAAAGCCCATCCTCCTTTCACATGGCAAATCGGAAAACGCTTCCCTGGATACCCTCAACACGGACTGCAGAAAGGTGTTAACCCCGGATGAAAGCCCAGGGGTCCTCACCTCCACAAGGACCACCGGCACCCCCAGCGCAGAGAAGCGCGGGGTGACAAAGGACCGACGGGATGCTGCTGGAGCCGAGCATCTCGGACTCTCTTCTGTTTGTTCTCTTCCCCACCTCACCCCAGCCCTGCTCGTCCCCCACACCCTCCAACCCCCGATCTTCCCCTCCCCACCCCAACCACCCTCTTCCCTTCTCACCCTCCTCTTTCCTATGCCTTTCTATCTCTCCACCCCACATTTATTGTAAAATAAAATCCCTGTTGTTGACTTTGGTGGATGGTCCCCTTGGCACTGTAATTCAGGCAGAGGCATCTCTCATTAATCGCATCTGAACAGGGGCACACATCTGCACACAGCATTTGAGCTGTGGCCTCCCCAGTGCTCAGCACAGAGGGACAATCACCAGCCTGATCCTGCTGGCCACACTATTGCTGACACAGAATGCCAGGAGGCTGCTGGCCTCCTTGCCCAGCTGGGCACACGCCGGCTCACATTTGGCCGCTGTCGGCCAGCACCCCCCAGGGCCTTTCCTGCTGGGCAGCTTTCCAGCCACTCTGCCCCCAGCCTGGAGCACTGCAGGGCCTTGTTGGGAGACAAGGGCAGGACCCAGGCCTTGCTCTCCTTGAATCTCATCCTGCTGGTCTCACACCATCCAGCCAGCCTGTCCACGTACCCCTGCAGAGCCTTCCTACCCTGCAGGGCATCGACATCCCCACCCACCTTGGTATCATCACAAATTTGCTACTGAGGGTACGCTCGATGCCCTTGGCCACATCAGCAGGACAGATACTGAAAAGGACTGGGCCCAGGGGACAGCGCTACTGACCGGACACCAACTGGATGTGGCACCATTCACTGCGACTCCCCGGGCCTGGCCATCCCGACAGTTCTTAAGCCAGCAAAGAGTGCACCTGCCCAAGCCCTGGGCTGACGGCTTTTCCAGGAATGTGTTCTGGGAGACAGAGTCAAAGGCACCTCAATCTCCAGCTTCTAGTAAACTATGGGTTCTGTGGTTTAAGCAGGCAGCCTGGTCTGAGGGCACTAGTTGCAGCACTGTTTCCATCTCCATCCTTGAGAAAATCTCCTTCCTATGAGCTCATAGGACCAGTAATAGAAATCACATTAGGAGACATCTCTGCTCTATCCGATCACAGTGGAAATCCCATGTTCCTTTTCATCATGGTATGTTTCCTCACAGAGAGATTTACATGTGCCCCCAGGGTACTAATGCTGGGTATCTGTACTTGCTAAAAGCACTCATATTGGATGCATCCCCTGCCACCAGGCCTTATCTCAGGAAACAGAAGCCAGTTTATGCATATGATACCTATTCTTCCAAACCAGTACAAGGTTTTGCCTGACTTCAGACTGTTGAAGGGAGACAGGGTATGTGGCTGCCTTGCCTTGGCCCCCTACCCAGCCCCCAAGGCACAGTATCTTTCATCATTTCTCTTAGTTCTTTTGTGCTGTTGCTGTTGTACAGTGGTAATAGCTGTAAAAACTCAAAGTAATGTGAACAACAACTCTAGATGATGCAACTAAAACTATTATGAAACCATTTTTGATGGGTGGAAGAATTTTTTCAATTGCGTCTTTCCAAGTAAATGATAAAAAAAAAAAAAAATAGGTTTTAAGGTAGCCAGGCTCTTGCCTTTGCAAAAACTCAAAAGAAAAAATGTAGCTACATTTAAACAATAAACCATTCTCAAGTAGCAAGAGCAAATGTTTTTCTCTGTAAATCAGAAAGTGAGATGCTCCACCTGAAATACACTTTTCATTTTTTTGGCAAAAATTATTCCTTGCATTTCTGTCAGTTTTGAAAATACTTCTGGTCAACCTAAAGACTGCCTTCTTTTGTGAATGAGCTGCTTGCAAAAGTGTTACTTTTCCCTCACACTGTTTTAACATACAAGATGCAGTTTGTGTCCTCTATATTTACAAAAACCTAGTGAGCTCTTCTGAGTCAGAAGGTTTTCTTCATTAAGAAAAGGAGATTTTATTAAATAACTAAGCGACATTTCAGTCTTAATCAATAACATTGCTGATAAATACAGAGTTGGTCTATTTGCTGCCTCCTTCCTGACACAAATTTTGCATGAGAAAAAGATGTGTCACTGGTGACAAAAGAAACAATTTTGTCATTAAGTACTAACTGTTTTTGATGGCTGTTAGTGTATATCCCAGTAAATAAACATAATTGTGGACCATACTTTAAAGGCTTACAAATTATCTTTTCAAGTTTTAACCCTATTGTTTAAATTAAGTTTCCATAATCATCACTTGATTTCACACACAAAGAAATGCTTTGTCTAAAATTTAGCTAGCTTTTACATCAGAGATTATTCTCTGTTTATTCTCCTCTGAGATGATCTCAAATTCATTCTCAGGATGGGCGCAATGGCTTCACTGCTGTTGGTAGTTTTTCTCATTCTGCTACATACAACACCCTCAGGCATTCTCAGTAGTGAAATTGTTTCCCAACAGGGGGGAAAAAAAAGAGGGAGAATATTAAACAGAAATAGTATTTCATGAATTCTGATGAGCTGACTCCTGGATTTCCAGGAATAGAGCGGTGACCTTTCCGTGGCTCAGCATTTTGTCTCTCACAACAACCAGCAGCAAAGGAAGGTGTTAGTCCTCTCTATGAAGTGCTACACATTATTGCCCTTATAGAAAAATTTCTTTTTGGACTCTAATGCCATGGCCACCACGACAGGACCTGATTTAGGCATTTAAGGGTAAAAGGTGTCAGCAACTGGCCATGGGTCTGGATTACTCAGCTCCCCTGAAAGGGCAAGTCAACAACCCCACAAGCCTTCCCCAACTTCCATCCGTGGAAGTGTCCAAGGCCAGGTGGGATGGAGCTTGGAGCAACATGGTCTAGTGGAAGGTGTCCCTGCCCATGGCAGGGGGTTGGAACTAAATGGTCTTTAAGGTTTCTTCTAATCCAAACCATTCTATGATTCCATGATTCCCTGAGATGTGCTATAGCTCTCCTTTACAGGTATCAAGAGCTAAAAGTGCTGCCTCCCCATTATAACACGCTCCTGCTCCAGTTTCTGTCAGCCTCAATGTACTCTGAGGCACTTCTCTGATCCCTGTGGCAGGAAAATTACTGTACAAAGCCTTTCTCTGGCAATCTTACCCTTGGTCCTGGAAATCCTGGCTGTCCCGGAGGACCAGGAGGTCCAACTTGCCCAGTGTCTCCTGGAGGTCCATGGGGACCCATCAGTCCTGGATGACCCTTATGACCAGGTATCCCGGGATCACCTGGAGGTCCCTTTTCTCCTTGAGGGCCTTTTTCACCTTTGAAACCAGGCTCACCCTAAGTGAAAAGAATGACATTACCACCACAAAATAAGAGGCAAACTTCTGATTTCTAAAGAGAGAAACACTCACAGCTGAGCTGGCAAAGTTCCTGAGTACAATATCTGGTGCACTACAAATGATCCACAAATTATTACTGACAGAGAATGATTAAAGAGAGACCTGGGAGACTGGGAAGCACTGGCTTCACTTTTGAATGACCCCTACCCCCAGCCACTAACTCAAAATAGCTCTCTTTATTTCAATGTAATGAAAAAACTAGTTAAATTCTTTATCTTACCCTCTCTCCTTTGGAGCCAATTGCACCCTGTTTTCCTGGTGCACCCTGCAACAAAATAAAGGTAAACATAAAAGAACCATCCATAATGAGAGTAAATAATGAACCAAACACCTTTGTAATGACTCCTGTGACCTGAGGAAAATTTATTTTCATGACAGAGTGACAGTTTCCTGAGAGCTTTCCCTTTTGATCTCAATTATCAACAATTGAAAGGAAAAAAAAAAAAAAAGGCATGACAAGCAGGTTGAGGGAAGTGATTCTCCCCCTCCACTCCCCTTTAGTGAGACCCCACCTGAAGTGCTGTGTCCAGTTCTGGTGCCAGAATATAAGCAAGGACATGAATGTGTTGGAGCAAGTTCAGATGAGGTCACGAAGATGCTCAGAGAGCTGAAGCACCTCTGCTGTGGATTCAGGCTGAGAGAGCTGGGGTCGTTCAGCCTGAAGGACAGAAGGTTCTGAGCCCCTTCCAGTACTAAAAGGGGGTTTATAAGAAAGATGGGGACAAACCTTTTTTCAGGGACTGTAGTGATAGGACAAGAGGAAATGGCTTCACAATCTGAGAGGGTAGGATATTTGGTAGAAATTTTTCACTAGGAGGGTGGTGAGGCACTGAAACAGGTTGCCCAGAAAAGTTGAGAATGGTTGAAAGTCAGGTTGAATGGGGTTCTGAGCAACTTGGTCTAGTGGAAGGTGTCTCTGCCCCTGGCAGGGTGGGTGGAAATAGATGATATTTAAGATCCCTTCCAAGCCAAACCATTCTATGAAAAAAAAAAACAATTTGTTGCAGCCCTGGTAACACCCTTGATAATTTTTTTCCCTGTGACACCAGCCCTATATTGAAACAACTGGGAATTTAACTTACCTCTTTTCCAGGAGGACCTTTTTCTCCGGGTTCTCCCTAAGACACACAGAAGGTGAATTGAGCATTGCACTGGAGGAGTTGGAAGAAAGACTCCACCTAATAACTGCAAGTCTTGCTTTCTGTTAACAAGTTTTCTTCTACAAATTAGCAGGTTTGCATGATTTGTCCTTATCCTACTGCTATTGGTCATTCCTGGAGAGACACGTCCTGCTATTTGGAAAGCAATTTTTAGTGAATTTGCATCCCATGTAAGCATAAATAACAGGAAGTAATTTCTAACAAACCAGCTGAGGGCAGATGTTTCACTGGAAGTGTGTTCCTGCTTTCAAAAAATTTTGTTCCTTTTTCTTACCAACACTTCCCAAAGCTTCATACACTTTATATGGTGTTGTTAAACTTAAGAAGCACCAGCATTATACCCATAAGAATCTGAAGATGTAAATTAAGTAAATTTTGTAGGTAGAAGTACCATCTTGTATTACACCAGCTGGAAAAACACATACAGAGGCAGTGATAAAGGAATTTTAAGCCTGAGTGCTCACCTGTTCTTTCAGAACTTTCTTAAATAATCTCAGTTTGAATAAGCACCCTCGTAGAATTATTTATATATATTTATTTAAATTATTTTCTCTGCATTTTTAATGTGATAATTAGACAATGCAGTTTCCATTTTAGCATTTCAATGAAAAAAAAAAGTCACTGCAGTCCTGAACTGCAGATAAAGCAAAACGAACATTAAGCTAGTTATTGCTGAAATTCTGGCCACTTTCCCGTATCATAAATGGAAAAATTCATCTTTCTATGTCTGTTTGCAATCAACACACATGATCATACCTATAACACGCATGCAGGTGATATTTCCCCCTGGAAACATCTTCAGCTGTGTTAGCATCCATACACATATCCATGAGGAATGAAACTAATCAGAGATGTGTGATCCAAATTAGGCTGCATTAAACTCACTCGAGTTTTCCTTAGGGCCACTTCAGTTTTAAATGGCCACCATGTTTGCTGCTTAAAATTAATTGTCCAGAGAAATATTTCTTTCTCTTCTTTTCATCCCAAAGATCCCTTTCAATTATTAAAAAAATATTCAAAAATACAGAAGGAAAGAAGAACCACCCTGTGAAAGATTCAGATCTGCTAGAGCCACACAAAAATCTTTTATATCTCATTTTTTGTCACAACAGATCTAGAAATAAAAAAAAAAATTACCTAGCATTTATCTTTTCCATTCTTCCAGTGGAATTTAACATCTTTTACTCACCTTGAAGGGTCTAAAGATATTGGATTCTGAGGCTGTGATATTGTCATGTGTATAGGTTTATTATTTATTATTTTAGATCACTTCAGGAGATATAGGAATGCTTTAATTGCAATGTATTTCTGTTGCTGGCAACAAAGGAATTTCCCTCAGAATAGCAAATATCAGAAATATCTGTATTATTATCAGCACTCACAATTTCCTTATTTAGTCCATCTAAGGTTCATGCAGAGGTATAGTCTGAGAACTTAAATACCCCATACCTGTATTAAGAAGACTGTTGAAGCAGTCTGATTAATGCACACATTATCAGGGCTGACAGACAGATATCAGCTCCATACATGAGATTACGGTTGTTTATCGATATGAAAAATGTATTTTTGCAGTCCAGTTTCCTTTGGAAGTAAAATTATATGGCTTCTGGATTTTTCAGATCTCCTGCTTAATTTTAATTTTACCTAAATGAAGATGACCGTGTCCCATCTTCATCAGTCTAACACTTAAAAGCAGGTAAAGAGAGGATCTAATCCATCCCCAGACATACTTACAGGTGGTCCTCGGGGTCCTATAAAGCCAGGGAGTCCTGGGCTGCCTGTTTCTCCTTTATTTCCTTTGGGACCCTTAGGACAGAAATGAGACAGACACTAGCAGCCCTTTCCCCAACACCTCTTTCCCAGGGACTTCATTTACAGATATGCTGGAACTGGGAAATTTCACTTTAGCAGCAAGACTCCCAAAACTGACAAGGAAGAACAAAGTATTTTAGAAAAGCAGGTTGCAGGCACCATGGTTGTGTTATTAACAAGCTACACAGGGTCCCTGGGAGAAAACAAAAAGGAAGGGACAATTATGGCAGGGGCAGGAGCCGTGTTCCATGGTTGTTGTGGTACCACATGGCTTATTGAGGGGGTGTTGAGAGCAGAAATGCTGTAATGGGTGAGGACAGGGAAACAGCGCAGGTGGTCATACTGCTCACATCTGAGAATACAACCAACAGACACTTACAGGGCTTCTCCTCTGCCTTTATTTCCAGGCTCAATTTATAAAATGTCTGTCTTTCACTTATCTCTTGTGATATTCAGTCAAACTGTCCCTTTTTCCTTACAGATAGGGCAGTTTAAATGACAGTTCATGACACAGAACCATGTCATGCACATTTCTGGTTTTAACTCTTATTTTAACCTTTCCTTTCACAAATTTGTCCCCTACATTTTCAGTTCAGAACATAGCCCTTTTTCTTCTCAGGGTAAAACTTGTGCAAAGTGAGCACCAATGAGCCTGACAAGAACAAAGCACATGGATTTGGGGTGTGCAAATTGCCCTGGAGACTTCAGGGGCTGGACTGTGTTGCTGTGTGTGGGCTTAAGCATGAGCATTGTGAATTGTGATGGGCACTGTCAAACAGCAAATGCAAAAGGAGAAAGCTCCTGACAAGTTTTACCTTGTGATTACAAGTCAGCAATGTTGAAGGTGGGAAAAAAAATTCATCTTTGTTACCATGATAACCTTCCTCACATCTCCTTTTTTTCAAAATAGAAATATAAAATATTGGCTTGTCACACTACACGGTAAAGGAAATTAGTGCATTTCAAAATAAATGGATTTATGTACAGCACGAGGATATACTTCCCATAATAACCTTTATGAAAAGGAGAGGATTCATTTTAATGACAGAGAAAGATAATGATGAGATGACTGTCTGTTCTGCTGACCAACACTGTCTCATTGTTTCCCCTTCCTCATCCATCTGATTTTATCCTTTTTCAATCTCCTATGTTATTTTTGGACTCTAAATCCTCTGGAGCAAATGCTGCTGTGGTGCTGTTTGTGCAGGAAGCTGCCCGGTGAGTCCCTGGGTCACATCGTATAGGTATTGTGATAACACTGTGATGATTAAAATAATAATCCCCACTTGGCATTCACAAGGCATCCCAAAGCCACAGTGACCTGATAAAGACCCAGAAGGTAAAAAAGTGGTGATAGGAATTGAGAACAGGGGTGGGTGTAACAAAAAGAAGAAAAGAAGTTTGAAAAGGCAAGAGCAAGGATCCATGGGGCAAGAAGCAATGGTAGCAGTCCCAGGAAGGTAAGAAGAGTTTATGTCAAGGACAAAAAGCGTGTGGCACTTATTGTTTGATGCCAAAGGGCTGTCAGACTGCACCACCCTGTCCCACCTCCCCACACAGAAAGGTGGTATTTGCTTCTCTGAGACATCCCTGCAGATGCCTCATCAGGGCACAAGTCTGTGGCGAGGCTGGAGTGGCTTTATGGCATTGCAAGAGTGAAGTCCTGCTGCAGCTTTTCACATTCCTCCTGCTCTGCCTTTGTTTCCCTATTAATCCAACAGTCCAGCAAGCTCTACTGTCTCCATGGGCAAAGAGCCCTGCATTGCGATAGATGCTACTGGGCACAAAGGAATATTTGCATGGATTTGCTGAATTCTGGACGATTTTCAGCATCAGAACAGAATAAAAAAAAAAAACAGATAAAACAACCAAACCACCAGTTCCTCACTGTCCTTCTTACAGCTCTTCATTTCCAAGCTGTTCTTCCCCACAGGATGGCCTCAGGGGAGTTTCATTCTGCTTTCCGATCTTGGTTTACTGCCCACTGTCTGCTCTTTCCCCAAGTGCCTGTGAGGATTTTTCTGCTGCCACTATTCCTCAATGGCAGCCTGCCAGCTCCCCGAGGCCCTCTCCTTCCTTGTGACAACTCTCTGCTGGCTGCACGCTCCCTGCTTGGCAAAATTAAATCTACTGGTTAAGATGAGGCATGCCAATCTTTTTTCCATGCTAGGCAATCAATCATTTCCATTTGCTGTGAATACTTAACTTTCACTGGGAAAAGTGATGACCCAGCTAGCATCTCAATTCCAGGACTGTAGCCAAACCCCCTTCAAAGTTGTGGCCAGACAGTGATTTTCAGATCACCCATCCTCAGACATGGAAGCCTCAGGGATGGTAATCAGCTACACATAATCCATTCTACCTACACTTCATCAGTGACCTCTCCTGGCTGCACAAATTTCCCTTTGTGGTACTTACTGGGATACCTGCTGGGCCAGGTTCTCCTGCAGATCCAGGCAATCCATTCTTGCCCTGTGTCAAAAGGAAAAAAATTAGTGATGTAATGCATGCTAAAACTAGAAATATCCAGCTACACCTACATCAGCAGGGATTTCTTTAGTGTTGTTCAGTCTCCTCTCCTGACAGACTGTGAAGTATCTTATTTCCAATTGACCTCACAGCTTCTGCATCCCGGATTGCATGGCTGATCTCAGGACAAAAATTGAGATGTGGACCCAAATCCGCAGGGCTGAGGAGGACCAAACCAGCACTTCTCCTCCTCCTTTCCTTCACCCTTGTCTTTCTCACATGTAGCATCCTTCTGGATGGATGGAGCCACCTCCTCTGGCTGCTCCAAGTCACCAGTGTTCAAACAAGACTCTTCTTAATCATCTCAGGCTTCCCCTTTCTTGGGGAATGGAGAGAAACACTTGTTCTAATGCTTTGAGGTATTTGATACTTACCTGACACCACACAATTCAGAATGAACCAAATCATCCTTTAAAAAGACCTGTTTCTCACTGCTCCTTAGGAAAGCAGCTGAGCTGATCCTCTACAAAGTTTGGTGAGATGAAGTTTTACACTCTTCTCTCAACTCACCATGTGGAGGTGTTTTTCCCTGCATTGGAGTTGACCATAAAGACCAGCCCTTGTACTGTCAATAATAAAAATCATGCCTCACACTCCTTTTTAGATAAAAAACAAAGAAGAGGAAGAACAAGAGAAACTGATACTTGGCCCTCCAACATACAAAATCCCAAGTATCTCTTCTGCAAAGAACAACATGGCCTGGAGTTACGATAATTTCCATCTCTTCAAGTATTTTCACTCACTGCTAATGTTGTGCAGGGGCATGACATGATAGTGAGTGATGCCAGCAGTACAGGAATAGTGAGATGAATTATGAGGTAGACACAGGAAGTATCCCTATGTTCTTACAGTCCAATCTAAACCCCAACCCCCCAGCTTGGAGGGACCTGCTGCTCCAGCTCCTGGCATTGCTGAGTCAGCATTTTTTCCTGATCATGACATAGACTCTCTTTCACTACCAGGTGTTCTGAGAAGGAAAGGAACTCACTCATTGCAACACACTAAAGGTGTGTCATGGTTCAGCAATAGAGATCTTGATTCAGATTTGATAAGGATTAATTTCTAAGACAGAATTTTAAACCCCGTGAAATTAATGAAAGTAATTTCTGAGACATCCCAAAGGAGACTTTTTGAAATGTCAACTAGATTTCTATTTCTCCACTAAAGCTGTAATAAAATTGTACAGGTGAATAGTATCACAACTGGACCCCCACATAACTCAACCCAGGCACCCAGAGTGAGTGTGTATCTTTGAAAACTGAGACCATGTGAGAAGTGAGCAGGATCCCAGAGGCAGGACTGAAATATGAGTATTTCTGACTCTGCAATCCTGACAGAATCCATTGAACTGTTCTTCCCACTGAGTCAGCAACCATCAGTTCCTTGCACTATTATAAGTCTTCATCAGTTTCTAGCAATATCATTCTTAACTGTCTTTCTGAAAGGCAAAGTGTTTTAATCAAACATCATCTCAATCTTCCTAAACTCTCTTCTTTCAAGATAGAGTTCTGGACTGCAGAACATTCCCACCACAAACAATGCTCCATCCCTGGAATTTTTCAAGGCTGGGCTGGATGGGGCTCTGAACAACCTGGTCTAGTGGGTGGCATCCCTTTCCATGGCAAGGGGTTAGAACTACATTTTCTTTAATGTTCCTTCCAAACCAAACCATTATATGAACTATAATGTACCTCTAGAAAGGGCTTATCAGAAGAGAAAACTCACCGGCTGCCCTCGGAGTCCTCGAGGGCCCTGTGGCCCTATGGGACCAGGATCACCCTGAAAGGAAGAGAAGCATTCTGGTGACATGGGGGCAAGTGAACAGACATTTTAAAATGTTCCTGCTAAATTACATTGTTCACACATTAGGGGAAACGGAATTAAAGGAGTCTCACTGCCCCCTTTCAGTTATTTATGAGGAAGACCAACCCTTCGAATTTTAAACACCTACCACTAAATGCAGCCTGATTACAGGCAGAAACCATTTCTATCAGGCTATTATCAGATTATCTTAAAGCTGTATTTCTTAGGGACAGAGATTCTCTGATATTTCTCAAGAACTGACAAGTCTGTTCTCTCTCCAGGGAGGCTTCAGAGGTGCTTCCATCTTCTCCAAGGGGTTCCTTTAGGTCTGCCTTACATTTTGCTTTGTAGGGTACCATTTACAGCACACCACTTTCCAGTGACACAAGGGGGTGCAACTGGGAAGCCACTTCTCCAGGTCCCATGGCAGTGGCACATCAGCTGCTCAGAGCATTGCTCAGTAGCTGCTGCAGGATCCCACGTCAGCTGCGCCCTCCCAGGACTTTGTTATATGACTGCACTTGACAGTAATCATGCCAGAGGAACTGTTAGTACCATCTTTCTTTCCTCTCAGCAGCAGCAACTTATTCCATAGGTATTTCACAGACTTCAGTGGAGCGACACACTCAGTCAGGTGTGGCAAAGGAAGCATGACAGAGGCTGGCCTGGTGGGACCTGCAGAGCAAAGCACTGCTCAGAGATGGGTGCCAGAAGGCAGGTCCATGGCTACCAAGCACAGCCGGGGTTTCACACAATGCTGCTTTCTCTGCTTATCCAAAGATACATCTGACATTTTAGTGTCAGCAGCTGAGCAGTGACAAAGGCCCTCCAATTCTTTGTTTCCCCTAATGATCTTTGCACAAATCATTCCCTGCAGTAATTCACCCTTTATTGCAGTTTCTGCAGCTGTTTCAGGTCAGGGTCACTGTGAATTAAAATTTTCATTTGTCACAGAGAAGGAGATTAATTTCTGCTCAAAATGGTGCACTTACATCCTTCCCTGGTGGCCCCTCACGACCAGCAGGACCTGTCACACCTGGCTCCCCCTGCAATTCAGCAAAAAGGGAAGAGAGATCAGCTCAAGGTCAAATTCAGACCAGTATCACCACTATAAGTGGTATGGGGTTTCTGCAATTTGTGACTAAGCTCAGTGAAAACTTTTTTAAAGGCAGCAAAAGCCTTGTTCATCTTAGATGACATGAAGCTTATAAAAATAACTCAGAAATATCTCCTGTAAGTGATGCACAAGGCAGTGCTCTGCTTTCCAGCAGATTATTTGCTACTGCTACTTCAGGCACTGAAAACCACCAACATGCTCATGATGCAGAAGGTGTCATAATGAGGAAGAGATTAGAACTCCAGCACTGGATTTTTCACATAAGCTTCTGCAAGCAGAGAATTTTATTTCCCTGTAAAAAAGGCAGAATTAGGTAGAAGAACATTCAGTTTTGTATTCCCCCTTTTACACCAAGGACCTCCAAACAGAGTGGAGAACAACTTTTCATGCAGGACTTGAGGCTTGGGTTTTATGATCCACAGGCAACTAAGTCAAAGGGACATTTCTATTCACTTTTCTGTAAGTTTTGTACTTGAACTTTTTTGCACTTCTTCAGCATTTGTGGAGGAGAACTAGTACATGTCCAACAAGTGCAATAGAGTTCCTCATTTAGCCAGCATTTTTACCAGAAGGATGTGCTATGGAGGCATCCTTGAGGCTTCCTCACAAAGGACGATCTCAAAGGGAGCATCAGAGGATTCAGCTCTACCAGCTGCCTCACTTTCCCCAGAACTAGAAGTTCAGCAGAGGGAATGAAGACAGCTGCTGTCATTTTTGTGCCATAGATGTGGCCCATGGAATCATAGTGGAAAACAGGCACATGAAACACTGCCAACATTTTTGCCTACTGCCTCAGAAAGGGCAACTCCATACAATCTTTCTCCAAAGGATCGTGCATGAGGTATCCGTTACTTACCCGAGGACCTGGGGGACCTGTATCTCCTCTCTGTCCTTTGAAACCCTACACAAGGGAATGAAATCAATAATAATGATGCATGAAACACTTAAGAAAACTCTAGCTTGAATGTTTATTTAATAATCTTTCCAGTTTTGCCAAAGATTACTGGGGACTGGTCAGCATGGAGCAGCTGTGTCCCAGGGAGTAATGAGGCAGGGCCACATCACAGGAAAAGCTTTCCATAGCTCCTTACACTGTAAAGGCAAGGCTCTGGTCTGTGTATCCCTGGTGTGACCAGCCTATATTATTTAACCCTAAATTTTACTGTCCCCACTCTTTCAGAGGACACGTAACAGAGAACACGAGGGCTACAGCTGTGACTTCTGGTAGAGAGGTGTAATGAGGCTACATGCTTTAATTTCTAGGTAAGGGATTTAATCTTCTCCAAGTGTGAAGAATTCAGAAATGTCTGTGTTCTACTTTTGTTGCTTATTTAAGTACTTATTTAGCCACAATACCACGAGTGGTTATATGTTTGCATCAGTAAAGAACCTCATCTGCCCAAGAAATGCTCCCTGACTACAGTACAGGGGGTTGAGTGGGTGGAACCATTCAGAGCAGCACCCACCGGTAATCCTCTGGCACCCTCCCGGCCTGGGAGCCCTTGTTCTCCAGGCTTTCCCTGTGGGAAACAATAATGTTCACGTTAGAGAGAGCCCCAGGTCTGTCTCTCTGCTGTAGAAGACTTCCCCCTCCTCTCCCTTAGACATAACATCACTGAGAACTGTGATGGCCCAGGGTTTGTCCAGCAGTGCTGGAGTCTGAGTTTGCAAGGAGAACAGCAGTGACAGAAATTCCCAAACACACCTCAACCTGCACTGTCACCTGCACTCTGAGGCCCTGAGGCATTTTACAGATCAGGACTGGTGTATGTTTGCAGTGTCAGAGCTGCACCAACACCTAATCAGCACATGCACAATCAACATCTGCACATAGAAATTGGGTGGTTTGGTGCAAACACAAACTGTCTGCAGCTGCTGTGACAAGCACTCCTCTACTCAGCAGTTGTCCTAATGCCTGGGAACTTGGCTCTTCCCAGAACCACTAAGTCCCATTTGACAAGTCACAGAAAGAGGATGGCAATGCCTGATACTTGAAGTATGCTCTTCGTGTAACACACACAGTTGCAAGAAATAACATTCACTGCCAAATTTATTAACATTTCCTTTTAGCTGAAAACTTCGTGGCACAGCTTTTTTCCCTCAGCAAATGCAAGTATGGACTAAGTAGAGAAAATCAAATATAAACCCTCTGATTCTGGGCAACAGAACTGTCTCAGAGAAATCCAGAAAAAAGCTTCTTTAAAGACATCTCCTCTAAACTTTTATGCCCCATAAACTTCTATCAAAAGGATGGATCACAATGTTTAATGTTAAAAGACAACCTTCCTTCTCTGCAGTGTTTAAGGCAGCTGTAAAAGTGGAGTCACTAAGTTTTAGTGTATTTATGGTAGATGTAAAAGTAAAAGAACCCAGTTTCTTTTCAAGATTGCTCATGTGTCATGCTTATAAATCGCTCAAGACAATACAGTCCTTCTGGTGTTAGAAACAGATGTGCAAACAGGCTCCTTGTTCCCCCTAAGGAGTCCATAGATAGGCAGCTCTACAAACAACAACTGGATGCAGCTTCTGATTGCCTGAGCAAAACAGTTTTAAATTACATTACCGGCTCCCCCAGAGATCCTGGTTTGCCATCTTTGCCATCATTCCCAGCAATTCCCTGTTAAATGAAATGCAAAACAGGGTAAAAGGAAGCGATAAGGATGGTTGGTGGGGTTTTTGTCAGTGTGAAAGCTCTACTCATCATGGCATGCTTGTTTGCCTAAACCTCCAAAACCCTCCCTACTTCCATAGCTCTGTTGTAAATCTCTCCCTGCCACACCCCTGTGACAGCATAACCTGTTTCCCTTTCCAATATGGCAATATTTCCCTTTTCGCCAAGGTGAGCACTCCAACAATCTTAAATCAGGATTCTAAAACCAATTGTTATAAAACATTGTAATGCCATTATCTTCATTCAGGTAGGCTACTTTACAGTAGAACTATCTCTGGCTCTATCCTTATGACAGATTAAAAAACTCCCAAAATGTTGTACTATAATCTTTTCCAGAAGAAAGGAGTCTATGCCCAAGGTGGACTTGAACTAGAGTCAGTGCAAAGGAATCATTTTGTCTGTGGATTCAGATAAAGTTTATATCCCAGTCTCTCAATCCTTTTGCCCTCACACTGGAGTTATAAGTTGATTTTTTGCTCTGTATAAGAGTATTTCTTTCAATGAGGAGACAGGCAAGGAACAGACCTCGTTCACATTATTATTTACACTTTGCTTTAAAGAGATCAAATACAGCATCCACACTGTCCTGGACCAAGGACATTGCATCAGCATGATAGACACCACTACAGACCACATGTGGCTTTCAAAGCACCTCAGAAATGTCACCTCTTTGTTTTACACACCTGTGTGTGCATGAATAATTTAATGTACTGAATTAGAAGGAGCTTAACCACACTCACTGGAAGTCCAGGCAGCCCTGGTGGGCCCTGTGGACCTGGGGGACCATCCTTGCCCTGGAAGGAAAGAACAAACACCACGGGTCAGGCATGCTCCTGAGAGGCTTCTATCAGATGAAGATTTATCATGACAGGGGACAACTGTGAGAAGGTGTTCTTGTGTCCCATGTCACACAGTCTATGAGGTTCCCTTGAACTCCTTCTAGTTTAGAATAGATGTCCCTCTTTTCACATAAAAAATTCAGTATTATCTACGAGTTCCTACAAATTGAGAAAGCACTGAAATCACTGGTAATTTTTTCCTGAACTATATTTAATATTTCATCCTTAACTTCCTGGATGAGGTGTCCAGCCAGGAAGCAGATGTATATTTTATATCTTTTAAATGAGTAGTTACAAGAAGTGCCTCTCTGACCGTCCCAAGAAGTCCACAGGACTGGACAATATCATCCCATGTCTTTCACAGCATCACAACCTTATCATCCTTTTGAAATGGAATTTCAGCTGTCCTGTCCCTCTTGTCTCTGGCCTTTCTGCACAGAGTGCTCAATGATTTCATAACAGTCATCAGAATGACCATCACTGTTCACTTATGATGAAGTTCAGGTTGTGAAACTGCTCTGCAAAAGGCACCTTGTTCCTTAGGAAACCTTGCTCTAGAAATTCATCACAGAATGACACAGTCTTAAACTGTTCCAACTCAACAGTGTGTATTCTTTAGGGAAGGTTCATTTTTAACTTTTCAAGCTGAAGTTAGCATCAATCAGATTACCTGTCTCTCCCAGGGTTTTCTGATGCATTACCATAAAGTAGCATCTGAAAATCCTTCAAATAAAACAGCCCAATTCTTCATGGGCTTCTCAAAGGTTGTATCTGTTACTGGTATTTTTGGTGGTGCCAGGAAATGGTGTCAGGCCCCAGAATCTGAGCAGTCTGTGCTGTGATGTCCTTCAACAGGTTGCTGGTTATATTTTGATAATCCCCACACAGAGTTCAGATATTAGCCTTAGGTTATGAAGCATCCTAAAATATTTAATAATCCTGCTCTGGAGGCTGAGAGATGTTAATAGCAAGGACAGAACAGACAAGAGGTATAAAAATCTCCATGGAGGTCCCATGGGCTGGATTATCCTCTGGATAATTTGGAGTTTCATTTGGTGAGTTAAAAAAGTGCTAGAACAGTAATCTGTGTTTATTTATGGAGGTTCTACTTGCAGGCTGAATATTTTGGGGAGCTTTCAAAGGACATTACATAGTTGCCAGCTCAGCTTTACTTCACAGACCTAAACATAGGTGATGCCATGGTGAAGCACAGAGCTTAGAGCTTACCATGTCTCCGGGGTTTCCTGCAGGTCCTATTGGTCCTGGCACCCCATCTGATCCCTAAACAAAATAAAGTAGAAACAATGTGAATAATTAACATATTTTGTATGTTTGTCAACACATTCCCTACCATGGCTGGCAACTCTGGAGCTTTCTTTAATCACTCAGCTCAATATTCATTCCATTTTTTCATTCACCACTGAAAAGCAGTGCCAACCTCTGCACTCAATCAGCCTCCAAAGCCAGAAATAGTCAGATATTTGAGTTTGGTCTTGGCTCTTCCTTCTGAAAATAGGAGACAAGTAGGAAAAAGCCAATCATGACGAAAATAACTCTGAAGAACAGCAATTACGGGAGAACAGAAATTATGAAGTGCACTCTGTGGCAGGCAAACTCCTGGAGCCACGTGTCAATGCAGACAGAGGGAAAAGTCAGCAAAAGGTGAAGAACAAAATTATCTAGGAGACATCACATTTTGCTCTGTTTTGACAGGCTCAGTTTCACTTTGCACATTTCCTTTGGCTGTGAGTGTTCAGGAGGTCTCACAGGACAATTTTAAGTGTTTTATTCCCACTAGTATAACTTTCTAGTTGTTGCAGTATTAGGTTAATAGAGACACAGCAAATGTGTCTGTTATTAACTTTCTCCTAAAATAATGCTCATGGGAGCTCAAATGACCCATGAAACAAGTCCACATGTTGTCCCAGCAGTGAAGCATCCAACGTCCTTTAGGCACTGCTACCATCTGAATATGGGATTTTTAATCTAACCCCCCTTTTCTAACAGGTATGTCCTGTCATTTAGTCAGTGCAATGTGAATTCAGGCTGTGCTGATGCCCAGAACAGATGGGTGGCACATCCTCAGCACAGCAGAGCCAAACTGCACTGCAAGCAGCAATATGAGCAGTGATGACTTTGGGCAATGAAAGGTGGTTTGGAGAGAAAAGTCCTTTACTCAGAAAAAATCCCCAAACTTGAAGGGATATGGAGATATCACCAGCAGGAGAGCCAAGTGATTTCAGCCCTGATTCTCCACTGTCACCCTTTTTTAAATACAAGAAATCACAACTCTATTCATGGAGAGAGCAGAACTAAGAATGAAGAGGACTGTGATGGAGAGGGGCATGTGTAAAAGGCCTTTTAATTCAAAAGTAACTCACACAACATGAAAATTGGAGAAAATCCAGTCTCATACCACTGTGTAAAATTGAGAAGTAAAATGCTCTTAGATCTGCTAGTTCTAGACTAACAACTTATTCCACATACAGGAAAGCACCTATACATGTACTAAATAGTCCCTATGGAAGAGTTTTCATCATCATTTTGTGTTGTATACAGAGAGTAACTGAAGCTTAGAAACAATTTACAGAATGAGCTGAAGCAATCAGTGGAAAGTGGCCTGTTGCAGCGGGGATACTGCAACACGCATATATCAAACCAGGAGTCCCGTGAAAAAGAAATAAATATATACGGACGGATTCTTGCTAGATGTTTCAGAGATGTTTATTTCCCCAGCCGCATGGCCGGGCTCTGCCGAGGGACTCTTACAGTCGGGGCCCGAGCTGCTTTGCCCGCGCAGGGGAACACAAACCAACCAATGGGGAACGAGGCTGAGCAGGGGCAGGGAAACCCCGTGCCTCCCTCAGGGCTACATGGCGCGGGGGAGGGACCCCAACATCTCACCCGTTTTATTTTAATAAAAGGAGAATGAAGACAATTGGATAAACATAACAAGAACAGTTTCAAAACAAAACAAGCCACCCTCCTGAGTCTTTAAATGTCCAAACAAATTCTGTGGAACATCTCAGGGCTGACAGAAGGGAGACAGAACTCTCTGGACATGCCTGTGGGGAAACTGAGGCAGGAGAGGGTTTAATTTCTTTCCTCCCCCTTTTCATCCCCCCATCGGCATCGGAAAGGGATTTTTGGGGAAACAATTGGCAAAGGCAGGGGTTTGTGAGGGAAACCATGGATGAAAAAACGGATTGGGAATAAACTGGGGATAGGGTAAACTTAGGAAAGGGTTCATATTGGGTATAGGGTAAAAGGGGAAATTAGGCTGTGGGTAGGGAAATTGCTGGAATGGATATTGTTTATAATTTTGTGCATAACGGCTGCCTTTGACGGGAATACCTCCAGGCCCAGTAACATTCGCTGCTTGTAAACCCTTCTTTCCTTGCACTATATCAAATTGAACAACTTCCCCATCTCCTACACTTTGCAGGTAATTTTTAGGGTTATTCCTTTTAATGGCAGTTCTATGGATGAATAAATCTTCCCCTGTATCATCTCGTGTTATAAATCCATAGTTGTTTTTCACATTGTACCATTTCACAGTTCCTGTGACTTTCGTTGCTAGAACGTCTCCTATCACGTGCTTGCGTGTCTGTCGTGGCTGCTGGTCCCGCGTGGCCGCCGCCTCGCCGACTCCGACGTCTCGGTCAGGCCCCCGCGCCGCGGCCGCTCTGCGCTCTCTGCACGGCCCCGCTCCAGCGCCTGTCTGGGCTCTGCACGGCTCCGCTCCGCAAACTCCACGCTGCTTTGAGAGCGGCCCCGTTTCGGCTCGGCGCTGCACTGCACAGCTTCTCGTGTCGCTGTGGAAACCGCCGCTTCTCCCTGCATAGGGCTCTCTGAGCCGTATGCACAGAGCGGGCTTCCACGCTGACCTCCGCTTCCTGGCTGCTCGTGGCCCACGGCACCCATGGCGCCTGCGGCATCGCTCCCTCACTCGCGGCCGCGTGGCCGGGGACCCCGAGACAGGGATGGGGTCCGCGGTAAGGCGCGCGCTCCCGAGGGGGCCGGGCGCATCCAGCGCAGGCACCTCCGCTGGCACGGCTGCAGTCATACACTCCTGGGGTGGCCGCCACGCGGTCTCGGCCACGGGAGAAGTATGATCTTCTGCTTTAGGGGTAATGGGATCATACAGATGCTCCTGAAGAGCGTCACTGATTATAAAGGATCCACGGAGAGCTTCTATCGCTAGTCCATCCCTTAGCTTATCACAGATCTCGTTCCAGAAACACTCCTGAGAATATCCAGGAGGTTTGATATCAAAAAGTAAGTCTCGAGAAATATAGGGGAACTCTTTGAAAAGCCAGATAAAAAAGTGTTCAAGATCTCCCGGTTCCAATACTTTTTTGTTTTGTTGTTCAAGGATCCCTTTTACTTCTAGATACATTTTTTTCTGTGGCTCAGAGAGCCCCATTTCCCACGATTCTTCCATAGTCCAGATATGCAATAGCAAAACAAAACCAAGAAGAGGAATCCAAAGTTTCCAGGGTTTACTCACACAAATCAGTCACGGGGATCGTTCTGCCCGCAATCTTCCACCATATGTTGCAGCGGGGATACTGCAACACGCATATATCAAACCAGGAGTCCCGTGAAAAAGAAATAAATATATACGGACGGATTCTTGCTAGATGTTTCAGAGATGTTTATTTCCCCAGCCGCATGGCCGGGCTCTGCTGAGGGACTCTTACAGTCGGGGCCCGAGCTGCTTTGCCCGCGCAGGGGAACACAAACCAACCAATGGGGAACGAGGCTGAGCAGGGGCAGGGAAACCCCGTGCCTCCCTCAGGGCTACATGGCGCGGGGGAGGGACCCCAACAGTGGCCAATGTATTAAATAGAAATAACCATGAGTAGGGAACTCTATCACACTCAGGGGATCATTAGGAACCCACTGGAAAATGCAAATTCAGTGCACAGACAGATGGGAATGGTCCTTTCCACCACATGGAGCTTGCAACACCCTTTGTTAGTAAGAAAACTACAGGACCATCTTTGCAACAGAGGAACTTACAGGTGGACCAGGGTTTCCAGGAGCCCCTGAGAAGCCAGGCATTCCAGGGTGGCCCTGCAGAATGAAAACAGAGACATTCTTTATGTGTTAGTCACATATCTACTTGTATAAAAGTTAACTGGTGATTATTGTGAGGTAACATCAAAATGAGTCAGTGAGAGCTGGTTGTAAGGAAATAAAGAACCCTGGCTTTTTAAAGTGAAACCTTGGTTTTCAAAGCGTGCATTTCAGAAATAACAGAGTTAATTTCAGGTGTACTTCTTTCAATGTTTATTTTAGTCTATGCTAATGGAAGATGAGAGCAGATATTGTGGAATTGCACAAGACAGGAGGTCAGTCAGGAAAACAAACCTGTTTAAATGTCCTACAAAAGTCATTGAAGAGGTGCTGATTTGCACCTTAAACCAGTGACTCAGCCCTTGGCAAAATTAACTATGAAAGTTTGCTCTACTTTAAACCATCCTCATCTTTCCTATGGCATCTCAGTCCCTCCTCAAAGAGGTCCTCCTTACATTCATCATCTAGGACAAATAGAAACACTGGTTTCTTCAATCCAAAGACACCTGAACTCCTGGATATCACCCAGGGATTACCCAAGGAAATAAGTAAGGGTTAGGTTACGTAGAGAATTCAATGCATTCAGTCTAGAGGTGAGGAAACAGATGGTACTGGGAGGTTTTTATTGGAGATGAGGATGGAAGTCTGTGGAGGATTGCTCTGGTTCCACTCTTGAGCATAGCTTGTCAGTGATGAAGAGCTCCCATCTTCCAGCTCTGCCTCTGAGAAGGGTGCTCTTGTACAGGCATCATAGGAGTTACTGATGAAGGAACAATCACAGTGACAGCACTGGTGGAAAGCACACTCTGCTTTTACCTGTTCACCTTTTTCTCCTACTTCCCCAGTCATACCACGGTCTCCTTTAGCACCCTGGTAATAAAAAAGAGCCACTGAAAGTCAATGAGATTCAATGTTGTGACAGCTTTTTGACCTCTTTCATAAAGCACTTGGACATTCAAGAATAAAACTCAAGATCAGGACTGAGCCCTCCTTGCCCTCCTCTTAAATTCTTCTCTAGGCTTTCACTACCAGTGCTGGAGCCAGGAATGTATGTGGAAAATGGCCTTTGAGCAGACCCAGCATAACTGGTTTTTAATGCTTTATTCGCATACTCATAAAGAGGAATTACACATCCCTAAAGAGCAGGAAGGTTGTTAGAAACTCCACTAAATCACACCTTGATAAGGAATCACCTGGCCCAACAAAGGTGCCCACATCCTTCAGGAACAACAGCAATAAAACCAGCATTTCTAAGGTGCAGCCAGAAAATTCATACCCAGAAAGCGCTCCCCTCTTCCTCTTTCTTTCTCTTTTTCTCTTTTTCTCTTTTTCTCTTTTTCTTTCTTTTTCTCTCTTTCTCTCTTTCTCTCTCTTTTTCTTTCTCTCTTTTCTCTTTCTTTCTCTTTCTGTTCTAGAGACACAGGATAGAGACAGCCAACTCAAATGTCCCTGTCTGTATTATCAGTGCTTACAGTGAGACAGTGAAAACTACTGAGGTGATGGTGAACAAGGTGTGAACAATGCACAGAGCAATAATTAATTGCTGGCCATGGAAATAATACACTGGTTTACTACATGGGAGCTAGGAGACAAGGGGGAGAAAGAGGGTTGCTATTTATTAATAAAAGAGCTCTAATTCGTATGGCAGAAGGAATGAAGCTGCACATGAGCAAAGATCTGCAGTTCTACTGCTCTGTTTCTGAGTGGGATGTAACAGCTTGGATGGTGTTGGTAAGGACAATATACCAGAAAGTCAAAAGTGCAAAGCAGTTTGGGTCTTCTACTGCAAGGATCCTCCTAAGGTATGTAGAAAAGAGTCACAAAGTCTGTGTTTGCTCCTTCCCAGGGGTCTTACAATACTTCCTATTTTGCATTTGCGAACTCTTTTTATTAAATTCAAGTTAGACTACTTATCAGGTACTTGATTTTACTTTATGCACATGTACAATTTGAAATTTATCCTGTTATTTCACCTAACCATCCATTCTTGCTGCCTAAATCTCTGGTTTGTCATGACATATAAGAAAGGAGCAGATGTGGTATGTCTCAGACTGCTTGGCATTTCTGCCTGTTATTGGCTTTATGGGTTATTAATTCTCTTGTAAATTTTATCCTGGAACATACTTTCATTTCGATCAACTCTATGTTTACTTTTGAGATTGTGCTGCTCTCCCCACCACACTTTTAATTGCAAGATATTAAATTAATTCATGAAACTATTAGCTTGTCCTGCACTCTAAAAAGTGCAAATACAAAGATGTTAAAATAGCAGGAGCTATTTTAGACAGTAAGTCAGTAGTGAAGGGATGTCTGGAGGAAACTGTGGCCCATCATTAAATCACCTTATCTCTCTGTCCATTGATTTGTTTTGATTTATTTCACATTAGGCAGTTTTAATTGTGGCCAGGCACTGGCACTGTGAGCAGACTGGTGACAGCCCTCTTCATAGGAAATGCTTGAAATGTGACATTATTGGAATACTTCAGACAAGGGAAGTTTTATGTTGGCCTATGTCCCTGGACCACAAGGCAGGACCATATAGCTGAAACAAGGAGTACTTCCTATAACACGTTTCAGGAAATACTCGGAGTTTGTGGGTAAGACCACCATGGCAGATGGTGTGTTTGGAGCCCAGCAGACCATTGCATCAGTCTTAATTTAAGTGGTTCCAGCATATAAGATTCAGAGAGGAGAGGAACAGGCATGGGGGCTACTTCTGAGGCTTTAATTTCTTCCTCACCAGATTTGAGGTAAAATTTACTTTCATGTCTTTATCCACCATTAGAACACCAATGCAATGAAATTCAAGATCAAGAATCAGGCCCTTTAGATGTGCCTGCCTGTCTGTGTGTGAACAAAGGGAGGGCATAATACACTAATTAAGTGAAAAAATCCCTCATGCCATGGGCAGGGACACTTTTCACTAAACCAAGTTGCTCAAAACCCCATCCAACTTAGCCTTTAACATTTCCAGAGATAGGGCATCCACAACTTCTTTGAGTAACCTGTTCCCAAAATAATTATTGTGACTAACTAGCCACAAGTCAGTTTTCATTACACAACTGAAGAAAACCAACCAACCTTTGGGCCATCGAGCCCAGGTGGGCCTGGAGGACCTCTGGGACCAGCAATCCCCTGCAATGCAGAAGAGGTAGAGGTAAACACTAGTTTAGTTCAGTGACTCCACAGGCCTCTAAAAAGAATTCAGCAGGTTATTGATGAAAAATAAGTAAGACTGAACTGTCTTATAAGAACCCGTCTATTTCATATTAATAGAAATAATATTTCATATTAATAGAAAAACAAGGTTACAGCAGATCTGAGGCGTGGTCACTCCCTCAGCTCTTACCATTTTCCCATCCTGGCCATCTCTACCTGGTGGTCCTCGAAGACCTTTATCCCCTTTGAAACCTGGGATGCCTGGCAGTCCTGGTGGGCCAGGAGGGCACTCACTGCACACATCCTGGAAGAGGACATGGAAAAACACATCAGCAATAGGCTGCAGGCACTTAGCAGACCACACAGACACCCACTGTGAATGCAGCACTGTGGTGCTGGTAAAATGTATAAATCCGTGCGGTTTACCTCAGGATCGGGGTGAATTTGCCTTAAAGAACCACAATGAGGGCAGTGTGAAGCACAGTGAGGGTCAGCAGCTGAGCTCACACATGCTCCCATGGGAAGTTTCCTATCAGTTCTAGGTCCTAACTGGTCATCCGGTATCAGGAAACTGTGGAAAAGCTGTTCCTGATGGGAGGCCAGGGAGACTAGCAAGACTATCAAAAAAACTACTGGTTTGAGTCTACAAGACTACTAGAAAACTGCATCTGTTCCAGTCTGAAAGAGCTGAGTTACTGTTTAGAGGGTATAATTCTAGGGGAAAATCAGGTGCAGCACAATGTCAGAAAGGGTTCTGCAGGGGAAACTCTTCAGCAGCCAGCTTGGCTAAGGACAACTCATCCAATGAAGTTTGTGAAGACCAAGTGAATGTCACAGTGTCCTGGCCAAATTTTATCAGGGAAAATCACTACCTCCTCCTTCCAAACCTCTTTGAAGCTTCATCTCAGTAGTCTTTACATTTCAACTATCTTCAGGAAACTGAATCCATGTATGACATTTCCATTTCAAAGGCAGACTCCCTCCAGCAATAGGGGAGAGAATCCTGCTCATAAGAGAGAGCATAATACAAAACAGATCATCAGGTTGAGAGTCAGGAATCTCTGCTACAACACCCAACTCTGTCAATGATCTGTTGCAAAACTGTAGGGTGAATTGTCTCTCTGAGTCTCAGTCGCTACATCCACGTTTATCTACTTATGATGTAAGTGCTTGAGAAACACCCATAACAGCAGAGCCTTAATTTCATCTGGGATTTCAAGGTGCTGCTTTCTGAACCAAGCACAGAGTGAAAAAATACCAAGCAGAGAAAATGCACAAATGTGTTTAACCATACTACAAGCAAAGGAAGAAAATGAAAGGTCATCAAAATGACATCCTGTACCCAAGAATGAGTCTCTTGCTCTTGTCCAGATCAAATATCCCAAATACCTTACAGTGAAACCTCCAGAACCACACTGGGCTCCACAAAACAAAGACAGCTCTTCAGTGAAGAGTAATTTAACAGCAGCAATCTTAAAAGGGTCCTTTGGTTAATGTGGTTGGTGAAAGAAGGTAATTTTTTAGTTTGTTTTAATCAATAAGAAAAGATTTCTTGCCAGGTATCAAGATAGCTTAAAAACTCTCAACTCAGCCCATTTAAATCTGCAAAGATTTTTCAGTCAACACCTATCAAAGACTGACTAATTTCTCAGACAACTCTCTATATGGAGAGTAATGGCAGACAGATTATCACTTTTGAAACACAGGTACTTCTGGGGTTAATTACCAGCATCTGTTTAGATTCACAGTACAAACTAAATTTGCACCCACAGCTACCCAAAATTACTCCAGTCAGTGTTGATGGTGTATGTGAAAAAATCCAGCATTTTATTAAAATGGTTTCCATTTTCTGGTTTAGATAATGCAACTTGATAATGTTTATTCCTCCTTGGGAATGCATGCCTCAGAAAGAGCTGAGAAAGTCTCAGAAATGCTATAGAGAACTTTGTAGATCATTTCACGGCTGGGGAAAGGATTTTGATCTCCAGTGTGAGTTTGTGTCCCAATATCAGTGCAAGTGGGAGACTTGCAAGTTTTGAGCTTTGAAAGAGTGCTTATAGACACCTTTTGCACTTGTAGTTCAGACACTTTCTCATCACAGAGCATTAGTCAGGTCTGAATCAAACAGAAATAAACTCCCACCCTCATCAAAGGCTGATTACCTTTACTAGGAGATTTATATCCTCTGGAGTGAGCAGGGGTGGGGAACCCTGTGGAATGAGATTCATTATTTCAGGCCATTTTAAGAGGCATCAAGACATAAGAATTTTTCCTGAACACGTGAGGAGGTATCTTTTCAGCTTTTACTGGCTAGCGCTCGTAGTTCAATGCCTTAGAAAGCCTCGAGCAACCCAGAGAGGAAGCACGGGCAATCCAGCATTTCAGTAGCTCTAAAATCGGTACCTGTATCAGCTGCAAAGCAAATACCATCAGCAGAAGCAAAGAGGGAGACATACAGCTCTTAGCCTGCTTAATTTTCTGCAATTAGAACCTTTCAAAAGAAACAGACGACAAGAGACGTCCGCAGAAAGAGTCAAAGAGCCAACAGAGGCAGGGCCTCCCTTGATCTTCTCTTTTATTCGGAGAAGGGGAAAGGGGAGGACTGGGGGCAGACCCAGGGTGAGCGGCCAATCAGACACTGCTGCTTAAGAGTTTGAGCTACTTTTGGTTTTGCCCGTGCTTAGAACAAAGGAGCTCAGAGCACATGGCAGAGGCAAGTGTCTTGGGGAGGGGAAGCTCAGAACAGGCAGCAGCAAACATGCTCATGGATTCTCACTGGTTTTCTTTGTCCTGCCTAGGACTCACTGGGCCAAACTTGTACTTCCCACCCCACTTTACCAATGCACTTCATCCCACCTGAGTTGAGTTCTTGCTGAGGGTACTGCACAGTAGTGCTAAGGAAGTGCCTTTAAAAAATTTGGCTTTCATTTACATTCAGACTATCCAGTTATTTTCATACCATTCCAAAGCTTTCACTAAATCTTTAGTGTATTTTAGTGTTTTTCCCACTGCTCTGCTGGGAAAAGCAACAGTGGAAAAGCACCCAAGTGCACTTCTGAGGTGAAGTGTAGAGGTGGAAACTGAGTTAAAAGGAAGATGTAATACAGAAGTGAAGTTACATACAGGTTTTCCAGGAGGTCCTCTTTCCCCGGGATTTCCAGGTACACCCTACAGATCAAGAAAAAGAAAAACATTGTGAAATTATTATACAATTACAATTATTATACAATTATTATACAAAATAACCCCCTGGTTGCTCCTGCAGTCTGCTGGCACAGGCATCTGGACACATTTTACTTTCTGCTGCTGAGAGCACTGCTCCTTGCATGTGACAAACAGCAAACTCCTCCAAATATCTGCAGCTTTAACATCCTCTCAAACTCTTGCTAAATTCATTTGAGTCACACAGAGATTAGAATTGCTTTAGTCTGTCTTCTGGTCATAGGAAACACTATGAACTTCAGTTGCTGAAGTATGAGGCTTTAAATCTTGGAAGGCGCCTGAAAAAGGCAAAATAGGTTTGTTTGTTGAGGTGTAGTGGTATCACTTTTCATGAGATGAAGGCACAGAAATTACCAGCATTCTCAGAACGTTATGTCCAGAATGGCAGGATTAGGAAAAGAAACAACTGCCGCCCCTCAGTGCGCAGCTCTTCTGTGTCATTAGCGAGGAATTAGTTTGTTAAAAACAAACCAAAAACAATGTCTAAAGATTATTGTAAAATATTTTCATAAAGTAATGCTCACTTGGGAAACCAAATCTTTTGAACAAGACTGTTGGTCACTGTTCAGATGGCGACAGAAATCTGCATTGTGAGGATGCTTGCAGTGGTGTTTGAAGATACTTGGTGACACTTCCCCAGAGCATTCTCTGCTAAATTCCTGTATCCCCCTGGTCCCTCACCCTGTGTCATCACTCAAGCAAATGCACATTTTATTCATATTAAGAACCTCAAAGAGCATACAAAATTCACCACATACAAAAGCTGTCCCATCTGATCATTTCTGTTTCTAAAGGAACAGTTTCTACCAACCATCTAAAAGCATCTTATTCATGTTCAGCTTTGTTGATTCTGCAGCAGGTCCCACGTGGGGTTTTCTCTGGAATGGTTCCAGATTTGCCACCCAGGATGTTCACAGAATCATAGAATGGTTTGGGTTGAAAGGAACCTTTAAGACCATCTACTTCCACCTCCTGCCATGGGCAGGGACACCTTCCACTAGACCAGGTTGCTCAGAGCTCCATCCAGCCTGGCCTTGGACAGTTCCAGGGATAGGGCATCCACAGCTGCTCTGGGCAACCTGTGCCAATGTTTCACCAGCCTCACAGTAAAGAACTTCTTCCTAATTTTTTAATTTAAACCTACTCTCTTCCAGTTTGAAGCCATTACCCCTTTTACTGTCACTCCCCTTGTGTGGCAAGAAAAAGGTTAAAAGTGGAAGATTTGGCAATGAGGGAAAAATAGAGTTGCTTTCACTCAAGATGACCTTGCAGCTGGAGGATGCTAAGAATATTCAGTGTGGAAAATTTCACATGTTTTGTTTTCTTTGGGTTGTTTTCTGTCAGTCTTGAGAAATGGAGGTTCTGTAGAAGATAACAGAATGCTGTAAAAAACTTAAAAGGCATTTCTCACAGGCTGGGGCCTTCCTGCTGGGAGGAGATAAGAAGCTTGGCAGTTTACCCTAAGTGCTTTTTGCCCCTGCTAAGATGGAATAAGCTTAGCAGTGTATGTGTCCCCATTCTGCCAGCGTGGTAATGGAATAAATCTACTCTTTACAGTTCAGCTTTGGATTTTGGCTGTCTTGGTTACCTGCATATACTCGGTTCTCACACCTTGTCAAAAGTCCCTCTCCATCTTTCTTGAAAGCTCCCTTCAGGCACTGGAAGACCACAAATAGGTCATCCTAAAGCCTTCACTCTTCCAGGCTGAACAATCCCAGTTCTCTCCACCTTTCTTTGTAAGAGTTGCTCCATCCTTTCAGTTGCCTTGGTGGCCTCCTCTGGACTCACTCCAACAGTTCCATGTCCTTCCTGTGCTATGGGACCCCAGAGCTGGACACAGCACTGCAGGTGGGGTCTCACCAGAGCAGAGCAGAGGGGCAGAATCCCCTCCCTTGATCTGCTGGCCATGCTGGTTTTGATACAGCCCAGGACTTCATTGGCTTTTTGAGCTGCATCAACATCTGGATGCTGATCAAGGTCCAAGTAGTGGCTTTCAATCAGTCTAGGCTCAGCAGGGACTACTCTTTGAGACTATATGATATTTCCATCTGGAAAGTTCCTTTAAAATTTGGTCAAATGCTTAGCCAGGAAGGGCACTGGGTGTTCTTTCTACCACCTTGTCTCAGGTTAGTCCATTTTGCCAATCAGTTCACTGTACTATTTACACAACCAGATGGGGATGTGGGGATTAATGACTGAAGTGTGCTGTGTGTCATGATACACCACTGTTACAGCTATAGGGCAAACTTGAATTTCATCTTTGAGTCTCACTTACTACTTAAATTCTGTATGTCTTGCTAGAGGAGAGAAAAAATGGGAAAATATATTGATTATCTTTTCCTATGTCCACATTAAACGCTTCTGGGTGAGCAACAGTCCTTCAACTACCTTGACTTTCTAAGAGATGAAAATTAAACACAAACTAAAGTGAAACTAAAGTGGACCTAAAGTGGAACTGAAGTCCTTTTTTGCTAAGGAGCTAAAACTTCTGCAGGTGAGAACAAAGAGAAGATAATGTCTCAAGGGTTAGCTCACAATTCTCCACAAATGTCATTCTAGGGAATTGAGTAAATATAAGTAAACATTTTAGTCATTTATAGCTTTGCTTCTTCCACAGAACATCAAGGTGAATCCAGAGGATTGTGCATTGTTCCCAAAGTCCCTTCCCTTTCACAGATGCTAATTGTCAGGACTTGCTTTTGGCATCCTCTCCACTGTGGTTCTCAGCCACTTCTGCAAGTGGGAAGAGGGATGGCTAAATAACAATTACACAGATCTTATAGTCCCAGACCTGCTTTGTTCAGGAAGACTCACACAGAACTTGCTTTAAGAAGTGTGATGCAAAGAAAAAACTTGAGCCATGATAATAATTCTGGATCAGAAAGCAACACAGAAAAGACAGTTCAGAAATGTCTTTCATGCTGACTGTAGCATAGCTATAAATACATGCCATAGGGCTTGCTGAGAGCCTTCTGCTTTGGGATCTGAAATATGAACATGGCACTAGCAGTGTAATTTGAGTATTTAAAGATCTTTTAAAAAAAGAATATAGGAAAAGACTTCTTAGTTATGTGAAAAGACATGCAAGAAGAGAGTTAACAAAATGGAAATCCTTGGAAAGGATTAAGCACAGATATCATACCCAATGGTATCAGACTGCCTTGAGACAAAAAGGGATGGACCTGTTTCCTTGCATGCTATATGATGTGGAGCTGGTCATGTTTCGAACAGGTTGGAAATGAGACAGGAAAAGAGATTAAGCTCTGTGCCATGGCTGATAAACCTGAAAAAAACACTGAATCCCCAGGAGAAGTCAAACAATTGAAAAGTACAAGACTGAAAATGGAGAATGCCTTTTGAAGAATGCTTCTGTGAGCCAAAATGAAGAAACCAGATGCAGGGTGATGGCACTTCAGCATGATACATTATCAGAGAACAGGTCAACAGAAGCAAAGTCAAAAGTAGAGGAAATATTGATGGTCTGTAGAGGCCTGGAGTTAGAAAAGGCTGACAAAAAGGGACAAGCTGCAAATATAGAATCACAAAATATCCTGGGTTGTAAGGGACCACAAAAATCAAGTCTAGCTCCTGGTCTTGCACAGGACAATCCCAAGAATCACATCATGTGCCTGAGAGCATTGTCCAAATGCTCCTTGCATTATGTCAGTCTTGGTGTTGTGACCGCTTGCTTGGGGATCCTGTTGCAGTGTCTGGCCACTATCTGGATGAGGAACCATTCCATAATATCTAACCTAAACCTCCCCTGATGCAGCTTCAGATTTCTCAGAGCAGAATGAAAATGCTAGAATGAAGTCATGGAAGCTAAATCTGCATCTGACAAGTTAATAGGGGACTGAACTGGAAAAAAGAAAGCCAGAAAATTAAGAAAAAAGAAAATTAGTCTGACCAAAAAATTGCATGGCACTGAAAAGAAATGAAGCTAACATGACGTGGGAAAATGCACAGTCCCAAATAACAACCAGTGTTGGAAAGCTCATAAAGTTTGAAGACTTTCAGGAGCTTGCAGCCAAGAGTGGCTGGCACAAAGTAGAATATCCAATGAGTGGTACAGCACACCAGTACAGGGAAAAGATGTCAGCCATGAGAAGGTGTGATGTATCCAGAGCATCAGTGTGCAAAATCTTGACACACAGGAATGGTATGTAAATGGGAACTGATGGAAAGTGTGCTGCTGATAATGCTGAAAAACAGTATTTAGCTTAGTTGGTTGGCAAATGGTGCTAGTAACACCAGGGTTGTGGGTTTGATCCCCTCATGGCCATTCACTTCAGACTTGGACTTGATGAGCCTTGTGGGTCCATTCCAACTCAGAATATTCTGTGATTCTGTAACCAAGAAGAAATTAAATGCTGGTGCATTTAATAGGCAAAATCCTGTGATAGGTAAAATGATGCTCAGATAAGTTGATGCATGTGAAAATACTCAAAGATAGTCTTAAAGAAACATAAGTGTACAAGGGAAGTGCATAAGTGACACAGGCATATGGTGTGATAGTTCTATTACAAGATGGAAAATTAAACTTGAAATGCAATGTCTTAAATCAGTTATAAGTCACAGGAATAAAGAAACAATAGAAGGGTTAATAAGTGTACTCTGGTTTGGGGTGTAAGTACCCTAAAACAAACACAAAGGCTCCTTGGAACTCTCTTAACTGTATGGGAAAATCAACCCCAGAACAGCAAACTCTGCTTTTCAAATCTAGTGGCAGTAATGTATGCATCCACAAAGGGTCTGCAATTATGAAAGCAAGCACAGGAAGATTAACTTCCCAGTAATGCTGGAACTTAGTTACCATAAATAATTAACCTAATTAAAAAGTGATTAATTCAATGTTTATGTTAATTAAAATTATCATAATCAAAATACAGAAAGAGCCTATTAAACAGGTGCCCTCACTGCTAATAGGGGACTAAGGGAATGCCTCATTCAGATTGTTTCCTAATATAAGGACACTAAATAGGTGTGTTGAACAGAAACGTTTTATCTCCCATCAGACAGTCAGGGGAGAACAGATGATTCCCAAATACGTAGCTGGCCAGAGAGTGTCTGCTCCTTTGGGAGTATCTGGTCAAGGACCTTTTTGAATTCAACTAGGGAAGATAAAGAAAAAGTCATCAATTAGAACATCAAGGACACAAACCTGACCAACAAAAAAGGATGGCAGTGATGGGAAGCAAACCTGGACATTCACACTAATTGATGAAGGCATGTGGAAATATGAGGAGGCTTATTCCAGCAAGGTTACCTCATCCAGGACCTTGTCAACTGGGAAATTAAGGGGAAAGGAGGAAATCAGAAACTAAATTTGCCAAGACACTGACCTAAGCAGAGGCAAATCTTGTCACTCGCAGTAACTGATGGGCTATCAGGAAACCACAGACTGCACTTCCTGGGAGATCAATCTGGACCTTGCAAGTGGTAAGATTCTAAACTGGGGGACTGTGAACTGGGAGGGCTGAGGGACTGATGGAGCTGGGGAGATGCATGAGGGGTTGTGCAGGGGAAGAGAGAGTAACAAACAGGGGGGTAAAACAGAAAAGGGTACAAAAGAGGCTGGTCATGTGTAACATGGAGCTGGCTGGTGCATTTGTTTGGCTGAGCCCTGCACCTGCCCACCATGGTTTGTCCTGTTGCCTTAAATCTTCTTATAAACCTTTCCATAGAATCATGGGATGGTTTGGCTTGGAAGGGACCTTAAAGATCATTTCATTCCAACCCCCTGCCATGGGCAGGGACACCTTCCACTGGACCAGGTTGCTCCAAGCCTTGTCCAACCAGGCCGTGAACACTTCCAGGGATGGAACAACCAAAGCTTCTCTGGGCATTCTGCTCCAGTGCCTCACTACATGCACAGTAAAGAATTTCTTCCTAATACCTAATCTAAACCTGCACCTACCAAGCTGAGAGACCTCATCTGCAGCGGCTGGAGGAGACAGCACTGCATATAACATCATTTAACATGTAGAAATAATTTTTATAATTCTTAGACTAGGAGATTGGCCAACTTCTCTGACAAAAGGCACTTAAGACTACACTATTTTAATGCTTGATACAGGAATACTGCCAGGTTAAAATGTGATTTGGATTTTGTTTTTTCCCAAAGCAAGAGAAAGTAATTTCTTTAAGTGACTGAGGTCCTTAAAATAAGTGCAATACATAGTAGTTCTGTTACGGAAAAAATTAGTCATATTATTGAAAAAAAAAGACCTAGAAAAAAGTGATTTTCAGGCTTTAAGAACTGGAGCTTTGGTTACTCAGAAAAAAAATGAAAATTTAAAGACAAGAAAATAACTTATATAAAAGAAGAAAGCATGTCCCAGCTTTCTCCCAAAATAAGAGAATTTGTAGGGATTTATGGACATAATGAACTCTAGAGGACAAACAAACAGAAAGGCTTTTGTTAAGAGGAACAGAACAAGGCCAAACCAGCACAACTGTACTGTAAAGCTAGGCAAGTATTTTCAAAACCTAAATTTTGATAAAACAAGTCACTGTCCTGAGTGATATTCGATTGAGTATCCAACAGATATTTCAAAATGTGACCTTGGGCTATCCCCAAAAAGTATGACACATGCTTTTAGGGGACTAGAAAAAATCTAGACTATAAAAAAACCCAATTTAATCACCTATGGGAGAGAATTCTAGCCAAAGCTATTGCAAAAGAAGTATTGACTCTTCCACCTCCCCAAATGCAGTTGTAATCTGATTTGCTTTATCAGAGAACGCAACTTATAGCAGGCACTTCCACAAGCATCTGGTGAGTTTGCAACTGAAAAAAATAATTCAGAGTAACTTAATGTATGCAAATGTGATTTAAAAGAATTTTCTGTCTCAGAAAGAAACACGGAATACATTTGCAAAGGCCACAGCAAAGTACAAGACACTGAGGCAAGTCATTCAAGCAATTGACACTGCATGGATTAGGAGTTGCATGGCAAATTCCTATTAGCAATTCAAATTGGAGTTCTCCTATCCAATGATATCCTATGTGAACACAGCAGAGTACAAAAATGGACATGTTTCAGAGGTTACAAGAACACTGCATTGACATACAAGAGTGCAGAAGCAGAAAAAAAACCTCCTTGTGCTAGTTAAATAAATATAGATCAGGAG
This sequence comes from Aphelocoma coerulescens, assembly GCF_041296385.1. Lineage (NCBI taxonomy): Eukaryota > Metazoa > Chordata > Aves > Passeriformes > Corvidae > Aphelocoma > Aphelocoma coerulescens. The sequence continues at coordinate 163,206,111 of NC_091015.1, forward strand.
ATAAATAGAGATCAGAAAACTGCAAATGCATGATCTTGTCAAAATAGGTTATCTCTGCTGATGCACCAAGAAATGTTAGAATGTGCCCTGTACCTCCATTTATACCTCCTGAAACACAGGTAGAATGGTTTAACAGGTGATCAAACAATACAGAAAGGTCCTAAAGGACATACTGAATGCAATTAAAGCAGTGAGTGTAATAGAGAATGTGCTTTATAAGTAACCCAAAGAATGGTTGTGTTTGGGTTAAATCTCTGCAGGGAAAAGAAAAATGTAAAGACCTTAGAGCTGCATCTCCAAGAGCTGACCAGTCAGCACTGATCTGAGCAGAGCCAGAAAGAGACTCCAAAAGGATGCCTCTGGCACTTCCCTTGCACAGTACAGCTCCAATAAACCCATCTATCCTATCTCGTGTTCAAAACCTCTTGATTAAAAATCTCAAACATCTGAGGCAAGGTGACAAGTTCTAGAGACAGGAAGCAGGACACAATCAATCCCAAATCTCTGGCTGCTCAGGGACACAGGGTGATGGAGGCAAAGGACCATTTCAACTATCATGGGCTGTGGAAGAATACCCTGGCACAATCATTTGTCTTGTGACAAAGTGCAGCATCATAGTATCTTAAAAGGGTTGGGGTTGGAAGGGACCTTAAACATCATCCAGTTCCAAACCCATGCCATGGGCAGGGACACCTTCCCCTAAATCAGGTTGCTCTGAGCCAAATCCAACCTGGCCTTGAACACTTCCAAGGATGGGGCATCCACAGCCTCTCTGGGAAGAAAACTAGACCTTCTTCCCACAGGAGAGTACCCCCTTTAGGCCACCTGATGGATGTCAATAAAGCCACACTAGGGTTGGAAATTGCTTGCAGTGGAGTTGGTGAAAACTGGTACCCATTTCAGACATATCAGCATCATGGAGTAGCACTGAGAAGGAGAGTTACAGAAGGCCACTTCCCTCTTCCCACAGTCTTCCCTCAACAGGCACAAATCCAAAGATCAAGCCCTTCAAAATCTTCAGAGCCTCCTTCAGAGGACTGGTTTCCACATCACAGAGGAAAAAAATTCTCCTCTTTCTCATGCAGCACTGAAACAGAACCAGGCAGAAAGAGGGGCCAGCTTTCCAGCTGGGAGTCTGCCACGTTCCTCTCTATTCCTCAGTTCCATGACTCACCCACTGAGACAGCAGGAGGACAATACACCAAGAGGTTAAAATGTCCTCAAACATGCACAATAGCAGCAGCAAAATGAACTCATAAAGAACTTCCTAACAGCTGTGACCCTGTTTTAACAGAAATACTACAGGCTACTTATCTCAGTGAATTCTAAGAAGTTCCTAGACAGCCTAATTACCATCCTTTTCCAGTGTGAGATCTTTCCCTGGTGTATGCTGCCAAGTCCCTTTTCCAGTGTCATTTTCAAATGTCTCAGTGGTGAAGCCCACTACTTTCCTTGAAGCAATCCTCCTTATTCCAACTATTTTCCCCTTTGACATCCTAAGTTGTAAGAGCTCCACTTTTGCAAATCATTTCCCTTGGACAATCCTACTAACAATCAGTGACTGCAGTTGATTATCAGCACAAATTTTCAAGGAAATTAGATCCAAGCAAATTTCTTGAGCACTTACACTTTTATTTTACTTACATCCTGGCCAGGAGGCCCTTGTGGTCCAGGGATACCAGGTACACCACGGGGACCCTGGTAGGGAAAGAATAGACAAACCCAGTAACATGACTAGTATTTATGAGGTGCTTCTTAGCTGAAGAGAAGAAATTCTTAATTTAATAGTTATTGGTGGAAAAATTAACCAGCACCTACACAACTATGCGAGAGTTTAAGAAAAAAAATTACAGCTCACATTGCACTATCCCAGTATCAGTCATTTCTGTGCCTCAAAGGACTTCACATGCATCACTAAAGTCAAGCTTCACATACACTGATTGCAGAAGTAATGACTCTTTATAGGAGGCAGGTTTTTGAACAGGGAGAAAACATGACTGAGCACAGGAGAGCACAAGAGAAAAGAAGGTCCATCTCCTCAGTTCCAGGCTATCACACTGGCTAGGACTGGCTGTTGAGCTGGAAATTCATCCCAGTGCCTACTGAAACCATGATACACAGTTGTTTGCTTCACACCAATGGATTGCATCCTTGAAAAACTGAATGTTGAGGGACTAAAGTGTGTCTGGTTAATACTGAAATCTGTAAGATTTAAGTAAGACCAATGTTTTAAAATGGTTTATTTTAAACCTTTGAGGCCTTGGCTATAAGCAATGTGCCTTGAATTATGTGCCTTGAAATAATTTTTTGAATGAAGGGAGAAATGAGTAACTCATTTCTCTTGTAGGACTATTGACACATAAAGAAAAGTTGCCACCAGGCCAAGACTCTTAATCAACTCTTTTTCACAACTCAATATTGCAGACAAGTACCTGGTAATACACAAGAGAAGTTCCCTTTGGAGGGTCAGCCCCTCTGTGACCATTCCTTGAGCAAAACCAAACCAGCTACACATGCCCTCATGAAATCACTGGTAGAAACACATTCAGTGTGGCTGTCCCCTCCCCAAAGAATGTGGGTATAGCTAGAAAGACATACTGTACCAGTGACCCTTTGTCTCCTGGGGGTCCCACAGGGCCCTGCAAACAGAAGAGACACAGTAATCAAAACACTTAAAATTTGGCTGACCAGGGTGGGTCCTGCATTCAGGCATTATTCTCTGCACTGTACTGTGTCCTACACTCATGAGTGTGGGGGTGTGTGCACTGCCTGTGCCCATGGACAATCCATGCTCAGCCTCACTCCTGGCTGGGTCTGCAAACACAGAACCACAGCACCCACACATCTCTTGGGCTGAGACAGGACAAGCCTCCCAGGTTCTGAAGAACACTACATTCAGCTACCTCTTACACAAGAAAAAACATCCCACAGAACTTCTGTGCTCATTAACTTAGGTCAAACCAGGGGGTCCAGTGGGCTTGTGCATGCTGTTTGTTTGGGGATGCAACTTAAAAATGTGCAGCTGAGTAGAGTCAGTCACTGGAAGGTACCCACTTCTATAGGAACACCACAGAAGTAATGCAGTACCATATCCAGCATGGGTGAATTGATCTGGTATTCTAAACACACCCTAAACAAGACAATAAATTGACTACCACTATAACTCCTCTCCTTTTGCTTTCTATTTCAGGAATAGTAACTCACTAATCCTCATACAGTCCTCCATGAAAGACACCCTAGTACTGTGCTAAAGAAATGGCTAAATGCATAATTTAATATCAACAGGGAAAGGCAGGGCAAGATTGAAACCTTTCTACTTATACTGTGTATGCACTCATTGGGTAACTTCAGCATAAACATGTGAATTCACCCCAATTCTCCAAGCTGTCTCCTCCCCTGTTGGGAATAACACTCTGTTAATGCTCAAGTTTATGGCTAAGGGTTATGTAAATTGTAACTCAATACTTCAGCAGATAAGGTAAAAAAAAAATCCTAATCTATATATACTTTTTGTGCAGGGAGCAAAGCCTGAGAGAGGTTAAGGGCACAGGAGGAAACAGGGTGAGAATTCCAATTAAAAAGAGTTGTTGGCTCTCAGCTCTGAAGCTGAAGTATTATAAACACAATTTTGTCACATCGCTAAAAAGGGTAGAGGCTGACACCTTTAATTCAGTGTGTAATATGCACTGAAGCAGCTGCACTGATTTCATTCTAGGTTTTTTTTTACTATGGGATTCAGTCTTTGTGACAGTCTGCTAGATTCAAGGTTATACAAAGTTTTTTTTCAAATTCCAGTCTTTGCACTGGAGCTGAGGTTATGATGAATCTACAGTGGAAAAAACCACCATAATCTTGGTTGGGTTGGTTTTTTTTGCTTTGGTTGGGTTTTTTTGGGGTTTTTTTTTAAGTGTTTAATAAAGCAAATTAAATAAATAAAACATATAAATTGAGAATAGTGTGGTATGTAGGTGGCTACACATCCTGACAGTGGGCAAATAAAGAAGACAAAGAAAAAAACAGTCTTCTGGTGTGAGACAAGAGATGTCTGCATTTGGAGTCAAGTTCTTACTCATTTGTGTTTATGGATATGAGGATGCTAAATCCCCAGTGAAGAACAACTTTGTCATCTTGTGTACATCCGGATGCACACATGAACTCATCGAGCCCTGGACTGAATCTAAAAAGCTGTAATTAAAGACAATCCACTAGTTAGCAATTTTCAAACAAGCCAGATACTCATTTGTTAATTTAATTTTAATTTAATTAATGGCTGAACATTGAGAAGTGCAAGAACACCACTGTTCCTTAGATAAATCCTAACAAATGACACCCAGGAAACCTGCAGTCATTGGTAACCCTGTGAGGACCATGAAAGCCATGATACAGTCACAGTATGAAACATGACTGACCCAGTTTGCTTTAACTCATAGAATTCAGCACGGTAAAAGCAAATATATGGAGATACACCTCAGAAAGTCAAATTTTTCAATCCATTACCCAGCAATATGACTTATCATTTCAAGGCAATTTCCTGTATTAATTGGGACATTTATATTTAGATAAACAGAGCAGTGATTACCAAACACTGACTGATTGGTCCAGGATCATGGACCAATGATCCTGGTATTGCAAGAGTGCAAGGGCTCAGATGTCCTCTAGCAATTACAGCCAGAAATAGCATTTGTTTCCTCTTAAACATATTCCACTAACAAATTCAGTGCGTATCTGGAAGTGTCTGAGCAGAATTACAGTCAGAGCACTCCCAAATCCCTCTCATGTCTAGAGGAGCTGTACATGACAAGTTCTGAAGTGATCAAAGCCCAGCAACAGGAAAATCCAAATTCTCCAGGGCAGACTCCCAAATACACCTTGTGACCAGCTGATACTCAGGAGGTGAGGGTAGAGCTGGATGAGGTCCAACCAACCAAATATTTGTGGGAAATTACGGGGAGGATGGACCTCTTGGAATGCCGTGGTGCCGTCTGGCTAGCACGCTGTCCCAGCACCAGGCAATCTTCTGCCTGCTCCAAGCAGGGAGGACGGAAACTGATCGTGGCCCAGGAGGGCAGGAGAAGCTTCGGGTCGGGTTTGCCTTGCCCATTGATGGCACAGGTGCGTGAAGGAGGCAGGAAAGAAGTGGAGGGACTTCTTCATGAGGGGAGAGGGTTTATTGGAGAGAAAAATCCACAGAGAAAGCCAAAGAAACGTGGCTTGCAGGGGGTCTTGTACCCTCACCATATGGGCATGGAAAACACACAGTAACCAATGGAACATCAGCCAGGGGGTGTTACCAAGGCGGGGAGAAGGAATTACAGCAAATGGGAGAAGGGGTAGGCAGGGAGGAGTAACAAGGACCAATTAACTACCAAAATGCATAGAATTCTCTGGAAAAACAACCTAATATGAGAAATAAGGGGAGCGGAGGGCTGCAGCCAATGATAAGGCACGGATTTATATATTTTTCACAGCCTTTTGAATGCTCAAGGCTTTTGGGCTGTGGAAGCATCAAACCAATTGACCTTTTGGGCCACTTGATCCGGCTGGCCCTAGGGTTGGTCATGGTTCACCACAACATTGGAACACAGCAGTTTAAGCAATCTGATTTTGCATTTTGCTGTCAGAGTGTCACTCTGTCACTGATGTGGGCATGTATGCCACACTCATCCCTTCCAACGGGGGTTATACAGCAGCAAGGTTATATCTTTTCAGGAGACCAGAGCTGCTGGGTCAGCATGGATCTCCACTTATCCACAGCCAGTGTGCCAGGATGATGCAAAAAATTCAGGAGTGACAGCCAGTGACACCAGTCAATCCTACAGCACTTTTACACTTTTAGCACTCTGTTTCAACTAAAACTGAATGAATTAGGAGCCCTCATAACAGACATGTGACACATGAGCCACAAATGGCAGCCTCTGGACTCGTCTGGAATCTGCATGTTCAGAAGGCAAAATGTCCCCCAGGCTCTCAGCACAGCCGAGCACAGACAATGCATTCCCCGGGTGGCAATGCCTGATTTTCCACCTTGTCACAGGTTGCAGCAGGACCTGGTACTTACAGGGGGTCCAGCCAGGCCGATTCCTGGCACTCCTCTGTCTCCTGGCTGTCCAGGGAGGCCAGGAGCTCCCCTCTCACCCTGAAACAAAGGAAGGAGATAAAGGTTTTTTAGATTGTTTATCTGGGGAAGACAGGATTAGGGAAGTTTTATTGCATCTTACTGTTCTCCTTTCCTTTACCAACATAGGCCTACTCACAGAAGTGTATGAAATTATTTTGGTAAAAAATAAGTCAACACTTTTACCACTCTCTTTAGCACTGTACTAGAAAAGGAAAGGCTTCCCTTGTAAAAACCAGAATTTTCAAAGTAAAGCCTGAATAGCACAGAAAACAGCTTGACACTGTTCAATGTACACTGCAAACAGAGGGCTAAGAAAGAATTCAGCTGTAATACTTTAATTTAACATCTGTTTTCTAGTTATAGGGAGAAATCAATAAGATTTTTATGCATTGCATTGCAGTTGTGAGATTTGGTCTCACGTTGGCAGTAGATTTATAACGATGAATCTTATTTATGCTATTTATTATGACATTATTTCTAGCTATATAGAAGTGTGATAGAAAAATTGTTACCTGTGGATCCTGCCCACTCAAATTTAAATCTGCAGTAACTCCTATTTTTCCCCTTTCTTGCTTTCTTCTTAAGCTAATCTTATACTACAAAGAAATAATACTGCAAGGCCAGTGAGAAAAAACGCATTCTGATTAGTTCAAACAATCCACACATCCCTTATCTGTTACTTTATTCAAAAAGACAATTTCAATACAAAAATTTCAATAGTATTTTCCCACACACAATTAAGACTTTTGCCATCTTCTGTTGATATTGAATAGAATACTTAATGAGATTTCTGACTTTTATATTAATTCTCGGTCTATTAGTGTGTGTCTGTGTGGGTGTAGGTCTGTGTGCTGAACTGTCAAAGATACATAGAAAAGACTACAATGCATTTGTACAAAACACATCCAAAAAAAAAAAAAATCAGCAGTTTGGTTATTTGAGAGGTAGATGGATGGAGTCTCATACTGCTATAATCCTGCTTCTATCATTTACAGAATCTGTTTCAACATCTGATTCTTATTCCAGTCCAGATCAGAATATGGTCATTTTGAAGAGGAGAATTTCTGAAATGCCTGATTGAGGGTTCAAGCACAATCCAGATCCTCCCAGAATCAACGATTTTTGCTGTTTTATTCCTTTCTTTTCTGTGTGCTTATAAGGGAATGAACACTAGTTTCACCAGAAGTAGTTAGTGTCATCAACCTCTTCAACTAGCTAGTCTTTGCGTCAATACAGGAGGGGAAACCAGGACTACCTGGTTCCACTGGAAAATAATTTTCATCCTCCTTGGAGGGAGGTGAAGGGAATGAGTGCTAGGGAAAGGTTCTCTTTGAGAGCTGACAGGTGGTCCTGAGAGCAGATCATCCCTGAGACCTGCAGTGTCTCCCTGGCTGTGTGGATTAAAGGGTCTCGGTCCCAGTTTCCCTGAAAAATTGTGCACTTGGACCTCCATCTATGTTGAATTATTATAGTGCTGGAAGGAATTTTAAATGTGGAAAATGAACACAGATAATTCATATCTGAGTATTTACATCCACAGAGATACTGGCATAATTAAAAAAGGAACCTCCTAGAAGACTAGAAGTGCATTTTTGAGTTACAGCTCCACAAACTCTCTTTTCCAGTGGGAAACAGACCATGTTTGCACCATGTTCTTTTCTCCAGTTCAAGCAATTAAGAGGAGCAATCCACAATGAAGCCCATGCTCACCTTATGTCCAAAGGGTCCTGGCAAGCCTGGTGGTCCTCTTTCCCCCTTAAAGTGACAGAAGCAAAACAAGAAAACAGTCACCATCCAGCCAAACAGAGCCCGGACTTTGCTACAGTCAAGGCAGAAATTATCCCACCACGCCCTCCTGAGCTCACACTATCCTGGCAATATTTTACTGATAACATGCAACCAAATTAAACAATCTGCTAATTGGGCAAGAATTAAGTGCTTTAAGGGAACTTCCATCAAGCTAATAATTTTTGTACTAGTCACAGGGACAATGGCTGCTCCTTGTGGAGGTCTCTTGTTTTCAATGTAAATTTCAGAAATACAGCTTCAGTTCTGACTTTTTTTTTTATGCAGAGATGGGATCAGGAGCATTTTGTACAGGCAGGCCTTTCATGGATTCAGGTAAATCCACACTCTCCTGCAGAAGTCATACTTGTCTGTCTCATCTTGAACAAGCCAAGCACAAAGCCTGCCAGCAGTACTTACCCTTTCTCCATCTTTACCCTTCCCAGGCAAACCTGGCTCTCCAGCACGCCCTGGCTCACCAGGTGGCCCAGGTAAACCCACTTTTCCTTCTTTTCCAGGATCACCCTATAGAAAACAATCCATCAGAACTCATTAGAATACTATAGACTATCCCCATCTCGGATCTTTCACTAGGACTGAAAGACATGGATTTTTTCCTACCTTTCTCATCTGGATTTCTTTTGGTATCATAGGAAACTCTCTTTTATGGGATGTCTTTTCCTTCAGTAAACTCAAGGCACTTGTAATTTCCATTAAGGAAAGTAAAAGGAGACTTCAGAATGTTTTTGGAACCAGCTAAATGTGGCAGTGTGCTCTCCCCATGGAGCACACCCCAACCTGATCTTGTAAAAATTGGTTATCCCTGCTGTGACACTGAGAAATGTTGGAATGTGCCCTGATCCCAAGGTGATCTTTGCTTCCTGTGATCCTGCCCAATTGACACCTGCCAGCAGCAGTAGTAGTGGATGCGTCTGGTTGTGATGGCTGCATCTGATTCACAGTGGGTTCAGGGGAGGCAGGTAACAGGCAAGGGCTGGCTTGGGCAGTGTGCCCACCTAACCACAGTTAATGTCTTCACAAATTTGGGAAAAATGAACATTTGTAGTCAGTATGAAAATATGAGACAACCATCTTACCCCATAAACAGTGGGCAGCCCAGGGCCTGCAGTGGGCTGCATGGCCAGATCTCCCCTTGGCATGGATGCCTCTCAAGGTTACCCCTCAAATTACCACCTTATCACTTCAGATACTCAGCAAACAGAATGGGAATAAGTGAATTGAAACTTTGAAACCTTAGCTAAGTTATATAGGGGATTGGTTGTGCACACATAATGCTTTAGACAAAATAGCGATCACGTTGGGGACTAAGTCTGGATGAAGCCACACCTAAACTCCTCTCTGAGAAGGAGTTTAAAACAGAAAGGGATTCTTTCTGAACCTCATGACTCAATGGGAAGGATCTCCCTGACCGTTTTGTCTGACCCTGTCCTCAATGCAGTACATAATCAAGTGTACCTTGCATTGAATCTTGCTAAACCATTGTGGCATTTACCATTGAACTTTGTTAACTTGGTGTCTTATATCAATGAAATATACTGTTGCTTCTTTCTTGTGAGTGAAGTGCATCACTCTTTCTGCAACACCGAATGAGAGAGCCCTTGGTCCTCACAGGACCTTGAGGTAGAACTCAGTAATTTGGAAGAAGATTTTAATGAAGGAGCTAGGATTTTTAAGCCTTTTAAGCCCCAAATACATGGATACAGGGGGCCAAGTTTCTGATTAATCATTCCTACTCCAGCAAACAAAGATCAGGACTCCAGCATGCTAAGCACTCTGGGGTGCATGAATCCAAATCCCAACCCCCTGGTCTTAGAAAGCTCATGAAACGGGACAGAAAGCCAATTTTTCTTCCAGCTCTGGATTTACAGAGATGAATAGGAGTTTCTTAAGAGACCAAATGTCCACTCTTGTCTGATAATGAGGGCAGCAGAAGACCATAATTGTGTAGCACTGACTTCACTATATCCAGTCATATCTCAGTGGTTTATTAGGTAAATTATAAAGTTGCAACTGGGTGAAAACCTGACAGCACATGTAATAGAGGAATTCAGACAAGATTATGTCATGAACCCATGTGTCTTTACTATCCATGAACCTTTGAAATAATTTCCCAGTTCAGACTGCATCTGTTCCTATTACCTAAAATACTTAAAAAAAAAAAAAAAGAAATCCATCAAAGAACCAACTCACCCTTTCCCCCTTTTCTCCTGCCTTTCCTGGGAGTCCAGGGCCTCCAGGCACACCCTGGAGAGAAAAGAAATTTAAAGCTTAAAAGTTTTTTTGTAGGCAGTATTGGATCCTAAACAAAGGGGCAGACCTGTGGGTTCAGTACAGTTTATCTCAAGGATCAGTATCAGCTCTACATCTCCCAATACAGAAAACCTGTAATCCAGAGAACACCACAGAAGAGCTGTGTAACAGGTCCTTAAAGGAGGAATTTCTCTTTCAATATAAAAAAAGAGCTGAACAGAAAATGCAGAAACTGAGCTAGTACCAGATTTGTGCATGCTACCAGTAACTATTTTTTTCATTTTTTTGAAATCCTCAGCAGTTCCTAATATGCTACCAACAACCCCCCAATCACCACCTCTGTATCAGAGAAGCCAAAAGCCTCCCAACACTGGGAAATGTTCATTTCTTCCTCTATTTCAGTTTTCAATCCTTTTAACGTCTTGGCAGGTCTCAAAAGACTCCGTGTCAAAATATAGATGATTTAGAGCTATAAATTAAATACTGTAACTTTCTAACCCACCAAAACACATTTTAGAATGGTACTCCATTTTAAGATGTGAAGTCATGTCTTGGCACCATTAAGATTGGATTGACCTCAGAATGGATGTGATAATTATTTTCCTTTCTGCACCAGTAAAAATTATTTCCAACTATATTAGCTTTTATAGGTAATATATTGGTATTACTGGTATAGAAGTTAATGGAATATGAAATTGAAAAGTTCTTCATTTTCAAGATCACCTTTCAGTTTGAAATGAAATCACCACATTAATACAATTAAACCAAATGTATCTTAACAATTAGTAGAAAGGCAATTTAGGTTTTCTTAGATTGCCCAGGTAGTAAACTCTGGTTCTAAGAGTGCTGTGTTCTAAACCACTGTGCCTGAATACATCATATCCTGAGGTCTAAATGCTGGTGGTGGTGGCCGATTGACCTGTGGTACGAGAGACAGAGAGAGCTCTTGGTAAGACAGTCTGTGGTGCCAAAGACTTATCGGTTATGGTGAGGGAAAGAAGCCTCTCCCGGGATGCCGTGTTTGGTTATGGTGATGTACCCCAGTTCAGCTTCCCCGGTTGGCTCCTGGGGTTAGCCACACCCCTGTACTTAAGCCTGAGCTGTCACGTGCTCGGGGTCATTTGCCTCTAGAACCCTTCACAAGTTGTAGCAATAAACTGCTTTCTGTGGAACTCTATGCAATGACCCTTCTCAGCTCCTTGCTGTTGGGGTTAATATTACTGAAGCCATCCCTGCGTCTGTGCGTTCGTGCACCTGAGCCACAGAGCTGCAGGGAACTAAGTAATACTGGTTTTCACCTACTCCAGTCTAAGCCCAGAGAAACCCCAGGAACTAGAAAGAAAATTACCCTAGTGGAGCTGGGAGTAGAGTTAGTCCAAAGATGTTTTTACCAAATATGAAGTGTTTTATCATGCACAACTTAATAGTGGTGATGAACCCCCCAGTGAGGGGGACACTGCATTGATTTCAAGGCTCTTTAGGCTCAAATGCCTACACGCTTTCATAATAAAAGTGGCAGTTTACCACACTATTTTTGTATCAAGAAGTCATGTTTACAAAAGGAGAGGACAAATGAAAACAAGGCAAAGAAAACAAAACCAAAGAGACAATAAACATGGAATTTTTTCTTTTGAAGAGTTGGCAGCAAAAATTGCTTTTGACAATTTGGTGAGGAATGAAGCAGCTCTGTTCTTCCCCTTGATAAAATGAGTATGTTAAGGTATTTCATGGATACACCATTCCCAGGTGCCTCCAGATCTTTCAATTCAGCCATAAGAAACAAGTGTAATGAAACACAGCCTTCTGAACTTCATAGTAATCCCCGTGGAAGGGAAAACTAAACACATTAAATAAAGAAATCAGGCCACAGATGGGAAAACAAATACACTGGTGCAGACTTACCACATTTCCTGGCAAGCCTCTTGGACCTGGGGGCCCTGCTGGTCCACTCAAACCCTGTTTTAAGAAAATGAAGTGTGTATGTGTGTGTGCATATATAAATCACAACTTGTATCACCATAGGAACAAGATGTGCCAAGTGAGATTGGATTTCATGTCAGACAAGGTGTTGTACAACAAGAAAGCAAAGAACAGCATGTTTGTTTGAAACTTTTTAATGTAAAGAATAATGAAACAATACAAAATGGGGGAAGGATCTCTCTGGGAGCGTAAACCTACCTTCTATCAAAATAAATACTAAATCTAGCTCAGATACAGGAAGAAAAGTCTGGGCCAGAAACATAAAAAGAACAAAGGAAAGTATGTTGATTTATCATAAAAAAAAATCTAGGTCAACAAAATATGCTTTGTTGACAATTCTACCTTTCTCTGCTGTGGGGAACAAAACCTGAAAACATTCATTTGCACTAAACAGGTGAAATAGCCTAAACCATCTGGAGTGCATAGTTTTGAATTGCAGGTCTTTTTCCATTTGCAAGTCAAAGCTTTATAGCATGAAAAAACCCATGTGTGCCCCCAAAATTCCATGGGAGACATTAGAGGACATATATTTGGGGATTTATGTCCCCATATAGATGTGTGTTTGGGGTTACCAGGCTATATTTAGATGTTTCATAGAATCATAGATTTCAGTTGGAAGGGACCTCAAACATCATCTGGTTCCAAACTGTCATAAACAGGGACACGTTCCAATAGACCAGCTTGCTCTGGGCAACCTGTGCCAGTGCTTCACCCCCTTCACAGGAAATAATTTCTTCTTCATATTAATCTAAACCTACTTTCAGTTTGAAGCCATTCCCCCTTGTCCTATCACTCCATGCCCTTTACAACATCCCTCCCCAGCTCTCTTGTAGTTCCTTCTTAGGCACTGGAAGGGGCTCTAAGGTCTCCCTGGAGCCTTCTCTTCTCCAGGCTGAACAATCCCAACCCTCTTAGCCTTGGCTCATAACAGAGGCTTAAAGGTTTCCTCATTTCTGTGTTATTTAGTCAGTGGTCTTTGAGGCAATAGAAACAATTGGAGAAGCAGCAGTCTGTGAAAGGATGTCAAAAAATGAGAAGGTGCCTGCAAATACCTGCATTTCCATATCATTAACATCCTCTGAGCCACCAAGTTACACAAAGAAATAAAACCAAGGAATGGGTTTTGGTGGAAGTGGGATGGTTTTTACCTTCTTTTTTTTTTTTTTTCCCCAAAATACTAAGGAGTACTTCAACCAAGAGGGAGAGACACCTGAAAACAGGCAGTTCAGGGTTTAGGGTCAAAGCACTCCTCAGGGACAATGTCTAAGCACAAGCCCAAGAAGGAAAACCCTGAATGCAAAGGCGGAAGAAGAAATTTCAGTGGTCTAGGATGCACCATTTGGATTTTCTATTTCCTCCTTCTCCTAATTGCAGCCATCCCCTGTCTCTCAATCATTATTTCAAACAGTTCTTCAGTGTTTCTTCCTTCTTTGCTTGCAAAGAAAGTCTGTGGCCTTTTATTCAGCCACAAAGGGCTTACATGCTCTCACAATAATAAAATTGGACTGGAATCCTTTGTGTTCCTAAGCACACAGCCTGACAAGAGGAGCACTCCCTACAACAAATGCCTCAAAAAGATGTGTGGGATGAGTCTTCTGGATGAGCCACTATTAAAAAAAAATAGAATTGGCAGTGAAGCCTAAAGGTAACCATGATCAAAAAACAATTCCCTGCTGCTGAGCAGGGAGCTCTCTGCTCCAGCTGGCTGCCAGAGCTGGGCTGACATTGCAGTGCAGTCACACTCACCCAGAAAAGGGTGTTTTGTTAGGCAGGGAGAGATCTGAGCAGGAAAAGATGCACAATCTCGAGCTGGGATGAATGGATTGATGAGCTAGCTGAATGGGGCATTGATCTGTTTGGTGCAGATGGTCCTGTTTGCCCACAAGCAGCCACTCTTTCAGCTGTGGATTAGGATGTGCCCTGTGCCCAAGGAGCCTGGGACTGCAGATCCACAAGATGTTGCTGTCAGTGTCCTTTCAAGTGTGTTACTGTCAGGGAAAAATGCTGCAAGGGAAGCAGTTACTTACAGTCTCTCCAGGAGCTCCAGCCTCTCCTTGAGCTCCTTTCTCCCCCTTTGCACCCTGTGCAGAAAGGAGAGATACCAGCTGGTTAGACATGGGAGGAGACCTCCTGCCAGACAAAAAATCTTCAAGATGCCTGAATGTGTACTAGGCAATGGTTTTTGTTAACCAGTCCACAGAGGAGTTAATGGCTGAGGAAATAGCTCCCCGTTCTCTATGCACCAAGAAAAGAAACTAACAAAATAAAGCCGTGGGACTTAAAAAGAATTACTAATGACTGATCAGCTCAGAAGCTGTTTCTCAGCACAGGATGCTGAAACTTGCAGGTATTCATCTGGGTGTGCCTCCTTCATATCCTCAGGCCTACCAACTACTTCATTTCCAGCTGAACTTTGATGGTCTTCCTTCACAGAGGAAGATTTGCCTACAGTTCTGAACTTTTTTCCAAGACCTGTGGTTTGGTAGCAGAACAAGAGGCCCTCTTGAAAGGCCATGAAGTTGGAAGAAGTCCCTCAGACAATACTGACCATGATACAAAGATACTGTATTTCTGAGCTTATTTCCCTTCTGTTGTCCTGATGTGGAACAGATGTAAATATCTCTACAGAAGTCCCTGAACTTACAACAGTGAGAAAAAAGAAATGAGTGCTGGTACATAAGGGAAGAATTATTTACAGTGATATAGACCTTGAGGGCACTCCACTCTAGTCATGTCAAAGACTGTCTTCAAAGGCTCTCTTACCTGTAGTCCTGCAGGTCCTGGCACACCTTGTTCACCTGGGACCCCAGGTAATCCCTGCAAAACAGAGGGAGAGGTAAAAGAGCTCCTTCCACTGAGAGAAGGAAGTGTGGTTTTTACAGAGGCTGCCACTGCACAGGGTTCTGTCTCTTTTGGGAGCCCCATCCAGAACAGGAGGGTCCAGAATACAAATGCAGTAGCCAAATGCACAATTTAGCTGGGCCACATCACTTCAAAATCCCTTTATAAATCCTGCACATAAATGACTGTCAGCCAAGCTCTGCCTACCAAATCCCATAGTCCTCTTTTCAGCTACTGAAGCCCAGAACTATAGATTAGGTGCTTAAACTCCTGTAGTCATGTAGCTTCCTCTACAGGCAGTACAAAGACAAGCACCACCGTGGCTATTTCTGATGAGTGAAGCATCCCAGCTATGGAAGGAGCATGTACAACCCTCTCCCTCCAAAACTGACCTCTCTCATGTCCTCTCCTTGCTAAAGTTCAAAGCCAATTGAAGAAACACTTGGCTGTACTTACAGGTTCTCCACTCATTCCTTGATCTCCTTTGTCCCCTTTTGGTCCAGGTTCACCCTGATATAAAACAATAAAACAGAGAAATAAAAGCTATTTCCAGGGCTGGAACTCACACTAGTCCTGCTTAGTAAAGGGCTCTTTCAACCAGTTATCCATTACACAAAGTAGCTTCTCCAAAGGACTTTGAGGTCAATGCATCAAAACTGATATCCCACACTGAAACAGGGAGATCACTGTCTAGACTTCTTGGTCTGTTCTGATACTAACTGAAAAAATATTCAGTTAAAAGGGAGAACATTTTGCCCTCATGGAGAAGAGTAACTAAAGAATGTACTCAAAATTTGATCAATTAATCTCTAACGTTTTAAAAGGCCACATGATGTGATCAATAGCAAAAGCACCAGTGCCACTGCACTACCTCTCTGTAGGACCCCAGCCCTAATGTCATCCTACAGTGATCCCACATAAAGACAGTTCCCTATTCCACCTACAAAAGAGAAGTGTTCAGTGCTCATCTGGAGCATTTCCAGAGGTGTGCACTACGCAGCTATTCCTGATCTCTAGTTCTACTAACATCTCCATACATTCATGCAGCTTCCTCTCCCTCCTGCAATATCAGTACCTTTTTTCATGCACCACCATCACTGCCTAATAGGATTAATTTATTCCTGTTCTTCCTCCTTACAGTAAATTGAATATGCATTCAGACAGAAGTTCATCAGCTTTGTCCTGTGGTCTAGAGCAATAATCAATAAATCCATATTTCTGCTTTTTATAAATTGAAAAGGAAAGCACACAATTATGGAACTAGCTGGAATAAACCAGGCACTACACGAATACTCACATTTGTATATTGTTATGAACATATGTATTCAGGCAACAGCAATCATTACTTATTCATTATTTATCATACCAAGTGTTTCAATTATGCAATCAAGGAAGAGTAAGAACATCAGTGATTTAAGCTACACACACAAGCAAGGCATAGTGATCAGCCAAAATGCAGAGCCAGATAAATCAGTTTGAATTTTATTTACGTCAGCTATTTGCCAATCATTTCTGCATCACCTGGGAATTCACAGCCCATTTTCAAATGATTTTCTAACAGACAAAATAAATGTAGCTGCATAAATATTACTTATGCTTGTGTTTATTATGCATTATGAATAAATATTATCATTGGTGATAAATAATGGGAGAAATTTTAGTCCTCAAGTAACATCCCATTAGATCGACTTTTAACCAGGCAGTCCCTGATGCCATCTAGTGTCCTTCAGAAAGACATCAGGATCACCTAAAGTAGCTTGAGCAAAGAGTCTAAAGCTGCAAATCTGTATGTTTGTGTGTGGAAGTTGTTTTGTATAATGACATTTCAAGTTCTAAAACTCTTTTGAGAGAGCACAACAACAAGGCACAGACATAGGTCAGTACATTTGTAGGCAGGGATAGTGCTACTGAGTGGGAATAAGGATGTATATTACCAGGGAAAACAAAACTGCAAAGGGAAGAAGTAACAACAGGTAAAGAGGGGACATTTTTAATATTCTCCTTTGTCCCACTTTTTCCTTGATACTTGACTTGCACAGTAGTGCAAAATCTAACAGCCACAGACATGGGCAAAGGAAGTATTTCTTCACAGATTCATACAATGGCTTGGAGAGGAAGAGACCTTAAAATCATCTATTTCCAACCTCTCTGCCACTGGAAAGGATGCCACCCACTCAATCAAGTTGCTCAAAGCCCCATCCAACCTGGCCTTGAACACTTCCAGACATGGGGCACCCACAGCTTCTCTGGGCAACCTGTTCAGTGTCTCAGCACCCTCACAGTAAAGAACTACTTCCAAATACCTAATCTAAACCTGCCCTCTGACTGTTTAAAGCCTCTTTGTGGCCTCCTCTGGATTTGCTCCAAGAGGTCCAAGATGTCCTTGTTTTGGGGGCTCCAGAGCTGGATGCAGCATTCCAGGAGGGGTCTCACCAGAGCAGAGGGGTATAATCACCTCCCTCGACCTGCTGGCCATTGCTGCAGCCCAGGACACAACTGGCTTTTGTTAACCCAACCCTCCAGCCAATCTGCCTGTGAGTCCTTTCAAGTTTGCCAAATTCATGTCTCTCTGCTGAGGCTGTTAACACTCTGCCTGCTAGGGCTGCCCACTGGCAGCTGCTCTTAATCCACTGCCACCCACTTCTTACCTACAGCTCAGTGCACAGAAATGACACAGTGACAGCTGACAGCTGCCACCAGCCTGGCCCAGAGGAGGACTTACAGCTTCCACGGCCTGCTCCCTGCAGTATCTTCCTGTAGTCTCAATTATGTCTCAGTAATTCCTGTGTCACTTAAAGGAAAGCAAATGCAATGGGGGTTCAGCTGTGCCCAGCCACAGTGGGAAACAGAAGGCAAAGTGAGGAGCCACCTCTTTTTTACTGCTTTTGCCTCTTTCCAGCCATGATATCTGACTACCACTGTGGTTCTCTCACCCCATCTCCAAGAATACTTCATGATCCTAACTGACTAGCCTAAATATATATGAAGTAGCTCCCTGGTACTATACACCATACACTCCATGGGAAGCAATGGCAAAGCCTGGTTTTGGGAGAATGCTGTCTCTCCACAACTGTCAGCACCCTGCTGGTCCTGCCATCTCTGTAACACTACCCATGACACTCGCTTAAGGCTGATCACCTCTTTCTGACACTTTACTTTGAACACCTGTAAATTAAAGGTAACTATTCTTACCTCCCCTTCTCCTCCCTCACAGTGCTATGTGCAGAGCTGTGCTGTGGCAGGTGTCACCACAGTCGTCTTGCACATGGAGAAATCC
Organism: Aphelocoma coerulescens; assembly: GCF_041296385.1. NCBI lineage: Eukaryota > Metazoa > Chordata > Aves > Passeriformes > Corvidae > Aphelocoma > Aphelocoma coerulescens. The sequence goes on from NC_091015.1 coordinate 163,224,383, forward strand.
CAGCAAATGGAACAGCTGACACACTTCAAGCCTTTTACTTCTTACTGTCTTGCAGCTCATTTACAAGAGCAATGTACTCAAAGCAAAAGAAACAATTCCTTCTGTGACTGTAGCACTACAAAGACCACATAAGATGTCATTGTTCTGCATGTTTCCTTAGTGTACATATATATATAAACATAAATGTATGTGAGCAAAGGGGAAAAGCAAGCCAAAGAAATCTTGTCTCTTTTTCCAGTACTACCTCATATCCTTATTTCCTTCCTCAGCCTCTGAAGAACCTGGCATATATGTTTTCTTTCTAATGGCACTCCTACAGCCTACCTCTGGCATCCATAAAACCTCCTGATCCATAACAAACTTATCTGCAGATCATGTTATGTCATTTATTTCCCACTAGGTGCTGTAAGTGGGAACTAAATCTTCATTTTAAACTCAGTTTAAGAGGCTGGAATAGCACACAGCTCTGTCCCAGCCACGGCTAGCTTGAATGCTGATCTTACCAGCACAACTTTGGACTTCACAGCTGATGAGGATGCCCAGAACCAGACTCAATCTGAGATCTTTACTGAAAGCATTTAAATAACACAGAAAACACTAAGGGCTGTATGTCTGTCAGATACAAGAGGGGGTAAGCCAGAGGCCATATTAATTAGAGATGTTACTTACAGGAATCCTGGGGTGTGGGGTGAAGAAGGCTGTCTGGAACAGAAATCACAGTGTTAAAAACAGGATAGCCTATTTTCCTTACATTGCAATAGTTTACATAATCTCCTGTCATTACAGATTGCACATTCCATACATCCATAAGTAGGTTTATAAAAGAGCAACCCATTGTAACATCTGTGTGTTTGGAAAGAAGCCCACAAATATCTTACATCTCCCAGAATATTTGAAATATGAACGTAATCTCAAGACAATCCTGTGTGTCCTACCATGATGCAAAAACAATCAATCTTTAAACTTTATAGCAATTTTACTGCTAGCAATCTCTTGCTTACTTTTTGACTTGGAGACATCTTCTGTGTTATTAAATTTCCTGATGTCATGGTTGAGCTTGTACATGATATTTCCTGATACATTGTTGAGTTCTGCTTTGTACCATGTACATGACATCTCAACATGGTTTTCTTAGGGAATACATAATAACTCTGAAGGACAAAGTTTTGTAGAAAGACACAGTATATTTTCTCAAAGCTGATAAAATTTTGAAGAAAAAAATAGTCCTTGATGACATGAAATATGTCAAAAGCATTCCCTACTTTTAACAGCTGAAATAGTGCCCCAGTTCCAGCCTATATCAGTGGGAGAGAACATGGCCAAGAAATTATGTTATTCAATACCACCTTATGCCACTGCCAAGGGTGGAAGAAAGGGGTTATCTCTCTTGCTTTGGAGAAGGGAAGGACATCCCTTTCCATTGTAGTGAGCGCAGCAGATGGAGCAGTGGGATAATGCTGGTCCTGATTGGAGGGAGCGTTTTGGGTGCCATGGCTGCAGTCAGGTCAAGCTCCAGACTCTCTCTTTTGTCCACTTTTGTTATTAATATTGTTGCTGTTACTGTTCAATTTCTTATCTTATTGTTGTTTCCATAAATTGTTCTTATCTCAACCTGCAGTCTTTTCCTTTTGTGGCCCAAGTTCTCCCCTCTGGCCACACATAAGTGGAAGAGGAGGGAAGTGAGGGACCAGAGGGTGGTTTTGGACTCTTGGGGGGTCAGGGGTGCTAAACTGGGGAATAAAATTCCTAAACCACAACACAGAGAAATTATTTCTTCCTACAAACACAGGAAGCTTGAGCAGTCAGGCACATCTTCTCCATGTCCAGCCATGTTGTACTGTGTTTGTGAGCTGCCTTCTCTGCCTTTACTAACACAGATCATCCTTGGTGTTGTGACTGGGTCATTCTTGTCTGATACATGTGGAGTCTGTCTACACAAAGCACCATGAAGGACCCTGTGGCATAGATTTAGGCCCAGTGAAAGGCATGGAATAAATTTCACCACCTTGTCCATTGCTGCATGGACGTCTTTAGGCACTTGATTTTCAACAACAGACCTTGATTCAAATTTTCTCCATAATCTGAATTATGAATGTGGTAGCTTGTATCCAGCTGTGGTGAGCAGAGCTGATGAGAGGATATCTGCCATGTCTTGGAGGATCTGTGACTGGCATCAGTCCTCCAGTTGCAATGATGGTGCTTATTCCAAGCTGCTTACTCAAGTTTTCTTGGAGGGAACTCAGAAGTTTGTGTATTTACACTCAGTGGGTGCTGATTTTATCACCAGTGAACTTCATTGTAATTATACTCAGGGTCCCCAAAGTAACACTGAATCTTCTTTTTGAAAACAATAAATATATGTATTCTTGGTCTGTTTTTGCAAAGAGGCAGAGGAAGGAACAACCTCACCAAAAAAAACAAAAAAAAACCAAACAAACAAACAAAAAGGAAACAAAAAAAAAAAACCACCCAAATACACCTTGATGTTGCTTCTCTGAAACAAAAGGAAATAATCTCAGAGTAAATAGGTCCTAAAGTTTCTGCAGAGAAGTAAGAAACCTTAAACTTGAAAATATTTGTTTCTGAAGAACTTATGTGGAGAAAGTGCAGTGATGCCTTGAATATTGTTACAGCACCAAACACAGTCCTACTTACTGTTCCAGGTAAGCCTGGTGGTCCAGGGGAACCTGTGTCACCCTGGAGAGAGGAAAAAAATGTAAATAATTACATAAAAAAATTACCAAATAAAACTCAACATTATAATTTAGAAGATGCAGCATTACCAGATGAGATGTAAGCCAACCCCCCAGCTCAGTCACACTTCTGGACAGAATTTTTGCTGTCCTTGCTTTGCTGCATGCAGGATTCTCACTCTGTTTTCTTCATCCCCCTATGATTTTATCGCTGACCTGACTTCACAGGTCAATGAATTTCTAAAGTTGTCCCATTCAGTTTAGGATATAGAGTTTAATTTGCTCTTTAAATTATGGTTGATCAGAATTCTTGATTGAAAAAAATGTTTTAGCTGAACATCTTTCATTGATAAACCCCATGTTTTTCATCAAATATTTAAGCTTCTAAATACATTTCTCTCCATACTGTTGCTGGAGGATCCCCTGAGCACTGGCATTACCTTCCTGTTGGCTGTGCTCCACAAACATCTGTCCCCTGACACTCGAAAGCCAAGTACAGGAGGTTCAGGTGCCTCACTGATGTCAGTGGACCACCCATGAAAGAATTTCTACCACCACAGATGGTAAAAGTCACTGATGAACTGAGGACTGATGGAAGAACCCACATCCTGAATGCTACTGCCACTGTAATGAAGGCAGTTTTCCACTATACACCCACAAGCATCTGCAAGGTCAGCGCTTCTTCACCTTCATGTTCACAAGGGTTGAATGTAAATTTTGGTGGACATTACCTTTGTCTACTTCTCTCACTCTCACTAAAATTAATGGTGTTGTGATGGCAGAAGCCCAGACTGTTCCTTAATTATTGTTCTATCCCCCACAGATAGGCACAGAAAACTTATTACATTTTAATTCCAGGCTCATTTATATCAGACAGCTACAAACTAAAGAAAATTCTCCTTGAATTAATGCACTTATCCTTAATTTCATCAGATTTCATTGCTCAATACATGATTGTCTCCATCCCACACATAGTTATTTCTGCTGCTTCTCTGTAAAGTTCAGCTAAAAGTCTTCCAAATTTTCTAATCTTCCTCGGATAGCCTCCTCTATCACTTTTCTCTGCCCCTTTGTCGGTTTTCCTCTCTCATCTAAGGAAGATCATGGTCATTTCATGACTTACCTTTTCTCCTCTTTCACCTTTCATTGCTGGGAGACCATCTCTTCCTTTTTCTCCCTAAAAGCAGGGGAAGGAAGCAAGAAATATGCACATTTTGATTTGAATGCATCAGCCTCACTAAAATATTCTACACTTTCTGTTATCTTACCTGTCTTCTAAGATGTAGAGAAAGCAATTAAAAATGTAACATTTTGAAGATGGCTTCAAAAATCCACTATATTTTCAAAACCAAAGAATATCAATTGAGTTCCCAGAAAGGAATGAAACAATCCTAAAATAACTTGCTTATAGAAGATCTTAACTGCCTGATGGAATTATAAAAAACAGATTTTTTTCCCAGTTGGAAAAGAGAGACAGCAGAACAGCAGTTAAAACCCAAAGTGGATATTTATAACAATGTTTTGTTTACATAAGAGATTTCTGAATCATCCATTCCCTGGTGACTACTTCTTTATTTTTCCCAGGTAACGTGGACTTCTGAATGTGAGATGCTTAACAAAGATGATGTGATTCTCCTCAAAGTACAGACACAAAGTCTATTTATCCTGCATCCAGAATGGAATTACCTGACATTTCTATGATTTTATTTACAGAGCAAATCACAGAATCATAGAATGTTTTGGGTCAGAGGGGACCTTAAAGACCATTTAGTTCCAACCCCCTGCCATGGGCAGGGACAATTTCCTCTAGACCAGGGTTGTTCAGAGCTCCATCCAGCCTTGCCTCAAACACTTCCAATAGAATATATTCTCCATCCTATGCTCTACAAGACATATAATGGAGCAAACTGCATGGAAAAAACCTCAGGTGATTTTATATCCTTCTTGATCACATTCAAGCATGTCATCAGTTATCAGGATTACAGACCACATTTACATGGCTAAATTTACTGTCAGGCCCCTGATCCAAACATTTCCTGGTATGAAGATGTCTCCAGAGTTCTGCAGCTACCCAGAGGAATCAGTAGACACCAGGACTTGGATGGGAGTTAAGCCATCAGAAAATAATTCAGCCATCTGAAGCCTTTTCCATGGCTCAGTGACAGGGGGGATATTACAGCTGGTGGTGGGGTCAGCGGCTCTGACCCAGGAAGAGGTGACCAGTCCGGAGAGATGGTCCCAAAGGGAATCACCTTCCCAAGGCCCGGTGTCTTCCCTCAGCTGCTGGCAGAGGGGCCCTTGCAGAGGCTGTCAGCTCTTTAGTGATTATCAGCTCATGATTCCAGCTCAGCTCTGCAGGGCAGCCTCCAAGCAGACCTGCAGCTTGGCAGGGCAGCCAAGCAGACCAGAGAGAGAGGAGAGGCTCGTGTGGCTGGTTCCACACAAAGGTGGCTTTATTGTTGGTCCGTACTCCAGTGAAGGGGAGAGCCAGGGATGAGAGCTCTCTCTGTCCCACAGGGGCAGAGAGCTTGCTTTTATAGGGATACAGGGCATGGGTGAAGGCCAGTGGGTTACAAGGGATCTGTATAGGGTCTCCTAAAGGATTGTGGGTCTGTCTTTCCTCGCTGTGACCAAAGAAGTGGTTGCCTTTCCAGGGAGTCCTGCTGGGCGACTGAGAAATCTCTTATCTCAGCAGAGATCCCTCCAGAGCAGGGGCTGGGCATACCCCACAGGGGGATTTGTTTTTTTCTTGTTGTTATCAAGAATTTTTTCAAGTCCTTAAATCAGGCAAATAATTCTAAAAGTGAGTCCTAAAAGTGCAGTTTACCTCCTCTACTGCCTCACAAGCAGCACGGCATCAGTCACAACCTTCTGCATTTAGGATAGACACCATTCATTAATACCTCTGTTGCAATTAGGAACAGTCACTAGGCAGGGAATACCTTTTTGAGTACTTGGTAACCTTGCTGGTTGCCAATCAGCTGCTCACCACAGCCATCACACCAAGGGAGAACATCACATAGGGACACTCAAGATAAGTCCTCCTGATGCTAAACAGCCACAAAAAAAGATGAATTTGTGGCTCAAAGTCACTTACCCGGTCTCCTTTTTCTCCTCTCAGTCCTGGTAAGCCCCTAGGGCCAGGAAAACCTGCTTCACCCTGAAAATAAGACAAAGAAGTGTGTGAAATCTGAATTCTATAAGACAGACCCTGCCTTAGTTTTCTTATGGGATTGATTGTAGATGTATTTTGGTGAGAGAGAATGAGATCAGTTTGATTATCAAATAATTTCTTAGGTTTTTTAAACCATTACTTAAACCAGAAGTTAAGACTTCTCCATTTTTTTCCTGTTAAGTGATGCCACAGAATTTAGGACATATTTTCTTCATGCTGCTCTGTAGCAGGACTAAGCAAGAAAATAAAAGCAGGTAAAGAAATAAAACATGACTTTTATTTTCATCTTTAATGATCTGGTGTAGTCTGGAAATGAAAAAAAACTGCAAAGTATTAATCTGAACAGTACAGATGTCACTTGAACAGATCTAGAGTTTTCTGAGTAAAATATTGCACATTTGGATTTATTTCTATTTGAACATTACCTTTGAGTTTCTGCTTTATAATACTTGTTATTGGAGTAACTATGATCTCTGTGTCATGTGGTTTCTCCTAAATTTATCAAGTACTCTCAAATTTAGCTCCCCGTTGACCCAGCTTGTCATCTGAAAATAACCATGTGGTTTCCTATTTATAATTCTTTTCTATCTGAATTCATAGTGCAGTATCACAAAGGGGATCAGTCATGGACAGGACCCAAATTCACTAAGTCTTGTACAAATACTGAACAAAGAAAAGGTAATGCCATCTTTAAAGAGATTATCTTAAGTATAGGGAGAACAAAAGATTATCATTGTAGAGGTAGAATGAGTCTGTAGACAAAACCAGGTGAAGAACAAGATGCTGTGGTAACTGAGGATGATTAAGAACATCAGGGTGATGTTGGGAGAATTTTAAAGAAAGTGGCATTTGGTGACAGATGGAGTGGTGCTTTCTCAGAGCCACTGGGGGATCCTGGCTATAAGGGAATCATAGAATGGTCTGGGTTGGAAGGGACCCTAAAGATCCTCTAGTTCCAGCCCCCTGCCTTGGGCAGGGACACCTTCTCCTAGACCAGGTTGCTCAACAACACATCCTGTCTGGCCTTGGACACTTCCAGGGATGGAAATGACAGTGATTTCAGAAATTCAGAGATCGGAGTGCCTAACACTGAAGAAGAAAAAGGAGAATTTGGAGGGAAAATAAAAACATGGTGTAAAGTTGGCCTCTGAAAAAGTCCTGAAGCAAAACATCAGTGAGTTTGTATGAGGTCAAGGACAGAAAGATAATACAAAACAGCCAATGTGGATTTGTTAAAAACTAATCATATCAAACCCATCCAGTTCCTTCCCTTGACACGAAAACTAAGCAGACAAGAAGGAAGCATTTGTGTGATGTATCTTGACCTTAGTAAATTATCTGACACAGGCCAACATGACATTCTCATCAGTAATCACAGAAACATAGTACAGAAGGGTGTCTGGAGGGTGGTGTACAACTGATTGAAGAAATAGCATTCACACACCTTGCTATTAGCAACTTACTGTCACAATTCAGAGGATATATGAAATGAAGCCCTCTCAGGGACAGCACTATTCAACTTACAACAGGAAACAACATTTATGAAACATGTGGAGACCATCACATTGTGGAGAGAGGGGCAAGTGATTTGGAAGGTCGTGTTAAAATTCAAAACAGCCCTCTGTGGGGAGATGATTCAGACCAAGGGACAGTGCTCTGGTCAGGGCCTGGCCTTTCACTGCACTTGGACCGAGCCTGCCTGGAAACTTCAAGCCTGGTAGTTTGTTTGCCCAGCTACGGTGAAATGACACCAAGGAAGGGTACAGAAACCACTCCTCCCTTAGAGCCTGATGCAAACAGTCCTGAGGAATCATTTGCCCATGCCATGGTGATTTCCCCTTACCTGGGATGCCAGGTAAGGATACTTTCCTGGGAATTGAGTGACACCTATCAGGTAGATTATAAAGACTTTTGGAATAGCAGCAGTACAGTCCAGACTCGCAGGATGGTGTAATTGTTATTAATTTAATAAGTGCTTTATCCCAATAAACCTCAATTTGTGCCTCAGACTTGGAGTCTTATTCTATCAATCATAGAATCATTAAGGTTGGAAAAGACCTCTAAGATCAACCATAAGTCTCATCAATATAATTCTTGCACCTTCAATCACAGATGCAAATGACATGCACAGATTTTATCATTGGCAAATGGCTTTGTGGTTGCATGGGGTCACTTTATACTGCTTTGACAGGTAGGTCTCGCAGTTAAGACTATTTTTCCTGCTCACCTGCTCACCGGGTTGGCCACGGCTCCCAGGTTCACCCTGGAAAAACAAAAGCAAATCTATAACATTGTAAGGACCTGAGCCTTTGGTAAGAACATTTTCTCATTAGCAAATGTGGTCCCTACTGCTCCATATTGTTCTACTTTGTCCCATAAGGCTCTGAATTTGCCTTTTTTGATGGCTTGGGAATGCAGACTGCATGGAGCCAATGCAAGGTCCAGGTTAGATCTCCCTGCACACTTAGGCTTGAGAGAAGAACATCAAACAAGGGTTGGTATTTTGGAACACCATGAAAGTCAGTGAGCCCCATGTGCTCATCCCCTTATGTCTCCAACTTCAGAGGAATCTTACTCTCCTGACTTCAGTATAAGACCTTCCAAAATCATACCTTGGTTGACTCAGTGGATACAGGAGACTATGAAATAAAATCCCTTACCTTAGGGCCAGCTTTTCCAGGAAAGCCTTCCTCACCCTTTTCCCCTCGTTCTCCCTGCAGGGAACACAACAAGTCAATACACAAACTCCTCTGGTGTTTGTGCAGCACGTTTGCAGCCAATGGTGAGGAATATTTTAACTCAGCTCCTCAGGATCAGCTTGAGGGTGTAAATGGAGTCATATGAGAATATGCTTCCTGGACTGTTTTTCCATTCAAGTGTCATTTGCAATCACATCTGCAGCACTCTACTGGAGAATTTCTGGAATAACACAATCACTGCTACATTAAAGATGCCCATAGTGAATTACCTGAAAAACAACACCTCAATTCAGTTTATTCAAACTCTATGTGGTTAGAAAGTCAGAAAGTGTTTTAAAAAAACCATAAAATTTTGGGGCTGGGGCCTTGGTCACTGGGTCCATTATATAAATACTTTAAAACTGATGTTCCAAGGTGGGTGGTGTTAGTATGGACAGCAGAGGCTACAGTGGTTGAAATATGGTTACATAGCTGGGAAGTACAGTAAGTACTGCACAGAAGTGTGGATAAAACCCAAAGTTTATTTAACATCAGAAATATGTCATGGGCTCCAAATTCCTCTCTTTTATTCATCAATTAATGGGAGCTAGGGACTCTGCTAGACGTGGGCTCAAGTATCAGAAGCAAGAAAACCTCTGCCAATGCAATCCAAGGCAACAGATGGTTAAGAGCAGTTTTATTTAATAAGCACCATCATCCCCAAAACCTAGTTTGGCCTTTGTAGTCAAAACATGGTACATTTTTTTGACCCTTATTTGCAGGGGGATGACAAGTCAAGTGTCTCCGATCTCTAAATTTCCTATCTCCCTTCTCCCAATGCAGAGACAACAGAGGAGACAACTCTGCTTTCCAATCTGCCATTGGGAGAAGCTTTCAAATGGGATATAAGAAGTAGAAAATAATAAAGAACCAACTTTCTGCCACACAGACCTAGGGAAGGCTCAGGGGGATGGCATCTCTTCTTTCCAGCCCTTCAGGGAGGAAAGAAAGGAACACCTTTGTAGTCTGCTACACTTCTTTGTTCTTCGTTGTGCCTTGGATACATGCCTTGACTTGCCAGAGTCACTGGACTTCCTGAATGATTTTTTGCAATGCCCAGCTGTGCTTTTCCTGCTTCCCTTGCTTGCTCACCCCAATGATCTGCCCAGCTAAGCAGCTTAGTCCCAGTGTCTGTGGTGTCACTTGCCTTTAGACCTGGAAGCCCAGGAAGCCCATTGAGTCCATCTTTGCCAGGCAGCCCCTAAACAAGAGGAAATCATAAACTGTAAGTGCCAGTTCTTTAAATTGTTACCATCAAATTCAACAAAAGTGTGCTCATTTCAACCCTCTAGCCACCCACCTAATTTTAAGAAAAGAGGAACCCCCTCATGAATTTTTTTAAATTTTTTTCTACTGTGTCTTAAAATACACAAAAATTCTCACACTGTACATGTTTGCTCTGCCTTTTTTTCCAGTATCCCAGTTTTAGTGAATGACCACTGGATGTCAGCATTGTTACAGAGAAACTCCAGTGTAGAGCTTTTCTACACTGTGGATCTTTAAATATTTTTTTATCTATCTTACTTGCATTTTAACTTATTCTCTGTAAGTCCCTATTATCTGTAGATATAAAGATTTTCTTTTACATCCATTTCTCCTTTTAAATATTGGTAATTTCTTATACAGTACATAGACTCCTAAAATTAAATTACATAACACATAGTGACATAGTGGTTCAGCAAGATAAGAATTAAAATTACTTCCTGTAATGCATTTTAAATGGTGAGAAAAAGTTTTCTTCCCTTTTCCAAGTGTCAGTCAATCCCCAAAACCTGCAGGCTGTAGGTGGCATTTCTGTACTAAGTATTTAATAATTCAACTTTTATGACTTAAGACCCAACAGAAATCGCTATGCTCTGCTAAATCTGAGATTTTAATCATGAGTTATTTGGCCTGATTCAGGAAATTCCAGGTTTGGAAAAACAATATTGTGTAAAATGCAAAAGGAATTTTGAAAGGTATCATATAAAAAAAATATCATGATCCAATTCCATAAGAATAGTGGGACTGCAGCTGGTAAAATTCTTATTTACAAAAGGTATCAGAGATTACTTTCTGGAATAAAAGTGACAGTATTGGAGCCCATGTTAAAACCTGGTGTGCAGTCAAGACGTGGGAAACAAAGCAGACGTGAGAATTAAACTATCTGAAATAATGGAGAGCTCGGAGATGAGGGAAGCAGCTCCTCAACACTTACAGCTGGTCCAGGTGGTCCGGTTTTACCAGAAACTCCAATCTCTCCTGGAAGTCCCTGAGAAATGAAACCAGAAGAAAAAATAAATCAGTATTTCTGTTCTTTGCAGGAATCGCACTGGGGATTGCTGCTTTCAATTGAAGTGCAGTTTTCCCTTCAACTGCAGTCAGGTCACTGCCATGGGGAGCCCTGGAGACAGTGACTTATTCCCAGGAAGTACCGACATGGTTCCAAGGCTCAGCAGGGAGAAGCAATGCTCTAGGACCAGCTGTGGCTTTGCAGTGAGAAAATATAAGAGAAAACACACATTGCCAGAGGCCCTAACTCTGTTCCCTCTGAAAGCCATGACCTAAAATTTTCCCCACCTGTTTTTTTTTTCTCGATATAAAACAAAAAACCCCAGAGCTTTCTTACCGGTGGTCCAGGTGGTCCCAGGGGTCCAGCAATGCCAGGGGGCCCTGGAGGTCCCTGCAAGGGAGGAAGCAAAGCCAGTTTATTAAATTCTCTGGTAGTGGCTGAAAGCCTCAGGTCCTTCCCTGTGTAATAGGAGCCCTGTAGGAAATGGACAAAAGCATTCAGCTTTATTTTCTTAACTTCTACCCGAAAAGTGCAAGATGCCAAGACAAGGGGCCATGAACACAGGCAGAACAGGATCTTCTGCTTAAGCCACTGCTGCCATTGCTATGAGGGGAGCTCCATCCTGCACTCCAGTACAAGAGAAGGAGCAGTTGAAGGCCATCAGTGGTAACCTACAACACAAAGATTGTCCAGTAGGATTCCTTGGAGCATCCAGTCGAAGTTAACTTTGATTCCTGTTGTTTCAAAGTGAATAATTTACCTCTGCAAAAAGACTGCTGAAAGCAACTAATAATGGAACAGGCTTGTGCTTTGAGCTTGCTTTTTTTGGGAGGGTGGAGGTAAAAATATGAATCCAAGAGTATCGAGAAACGCTGCAGTGACTTTTAAAACAAAATGTGCCATCCTTTTGTTGCTCAACATCAACCTGGTAGGTAGTAAAAGATCCTCATTAATTCATAGTTTGATGAACACATTCAGTTGGAAATATCTTAACATTCTTACTCATCTCTCTGCAACAGCTGTTTCTCTTAGGGAAAATATTCTCTTAATAGTCACCTGATTTACAGAGGGATTTATTTTTATGCATCGAGCAAATTGTTAAATTTGGCTTCCTATGAGAAATTTGTTTCCAGCCTTGACAAATCTTAGTATGTTGCTTGAGATACAAAGCATGTTTGTTACTGCCAGCTTCCCCTGTAGACAAGACAGGATTTCTCCTAAGCTCAGAATGAAACATGTGTTCATGTATTTTTTGGATCAGGACCTGAGCAAACAGCATGAGAAATGGATATATGACTGAGCTGAAATTTTACCCTGGCTGCCTCTTTCTGTCTTTCTAACATGACAATCTCATTAATTCTCAGTTTTCAGCATAAGAGGAGTTCTGGTGCAATTGGACTTAAAAAAACCCAAAAAAAACCAAAAAAACAAAAAATCAAAAAAACCTCCCCACCCCACCCAAACCCTCTGTAAAGATTTGAAACTGAGCAACTGATACAAGACAGAAAACAGCCAGACAGCATTTTCCCTGCCACCATTCAATATTAAGGTATTATGAGTCATGGATCAATATTAGCATTTATGTTTAACTGAAAATGTAGGTGATGAGAAGAAAATGGTGTAAAAAAGTGAGGAAAAAGAGGTGTTTGGGGCATGGTTTGGCAAAAAATGCAGGTAAGTGATCTTATAGAATACTCACAAAATTCAGCCAGGAGCAGCTGAGAGTCTCTGACCAATAGATGGGGCAAAGAGACCAGAAAAGGATCCTGTAGCTGCACTAGTCTCATTGCAACTCAGAACAGACATGGAGTTATCCTGTCAACAGCACTCTCACTTTTGTAGAGTGCCTCAAATGTGAGCACGGCTAAAACATCCCCAGACAGATGTGCTTTAGGATGCACTGATGCTGATGATTTAATTCCTGGGGAATCCTGTGGTTGGGTCCTGCAGTTAAAGATTTTACCCCCATCAGGAGACGTATGGTCAAGACCATCCTTCACTTAAAAAGGCTTCACTATTCAAGAAAAAGAGTCAATAGTCCAAATAAGCCCAGCATAGGAGCAAATACCCCCCACAGACAGAATTGTGTGCAGACACAGCTGGATGGAGCAGCCCCAGACACCAAGGACATGGAAATTCTGCTTGTCCCTACTCCACCTCTACAAGGCACTGCTGAGAGGCCCTGGAGAAGGTATGGGCTCCAAGAAGGGGCTTCCATGAAGAGTGGGAGGAGACCTAGGAATGAAGGCAAAACTTTATTAAAACAAAAAACTGATTCATATTGGACTATGTCTAAATTTACTCTGCAGGCTTTCCTTGACAATTCCAGTGGTTCCTTCCTAATAATTTAATTTTGTTCTCTCTCTGTCAGTAAGTGAACTGTCTCCCACCATGAAACACACACATCCCTCATGGCCCTAGAACAGGAAACTTCTACCAGGAGGTGAAAAAGCCCAGTCAGGACCCAGCCTCAGCCCATGCAATCCCAGGTATGATGTGAGTTACCCCACACAGTGACAGAGTGGCAGGGGTCAGTCTGATCTGAAACCAGTCTTACTCCAGCATCTGACAGCAACCAGTGTAAACCATAAAATAGGAAGCATTAAGTCCTCCCCATCCCAACTCTTTTTCCCAGTTACTCTTGGTTTTCTCACTATCCCAGAGAATTTCTAATTATTCTCACAGACTTTCCATATTCAAGGCCAACCTTAATGCAACTGTAAGTCCTGAAATGGAATACCACTGATCCTTTTCCTAAATTGCCACTAATAATTCCCTTTCATCATTCTCCAAGAGATAATTGCCCAGGATATCATGCCCAAACTGGTTTACAGGTATACTCACCATGTGTTGCATCAACAAATGCTACACATACTAACGGAAAGCTGTTCTGATAAAATCTTCTCTGAGATGGACACAGAAAGGATAGTTTTATGGGATAGCCAGCAGTATCCCTTGGTGATGCACAGGGTGCTGGCAGCCTGCTCCAGCTGACTGCACACACCAGTACATCGACTGTCCTACTGGGTTTCCTGCTTTCTGCAGCCTGGGCTACAGCAAGTGATGAGACAAAGTGAAATAAAATGGCAGAAATACATCATAAATATCCTTTATAGAGCCCTCCCTTTTGCTACTGTGCAGAAAAGTTCTGTTTCACTTGTATTTCAATATCTTATTGTAGCCCTTCTCCTGACTTCTGAGTGTAATTCAGAGCAAGTAATATTCTTTTCAAATATTATAATTCACCAAAATGACAGAATCTATCAAAGTTTTAAAAAACCCAACACTATAAAACTACAGCAGCAGGACTGTGTGTAATGTTTACCCCAAGGAATCTCAAACCATCTGTTTTCTTTGCTTCCATTTTTAAGTGAATCCAGATTAAAGCACCTGATTTATACAACTACATTTTTCAAAGATTATTTGATGAATTATGCACATGAGAGTCCTTATCCCAAATCCAGACCACAGTGGTGTCCTGTTGAAACCCTGAACCAGAAGAAAATAATCACAGGATGTATTTTTTTTTCTGGCTGGCAAACACTCTGATGTATCCTTTGTACATGTTGAAGCAAAAACTGATATAAACTTGAAAATTTGATTTTAAAACAGATCTACACAAACTCACTTTGGAAAACAAATGCAAAACAAGGATTTTTTAAATAAAATATTTGGACCAGAATATTTTAAAACTGTTGTTTTGAAACAAAAATATTTCAAATGCTCATTAAAATCTAAAATCAAAATACTTTGTAGAGGTATGTGTCTTATGTGATGGGACATCTTTAAAATCATTGTGGGGGGTGGATTTTTTCAGGCTTGTGTTTCATCCAGCTCCATTCCTTAGACAACGTAATGCAGTGACAGTGTTCAGGAAAGAAATGTGACACTGTTCATACTGGAGAAACAGCTGTGTCTGCCCTCAAGAATGCACTAAAGGATGTTCTCCTGTTCCGGTGTGTACCTTGCTTGAAGATGGGCTGGGAAAGGCACAAATATTAAGATTTAGGTTGTGCACTCCCTAAGGAGGCTCTGAAAAGGAACAGAAGCCTTTGTCTGTGACTCCATCAGTAGACTTCTTGGCCTAAATCTATTTTCCATGAAAGAAGGGATGAATAAGTCTTGGAGAGAGGTGAACAAATGGCATTCCACAGTGAAAACTGGAGTCTGATGGCTTTCCCAGATATCTGAAGGCAAAGCCTGCACAGACGTATTTTCTGTGTATTATTCCATGCCAATGTCTGGATTCTGTTACACTATGGCAAAGGTTTAGATAAGCCCTTAACCCAGATTAAAACAGATTCTGGTCTGGGCTGTTAATGCAGTGTGCCAGATTTATGAACAAGAAGAAGGGACACGCAGGAGCATTCTGTCTGCTGACAAAATGAGAGCAAAATGAGTAAATGAGGAGCTGACAGCCCTTTCCCTTCCACTCTCTCTTCTTGTCTCCACTTCAAAGACTTTCCCCACAATTTCACTCTCAGAAAGACCCCACAGACCCCTCCTGTTGGCTTTGTGCTGTCTCCCCTTTATTTGATCTCCTTTCCCATCAGAAATGAAGTGTTGCAGCCAGTTTTGTGGAGCAGCCCACGTGTTGCACTATGTCCTTTGCTACTCCATTGCTCCACTTCTCCTCCACTGCCTCCGAGTGGATTCCAGGATCAGCTCCTCAAATCTGCTTTTCATTTCTCATCCCAGCCACTACTACTGTGAATTGGAATTATACAATCAGAGAATCATTATGGTTGGAAAAGACCTCTAAGATCCTCGATTCCAACCATCAACCCAGGACTGCCACTGCAACCACCAAACCACATCTCTAAGTGCCACTTCTTTTAAATAGTTCGAGAGACAGTGATTCTACCACTTCCCTGGGCAGCCTGATCCAATGCTTGACCACCCTTTCAGTGAAGAAATTTTCCTTATATCCAATCTAAAACAGAACATATTACTGACTTATTTTCTGTAAGGCTGCATTAGAGCACTGTGTTTCTTTCTCTGCTTAAATCCTGCCTTACAAATCAATATTAAGGTAAGAGGACTTATAAAAAAAGCTGTTGCTGATCACACTAAAAACCAAAAGCCTGAAGAGCCAACAGATCTGAACATTTGTCTACAATACATGTCCTACAGTCAGCATCAGTGGCAGTGCCATAATTCTTATATGGATCCAGTCTCCAGTCATTTCATTAGGTAGCATTGAAACTGGAGTACCAGCATTAAATTTAAAATAAAAGTTCTGTCAACAAAATATTCTCTTAACTGTCTTTGTAACTCTTTAAAAGTACTGAACAAAGTTGACTTTGTACATAGCAGTCTCTCTAGGAAGGTTTCCTGCTGTCAGTGAAAGGCAGTGTTTACTTAATTTAATCACTTGGTGTAAGCTATGGACATGATCTTTTGTCTACAGAGGAAGATTTATTTCCTTATGTGTTCGCTTGGAGTTGGTTTACTGAGTCAGTGCAGCAAATGAGAAAAAACAGCTAAAAAAAACCTCCTTTAATGTCTTCTGTTTCAGCACTATTAGTAATCTTCACAGGTGAAGACTGGTTTAATTTAGTTTCTTTAAAGGTATAGATCTTATTAAAGATAGTTCTGAGCAATATCTTCCAATTCCAAACAGCACTGGCAAAGTTTGAATTCTATCTGAGCTTTGAAGCTGGGGCCCACATCCTTTTCTTACATTTTGCAGTTTTAACTTGCATTATAAAAAGGACATTAAGGACACTGTATGTTTCAGAGGAGATAATTTATTTCCTGAATTACTTAAAAAAACCTGAGCTTGAGCTCACACCCTACAGACAAGTCTATACTAATTAAATCACTGCCAGCCAAGACCATAATAGGTACAGCTTGTACTGGTCTTCCTCTCAGGTCTTACTTACACCACCAGGTTATCTAGCATAAGGCAAGCCTCAATAACAGCCCAGAGGTATTGCAAGGCTGAGGTATTGCATTTTTGTTTAAATCTCAAAGACGTTTGATGTGTTTTGCTGTCTTACAGGTGGCCAGCAAGTACCCACTCAGCTTGGGGAGCCTTGACAGTGGCTCAGTGGCACATTTGTAGGTGCCTGTCTTAAGAGAGCTTCAGGTTCCACTGATGATATTAACTGGATCTCCATCAAGAGGAGCAGGCACCTGCATCCCCATTCTTCGCCCAAAAAAGTGCTTGCATTTGGAGCTAAACCCCAACCTTGGTAATTCAGTGATACAGCTCAGAGTGCCTGAGCCAACTATTTCAGCTGAAAGTTCGTTACAGAAATGCCCATTTTTCAGTCTGCATTTGAACATCCTACTGCAAAAAAAGTTGGGCCCATGATTAAGGTTCCTGGACACTAAAAGAGTACAAATAAATAATAACAATATAAACACATTATAAGTTCAGGTGTCTGTGTCCTTGCTGCCAGAAAATTGTTCAAGTCTAAAAGGGAAAAAATAGCCAGAGTTTCTATTCCATGGCTTACTGATGTTGCAAGATGAACCATTTCTAAAGGTCATTGGAATATAAATGCTCTTTTTGGGGGTGCTGACCAGACAACATGGAGCAAATAAGCACATGGATAGGTTCACCACCACAGCTGATTTGGAAGGAAAAATAAATATTTAAAAATATTTTTATATTCTAATTTGGTTTGAGTCGGTTTGTGCAAAGAGAGACAAAGGTAAGGCTACTCTATTGTCAAAAAACATCCTCAGACTAGCAGGGAAGTTGCCTCTGAGATTCTGCTTCAGGGTCTGACACTTAAATTACCTCTCAAATGGTCCTTGAGAGTTGGACTGACTCATCTCAACTGCAGTTCATCACGGGATCATAGAATGACAATATCCCCAGCTGGAAGGGACCCCGAAGAGTAGCCCTTAAGTCAGTTCCCTTGCACAGCTACCTGATCTTCTGTGGCTTCTCAGCTGGACTGAGCATGACAGCAACAATTTTTCTTGACAAAGCCCAATAATAACTTCAGATCTTTCATGTGTCCTTCAGCAACAATGAGCCTTCTAAAGCTCCTATATCAACCCTGTCCTTTTGTCCATACAGGTATCAATGTGGGGAATCAGGTCAGGAAACAAAATCAGACATAAAGTTAAAATTGCAGAGGAAAGGGAGATTATTTTCATGTCCTAATCTAGTTTATGTGCAGCCAACTCAAATCAGTAGGCCCTCAACACCATGGGGACAGCACAGAATAGCTGACATAGGTTTCCACACATAACTTGAATGAATATCCATGTAACTACAGTATAAGGAAACCACTTTTCTTCCTGTGCATTTTTGGGGTATAGTCTAATTAAGAAAAAAAAAAAAATTGCTGATAAAATCTAACGTCACCAAAAGTGCTTTTAAGCATAAAAGTAGTTTTGTCACAAAGTGAATGTAAGCATTTTCTTTAAAGAGAAATGTGGAAATCTGCAGTAATATGTCCAGAACAGAGTGCCACTGCAGGAATAGGAACAATATTTTACCTTTCATGCAGTTAGCTTGGAGGAAGAGTCAATTTTAGCATCCCTTGATGGGGCTAGAATTTTGTGCGGTTTTAATTAATATAAAATTTGCTAACATTATTTAGCTTGTGCAAAAAGGAAAATTACTTAATCCTATGTCAGCAATTTTATCAGATGCATTTATAAAATTGCTAACACATGCATATATATATGTTTAATTTGCAGGGAACCCGAGCTGAGAAAGTGTGACATTGTTTGGATGGATACTGTCAGGTATCTTAAAAATAATACATGGATAAAAATCTTCCTCCAAAATGAAGGGGAAAAAACAAACAAACAAACAAAAAAAAGAAAACCAATCACTCTAAGAAAAATAAAACACAACTAAAGCAGGGAGTTGTACTCAATGATCCAAGAATTCAAGAAGCATTTGGACAATGCTCTCAGGCATATAAAGAGATTCTTGGGGTGTCCTGTGTAGGGTCAGGAGTTGGACTTGATGATCCTTATCAGTTCATTCCAATGCAGCATATTCTGTGGTTCTAAAATCTTTTAAATCCATTAGAAATATTGTCTTCATTCTTGCAGGCTGCTGCTGAAATACTTGCAAACTAGATCCTATACCAAAGAAAAAAGTCTTAAAATATGTAAACCAGTATCAAGTGGTGTTTTGCAGGGCAAGGCTCCCAGCTGGACACAAGGGACTTCACCTGCAGAGGGTCTGAAGCCCTTGGATTGCCTCTCTGACATCCTCCACAGGCATATGGACAGCTCATTACAAAACTCCTGCCACACAAACCATTTCTAGATCATTTCTCCTGGTTACAAGGGCACAGATTGCCGGGGCAAATAAATGAGCAGTCAGTATCTGCTGTCTAGCAGTGTGCTGCTTGTTACAGTACATCACCAACAGCTGTAGCAATGGAAGCTCATCATTCTTCCCCAAACTTTACCCGTTATTGAAACAGAATCCTAAATCCAAAGTCCAGTTTGTTAATTTACTATTGAAAGGGGAACAGATGAAATTCTCAGTTTTATTCTGAGCGGTCAGCTCAGTGTGAGGTTGTATCTTTCCTACTTGAGGACATTCCCACAGATATTTTTCTTATTGCAGGGCTGACCCTACAAAGTGATTTAGGTCTGCTGAATTTGTCTGTAAAGTTAGTGAGAAACTAAGCCCGAGGTGTCCGTGTTATCATAACACAGGGCAGGATGGGTTGATCCAAGGTGGAGTTAAATCCTCTCTTATGATTCTTAACATATACCACAGTATTTTGCCCTTATGATGTTATGGTGCAAGTTGGAGCACTAACTTGCCAAAAGCTTTAAAACAAAGGAGCTAAGGGGTCATTAACTAAAGACATCCCCTTTCCTCACAAAACACAAATCAGTGATTTCCCTCTGCAATGATGCTGCTCTAAGCACAAGCAATGGGGAAATCACATACAAAACACCTCCTTACATCCCTGTTCAGAGATGTTGAAAAACTGTAGAAAGTAAAAGTAATTGCTTGCAGACAGACTTCTCTCAATCACAAGAGAAATTATTTAGTTCTTAAAAGGAGAAAAAAAAAGCTTCATAAATGGTACAGAGGAGATCACACATGCTGCATAGTTCCAAATCCTCTGTTGCCACGAAACTCTGTTTTTTCCACATATTTTATGAAAATGAAGAAATCATTGCTTACCTGAGGTCCAATAAGACCATTGATTCCTGGGAATCCTGGTTCTCCCTTTTTACCCTGCATGTTCAACAGAGGAGAACATATTAGAGAGCAGACCAAATGCTGCTATTGATTTTCCAAAGTCTGTTACCCCCAAACTGGTAAATCAACGTAATGTGAGTACACAGAACACAAAAGCTAGAAATGAAGACAGCAGACACGATTTGGAAATGAAATTCCAGCTGTCTTTGACAGTCCTGTATCTTCCAAATTGTGACAATAATCCTAAAGTTGAGGGTTGTTCTCATGCACATCATGGCATCTCCTACACTCTGCAATCCCACCTGGCTTCTCCCTACAGACAGGTAAGAAAGTCGTGGTGCTGAGATGCAGCCAAGGGAGGTGCCAAATGTCGACATGGGCTGAGAGGTAAAGCAGTGTCCCTTTGGTTCCCTGCACTGCTCCACGCATGAAGATATAAAATAATTAAGAACTTTGGTGCATGGTTGAATAGAAAGGATTCACAATCTCTAAGCTGGGAAACAGGAATCCGTGAGGCAATTGTAAGTAAGGGTGCCATTAGCACCAAGGGGCAGAGCTCACTGACTCCTCAGCAAGTAAAAATCATCCCTTCAGGGGAACCAGAGAACTTCACTGGTGCAAGGGAAGGACAAGCCAAGACCTGGAGTATACCCTTGCACCAAGGTCACCTATATGGATTGCTGCAGCATCTCTGTCCCCATGGGTTTGACCTCAAATGATTCAAAAGGAAAAAATCCTACACAAGAAAAATGAGGAAGAAAGGATGGAGAAAGCACTGGAGTTAAGGCAGAGGCTGGATTTGTTTCTCAACCAAACAGGTGACATGCTGTGTTACTTTAGGCAAGTCATATATTTTATAAAATTGATCTATTCTTCCCTCATGTGTAACAGACACTGAATTATTAATATTTCTGAGGCTGTTAGTAATATAGTAGGAGGATACAAGAAGAGTCATGCAAATATCTGAGAAACAGACTTTCTTCTCTGTCATTTCTCCTTCTCATCCAGACTGATTTTCTTTTTAGAAGGAAAATATAATTAAGGAAGTTTATGTCCCTGATAATGTGAATGGTCATACAGATGCTTAAGATTCATATATAAAATTTTCATTTTTCTTCATGGAAATAAGTGCAGAAACATCTATGAACAACAAGCTTTCTGCTGACTTAAATGAATGAAAAATCTAATATCAAAAACAAAACAAGTTTTCATCATATTTTCCTCAGTTGTGACTGAGATTTATTAGCTGGTGTGTCAGAATCAGTCATTTTACTTGTTTTTCTCATAAAAAAATCCCCAACAACCCTCCACTTCAAAACAAAGAAAATCAGCGGTCATATACAGAAGAATTTAAGAAGAATATTAAAGGAGTGATTATAGGGTCCTCAGATATCAGAAGGAATTTGTAATCATTTCCAGGACTTGATACCAATAAAAATTTGAATTATATACTCCAGCACACCCACTATTCATAAATGTTCCTTCTACTTTTCCAACGTTCATCATTTCTTTTCTTGTCAAAGCCAACAAGAGCCCATTTTTAATCTGAAGGACTCGTCACCACAGGATTTAACAAATGTTTTCTAGTTAAAGATGATCATTTTGCCCACTGTCAAGGTGACTATGCAAAGGACACTGTTAAAAAACTCAAATAAATAAATAAATAATCTTATGAATAAAGCACACAGGATGTGGTGTGTGGGGCCAGACACGGGAGATGAGCCACCTCCAGCTTCCTTTCCATGTGGGAGCTACATGTCAAGGTGGCTACTTCCAGAGTTACAACATTGAAGCCAGAACAGAGAATCACCGAATCATGGAACCACAGTCAGGCTGGAAGGGACCACAGTGGGTCATGGGGTCAAACCTCCCTGCTCCAGCAGGGTCATCCCAGGGCACAGGCACAGGATTGTGTCCAGACAGTTCTGGAATATCTCCAGTGAGGGAGACTCCACAGCCTTTCTGCACAATCCATTCGGCACTCAGTCGCTGCACAGGAAAGAAGTGCTGCCTCGTGTTCAGGTGGAACTTCTTGTGCATCAGTTCCTGCCCGTTCTTCTTGTCCCATTGCTGGGCACCAGGAGCAGAGCCTGGTCCATGCTCTGAGCCCTCCCTGCAGACACTGACAGACAGGGATGAGGTCCCCTCTCAGCCATCACTTCTCCAGGCTGAACAGGCCCAGCTCCCTCAGCTTTTCCTCATAAGAGAGATGCTGGGGTTTTTCTCTGAGGCTTGGTCCCAGGAACAGAGGTAGATTTGTTACCAGGCACATAGGTGTACCCTGAACCCAGGAGTTCCCAGTTTTAACTTTTATTATTATTATTATTATTATTATTATTACTTATCTTCCTGACTTACATGTCTTAAACTTGGAGTAGGACATTCAATAAATGTTACTACATTATAAATATAGTAACATTAATTATCTTTGAATAAGATTATTCTTACTACCCTATGAGACTGCTGTATTATTTTTTGCTATGTATTGATTGTACCTTGTATCTTGGAAAGATTTTATCAACACAACTTTATAAAACTAAGCTGCAGTCCAGCACAACAAACTCAAAATGGTCTCGATAGGTCCTACTTCATGCCTGTGTGGGAAGTACTGCTGTAGGATAAATGTTTTCTCTTGGTCTCTTTCTGAGATTTCAATCACTTGAATGAACTTGTAACATTTAAAAAAGAGGCAAATTCTTGAAATCCAAGTTATTGAGTACACTTCAGAAGAGCCCTATGTTTAGTCTGTACTGGCCACAGATCTGTGTGCTTTCCAGAAGCATGTCATACGTCTGCACCTTTTGTGTCTATTAAGAAAAAAAATTGGTTTTATTTCCAACAAATATTTCAGTAGATCAGGTATCAAAGACTTAAGAGCAGAACCAAAGCACTTCAGTTCTCTTCATTTTGACAGAAGAAAAAGGACAGGAAGAAGAAAAACAACCACAAAACCACCATAAAAGTGAAACCAGACTCTCAGATTTCTCCTTCTTCTTCAGGCAGTTTTAATAAATTGAGGACAGTATTGTCTGTCACTCAAAGGTCTTACAGGTCACATGAGAATAGCAAAGCATTTTTCTTCACAAAGTGTGCTCCTAATGTGAGAGTATCGTTGTCAAAACGCAGACCTCCAGTGCCAGGAACTTCTGACTAATAAAATGAACACAATCCAGTTGCTTGGTTCAGGATGAAATTGTTACCTCCTGCCCCCAGATAGGATCTGTGGAGATCCACCAAGCCCAGGACTTTGATTCATCTCATGTATTCAGTCATTGAATAATGGCCTTTAATTAAAAAATATATCTATTTATCTAAGATGCCTGGTGACTAATAAAGACCTTTAGGAGAAGTCTAACTAGCTCGACACAACAGTCTAGGGAAAAATTCAAAGACAGAACAGATCAAATGACATCTATAGTCAAATGATCATTAACAGAAGCATTTTCTGTCCTGTTGCAGATCCTGACAGATCACTGTCCTTTACCCAGCTAATATGCTCTATTAATCTTATTCAAGAACCAACGTTTCACAGCAGGCTTTAAAACCAGGGTAATTCCTAACTTACCAACTTATGAGTAAAGCACTGCAGAGCTATTTTCTAAAGTGATATTTTCCAAGGACTGAGAAATTACAAGAAAGTAAGTAAATGCCCTTTTCCACTGAGGCATTGACTAAAGGCTGCGTGCACTATCTTCCCAAGAAGATTCCTAAAAGTCAGGTTTACAGCTAAATTGAATAGCATGCAATCCAATGGACAGTCTGTAGAAAACCTCTTAGCAAGGGGTGTATTTCTTCCCTGTACTGTTGTTTGCTCATCACCCTCCTATGGTCACAGGTTCTCACACAGGCTGATAACAGCACTGGTGCTGACTCAAAGCACTGCAGGCAAACCCCATGTTCTCCTTTAAGGAGTGAGCTATCATCAGGTCTCTGTGATTATTTTAAAAAGTACTGAAATAGCAGTACTGAGACCCAAGTGACTGCCTCCAAAAAGGCTAGGCAGGTATCTCACTTCCACTCCTATTTGTTGACTCCCTTGAGGGCAGAGAGGCCCTGCAGAAAGACCTTGAAAAATGGACTGGGCAATCACCAACTGTACCAAGTTCCACAAGGGCAAGGGCCAGATTCTGCACCTGGGATGGGGAAACAGTGGATATATGGACAGACTGGGGAATGAGAGGTTGGAAGGCAGCTGTGGGAAGGACCTGGGGGTCCTGGTCAATGGAAAGTTGAATATGGGTCAGCAGTACCCTGGCAGCCAGGAGGGACAACCCTGTCCTGGGGCCATCAGGCACCAGCCAGGCAAGAGAGGGGATTGTTCTGCTCTGCTCTGCACTGGGGCAGCCTCACCTCGAGTCATGGGGGCAGTTTTGGGTGCCACAATATAAGAGAGATATAAAGCTATTAGAGAGTGTCCAAAGGGGGGCAAAGAGAATGGCCTTATGAGGAGTGGCTGAGGACCCTTGGTCTGTTCTGCCTGGAGGAGACTGAGGGGTGACCTCATTGCAGTTACAACTTCCTTGAGAGAGTGTTACAGCGGGGATTACTGTAACACGCATATATCAAATCAGGAGTCCCGTGGAAAAGAAATATATATGGATGGACTCTTGCTAGATGTTTCAGAGATGTTTATTTCTCCAGCCGCATGGCCGGGCTCTGCCCAGGAACTGCTACAGTCAGGACCCGAGGGTCCTTCTGCCCGTGCAGGAAACACAAACCAACCCATGGGGAACGAGGCTGAGCAGGGGCACGGAAACCCCGTGCCTCCCTCAGGGCTCCCAGGGCTACATGGCGGGGGAGGGACCCCGACAAGAGAGGAATAGGAGGGGCAGGTACAGATCTCTTCTCTCAGGTGATAGTGACAGGACTTGAGGTAACAGCATAAAGCTGAATTGGGGAGGGTTTAGGTTGGATATCAGGAAAAAGTTTTTCACCCAGAGTGTGGCTGAGCACTGGAACAGGCTCCCCTGGGAAGTGGTCACAGGACCAAGCCTGACAGAGTTCAAGAAGTGTTTGGACGGTGCTCTCAGGAACATGGTGGGATTCTTGGGGTGTCCTGTGCAGAGCCAGGAGTTGGACCCAATGATTCTTCTGGGTCCTTTCCAAATCAGGATATTGTATGATTCTATGTTGTCTAGTGAAACGTTCTTCATAAGAACAGGCTGAAGCAAGGAAAGGCAGGTTCAGAGTATGAGTGTAATAACATCAGGCCCACTGTGAAATTTACCTTTTAGCAGTACTCAAATATTTGAGACATAATTCCATGTCAGAGAAAATCCAACATTTTTTCATACACAGGAAAACTAAGCTCCTGGCAGAGAATGGTACACCAGCTACCACTTTTGGGAACCCTCTTTTTGAGTACAGACCAAACAGAAAAGAAAACAAAAAGTATTGCAAGAATCTTTACACTCATTTGACTTCCAGGACAACAAAATTTCTCTGGAATTTCAAAGAGACTCCATTTGTAGTGGTTCTGCACACTCAGTCATATCAAGAATCCCCTGGGCAGTAAGGAGCAGATATAAATACAGAGCACATAGCAAGAAAGAACCTGTGCTGCATTCAACCTGTCGACTCCAAGAGGTACTGAAAGTTCCTGCACCATAAATAAGGAGTATAGGGAAGGATCTGGGCCTCAGGATTCTTATGTAAGTAGAAAAGTACATGTAAGGTGGGTGAGAGTAGCAAACCTTATTGAACAAAGCTGTCCTGAGCCATTTGAGACTCAGATTAAATAAAAAAGCAACTCACCCTTTGACCTGGCAAACCAGGGACTCCAGGCTTGCCTTCCAGACCAGGCTGTCCCTTTAAAAGTGAAAAGATTTAGAAAGTTAACAGAATAAGAAAAACTAGTGAACTATATAACAATTTCCTATCTGTTTTGTGCCACCATTACTTCATGGGTACCCAGACAACTCTTACCTGATAATTATGTTGTCCTGTGAGCAGAAGAGAATGAGTAAACAAGGTAGAGAAAAGTGACAATGCCCTGATTAAATACAGAGCACACAACTATATTTAAATTACATTATTCAAAACAGATTTACCTAAGTAACACATCTTCATAATGCCATCAATTTTACAAAAGCCAATCAACAGTGAAACACAACAAGCAATTCAAAAGAGAAGAAACACAGAGTGTTTGCAAATGAGGCAGCAGTGACAGTCTGAACTGAGACATCCTGCAGAGCTGGGTCATAAAATATAACTAGAATAGGCTACAATTTAAGTCAGAAGTAAGAATGTGGGCATGTACAAACTTTCAAAAATTGTGCTGAAATATAAACACACATACCCAATTCCTAGTTTTCATCCACAAAATATTTCAGCCATGACCTTGTGGCATAACGCCAACCCCTCTGACAGCAAATATTCCCTGACCTTCATGACATGACAGCTCAAAAGTTATCAGTCAGTGCCTCTCTGAGATGTGCTGAATGCCCATACAGCTCTTCAGGACATTAGAAACAGAAAGCCAATCAGGTTCTGCATGACAACAGCCTTGAGGCAAAGTCTGCCCATGTCCTGGTTGTCACCTCCCTGTGTTCAGACAGGCCATCCACAGCACAACACCTCCTCTCAGCAATGAAGAAAACTGGAGGCTGTGGGCACTGTTTAAATATTTTATAGCCTGAATAATGTATAAGATTTTCGTATGCCTCACTCCAGCCTGAGTTTCAGCTTCTGAAATTGCAAGCAGTGAGAGAAACAACTTACTGGAGGTCCAGGAAGTCCAGGTTGGCCTTGTGGTCCTCGTGGCCCAGGCTTTCCCTACAGGAATGTTTGGGGTTTTTTTTAAAAAGTGTTAAAATATCTTTATGAAAATGTGCATGGGCACATTAGACACGTTGTCTGTCTTTACAGGACCTATACCACCCCTTTCCCCACAAGTCCTGAAGAACCAATGCAGAGACCAGCTGGTTTTCTCCTTAACCTCTGGCTACTCGAATTATCAGCACTCACTAGACTGCAGACAGAATGATCCACCCACACTCAGCAGGCACTTATCCATATCTGGCTCTCTGATTTTCAGAGGTCTGAAACATTGGGATATCCTGGATATTCCACTACAACACTCTGTGTTGGGGTTTGGTGGTGGAGAAGAGCAATTTTTGCATAAGCAGCTTCCACCAGCATTTCCCCCAAGCCTGCAGAGCAGTGAAGGGCTTTAAATTATCATTTATATGATGTATTCCATTAAATTAAGTAACAGCTAAATGCAAATTGCACATCTACCAACACAAAATCAAGATTTAAATATATATATATATTTATACATAGGACTAACAGACTGACACAATGGATATGTCCCCCCGATTTGAGTGCCCAGGTTCAGAGAGAAACTAGGCATAAAAATCAAATACAGTTTAACATTAATGTTAACACATTGCTGTCCTTAAATAATTGCATTGCTGACTCTACACTTCATACTTCTTATTCATGTAAGATTCACTGCATATGAGAAGGACATTGCTCTTTTTCCTTTCTTGGTTATTTTCTCCACTGTGAACAGGAAAATTTATTTCTTGATGGCCTGATAATGCTTCCATCCACCTGCCCTTTAAAGTACCATTCTAAAGAGAAATCTAACCTAACAGGCAACAGAATTACATTAAAATATCCTTGCAATGAAAGAAGAGATATTGAGTCTCTCTTACTTCCTCTCCTTTTAGGCCTTCAGTATGCACCTGCAATAGAAATGCAGAGTCAAAAAGGATGGAAAGAGTAAATACAAGGCAGAAATAGAAGGCCAAATATGGGCCCCCACAGGGTGTTTTTCTCCCCTTGAGGTTCCTTCAAATTGCATGATGACTCCTACAGCTCCTCAAATCCTGTTGCATGCTGGGGGATGCTTTCTATTTAAAGAGCTCAGACTGACACAAGGTTTGCTCACACAGTTACCTGTGAAGTGATTTGGGTGGCTGTATAAACAGTAAGAACTTAATTCATTATCTCATCATATAAACAAGTTAGTAAATTCCCCAGATCTTGTTTTATTCTAAATTACAAAGTTCTATCGAATGCAGAAGGCATCACATAACAAGCAGACTGGCTTGGGATATGCCCCACCTGTTAGGCTCATTTTCAGATGTTATACACATCTTTCAAAATTTCTTGGTAACTACTGTCCCATCATTAATATTACATTTAAGCAGGACAACAAAATGTTCTTACCCAAATAGGGTGTTTTTTCATAGTTTTCTTTTTCTAATTCCTTTACTTTCTACCACATTCTGAGTAAGGGAATTGCCTGCTGACTTCCCCATGATTACCAGGGAGCCTCTCATTCTTGTCTTTAGTTGAAGAGTACTGTTTCCTATTTTAATCCTATTTTTTTGGAAAGTAAAAGGGATACACCCTAACTGATTTGTTACTTGCCCGTACTGAACTCAGTTCTAGACATCTCCTCTGCATACTTAGTGGTAAATCTTTCTCCATTCACTTGGAGATGACCTCTTCATACAGACAATACTAGTCTCTGGGCATGCTGACATCCCAACCAGAGATGTCTCTGGCATCAGTGAAGGCACTGCTGAATGTAGAGGGATTCCTTGTGGAACAGGGGCATATGATACCCCTGGAAAGATTGGACAACCCAAGGTTTCTGAGGAAAAACCCCTGAACTGGCCCCTGGCTGCAAGCAAGGCTGGAAAGCACCTGGCTGCAGGCAGCCCTGAAAGTCCTTGGCAAAGTTATGCACTGGTCATCTCCCCCGCTGATTAGAGGCTGTCTAGAGGGACTGGGTGTGAATCTTTGCAAAAGTAGATATAAGTTAGCATAGTTGAACAATAAAGGGAGAACGATGCTCAAATCGTATCGGTGTACGTGTCAGTACTCTGGCCAGCTCTTCAGACTTGGTCCCTAAAGCTGAAGGCAGAGGGATGCACAAGGATGTTAATTTAGTGCCATGGGAAAGATAAACCCCACTCTTTTGTTTTCTCTGCTTAATTTTTTCATCAGTGCTTTCCTGATTTCAGCACATCAAGTCCTAGCTGTCTTACATTCCACCAGGACTATTTCAGATACAAGCCAAGGAAAGATCATTCCCTCTAATCAGAAACTGCCTTTTTCTTCTCCTACCCCAACTCTCACACTCAGTCTGTGTCAAAGACACTCAGCTACTCAAAACTGAAATTTCATTTGCGTTTGTAACTTTCACAGGCTCTGTGTACCAAAGGCCACTTGGAATCAACTGTCAGAAACCACACAGTCTCCTGTCACAATATTGCTCTGTTTGATGCACTTGATGCAATGCTTTCATCGCCTCAAGTCCTGATCTTCACACTTCACAATCCCCCAAAATTGTGGCAGAGCATCTCCTCATCGGAACCTGTCACAAGCCTTCTTCAAAAGTCTTCACTTTTTAAAACTTCTTTAAAAAAAAGAGCAAACCAAAAGGATTTAAGAACATCTCTCAGTGAGATCCTCCCACCCTGCACTTCAACTTTCTCTTCTCATGCAATAGTGCCTACAAAGTTTGGGAAATCTAAAAAAAAATTCTTACTAAAGTGCCAGGCAATCCTGGAAGTCCTGGTTCACCCTGCAGGAAAACATAAAAGAAATGAAAAAACACACACAGAACACAACATGGCATAATATATGACACAGTGCAAAACAAAATCAACAACCTGAGCATGTTTTCCAACTGTTGTTGTACATTCTTATTTTCAATACCACCCCATAATTAATAGATCTGGACACACAACCTCAGTTAACTCTGTTTCTCTGCTCTGCAGATGAATGCATACAGGAACTGGTTGTGGTCTGTGTTACTGTGATGATTTTACATTCATTTTAATGACATTCAGCGACTTAAAATGAATGATGCACTTGGATGCACAATAGCATTAGATTTTGGCTTCAAAAAGTCTTGTATTTGCTCTGTACACTTACCACATAAACAAACTGCTTGATGCATAGATCCCTAACAGACCCTCAACAGGATGGATATTTAGGAGATCAAAATGCTTTTGTTCATTAGTGACCAAAATAACTTTGCAAAAAAAGTGAATAATGGTACCATTTTCCCCAAGTCATTTTATAGAGCGAATCATGCCACAGTGTTTGCAAGACACTAGGATGCTATACCCTCTTTCCATGATTTATTGCTATCTAGGCTATCAATTTGTTCCAGTTCATTTTTCTTCAGTGATGTCCATCATTTATTATGCTTTAAGACTGTTTATACAGAAGGTATATCCTTTACTTTAGGCACAGACTGGTGTTAAATTTATCACACAGCTTCCTTCCACACTCTATTTATTCATTACTCATGCAGGTCTCTGAATGACCCAGCATATTTTTCATATTTTTTTCTCTTTAAGTTCAATTACTATGTGTTATTTATTCAGAGCTTCATAGAATGGTTTGAGTTTGAAGGGACCTTGACAACCGAATCACTGAAACATTAAGGTTGGAAAGACCTCCAAGGTCATTGAGTCCAACCTTTGACTGAACACCACAACAGCAACAAGACCACAGCACTGAGTGCCACATCCAGTTGTTCCTTGAACATCTCCAGGGATGGTGACTGTACCATGTCCCTGGGCAGAACCTTCCAATTCCTGACAATCTTTCAGTGAACAAATTACTCCTGATGTCCAACCTGAATGTTCCCTGGCATAGTTTGAGGCAATTTTCTCTTGTCCTGTTGCTGGTTGCCTGCAAGTAGAGACAGATCCCAACCCAGCTACAACCACTTGCCAGGGAGTTGTAAAGAGCAATAAGGTCCCCCCTGAGCCTCCTTTTCTCCAGAATAAATACACACAGCTCCCAAAGACACTCTTCATAGGACTTACACTCTAGATCCTTCATCAACTGCACTGCCCTTCTCTGGAAATGCTCTGGCACCTCAATCTCTTTCTTGTCATGAGGAGCCCAGAACCAAATGCAGAACTTCTCCCC
Source organism: Aphelocoma coerulescens (assembly GCF_041296385.1). NCBI lineage: Eukaryota > Metazoa > Chordata > Aves > Passeriformes > Corvidae > Aphelocoma > Aphelocoma coerulescens. The sequence goes on from NC_091015.1 coordinate 163,255,314, forward strand.
AGTGCTCAGCACAGAGGGACAATCACCAGCCTGATCCTGCTGGCCACACTATTGCTGACACAGAATGCCAGGAGGCTGCTGGCCTCCTTGCCCAGCTGGGCACACGCCGGCTCACATTTGGCCGCTGTCGGCCAGCACCCCCAGGGCCTTTCCTGCTGGGCAGCTTTCCAGCCACTCTGCCCCCAGCCTGGAGCACTGCAGGGCCTTGTTGGGAGACAAGGGCAGGACCCAGGCCTTGCTCTCCTTGAATCTCATCCTGCTGGTCTCACACCATCCAGCCAGCCTGTCCACGTACCCCTGCAGAGCCTTCCTACCCTGCAGGGCATCGACATCCCCACCCACCTTGGTATCATCACAAATTTGCTACTGAGGGTACGCTCGATGCCCTTGGCCACATCAGCAGGACAGATACTGAAAAGGACTGGGCCCAGGGGACAGCGCTACTGACCGGACACCAACTGGATGTGGCACCATTCACTGCGACTCCCCGGGCCTGGCCATCCCGACAGTTCTTAAGCCAGCAAAGAGTGCACCTGCCCAAGCCCTGGGCTGACGGCTTTTCCAGCTTTCCCCTGTGCTGTGGGAGACGGAGTCAAAGGCTTTGCTCAAGTCCAGGGAGACTCCACCCACTGCTTTTCCCTCAGCCTTGAGGTGGGTCACGCACTTCTCAAAGAACAACACATTGCTCAGGCAGGACCTGCCTTTCCTAAACCCACGCTGGCTGGGCCTGATCCCTCGGTTCCCCTCTCTGGGCTGTGCGATCCCACTCACAACAATCTGCTCCAGAACCCTGCCGGGCCCCGAGGTCAGGCTGACAGGCCTGCAGTTCCCCTCGTCCTCCCTCCGGCCCTTCTTGGGCATGGGTGTCACACTGTCCACCCCTCCCCAGGCAAAGCCCTTCAGGGTTGGGGCGCCGGCAGGAGCTTGCCCGGTGCCTGCCCAGCCCCTGGCACGCAGTGGCCCTTCTCCCCCCGCTGGCATGGCCACTGGCCCGCGGCCCCCGGCCCCACGGCGATGGCGCTCCATCGTCAAGACGGCCCGGCGGGCTCTGCGCCGGCTCTTCTCTTTCTGCTGCCGCAGTACGCAGCTGGAGGAGTGAGCCCGACTGCCAGCACCGGGACGATCCCCAAGGATGACTGCTCATGCTGAGGCAACCACCTGCCAAAGGTAGGTCCTGCTGCCAGCCTCAGCCCGACACACCCAAGACAACAGAAGGGTATCCTGGGCAGGGAGAGCCGGCTGAGGATGGATTACAGTGTTGCCTTGTAGAATTACACAGAAGGTGGCAGAGGGGGCAGCTGGATGAAGCGCTATGAACTCAAGACTGATCACTACTCCAGGAAGAAAATAGAAGGAATTGCTTCCAATCTCTGCATTCTTGGATAAGGGTCACTGACTTAATCCAGAGGTGATAAAGAAATACAGAACTGGCCATGCCTTTCCACTCACGCCAAAGAGCTACGTCAGAAATACCAAAACCACAACATCATCTCTAACACCACAACATCATCTCTAACAGGGAGGGAAACATAATGCTTCCCTGAATACTCTAACAACTCTGTAAAATAACAAGGTCAAAATTGCTGCTGAGAGCAGTGAATAATTATTTTGCAGGTAGGAGGCTCAGAGTCATTTTGTTGTCACTTTCTGAGTCAATTCTACATCTCCTGGGTCAGAAAAACAGCTTCTACACAAGCATATTGACATCTCTACCCACATTTCTTATATGAGAAATATTTTCTGACCCAAACTACAGTATTTCTTTCTACTCCCACTATGAGCATTAAACTAAGAGCAGAGGAATCAGACACAACACTCACACCCATTACAGACTGAAGCCCTGTCAGAAAAGTGAAACATTTAAATGTATATAAATTTCTGTTATACATAAATGAGATAAATATTAGTCCAACAGCCCTGATACTTCCAGCACTGAGGGCCCAAAGAAGAATTAACAAATGTGTTTCTAAATCCACTCTGTGCACCCCATTCCAACTCACCTTTTCTCCTTTGGTCCCACTAGCACCAGGGGGGCCAGGGCTGCCAGGAGGGCCCTATAAAGAGGTAAAATTGAGAGAAAACTCTTTGTTTCTAAAGTGCAGGAGAAACATAAGGCTGCAGGTATTGGCAGCACAAATAGTGATATCCTATTGTAGTGGGGAGGAACTAATAGAACACATGAGGCTACTTTGACTCTGCTGTACAGAGAGGAAAAAGAATAACAATGGAGATGCCACAGCAACCACAATAACACCAATCCAATTTCAGCTGGTTAAGAAGAATTGCAGTTCAGTGAATATATCAGTGTCAAACACAAAATTTAGTATAAAATTCAGACATGAAGATTTACCCCCTTCTAAGTGTCTAGACATGAAAAAGGAAGAAATGCTTCAGATAACTAAACTTCTGTAACAGGGTTTCACTTGGAGAAATTGTTCCTTTGAAGTAGTAAACAAACAAGATTCATCTTCATGTCCCTCTGCAATTTCCTAGTTCATCTATGTTTGCTACAAGTATAAACCAGTTCCTTATCCTTTTGTAACACCGAAAAACATGTCCATCTTACAAGGATAGATAAACACTAACTAGATACATACTTCTTGGTACAAAGTAAGCTGTGACTGAAGGATAGAACAGGATGCAGATGCTGCACCTCGGAGGCTTCAGGCTCAAGGGTGGCAATGATTAACTGCATGGCTTTTGGCAAATAACTTATGGCCTCTGCTTCTTACTCTGTTCTTTGCTATTTAGACCAGAAGGTCCTTGGAAGGAAAGGATGCCTCTCATTAAGTATCATTCTCTGGGTAATGAAAACAGTCTTGCAGAATCTACAGATAGCAGTTTTAGACAAAGCATTGTGTGTCTGATCAGCAGAAATGTACTGATCTTCTGGGCCTTTTTCTGTTTTCTTTTTGTTTTAAAAATGTAAATAGTTCCAAGCCTTTTTTATTTCAAACAAACCCAATATATTAAATCCAGTTCTCTTCCTTTCTTGTTGTGGGCTTAAACAACTGAATTTTTATGAGTGCTTTTTTATGTATTTAATGAAAATTAAGACAAACATTTAACTTATCACGTTTAAAGGACTGGCATTTCCTGTAAGTGTATATTGCATTCTAGTTTAATTCTAAAACCAACCAAACAAAAAAATAAAATGGTGCCATCAAAGATCCTCAGAATAGGGACATGTTTGGGTACTGTCATGGTTCAGCAGCCACCAAGGATAAGTATCAGTTTTAGAGTCAACTTCCACTTGTTCCAAAGAAACACTTCATGTTACTGAGTATTTGCCACATACCTGTTTCCCCTCCACACCTGGCTTTCCAGGGAACCCATCCAGGCCTCTCTCTCCCTGGAAAAAAAAGAGAAAGAACCACTATAACTCAAATCTGTGGTGTTTAGGTCACTGCCCTGAAGGGTATGTCCATGTTATCTGCTCCAAGAGAAATGAATAAGGAGAGAAATTCCAGCTAGCCCCATAGAGAAAATGGCAAAAGTTCCCACATCTGTACCATGAAAAGTTGCTGCAACCAGAAGCAGTTGTGTGCTAGCTTTCCATGTTGGCATCCTTCCTCTGCCTGCTGAGGTGGGTTCGTGTAAACTGGACAATGGGCTCCAGGAGAATGTCAGCCCCGACCAGCTCTTAAAAAAATAATGAAGCAGTCCACCAATAGGTCAGTTTTAGCCAGTAAAGGAAAAATCTTTTATTCTTCACCTTTCCTTTCTGTAACCTGGGGAAAAATTAATCTGTTCCTATATGTCTCCAGAGCTGGACAGTCCACAAAGTCCATATGCAATTGATTTCACTACTTTATTACCTGAATATATGGGTTCTTTCCCCTGTACCTAAACTTGACTCTTTTTTTTTGCTGCACTTCCAGACTAGTAAGTCCTTCCTTAACCCCCCACAGAGGGAACTGTTTCTTTCATCTTTACAATGACCTGTTAAGTATTTGAAGATTTACAAAACTCTCATTTCAAATTTCTCTAGACTAAACCATAATACTTTCAGCTTTACTTCATGGCCATGTTTGTCAGTCCTCCGATCATTTTTGTTGCTCCCCTTTGTGCAATGTCCAATTTTTCCACATCTTCATTGTAGCTAGGTGCATGAAACTCAACACAGCCAAGGCTAACTTTGAGCAGAAATATGTTTTCATGTTTTGTAGACTATTCTTCTGTTTAAATCCCAGGAGAATGTTTACTTTATACCAACCCACCTTCCACAAGACAGCTCCTTGATCAGTTGTTCCCAATCCATAACTGCAATTTGTTGTCCTATGTGTATGAAACGTCCTGCAGTTGCCCCTTCTCAATGTCATCTTCTGCTTTGGGGGATTGTGTTTACAGGATAATTTTGAATTCTGACCCTGATCTCTACTGTTCTTCCATATTCAAGCTCAACATATTTCATATTTTATAATCAAGGTTCTTGATAGAGATAACTGGATCAATTACATACTTGTGCTGAACTTCACTTTTCTCCTACTGATTGTGGCCTTTGACCATTCCAACCTCTTTAGTTTAAAAACTCTTAGAAACAGGGACTTTCTTGTGCTCTTTAAAATCCTTAAACCTCTGTAAAATGAAACACAGATTTTGCTTGGATCCTGCACCCATAGTTGAATATAAACTATCAAACACGCACACACAGTGCCAGTGTTAATATGAATGTGCATGTAAAAACAAATTGTACAAGTAGAAACAGTGACAGAAAACTAATAGTTTTATGCTACTTTTTAAATGTTTTTATATATCTTAAATCCTTTTAGACCACTGTTATTGCCTGCAAACCCACACTTACAGCACTGGATTTAATTAGCTTCTTTGTAAACTACATTGATTTGGCAAGTCAGAAATGGGTTTGCTAATCACTGTTTATTTTTCCTCCTTAGAAAGTAAATCAATCTTCTAGCATAAATGTTATTTCAAATTATGTATTCCAGGAATGAAATTAGAGGGACCCATATCCTACAGAAAGCAGCTGAAAAGCAGTGTCAGACACCCAGATCCACTTGCTTTGGAGGTGATAGGTTCCACATTAACGTTTTCTTTTGCACTGACTGAACTACAAATATCCTGAATCTAAGACTTTCAGCAAACAACAGCCTGGTATATTGCTGACAAAATGTGCAGTCCGTTCCCAGGAGAATTTTTAACATCAATACACTGCAGCAATGAGTACTTCACACATGCTGGTTTAGCTGCCAAAACAGAAAAGCATCGATGTTCTTACTGCTATCAGTGGGGGCTGGGAAAGGCAAGTGTATTTTTTATAAAAGCAAATACTAAAAATTCCATTTGAAAACTACTGTTTTTCTGCTGCTTCTTCAGAAAAATCTGTCATTATAAATATTTTTTAATATTTTTCTGTTTTTTAAGTAAGGCTACTCAGTGAAAGGTAGTTTTCTCCGAACAGAAAGAACAAACACATTAAAGTTTCATTCTCAAATTTTCACTTTAAGACTCAATTTCTTTCTCCGGTGTTCTACTGTTTTATTTTTTTCTTTTAACCACTGGAACAAAATGGTGAAGGCTCACAAGCAATCAGGGGAAATGACAATTCTGCCAAAACTTCAGTGCTGCTCTCTGACCTCTACCATTTAGAAAATTTAATGATTTGTTGGAAAAAATATTACCCAGGAGTCTGTAGGGCCCTGGAAAAGGCTGGAGAGAAAAAAAAATCATTACAGAGGGATCTGACAGCAGCAGACCAGCTCTGCTGCCTCCTTACACAATTCCTTCTCCATAAAAAAGACAAGGGTTTACAGGATGGACACAGGATTATGCAGCAAAAGCAGTGCCCCTTGTCACACTGAACTCCTGGACGTGCCTAAATCAACATGCCAAATATCACATACAGACATGGCTCCTGTTGGCAAGGAAGTGCATCATATTTATCTCTGGAGTCTGTCCTGGGGTCTACAATGAGCTCACTGGATGCAAAAGGGCATGGGATTTCCCTCACATGGTGCAGTGATTTTCTTAAAGTGTAACCAGTACTACTGGATTTGGGAACCTCATTATAAAACCTCAACATTTACATCCGAGGTCCCAGGATATGTGAATAAAGCAGCAAGGTGGATGGGATACTTAGGGCTTTTTTGGTAGTAAGGGGGAAGACTTGACAGAACAATACTCAGTGCATGAACCAGTGCTGATATTATAACCTGATATTATAACCCCTTTTCTCCTCAGGCACAAAGAAACACAGATTGCGTAGGTGTCAGTATTCGGGTTACAGACTGAAGAGCAGACAAGAAAATATTTGGCCCACCGAATTTACGCCCACTGTTTTCACAGTAGCACTGACTGGTAGAAGTTAAAGCACTGGCAGTGGGTGCACTGAGACCATCATTAAAATCCGGAAAAAAATCAAACCACAATTGTTGTAGCAGAGATTTGGCTGCTTCAGGGAAAAAAACAAAAAGGATGGGGAGAACCTCTAATTGTGCAGATCCTTCTAATGAAACAAAACCTAATTCATTTCTTCCCCACTTTAATCTTCCTCTACTTAGTCAGCTGCCTACCCACACACAGCTCCAGCTTCCTCTCCCATCACAGTGATGTCAGAAAGATATATTTTCTTCCAGGAGCCAAATATTCCAGCAGATTAGACAATGTTGCCTCTGGAAAAGCAGCAGAGGCACTGGCTAGACACAGGACACCTATCCAGTTCTGCAAAGGGCTGAGGGAAAAGCATGAGGAAGATAATGTACAAACCAGCCATTTGCTCTAGCTGCAATAACAAGAAGAGGTAATATAAAATATGATCCTGGCTACTTCATCATAAACAGCAGAAAGGACACTGGTAAAGAGAAACACAATATCTCACACTAAAGGTCTACTGATAATTTTTCCCAGTAGGCAGAAGTTTGGTGTTAATGGCTGGGTTTCCTCTCCAGAAAAAGACAGGCACTGAGAAATGGGAACAAAGCTATGCCAGCAAGATGATGACTCCCTCCTTTACACAAACACAGGCAAAGTTGCCAGACCCTCCCTGGGATAAACCTGTGTCAGGACCAGCTGGAGTCATAAGTGAGACAGAACATTTTTGGGGGGCCTTGAGCACTGCCAAGCAGGTCTACAGCAGAAGTGGGTGCACATCTGAAGTCTCTCTGAACACAATGAGCAAACTGAAATAACTAAGGTTTTGTGCCTGCCCATCTCGCCTTTTAAATACTTATTCCAGGTATAATAAGCACTTGGTTTCTTCCTTGAGCCACAAATATGGTTCAAATCCCAGAGTGACATGTACTCTGTAAAACAGCTCTTCACAGTCAGGAGAGAACATGGAACTGGGAAGCAACTCCTTTTGGGTGAAGCATTTATCATAGGACAAATTACCTGGTACTTACTTCTAGTGAGTTTATGGGGATGGGAGAAGAAAGAAACATAGGAAGTTGGAGAACGTGAAAAACTGGAATGAGATAGGAAAATGTTGGATGCAGACTTGGTCAGTGGCAGTCAGTGATCATTCTCAACTCTCAGGTTTGTGGACACCCCTCCAGATCTCCCCACTGGCAACCTTCACTCCTCCTCTCTCTCCTCCATCCCTGGCTACACACAGACAAGAATTCCCTGAATGTGTGCTTAGTAGACAGCATAGATCCCAAAAGCCCTCCTGCACACCCATGGGAGGTGGAGAGCACTTGGAAGTGCAGCACAGTAGGCAACTCCATCATTCAACCCCGTCCAGAGCTGCTGGTAGCAGCCCACCTCACCTAATGGGCAAAGAAAAGGCCTGGCTTTTCCTAGCATGAAGCAGAAATACCTTGTCTCCTCGTGTTCCCTTTTCTCCTCTTTCTCCTTGTAGACCCTAAAAATAAAAAGAAACAGAGATTATAAAGCTAAATCCAAGTAGAGGCATAGTTATCTCCTCTAATTAGTCACCAAATCAGTGTGCACATCTGCACAAGCTATTCAAGTGAACCTCAAGGACATTTTCTGTGTTGCCAGTCCTCAAAGTTGGCTGCAGGCATGGTCTAAGCAGACCCAGAGCAGGGACCACTTGTGAGCCCAAGAACATCTGTAATATTATATTGCCTGCAGACACACGACCCTCCTGCCAACAGCAGAGTGGAGGGACAGGGAACACACCACAGCTGCAGATGGCCTGGAAAACAACCAATGCTCTGAATTTTTCATGTTTCTTGTAAACAATGAGAACTTTGGTAGAGGACAATACTGATGAGAAAACCTATCACATAAACAAGCAAGAATTCCCATTCCTGGTGGGTTTGGATGTGGTAGCCAGGCAGACAGCAGGTAGCTTTGAGAACTGGCAAAGGTTAGATGCTCTCTGTCCTGGGGCCCCAGCACATTTTTGTGCTATAAATCCAGTGCCAGTGTTCCTCAGGACTGCATAATTCATCTCTTCCCAGCTACACCAGAAGCATTGCTGGATGTAGCACTAACAGAGACAATTGCCTCAATGGGCACAAAGGGATTTCACCTTGCTTTGGCTCAGCAAACACCTTGTATTTTACCTTTATTGTAGAAATTGAGCAATCAACTAATAGCTATAGAGACAAATACGCTCAGTTAGTAGTGACCTCTCTAAAACTGCCAAAGCTTAAAATGCTTCCTGCTCTAATAATTTAAACTTCAGTTTAGTTTACACTATGGTGGAGTCTTATCTCCAAGCTAATGAGAGCTCCATGTTTGGGTGTATTTGGCCCTCAGGATGATTTACATAATCATCTAAATGGGCAGGGATATTTTATACTAGAGCAGATTGCTCAGAGCCTAGTCCAAGCTGGCCTTGCGTGTTTCCAAGGATGAGGCATCCACCACCTCTCTGGACAACCTGTCCCAGAGTCTCACCATCCTCATAGTAAAAACTATCTAATCTAATCTAAATCTAACCCTTTTACTTTAAAACCATTACCTCTTGTCCTATCACAAGAGGTCTTATAAAAAAGTTTGGCACCTTTTAAATATTGAAAGGACACAATAAGGTCTCTTCAGAGCCTTCTCCAGACTGAAAAATCCCAACTCTCAACCTTACCTCACAGGAGAGGTGCTCTAGCCTTCCTACAATTTCCATGGCCCTGTTCTGGACCTGCTGTCAGAGGTCCATGAATCTTTCCTGTGCTGGGACCCCAGAGCTGGATGCAGCACTGCAGGTGGGTCTCATCAGAGCAGAGCAGAGGGGCAGAATAATTTCCCTCACCTGCTGCCCATGGTGCTTTTGGGCTGTGAGTGCACACTATCAGCTCATGTCCAACTTTTCATCCACCAGCACCCCAAGTATGTCTCACCAGGGCAGCTCACAATCTTTTCATCCCCCAGCCTGTGGGAGGTGGCCTCAACCCATCTGGGTCATCAGATCTCAGAAAATCCAGACAGCCTTTCCAACACCAGTTTAAAGGCTGCTTACTAAGCTGGGACCACAAGACAGAGGTGCTAACTGGATAGAATCTAATTTATTTTGGTCTGCTGTCTGTTCATTTAATGCAGGTTTTTCCCCTGAGCCTAAAGGCTATTCCCTGAGAGTTTTGAAAATATGATTGGAAACTTGCTGAGAAGTGGTATTTTTTTTAGTGTTCTGATGAAGTTTTTTAGCACCGTATAAATGGTGCATCATCACAGACCAAAGCAATTGCATTACAGTGGGAGCATCACGAAATCACCAGCTGTTATCTCAGTAATCAAGTCATTTCTGCTGACATCTCTCTACTGGCTACAGGTGTGTTCTCATTTAAAGAAGACAGAAGAAATTCAGTGAAGTCAAGAAAATTTCACCACTTGGACACAGTGCAGGTAAGTGGACAGAGAGACTATAGACTGCTTAATAATAAAAGAATATAGCTGGGCAGAACACATTGAAAAAGGAAGTTTCTAGAGCATTAGAAATTGAACAAGAGCCATGACTTACCGGTGCACCTACGTAGCCTTTAATGCCTGGAGGACCCTGTTTTCCCTCGGATCCCTGACAAGGAATTGAGATACAGTAAACCACCAGAAACTCTTTCACATAAAAGACCAAGAATAAAATTAGTTAGTCAGAAATGTAAGTTGCTCTTCCAGGCTCACATTGAGCTGTTGAGGCTTCTTGACTCTCTCAGTGCTAGTAAAGGAGTAATGTTCAACTTTCCAACTACTTACCCAAAGTGACACCCCAATATTTTCCTCTGTCCCCTCAGACATTAGCAAATTTTATCCCTCTGCTTTCAGACTTAGTCTACAAAGGCAAACTGTGCCATACAAGTTTCTCTACAGGTTATTTCAGAGGGTTTGGCAATGTCAGTTGTTGCACATGACATCTGTTTTGGCTCCTGAACACAGTGTTAATGGAACAAAGCAAAGATATACATTGCTGCAAAATGACCACAGTCTTCAAAATGTTATATGTTTTGAAGAGTAAATGAAAAGAAACAGATCAGAACTACATTTTCCAATGTTTATTTTTAATAATAAGAAAAAATGCAGGAGGATCAGGTACATTTCATCAATCCTTCAGCTGGTTGTGCACTGACTCTCCCTGGAGAAGGTACATTGAAATGGACAGTATTCACTGTGTGCCTTTATGTGTCTTACAGTGCCTGAAAATTATCTGGATCCTCAGCTGAACAGGCTTAGCCCTCTGAGCCATCCTATGGACACAGCCTGGGTCTGGCAAGTTGACCTAGAGAACTGGTTTGGCATATTATATCACATATTTAACTGATTATTTTCTTACTTATATCACTTGCCCTTTCCCACCACTGTCAGCTAACTCCTGTCTAACCCTGACTGGGTGGCTGTAATGGATAAGGCTTCAAAACAGATAGAGGTATTATTATTAAATAATTCAAAAATAATTTCTACATTTTCTATTAATAGAAGTTTCCTATTAAAAAGATAATAAAATTAAAAATGCAAGATGTGTTTGCAATGAATTAGTAGCAGAACTGAGGCTTTTTTTTTCACCCAGTGCAGTGCAAGAATGGGGTTCAAGCACAAGCAAAGGTGGCTCTGGGATCTTTACATCATCAGACATGTGAGAACCTCTGCAAGGTCAGAAGCATTACAAGTCCTCTAATAGCAGAGGGGGAGCAGCAGGCATGCACCTAAATCGCTCCTTCAGCCTGCAGAAAAATACTGCTACCAAAGCCTAGACAAAACCCCAAGAGAAACAGAGTCCTGCTCCAAGCTGTCCAAATTCTAGAATCTCATCTCAGTCCTGTTACATAAAACGTGGTCGTAACACTCAGCAAAAGTTATAGAGAATCTGGGTTTGCCTGGATGAGATGTGCTGAACCCACTCAAGGCCTGTGCTGAGATCATGTCTGGTAAACCAGAGAAGCGTGAGACCTTCGACAGCTCGAGCAAGCAAGAAGGAAATTTGTCAAAATGAAACTCTTACCTAATACTTTTTATTTCAAAGGATTGATTTTTTTTTCCCCCTCTCCCTCTGCTTTTTCTATTAAGTGCAGATAACTGTCAGTTCAGATGGGAATGCTATAGCTATGTCTGTGCCACAGCAATGACAACCACAAAAAAACTCTTTATCCTTTTATTAGAGATACAGGGGAAAAATAAGAAGGAAAATGTTGAATATTTGCTGCAGGATATTATGGGCTAAAGGGTCTGACCTCAAAAATCCAAACTTTATTTCTCTGCTATAACATCGCACAGCGAACAATCTCAGCTATGGCCCTTTTTCTCTGGACCCACTTATTCCATTTAAATTAACCTGCCAGGTCCCACATACTTATGTGAGAGTTTCCCCACTGACCAGTGGATATTTCTTGCCATCTCAGACCACCATGACATCTTCTATAACCAGAAGCTCCAACACCTCAGCACAAGGCTGGCTTTGATAACTCTTTTTTGTGTCCAGCTTGTAGCCAGCAAGATCACATATCCTTCTTGGGTAGCAGTGAAGTTTACCCTCCAGGCCTGATGAAAAGGAAAAAAAATACACACCAAACCCCACAGTTTTATGCCAAAGACACTGAGCTAGGAGTCTAGTCTAGTCTGTCTCCCCTGGAGACATCACTGAGAAGGGATGACATACTGAGGCCATTTCATTCCTGCAACCTATACATGTACTCTAATGGGCTCAGCAGCCATTTCTGTAACTCTTTGGACTGAAATCCCATACCAGGAGTCTGGAAGACCCTTGTCTATGCTACTGGAAGCTTCACACAATTAACGAGGTCTGTAAAAAGTACAAGACAATTTCTTAAATGAAAGTGCTGGCAATTCCCACTGAAGCAACAGGCTCCACAGCCAAGGAGACAAACAAGGGGCTGAATTTCCTGGGGCACAGGTATCATTGCTGAGCACACATTGGGCTTGCCTGGCTCAATGCTAATGAAGATGGATTGAACCAGGAAGGACCACAACCCAGCCAACCAGAGAAACTGCAAGGCTGCTCTCCATGGAGCCTGTGGTAGAGCCCAGAGCTGCTGTATTGATGCTGATGACAAAAATAAGTGATCTGGCAAAAAATACCCCAAACAGTCATTACACCAGTAATTGGAGATGTGACCTCTCTAATTGCCAACGCCACTCATCCTTATACACCTTGTTCCACGCTGGCAACGTGCTCAGGCTTTACACCGAGGCATAAAGGAGTGTGCATTCCCATTTTAGATTTTAAAGTCCTGTCAGCAAAGTCAGGATTATTTCTTAAAATAGCTCAGGCCAGAATCCAGCTCAAGGACACTGCACACAGCCAATGCATCCGTTGAGGTAAATGAAAGTCACTGTGAAAACACACATTTTATATTTAGGCACTGTGAGAGGCTGCAGTTGGCCAAGCTCCTGTCTTCCCTGGGAGCACCTGGCACTGTCCAGTCAGATGTCTTTTGGTCCAGCCCCACCAGCACTTGTCCTGCCCAGCCCATAGATCTGAACTCCTATTCAGCATTGCCTCATCAATTGGCTGAACTGCATGTTCCTGATGAACCTGGTGGGAAACATGGAGCAGGATCAAGTCCACCTTGAGGTAGATGTAGGTGCCTCAGTTTAGCTTGGTTTGGAAAAGCTTTGCAAAGCAAGCGTGAGGAAGTTCATACCACAAAGAGCATCATATAGCCTGCTGTTTTGTAATTCCACCAAGTGAGACATGCAGGACAGAGAGAAAATATGTATTGATTTACTTGATAGGAAAGATGCAGCTGAAAAGCATGTGAGTGATAAATTCAGTTCATTTCATCCAAGATCAAAATCCCACTGAAGGGCAAAATATTCAGTGTGCCTCCACTCAGCCCAGCCCAGCCTAGCCCAGCCCTGCTTTGCATGTGTCATTTATCTCCTGCTGAAGCCAGTACGGTCCCTATAGAGAACCCTGGGGTGGCTGCCAAGTATTTCTGCTAATCCACAGACACCCCATAAGTTCCAATACCCTCCTGATGGGACTTTGGGAAAGGGTGAACATTTCCCACAATGCGAAGACAGGACAGTTTGGAGACAGGGCTCTCCATAGCTGAGGAACCCAGAGGACCTGTATATGACCTGAGGAACCCAGAGGACCTGTATATGACCTGTTTCATCGAGTCCTCTCAGACAGAGCCAAGTGACAGCCAAGGCTGCACCCAGAAAGATGCTGAGGTACTTAACTCCTATTTGAGGATAAAGGCATCAGTGAACTCAGTGCGAGATTTAGGTGACTAGAAATGTCTCTTCCAGAAAGATGAGATATTCAAAGGTCTTGGCTTGTACAGAAGCAGAACTGAGTGAAGTTATTTCAGGCAATCAAACTGTTGTCCTTGCGGCACCTTTCACATGATACCCCTAAAAACACACTTGTCACAATGCACCATCTACTTTTTGTGTTATTACAAGAAGACTGAAACCACCTGAGGGGTATTTTATCCCCTCAATAACCAGGGAACAAGGCAAGGAGAGCTGAGACTTTGAAAGGAGATTAAAGAATTGCTTCTTCAAAATTCATATTTCTGATGCTCAGCTAAGTCTCACCAGATCTGCATTCAGAAGCACTTTGTTTGAAGCAAACCCAGTGATATAAGCACTGGCTCAAGTTCTGTATCACTCAGCCACTGTTCACTGGTGCAAAACTGAAGCTCCCAAAATAGGCAGAGACATCCAGGCTAGGGTCTCTACGTGATTTTTTTTTCCAAGTCATAATGTAGGGATAATAATCTCATCTGCATCTTTGTGAGAATTGGAAAATCTACTGAAGACATGAAAAAAGGCTTATGTGCCCCAAAACATGTTTTCTTCACCTTCTCCAGCTACACTGTTGATTGAACAAAAGGTATTTCTTCTTTTTACATACTTTGTTTAATTGCTGATACCTTTAGCAGACCCTTGATGAAAATGAGCATTTTGAGTTTTTCCATTCACCAGTGAGAATATCAAATGTCATCAACAAGGAGTAATTCAAGCAACATACGCATAAAAAGTCAGTGAAAAAAATATGCTTGCCCGTGTAAAGAAGAAATGGAAAACTTACCTTTGGACCTGCTGGCCCAGGCAGTCCAAATGCTCCTGGCTGTCCTGGTTCACCCTGCAAATAACAGAAATATCACTGGCAAACACATATCTTTTATATACAAAGGCTAGGATAGCTCAAACCAGTCAGTACATGCATTTAGAAATACTGACAGTCCTGAGTACTGCTATACAGAGATCTGAAAGCTTACAGTGTTTTTGCCTCACAAAAAATGAAATCAGAAAGAAACAAAATGAAAAGCAAAGCAGCTCTTCATCTGCTCTCAAAACACAACCAAGTAGCAAGAAGTGAGTTCCCTAAGTTGTGAACAGCTTGCACTGATTACAGCATGCAAAAAAGGATTCCTTGGAGTCAGCATAACGCATTTGGTTTTGAATTTGCACCTTGCAGTGTATGAACACATCTTATAAGGAATTCTGCAAGTACAAGTATGACACGTCCATCCCGTGATGTGATGAAGTTGCATCAGTTCTGGAAATAATATTGAAAAATTGTCACAGTTTTTCCAAAGCAGGACAAGTGTGGCACAAAGAAACAGGATGTAAGGAAAAGAGCTGTTCTGCTGTATGTCACTCCTTTTGTGTATGCCTGCCCTTCCAAAGGATCCTTTCCCAAGCTCCTTCAGTTGCCACCAAGTGACTGCCACAAAGAGACAGTGAATGACATGGTGAAGGTTCACCATCAGGTTGAAGATAATTCTAAAGGATGGTGATCAGGCTAGGGAAAGGATGCAAGGCTCTAAAACATACTTCTATAAGATACTGGAAAACGTATTTGTGGTTTTGTGTTTTAACTGTAGTCCCCTTACAGGCAGTATTCGGTACACTGCATCCTTCCTTGAGCTAGCCCTGCCCCTCCTCCTCTTCTCCTGGCTTTTAGCAGTGCACAAGAGGAGTTCAGGCCCTTGCTTCTGTGACCAAGACTCCAATTTCTCCAACCCATGTCTGTTGTGGAAGCACAAGGTAGTCCCTTGCACCCCTGCCATCTCCACTAGCCAAGGACTCCTTGCCAGCCATAAAACAAGTGGCCAGGCTCTGCAGCTGCAGCTATTTACCAGCAGGTCTCAAACCACAGGCTGCTCCCTTTCCCTCCTTAATGAATGATAACAGAGCTGCCCTGGAGCCTCTAGCGATGGTTAATCCATAGGACACCTGCCTTGGCTGCAAACATGTGAGGGAGAGTTTCAGGGCTATTTATCCCCTGCTATTTGTTTCTGCTGCTCCTAAAACGGCCACACAAATCCCCCAGATGTGTTCCACTCAAGGCAGATTGATTCCCACTGCCTGACTCTCACTGAAAAGCAGGATTACATGGGAGGCACAAAAATGCTTACGGCTTCTCCTTTTGCTCCATCCCTCCCAGGGGGGCCAGGTGAGCCCAGGGAACCCTGTAACAACAAGGGAGTTATCATCAGCACAGCATTAACACCCACTGCAAGTGCAGTGACATGAGGAGAGCATCAAGACAAGAATAAGGAATGAGGAGAAACATTTCAACACAAACATTTATTATTTAGTTTCTGGAGGAGATGCTGCTGACATTAACACACTAGGGATGATTGATGAGCTGCTAACGAGGAACAAGGCACTCTCGTCCACTTAACTCATTTAAGAATAAATTAATATAAAAGCTCTGGAGCTAATTAGACACATAACAACTGAGTCATCTTAATATTATCATATCATCTTCCCTTAGTCTCTCTCTTCACCATTCCATTGTCTCAAAAAGTTGCATTCAAAATTTTATATTTTCCTCCTTGATTGTACAGCATCCATCCCAAAGCTCAGAAGCCTCTAGGCAAAGCTATAATATGCATAAGTAGTAAGCCAAAAAGCAAACAGAAAAGAAGTCTTGAAATACTCAAGCAGTCCTCAGGAATGACCCTGGCCACTGGATATCAAGTCCCAGAGCTGTGAATGTGCAAAGGTGAAGAAAACAAGGAACAGAAAGCCAAACACCAATTAAATTTGAAATGTTACCATTTAAAATCTTCCTATGCACCACGATGAATGGAACTAAATATGCTGAGATTGGTAGCCCCCCAGCTAACAGGAACAGCAGCAAATGTGGAGAAAAGGAAAGTTTGCTGCCTGCAGCTTGCAATTTAAAGAACAAATGGAGAATGGAAAGACAATGGACAAACAACAGGCAAGTCAAGCCATACAGTGAGGAACTGGCTTAGTGTTTTCACTTCTAGGCACTGCAGTAGTTTTGTCTTAGGTGTGTTTTTATAAAAGGCTCAAATGAGAAACAGACACAGGCACTGCAAGATGCCACTGTGGGCTGAGATTGTACAGGACCGGTTTGTTGTGTATTACTTGGAGGGGCATCTTGATATTTCATGAGGTGGAAAAAGTTTAAATTCCTAAAATTCCTCCTGCAAATTATGATTAAGGGATTTCCAATAAATGTGCCCAAAATAAATACTAGTCAACAGAACCACAACAAGCAGCTAAAGGCCACCACAGTCCAAAAGTTATTTATGTTCAGTGCAAGTCAAGGCATAGTAATATTTGGCCTTCCATGTCTCATATTGAAGAGACTCTAGTGTTTCTGTGTGTATTAGCACTGAGTTCCTGTTCTATTACATTTATGTATTTTGGAGTTTTACAAAGTTTAGTCAAAGCTCATGCCTTTGAGCTCTCCACACATATGATAAATGTGACTGACCATCTAAACCATAGGTTTAGAAAACTTTAAGCTGCACTTTGATGAAAAACAGTACAACATCACAATCTCCTTTTCTGAGCACCTTGCTTACACAAAATGAAACAAAATATAATATAGAGGTAAAATGAAAGACTTAGAGGAGGGTTGGTTTTCATTACACTTCCACAATAGCTTTATAAACTCGTCCACTTTTCAGACGATAATTAATAAAAATTTGGACTTACTTTTTCTCCTTTGTCCCCTTTCAGTCCAGGAAAACCAGGGAACCCTTCTTCACCCTACAACACCAAAGTAAAAAATACCTCATATCAAATGCCATATCATTCTGTGGTATATCTGTGTATTTTAGACAGTGCAGTTGTCATCTCTTGAGAACTGAGTCCAGCTTTTCACCCTCACTGTAACAATACTGTCCTCAGTCACCTCTAACTTGCCCATATTTGAACAGGTTCACTTTCAGTTTTCCATTCCAGTATATTCCTGCCCCTCCTTTTTGTAATTACCATCCAGAACCAGTAGTTTTACAAGAAAAAGATTAGAGAGTGACCCTTGTTAAAAAAAGTATTTGAAGCATAGCACCACGTCCCTGAGAAATACTCCTGTTGCCATATTCCAAAGCACAAAAACTTGAAGTTTGGCCTGGCCAAAATGCCAAGTTCCCAACTGTGTGGTTTTGGGGTTTTTTAATTTAAATAAATGGCAGGGAAATTGACATGGAAAATATTGGAAAAATTCAAATATAGGATTTTTTCCCCTTTATCTGCTCTCTTTAGGACAAAAGACTGAGAGCTTTTTCCCCATCTGCTTTTGTAAAAACTCACTAGCACAGAAAAATCCTTTTCTAAGAGCATTCAATTGGCTAAGAAATTGATGCATGTATTTCCAAGTTGTCTGTACATACATAAGGACTAACTAAATATGTAGATAAATTCAGGCCAAATTCTGCCACATGCAATCTGATTTGTTAGTTTTTTTCTGTAGGTCTAGTCCAGCAGACTTAGATGGATGTATTCCTAGGGCAAGGTTCCAGACAACAATAGATGAGTCCAAATCCAGCCTTATTTATTTATAGGTGTATTTGGCATTTAAAAGTAAATAAAAGATAGTATCTGAAAAGGATCTGTCCTGTACATGCAAATTAAAGTCTTTACATTTATAATCACATTCCTTGCTAACTGAACCTTCATGAAGCATTCCAGAATTTGCAATGCAGCTGGTGATAAAAATCAGCTCTGCTGTATTCAAACGGCTCTCTAATGAGATAGAAAACCCATCAAATAGCAAACGTGATTTTTGAGGAAATCATTTGCTCTAAGAGGTCAATATAACTTGAAGGAACTGCTGTTCCATGGCAAAGTGTGTCACACAGGTAGGAGAACAATTTGTGTCATTCCTATGCAAAGCAAAGGGAGTTTGCATAAGGTTCAGTTAATTAGCTTCTTCTCTTGCCTTTTTTTTTTCCTCCGTGAAATCGCAACTGCTTGGCAAAGCTGAACAAATTAATCCTGGGAGTAGTCAATAAGTTTGAAGCACAGCGCTCATAGAAATATTCATGCAAGACAGGAGAGTATCCACCAGCTTTTCCAGTTTCTTTCCAAGGAGAAAATTGCGTAAAAGCAACCTAGACTCTAGAGACAGGTTTAATGTTACCTGGGGAACCACCACTGGAAAGGCTATAGAATGAAAAGAGCTCCTACTTCTGCACCTTCTGCTGACTTCCAATAGAACCATTAAGGATTGAAAAGACCTCCAAATCATCGAGCCCAACCATTATCCCAGCAGGTTAATGAAAGTCCACCACTAAACCATGTCCCCAAGTGCCACATCTGAATGTTTCTTCAACACTTCCAAGGACGGTGATTCCTTAACTTCCTTGGGCAGTCTGTTCCAATGCTTGAATACCCTTGCAGTGATAAAATTTTTCCTAATATCCAATCTAAACCTCCCCTGGTGCAATGTGGAGGTGACTGAGCCAGCAATTGTGATTGCTGAGGGCCCAAGGAGCCCCAGAATAGCAGAGGCCTGCTGGTGGACCGATTCCGAGGTTTAAGAACACGCCCTGACCGCACGGGGAGAAGGGAAAGGCCTCTCCCTTCAGGCTTTGTGGTGCTATGCAGACTTGGTCTGTTTGATTGACTTGTTACCCTCCCCGCCCTCCGATCTTCCCCATCAGCTCCCTCTCCCCAGTCCCGCCTTTGTACCGCCCCCGTGCCCTCCGATCCCTGGTTCCTGGCGCTCCCTCCGCTCCTGTACAAAAACTCTGGGACTGCTGGGTCGTGGTCTCTTTCACCTCTGGTCCTGTCTGTGGGTGCAGCAATGAAGCATCTTCTGTGGAATGCCATGCAGGAGAGCCCTCCTGACTCTCTGCTTCTGGTAACGCTGAGCAGTCCAGCTTGAGTGTGGTGTGAGAGTCCGCACCTAACAGCGCGGGTGAAAGGAGTAAGCGTGCTGGAGCGCTATCCTGCACCCCCGGAATGATTCCTTTGCCAGGGACGTGTCAGGGAAACGCAGCTACCCTTCACGAACCCACACAGTGCGTTAGTACAACTTGAGGACATTTCCTCTCGTCCTATCACTTGTTACCTGGGAGAAGAGACTGCCCTCCTACCGTGCTCCAACCTCCTTTCACGGAGTTGTAGCGAGCAATAAGGGCTCCCTGAGCCTCCTTTTCTCCAGGCTAAACAATCTCAGTTCCCCAGCTGGCTGCTTTGTATGCCTCAGTAAGCAGAAAAACATGTCAGGATAGGGGTAGGTTCTGCATATGTTTGAACCTTAATAAAAGCACAAGAGAAGATCATGTAGCCTGTTCCAAAAAGCTCACATTCACAGGGACTTCACAGGAGTGAGCAGTGGTAGAGAGCAGAAAGCAGAGAGGCATTGGTGCTGCTGCGCTGCACGGGGCCAAAGAAGCTGTGACAGACAGGGATGGGAGAGCAACCAGCAGCTCGCCTAATTCCCAGCCAGCTGCCAAACCCTTCTGAGGGTGCAGCTAACTGGAACGGAGTCATGTTGTCACAGCAATTTACTTCATTAAGCAACTCTTTTTTTTTTTCTTTTTTTCCTAACTGTCCGACTTTGTGAACTGCACTGCAGAACAATCACCTTTTCTTTTCACTTGTCCACCAAATTTTTAAATCAGGTAAAATCCCAAGTATTGTGCTCAGCATGCTGCTGAGACCTGGGGAACTGCTGGTATACCCAAAAGGCATCTGTTCCTTCCCCTTAGCCCCTCAAAATGGGTCAGTTAGTTTAGAAAAAGTGCTTGCCTCTCTCCCTAGCACTTGTGGACTGGGGAGGATCTGCTGGCACATCTATCCTGGAAATGACTTTCTAGGGAAAGTCGCAGTTAGAAAAAGACAAAGTTGTCCAAGGAAGAAATCAGAGGGACCCAAATAATGGTGTTCCAGAGGAGTCCTTGCTGGGACATTATATATTTGGCAGTTAGGCTCAAAGAAAGGCAGCAGATTTTCCTGAGAATTTTCCCTTTCCCAGCTCATGAGCCTGCTGTTCCTTCCTGACCCACTGGAAAACCTGCTGCTTGTGTTGAGTTTTCCCCTCTGAGCTGCACAGCCAGTGGCCTTTAATCAAACATTTCCACCAAAGTTAGCAAGGGAATAAACAAGTCCATAAGCTCACAGTTGGCAAAACATCTGTCAAAGGAGCCTAGATTTGGCAAATCTGATCCAAAGCAAGCAGAAGACTTTTCTTGCACTGTGGCTGTGAAGTGCAGTCAGATGGAAGCAGAGCAAGGGAGGCCAGGCAAGTGCTGCAAGCACTGAAGCCATGTACTGCCATGGGCTGTGAGTATACAGAGGTTACACAGCCCACAGCTACATATTTCTGCAAATGCCAATTTCTGCTTTTCAACAGTTATTCTATGGTTAGTTACTTGAATAACAGCAACAACTCATTTGTTCCCTGCTTGGGTCAGTGCTGGACACAGTATAAATAAACATTAAATGACAACCACTGTGCTTCAAATCTCCATTTAAAATTGCAAGCAATGTGTAAATATAAGAAAGAAATAGCAGAGAGCACAGGGCAGTGGAATGGCTGCCAAGCAGACACTGTCCACAAATGCTCTGGGATGAACCACATTGGGAGAACGTGTAGGCTCTGGCAGCTGGCACTGAGCCCTGGGGAACAAAAGTCCGTCACATTCTTTGCACAAAGGCCAGACCTGGTTTTGCCACTGGGAGGGATTGAAATAATCCTGTATTCCCACAGATTGGCTGCACTCCCAGCTTCAACACAATGGGAATCAGGTGGTGACATGTAAACCACACTTAGCTGTTTATGCCATGCACTCCTATTGTCATCTATCTATTTTAAGAATATCTGAAATTCCAAGGCTTTCCTTTTCTAGAGAAGCATCAGGACCAGAATAGGAAGGTAACAAGGACCAGGGAAATGAGGAGCACCAGCAAGAGAAGAGGCTACTGATAAAGAGGGGAACAGACTACAGCTTCTAAGGCAGCTTCCCTTAGGTTTAGCCTATAATTTCTGGAGTAGTTTTATACTTTAAGTGGGGTGACCTTTCGCTTTTTTGGTCAATAGTTTTGTGGAGAAAACTGGAATGTGCAGGTAGTGGTATCTGTGAGCTGTTTTGCAGTAACAAATATGGCATTTGCAGTAACAAATAAGCTTGTCTTAGGAAGTTATTAAAAAAATGAAATACTGCAGCCTCTCAGGATGCAGCACTAGAAAAGTCACTCTGAAAAGTCCATCCCTCATTCCTCAAAGAATTGGTAACAATTCTACAAGAAAATTAGGAAGGTTTTCCAAGCCATACTGAAACCAAAAAGTTTAAGCAGAATTCAGTAAAAAGGATAGAATTTTGAATTTCTTTGTATTTGCTTTTAAATGGAAGCATTCAGAGCCACACAATGGATACAAAGCAAGGGGTAACCACTACTTCTGTTCTTCCAAGGGGCTCTCAGAGAGGGCCTCACATGGGTACATGGGTTGTCCAGGCCCAGTGGATCAAAGGAAATGCCACATCATGAGAAACTTCAAAGCACAGGCAACTCTCAGATGCTGCAGACAAGAATATTGGGATGATGAAGAATAAAAATACTCCTCTTGGCTTCAGCCATTAAAAACAAATAGGTGATGTGGGTAAGGACAAACACACCCAGAGAAGTTCCTCTGCTAGTTTGTGTACATCAGCAGAATTACTCCATTTTTCTATTTGAGGAAGGATGTCTTCTGGATACACCAGCATCCTGTGGATTTGCCAGACCATGCCAGCTCCAGGTTAGCAATTGCTCCATGAACCTTAATTTGTTGTAGGTTGTGCAAAGGTTCACCTCAGCTGGATTACAGTGAGCCCCTCTACCCCGTGTTTATGGTAGCCCATGTATTTATGGTCTGTGGCCAAATTATGTACACGTTTGCCATGGTGTAACCCCAGCCAGCAGCCAAGGCCCATGCAGCCACTCACTCACTCCCCTACCAGCGGGACTGGGGGGAGAATCAGAAGGGTAAAAGCTGGAAAACTCACGGGTGGAGATAAAGACAGTTTAATAGGGAAAGCAAAAACTGCCCAGAAACAAAGCAAAGCAAGGAATTAATTCCCTGCTTCCCATGGGCAGGCAGGTGTTCAGCCACCTCCAGGAGAGCAGGGCTCCATCACATGTAAAGGTGACTTGGGAAGTCAAACACCATCACTGCAAATGTCCCCCCCTTCTTTCTTGTTCCCCTACTTTATATACAGAGCATGATGTCACCTGGTCTGGAATATCCCTTTGGTCAGTTTGGGTCACCTACCCTGGCTGTGTCTCTTCCCAACCTCCCCTGCACCCCCAACTTCCTTGCCAATGTGGCAGTACAAAAAGCAGAAAAGGCCTTGGCTCTGTGTAGGCCCTGCTCAGCAATAACAAAAACATCTTTGTATTATCAACAAAAATCCAAAACACAGCCCCATACCAGCCATTGTGAAGAAAAATAACTCCACCCCAGCCAAAACCAGCACAACATCCCATATAGATTCTGGTATGTCTGAATGGAGATAACAAAGACATTACAGTAAAAATAACCTTAATTACTAGATGATATATTTCATCAGAGTGGGAAAAACTAGTGCACAGATTTTGCCATAGCAAAATTGCCTCATAGCAATTTTTTTCTGAACAGATTTAAAACAGAGAAGGAAAGAATCTGCAGGTATAAGGAAAGATGCAGAGATAGAACAATTCAATATTACCTGATCCTAGAGAGACATCAGAATCACATAAAGGAAAAATTCCTCAGTGATTTTTTTAAGCAATCCACTCAAATTTAAATGTTTCTCTTTCCTCCATTTGCAGCTCCTCAAGCAGCTGCCAAGTTTACAAATATTTCTTCTAACTTGAGAACAGCTGTGGCCTATAATCACATATTTTATTTGAAACTCTGGGTTGCAGCCTATGTTAATGAAAATAGAGCAAACGAAACAAAAAAAAAAAAAATAATGGGGAAAAGTCAGTCCAAAACACATGGTTAGATTCTCATTTGCCTGTCAAATTCAAATAAATCACAGGACTTTTCCTTCAGCATACAGAGCAGACATCAAAAGACAGATAATTCTAAGGTCAATTCCATACATTTTATTTATTTTATCTTCCAAACTGGTCTACATCTCACGCAAAAGTGCCACTTTTCTAATCCTGGTATGAAATTAAAATTTCTAACCCTGTCACAAAATGTCAGTGGAGGTGTCATTGGGAGACATAAAAAAAATCTGCCAAGCAGAACACCATGAATCACACGCTCAGCATGTTGGCAGCTTCACAAACTGGGAAGTCTAGAGCCAAAGTAGGAGACAAAATAGCAAGATCTGAAGAAAAACAGAACAACTGGGCAAGATGAAACAGAAACAGAAGTAAAATTGAACTATGCAGTGGTGGCACTTCACCATTAACACCCCCTCTCTCCTTTGTTAATTAACTTCACAGCACCCCTGTGAAATGAGAAGGGAGTTACAGCAACTGTAATTTTGCTGTCACCTCATGAGGGTGATGAGTTGGAGGTACAACGAAGCAGAGGACGGATGGAAGGTCCCAGGGCCTGGGACAAAGATAGAAACTCACTCCAGATTTTCTGTGACCTAGGTCAGTGCCTTAACCATAAATTTGTTCTTTTTCCTGGCTCTTTGGCCTGCATCTAACACAACAGCTTGATGTTCATGAAGAATAAATGAGAAGATGATGGGTAGCTGTCCTGCTGCTGATCCATGGTTACACTCTGAACTGTTATCAGTGTTTGATGAGTCACATGAAATGGGAGGACAGAAGAGATGTCACAAGCTGGGTGGGGTCTTCAGGTTCAAATGTCTTAGAACACTTCCAAGAGACATCATGGTCTGGAAGAATGCAATATCTTTCCTTTCAGGGTTTCTTCATTCAAGGGAACCAACCAATGACAAAATAAATATTCTATTGAAATATACTTTAAATTTTGAGGTGGGGTTTTTTTTAGATAAGCAAGGCAAAGATAAAGGTTTCATTAAAAGCCAGGGGTGATCTGCA
Organism: Aphelocoma coerulescens; assembly: GCF_041296385.1. NCBI lineage: Eukaryota > Metazoa > Chordata > Aves > Passeriformes > Corvidae > Aphelocoma > Aphelocoma coerulescens. Next base: position 163,279,902 of record NC_091015.1, read on the forward strand.
GATCAACTGCAGAGCTGCAGTGGATATATGTCACCTAGCTCCATTTTCAAAAGCTGCTGACCAGACAGCCAGCACAAATGACTGCCATTCTCCAGTGCCCAGGTGCAAGATTCTATTAGCTTAATGATGCTAAAACCCTATTAATATCTTGGCAAATTTGACACCAAAGTTGGCCTAATCTTCTGCTTCCACATAAAATAAGATATTCATCTCAACTTGGATTTTGCTGCAGTAAAGAACAAGAAAGAAATTAAGAAAATCTTCTCTTCTGGGTGTGTGCATTATAGTCTGTTCTAATAAACAGAATGGTAACGTGGACATGATACACAGGGGTCAGTGGAAGACACAGGTTCTGCAGGACTATCAGGAAATCCAGCCCAGTGCAAACAACTGTTTAAATGATAACTATTGGAATTTTTTGTATTTCAAACATATGAAAGATTTTATTTAATCCACTAAATAGAAGTCAATTGTCCCCAAAAGGTACTTTCCCAAAAGAAATTCAGGGAACCGTGTTTTCAAATACTCTCTGAACCCTTGAATCTTATCATGAATATCATGGATCCCACCATGAGACCAGAAAAGTCCTTCTGACCCTCCATTTTATCATCACTGATGTGCTGGAGAGAGCAGATGCATCATTTTTCAGAGATTCCAACAGATATCTTTCTCTCAAGAAACTCGATACTCCAAATTTTCATAAAAATAGGTAAAGCAACAGTGGGTCATAATTAATTTGACACGTGGTCACCTATAAACTTGGTACTGCAGGAGAAAAGTTGCATCAGAGCTCACTCATGTGACACAGCTTTACACTAATTTAAGTCAGTGTATAATTCACAATAACACTGAAATATCCTACAATTTTATCACTGGTGCCTGGAATTCTTTCCATCAGCTTCATATTATCTGCCTCCCCACCACGATACTCCTTCACTCCCTTAGTAGGTGATTGCTGAGAGACTGGCGTGGTCAGACACCTCTGACAACTCCTGCACTGCTGCTTCATCTCCAACCCAGGCTGAGCCAAGTGGAGAATGTAACTAAAGAAAGCACCTCTGCAGCAGAGAGCACAGGAGAGTACAGGAGGGAGCTCTTCTGTTTGAAATACTCCTGTTCTACAGCTGGAGTTGCTCAATCAATCGTTGAAACGTTCAAATTAAGAAACAGTCAAGAGTTTGCAGAGCTATTTATGATTGAACATCATGAATAGGAGGTAAAATATAATTGGAAACAATTGGTATCATACTCTCACTGCACAGAGGAATAACCTGACCAAAATACTGGACTGCAATGAGTTCGATTTGTAGAAGCAGGACTAACAGATGCCAAAAGTCCATTTTTTCTTGTTTGCATGGTTGGGGCAAGAGGGTCTTCAATTAAAGATACGATTCTTAGAAACCTTGAAATATGAAAAACATAACTTTGCTCCAAAAACTTCTTTGCCCTGAAGAGCAAGTCAATGCTCCTTGCCAGCACCTGACACTGCTCAGGACCAGACAAACAGCTTGCCAAGTGCCAGAGGGAAGTGTTCATTGAAACAGAAAAATATTCCAGTCATGTATCATGGCACTGATGAATTAAAGTCCTTACATCTACAAAAAATATACAGAAAATGGTTCTGGTCTTGTGGATGATTTTACAGACACTGGTTGATATTTTTTCTTGCCAGAATAATCTATAAATTCAATTTCTTCTGTTTCTGGGAAGTTTCTGATACTTCAGATCTCCAGATACCCCTCAAAAATTTCAGTAGTTCCAAGAAGAGCATTTTAGGGCAGAGGAGTAATGTGTCAGAGCACTCTGAACTCTGGTGTTGATCTGCTTTTAACCATCTCCTGCTACTGATATTCCACATTCACCACTTAGTCTATCTTCTGGTGCCTCCCTGAAATATGTACAAAGCTTTTCCTCAGGATTAACTGCATTGTCTGGTCCATGATTCCTCCCCTCCTTGAGGAGTCCCTTCCTTTAAATCTCTCCCTGCTGGGTAAATTTGCCAAATCAGTGATCATTCTTCTCATTGCTCTTTGCAAGAGCAACATCTCTCCACACCTCTCTTTAAATGTCACACCCAAACTGGAGAGAACATCTGCCTAAAGTCTTATCACCACCTATTTATTAGTTGCAGTGATGCACTACTGTTCATTGCCAAACACACCTGAGGCTGCTCTGTCAAGTCTTTGCCAAAGCTATAAATCTCTTTGATCCAGCCAGACACAGGGTCTGCAAATAGATGATCTTTAAAGTCCCTTCCAACCCAAACTATTCTATGATTTTGTGCTATTTCTTTATAAAGTGGTGCTGCTCCCTAGGTCTTTTTCATCTCAGATGTCATGAAAAAGGTCATGATCCATCTTCCCATTGTACTTCGACACTGAGGTAAAAGAAAGGGAAAAGCTCTGGTCAAGATCTCATTTGGAGCAAGTGACAAGGACAGAAATAAAAACAGAGTCTCCAGAGACGCAAAACTACTCCCAATACCAACTGTATCAGATATCCTTGAAACAACAACCACTAAGGGTCCACACACTGCTTCAGCAGGAAAGCAAGCATTTGCCATGATAAAAAAACCCTCACATTTTCCTTATCTGTCACTTAGTACTATGTGTACATTCATTATTCAGCAGGGTCTGAGACCCAAAACACCATCATCCCGTCACTGCCAGAGGCAGAAGGCCTTGTGGGCTTTGGGAGGCAAAACCTCAAGGTAGTGCTTAAGAAAAAGGGTGAGAAATCCAGAAGAGGAAATTAAAGGTGTCCAGGGTTGCACTTGGGCAAGTAAAGAACAGCATAAAATCCAGTGCTGCCCTGTCTCAGCTGCCCTCACCTGCATCTTCAGAGAGCCCATGAACAAGGCACCTGCACCTTCTCAGCCATCACAAGAACCAAGAACAGCCCAGCAACAGCTTTGATCTGTGGAAAGGGGAAAACCTGTCTGCTTAACTGGGGAGATTAACCAGCAGGGAATGCTTAGGATACCTTTGATGGACCAGTGATAGCAACTTACTTCGTGTAATGCTTCAGCTCTCTGTGATTCATTAGATTCATTAGATTCATTCTACGAGCTGCTCTTCAGAGGGTGTTCTCCAGACTGCTGGGAAAGCTGTTTTATTTTCCACCTAACAGGCAGATAATCCATACCTCTCCACTGCAATATCACTCTCAGGAGCATCCTGCATTCCAGCAAGATTTATCAATTACAGAATCAAGACAATTGTTTTTTTCCCCGCCCAATTTATTTTCAGAAGAAACATGAAGCTGGCAAATCTCAGATGCTTCCTTTCTCCACTGCCAGTGGATCTTGGCAGAGAAATCCTCTAAAGAAACAAGTGCTGAAGACTTTGCAAACTTCTGGCTGCCAGTAGATGTCATTGCATACTAGCAATGTACCTGCCAGCCAGGGGACAATGATGAAAAGAAATACATGTTTTCTAAGTTTATGTAAGGAAAAAAAAAGGAACCAAGTTAGTATTACTCTTACACTGCTGAGAATTAAGCTGTCACAATCACAATAAGCATGTGAGCTGTCTTCGAGTTGTTTATTGCAGTCTGCAGCTGTTATTCTGGGTCACAGAAACCCACAGAATTTATCTAAAACCCTCTAATTATGGTTAAGAAAAAGAACTCCATCAAACCACGGTTATTTAGCTCTGCAGAATGTGCTTTAATTACAGTTAAGGGGACACAAAAATGCTCAGCATGCAGAGCAGAACTGGCCACATACACAAGAGGATTCAGAACATACTAAGGCAGATAGTAACATTACTAGAACTCATCTTTAATATGAGGATTCTGAGAAGAAATCCCAGGTATGAACAACTCCAGTGAACTAGACGAGGTATTATTGTACAGCTGTTTAAGTGCTGGACTGAGAGGTTAAGTGCTCTTAACTAGATTAAGTCAGTAGCTAAGGATAGTTGCTGAGAGAGATGATTCCCAGCACAAAAAAAAAACCGAAACAAAACAAAACAAAAAACAAAAAAACAAAAAAAAAAAAAAAAAGACACAAAAAAAAAAAAAACAAAACAAAAAAAAAAAAAAAAACCCAAGAAAACCAATCAAAACCAAACCCAAAACATATATAGAAAAAAGCCTGAAGATTGTGCTTTCACTTTTCATTGCCAGGTCAGTTTTAGCTATGCTCACATTACTTTTTATTCTGCAATAAAATAAGAACTGAGCACTAAGAACATTAGAACGCAACCCTGAGAAGGCAATGTTTCCATAGCCACTGTCTCCAAGGAACATCAGTGACAGGGCAGTGGGGTTTTTTTTGGTCTTCAGATTTCAACTCAATATTATCCCTAAACTTGGAGATGTTTTCCCATTTTGTTACTGTCTGGATGTGCTCACTGAAGGAGTGGGCACGGGGGCTGATGTACCAAGGCTCCTGCCTGCTTCTGCCTTAGTCTCTCAGGGGAAACCCTTCAGCTCACCAGTCCTGGGTAAACTGGGTGGCATTTACAAGTTCAGGGAGTTAGTAACACTATCTGAACACCACAGCAACCCAAGCAAGGTCTGTAACCTCACCGGAGCATCTTCCCTGCACTGGGCTCATGGTTTCAGCAATGAAAAGGACATACATATCTCTTGAAGTGATAAATAGCTTTATTTGGAAGTTGCAGAAATAAGGACTATATCTTGGTTCATGTAAGCTCAGACCCCACATCATTTAAGAGCTCACAGAACACATCCTGCTATTAGAAGTTCAGCTGGTTTTTCCCTCTCCTCTGTACTGAAGTTGTTTTCAAGATTTCACCTCTGGCCCTTGGGTCTAAAATATCACTGTCAGTCTGAGCCTTACCTGCCAGCAAATCACACAAACCATCTTCCTGGTCCCAAAATGCATCCCTTAAAAATACACACATGAAAGCTCTCCTTCACCATCGAACCACCCTGCAGCACCAGACTCCAGCTATGCCTGCAGCATTTTTGCAGGTAGAACTGCACTCATTTTGTTGTGTCCCAAGTTGCTGGATGCTGGCCAGCCCTGATCTAAAGGCACAGCACTCATGCTAATTTGGTAAGTCCTGCTCACAGCACAGGGATAAAAAGCAACAGGGCTTTCAGGTCAGGCCTTTCATTCAGGTGCCTCGGGGCAGACAGAGCACAGGGCTCTGTGTTGGAGAGACTGTATCTAACAGAGCAGATTTCCACAGCTTCTCCAGAAGCTCTAGAAATGGCAATAGCTCCAACTTGGAAGAAAAGGGGAAGCAAAGCCTTTGTTTGAAGGATCTAGCAGGCAAGATATACAAACCTGCAGAGAAAGAGGTTCTTCAGCTTAATTTTAGAGGAACAAAGACTAGCTGCTTTGCTCAAGGTCATTAGAGCCAAGTTCTAAGTCTGGATGTCCTACAGTGTAGCCCAGAGCCTTAACTATCTGCCTGCTTTTCTTTTCTACACTTGGTCTTGCAGTCAGGGCATTTCTAATAAGCCAAGCCACTTCAGAGATTTTATTCTCCTTAGAAATACTATAATAATCCTTCTGAATTTTTATCAGAGTCATTACCATGAAAAAAAAAAAAATTCCAGGAGAATATAGACTTAATCTACCAAAGTTGTTTCTCATATTCATTGCTGTCTGTGTGATTATTAGCATAAAGGGAAACAGATAAGCACAAAAAGAAAGCTTGGATATCTTGGAAGCTCATTAGTGAGGAAAGTCCCAGTGTAAAACATAATGAAACCTTCATCCACCACCTCTGCAAAAGGTGGGTGCTTGTGGTTAGAGTTTTTTTCCTCTGACAAATTGGTTTCCTGTGGAAAAATCATGGTAGTGATCACTTGATCCACTTGTTTCATGACACCTTTTTCATGTTTTCTACTCTTCTTCAGAAGGTGTGGATAGTGTTGGCCTAAGCCCTGAACAGACTGTAGAAATTTCTGTCCCTTTCTGGGCAGTGAGTGTGTTACAAATATTCAAGAGTTGTACCAAAAGTCTAAGAACGACTACCAGCAGTCAAGACAAAGGTGCAGTGAGCTCCTGTCCCATCTGCCTTGGAGACTTCTCAAACTTTTTGTCCTGCTGTCACCAATCAAAGTTTGCAGGGCTCCACTGACATCCTGAAGCAAAGAATGTCTTTGTACTGACTAGAGGTTTACAGATGTCTCTCTCTAATTAACTCATATGCACTGTTTTAAAGACACAAAATTTTAACCTCCAGAACAGACTGCAGAGAAGTGTTTCAAGACCTGATGGATGAAAAGCAACTTCATTTTGTTAATTTTAAACTTGCCATCAGGTAGCTTGATTTGCTTCCCCTTCAGTTTTACAACAGAAGAAAGAGTGAAAAATAATTTCCTACTAGTATCTCCATACCACTCAAAGTCTGACAAATTTTCATCTTATTCTCTCCAAAGTCATCACTTTTGCATGCAAGCACCTTCCTGCCTGCAGAGCCTTCTCACTTCTCTTGGCCTTTGGGATGCTGGAAGGGTGGCTCAGCACCATTGCATAATGCTCTTTACTTTGCAAGATAAAGGGATAAGTTTTTGAAAGTCTCCCAGTTAAATTTTGCATGGAGGCATTAAAAGGGCTGGCTCATCATGTGGATGGCTGTGCCCCAGGAATGCAGCCCTCATGCTCTACAGAACCTCCCTTTTCAGACATGAATTCTCTGACTTTTATTGAGTTACTGAAACCCCATTTTGCTTGAATCATCCTCAGAAATGCTGTCCTGTTGCGGTGAGCCGTGGCTCTTGCACTCTCCACCTGCTCCTGCTGCCCTCACTCCTCTCTTGCCTCTACTCCTCTTGAACAAATAGAGATTTGAAGATGGGAGTTATAACCCTTGCAGGATCAGACTATCTAGTTTAGCAGATGTCCACTTGAATGACTGCCAGAATAAAGCTAGAACATTCCCTTTCATGGTGGTGATGTTACAGAATTGGATATTTACCCATGTATAATAATCAGTTCAACAAAAGAAGCGTTTTCAAAAGTGAATGAACACACACAGTAAAGGGAAACAGATTTATGAGCAGAAATATGACAGACTGCATCTAATGTGAAAGGGGTTAAGAACTCCAAGGGCTGAGAGATGACAGTCAGCAATGGAAATTTAAGATCAAATACAGAATAGCAATAGCTGAATCCCACCTTTCCAGGAAATCCACTTGAGAGAGGTTTACAAGGGCACCTGTAGATGCATTGTGGTATTTTCTTTTTTTTATATCTGTGTGCAATAACTTGGCTGCATATGCATGTTTCTGTACATAAAAAGCATCCTCCATCACTCTGAGCTATTTAAGCCTGGCAGAACATGCCAGGCTGCTGCTTGAAGTATCACTGTGAGTTTCCTGGGTGTAAAAGTCAAGTCCTCATGTCAATATGAATTTAGCCACAGCTGCAATTATCTTTTGGTTTACCACCAATGCTGTGCCCACCATTTTATATATTCTAATACAAACATCCTCTTGGCTTTAACTTGGTGATATAACCAAGGTAATGATCTGGAGAAGCAAGGCCAGTGCCTCTCCTGTCCTCCTGGAAAAGCACAGGATTTTCCATCTAACAAATGCCTCAGACCTCACATAAATGCCCTACAAACAGTACTTGGCAACACGTGGTCTGACAGGTGTTTGGCACTGGCACAGCTGGAGAGCAAGACTGTAATAAGGGGATGATTTTAATCTTGTCATCTCAGTCTTTTCAAAGGTGAGACAACTTAGTTCCATCAACATTTAGGATGTGAGCCTCATGCTTTTAAAGGATCCCGCAGCACATACACGGCAACAATCACACAGACTGCAGCTGTTAGTAAAGTCCAGCATCTCTGATCCAGCTTTCCAGCACTGGCTCATACTTGTGAAAATCAAGGAAACAAAGCTGTCACAGCCAAAGTGAAAAACAAGAATTCCTGCTCATGCAGCCATTGCAGCACCAACAGGCAAACAAAGCAGACACGAATTCTCTACTTCCAGGTGTTCTCCTCTTCAGGAAGGTTTTAATTCCATACGTTATTCTACTTTTCTTCGGGAGTAGAGATGGTAACTGGCATTGCAGGCACTTGCAGCCCCGCTCCCTGTGGTTCTGGCTACTTCTTGGGCACTGGAACAGACTGTGCAAGGACATGGCCATGGCACCAAGCCTGTCAGAGCTCAAGAATCATATGGATTGTGCTCTTAGTTACAGAGCTTAGTTTTAGGTAGTCCTGGAAGGAGCAGAGAGTTGAATTAGATGATCCCAGTGGGTTCCTTCCTACCTGACATAGTCTATGATTTCATGCTTCTGTGTCCCCAGGCTCCCTTTTTAATCAAGCCAGCAACATAAAGCTGATATATCTTTGCTCTGCATCAGCAACAGCACTGACACTCAGCCATTGGGTGCACATGGGGCACAAACACCTGGGTACCAGATACCCTCCCTCCACAGATGAGAACAAGCTGCCTCAGCTGGCAGAGGTACCAAATAAACACAACAAGCTGACCATAAACTCAGCATCCTCCAAGCCTGCACATTTGTTTGGGCACTCAGTGCTGTTTGGCTGCTCCAGCCAAAGAAGTTCTGCACATACTGTGAGGTCTCTCTACTTTCCCCCCTCCAGACATGCAAATCTATTTGCCTATGCATGAAAATAATACAGATGGAAAGATATTTTCCAGCATTTTTCTGCAGAGTTCAAAACATAAGAAAACAAGAACTTGCTTAAACTACAGCACAACTCATATCATAAACATCATGCTTCCCACCACACTGCTGACTCTCACCACCTGCCAAACACGAACTGCTTTCCAAAGGCTGAATCCTGAGTCCCAAAGGCTAAACAGTGGCTGTCAGTGGGAGGACTGCAGGAAAATGAATGCAGAAATGTGTTCTTTATGGCCCCATGTCTCTAGCCTGGCTCAATAATATTTCCTGCCATTTTGATTGTAATTTCACATGATGAATTACCACTATTTACAATCAATATATCATAACCATAGAAAGAGCAAATGATAAGGTGCAATGGCCATAAATGCCATGTTCTCTCTGGTGCAGCATTCTTCCTTTTCGATCACAGTCCAATATTGTTTTAAGTTCTCTGAGCAATTGAGTAGCCACAGATTCCCTGAGAAACAGCCCAACAGATTCTTAATCTCATTTTCAAAATGAGCCATACTCCCTCCTTAATACATTTGTCTCCTATACCCTCTTTTTCCATTGTTTGCTGCAACTTGAAATTTCATTTTGATCAAAAGGAAAACACCCTCAACCAGCTGTGATATGGAGCTACAGACAGAAAGAGCTAATTGAAATCAAGGCATCAAGATTCATTTTTCTGTGCAGAACAGAAAGTTTGCAGCCAGAATTGCCTCGAAATCACTATCTTTTTAAAATGAAATTAATCCAGTCATGCTACTTGTTTCCCAGTGTTGATCACCAATGAAAGAGTTTTACAAGACAGATAAACCAGAAATTTTCTGTGGTTATTCCATGTCCTCAGTTTAAACATCCAAGTCTTATTATTCTGTCCTGCCTAATATTTGAAGTAAAAAAATATTCCAGCTTTTGTCATTCAGTTTATTAATGAAAAGATCCAATTGGAAGAAAGACTACAACAGACTCCTCATAAGCCAAATTTAATCCTGCTGAAAATTCAATAAACTCAAAATTATGCTTTCCTTTTGTTTTTCATCTTTCCAGCCAATTTCTTTAGTGCATTATCCTCCACGAACTCACTGCTCCTTACACAAAGCAAAGATTATGATTTCAATTTGATAAGATTTTCCATGGGCAGTGCACAAAGAAACTCCAAGAACACAAAGGGGAAAAAGCAATGAACACTCAAAAGCTTGTCTGCAGAAGGAGGCATAACAAGGCATAAAAGTTCCCCACAAAGATCTATGCATCCTGTGCACTCCAAAAGGAGCCTCTGAACTACAGAAGGCAACAGCAAGCAATTCATTTGTTGGAACAGTGAAGGATTAGATCTTACCTTTTCTCCTTTTTCTCCTATGCCATAGGCTTTGCCCTAGAAATGAAAAAAAACAAGGGGAAAATATACATTTGAAAACAAGGATATCAAACAACACTACAAATACATATTTCATGTTTTCCTTGTTATGTATCCGAGATCTATCTCTCTTTATATATGGACACACAAGTCACCTCACAGCTACTATAAGGAAAGCAATTTTCCTTGGGCATAATTCCTTGATAATAACTCAGTGACAAATTAAACTAAAAAACTTATCCCAAATTCTCCTACTGCAGCCAGAAAAACATCTTATTTTTTATTCATGGAAGAGTCTGATGCTACATTTCCAAAAGCAACGTTGCCAACAAGGCTTACTGGAATGAATTTTACATAGGGTTAAAGATTTTCTTGCCTAAAAACTCAGTCTGGCATTTGCATTAATTGCAGATGGGGAAGGCTGTATCTTGGTCATCTGACTGTAAATAGTCGAGAGAGATTTGCATCTTCTTTGTGTTCAGTTGCCTCATATTGTCCCCAGCAGAGGTGCAGCTGTGACATAATCAAGTACATCCAAGTCACATACTTAATTAGAAGGTCCATACTAAGTCAGTTATCAGCTGTACCCAGGGCTGAACCTCCATTTCCCCCTCTCCAAGAGAGGACAGTGAATGCCAGGAAGATCAGATTCCTCCTGGGATTCAGGTCCAGCAGAGGGAACAGCTTCGACCAGGGCACACAACGTTGTGAGCAGGTTCTCAACATAAAGGAGAAAACAGCTACTTACATTTTCATCTCCTTTAGCAAAATCATTGGATGTTTCTTACTTACTGACTCTCCTTTTTCTCCTCGGAGTCCAGGGAGCCCTGGGATGCCTCTTTCTCCCTTGAAATAGAAAATGTGTTAATATCACAGAGTTAATTCATTCCTTTCTTAGACAAAGAAGGAAAGTGATGCAACAAGGGTTTGACTGAAATTATGGACACTTTTGCTCCCACAAGTCTCTACAGCCAAGATTTCAGCTCCTGCCCTGAGGACTGGATGTACCTAATTGCATGTCTTGAATATCCAAGTCTTCAGATTTATTTTCTATTCTATTTTTCATATGAAAATACAGGTAGAAGCCTTTGGAGTGCACTGGCAAGACAGAGTTTTCTCCTGTGAGGTACTTCAAAAGTACTTGATTTTTATTAAGAGAGGAGGTACTTGGAAAGGTGCTTTGCAGAAGACCTAGAGTGCACATGCCTAAAATACTCAAAAAATAAACCTGAAAATACTGTTAAGATTTGAGAGTTTTTTGTTGTTTTTCTTTTTAATTCAAAACCCTTGTTTTCATTCACACTAACTCTTCAGTGTCAGATAACTCTTCTCTTCCCTCCCACAAGTGTGCAACACACAAAGACTCACTCTTTCTGCTTGTTCCAATGAGAGAGAGGGAAAGGAACATAGAAAAGAGACAGTTGAAAAGGTACAATTTATGATGGTTGGAAAAATTATAACTGGAGAAAGACATCCATAGGGAGGAAAAGAGAAAAACGGTCAATCAAAAACCAAGCGAAATTTTCTTTCACTTTTCTCCTAAAAAGGACAGGGGTAAAAGGGATAAAGAATCAAAGAATATACAAAATTTCATAAATATTTATCAGATACAGAACTAGAAGTGTTGCCAAACCCAGCAAGTGCAGAAAAAATACCCATAAATCATTTTCACACACTGCTCTGCAGTCTCAAAACTAGAGGAAGGACCAGCTGAGGATATATCCACTACTAGAACTAGTTCAAGGCTATGTGCAGTGTCGCCATCAGTTCATTTAATTCCTCCAGCACTGGGAGCTGCTGGGGAGGAGAGGGCTCTGCCCACACACCTCTACCTAGCTCCTTCCTGATTCTTACCCAAAATGTACAAACCAGAAACCTGCTGTGCTGAGCATCCCATCCCTCACTAACAAATACAGCGTGCTCACCTATTTGTGCCTCCCATCGTCTTTTGCTGGTAGGGAATTTAGGCACTGTGGACTTCAGTACAGACTTAATATCAAGCTGAAAAAGTCTCAGACCTGGAGCAGAACCCTCCAGTACCACAGCATCAATAAGTCTGATGACCCCTGCTCTCCCCAAATCTCCCCACATGGACCACAGCAGGATTTAATTTTGTGCCTCTATCCAATTTATCCTGATCTATGCCCCCTCAAAAAATGTGCTTAGCAGCACCAGACACTGAAAACATTTGCCAGGATCATGCTTTCTTTTCCCCAGGTGAAGAAATGCTTTTGAAAGCACAGGAAATATGAAGTTTCTTTCTTTAACCTTTCTGTTTTGTTTTTTTGCTGAAAGAAAACTCACAAAGTAGCATATATGCAAAAGTTACGTCACAGTAATATTAAGAAGGCTGTGGTAAAATTCATAAAAATTTGTATGCAGCCATCTCTTTTAAGTCACTGAAAGTACAAAACCTTTCTAATTTGGAGGAAAAGGTATATCTTGCTAGAGCTTGTCTAATGTACTGGACTTCACAAAGTTCACAATTGCAGGTAAGAATTGTAATTTCTATGTGGACAAAAACGTCTCACACAGAAAAAAATTTCTGTAAACTTGGATCAATAGCAATGCTGGAAGAGAGAAGAAGGCTGTTGATCATCAGCCCAGTGCCCCAACCAGCCGTCCTGGCTGCCTGCAAACAACACAGCCTGCAGAGGGACTGTAGAAGGAAAATAAATCAGACTGGGTTGTCATTACCATCTAAAATTTATCAATAGGACCCAGTTTCAGACATATTAGCCAATTCTGCCACAGCTATTTCCTGCCTAGCTGTTTCCCAATACGCTCCTTTACCGTATCTCATTCCAAAACACATCAACTGTGTTTCCATGCATTACCCTCTGTTTGGCAGCATGGGGGATAGAGGCAGAGGTGTTTATCTCCCAGGAATTTTTTCAACTTTTTTAATAACTGCAAGCTCTCCTGTTCTGCCCTGCCTTTGAAGACTTAGAGAAGATCAGAAACTCATTATCTTCATCGTTCTTTAATAAATAGCAGGTGGTAATGTTGGGGAGTTGCAAATAGCATTGAATTCCTTGCCAAGGCCAGCATTTTAGCCTGGTTAGCTCAGTAACATTGCAGAGAGCAAGAAGGAGAGCAAAATTCTTTCTTGAACATAGAGCAAGGACTGTGACAAGCTGGTCCTTGGCAACAGTGATGTAAGAACTGCTGTCGAGAGTAGTGTATGTTATTGAATCACAACGTCTTTGCAAGCTGGGAGAAAAATCTATTACGTGCCTTATTTAGCAGATAGAGAAGCTAAGTCATTTGTCTCAAGTCATCACATTTGTACTAAATTGTTGTCAGATCCCAGATTTAAATGGCATCATCCCCAGGTCCTTGAGACTGTGACGCAGTCCTGCCTTGTCTGTGTACAAGTCTCAAACCACTACAGCCAGAGGAATGTCACACAGGAGTGGGGCAGCCCTTTTGGGGTCTGTTCCGGAAAACCTGCTGATGCTGTGCTTGTAGATACACTCCTCTGTGTTCCACTAGTGTGACCTGCACCCAACACTGTCCCATGCGACACAGAGACACCCTCACCAGCACACAGACCTTGGCAAAGCAGGGGAAGACAATGGGATCTTGATGCAGGGCCCTTTTATCATTATCATCATTGCCTTTTCTGCAACCTCCTCACAACAGTCATGGCTTTGCCATTCCTTAAAATAGCCCATCGCTATTTAAACTGTCACAGATTAAAATAGAAAGCTCCTATTTATATATATGTGGAAGCATAAGGAACCTTTTTCTGTGCTTTCAGCCAGGCACATTTGAGCAGTAATGAGCCCATGTTCTTTCATCCCAGCCTCCAAAAGGCATATTCTTATCTCCAAAACTTCTCCTTGCAGACAGCAGACCAAGCTTTGCCAAAAGACAACACATCTCTGAGGACATTTGACTTTCCAAGACCCAGAGATTTTTCCTTTCCCCTCTCACAGTCTTTCATAATAACTGAGTGACTTTTGGTGGGATACAACTTGGTTATTTACCAAACAGGTATAAATTCAGTGACTCAATTTGCAGAAGTGATTCAGATGGAAATAGTTTTGAATACAACTTTTTTCCCCCAACATCTTTTCACAGATAGTAAAACTGGGAACCACCAACACCACCAACTTTCCAGCAATGTTGAGTCTCTGTTTTCTTCCAGTACAAGTGCTCCTTGTGAGTCTATTGCCTCATGGCTCTATTTGTAAACAGGCACAGAAGGAAAATGTGCCCATGCTGAATGCACACACGTGTATATCAAAGAGGCTTGCAGAACATGCAGGGTAATATAAAGGCTGCACTGTGAAACTTGAAACAGACATCACGACCACTCTCCTACTCTTTTATCTAGGAAGAAGAGTACTGAGGGAAGTGTCCTATATTTAACACCATGACTCAGACAGTCTTGCTAAGGATAACAGATTGCGACTGATTCTTTACCCCTAGTCTCAAGATTTTCTCGAGTGTGACTGGAAGGCTGCTACCTAAACTATGCACATGTATTACTGCTGAGCAAGGCACAGCATGGAAGCACGACCTTATTTTCCAGGTGACCTACCATGGAAGCTGTGCATGACCTAGTGAATAACAGTAACTTGCAAAAATGCCAGTTTAGAAGTTGCACAAAAGGATTTTGCAACACATTTACTCTAAGAATGACATAAAGCAGCAATGGAGAAGCCTAAATGCAAGTATAAAATGCAAGTATAAAAGATGGCCAGAGCCTCCTGCAGTCCCAGGCTCACCCAAAACTGCCTGAACTTAGTCATATGTTAAATTGACTCTGATTTCTCAAAATCTTCAACTCCTCAACTTGTTCTGATATTGTTTCACTGTCATTGTTTTTTAATTAAATAAATGAACTAGCACATATTACTGACCTTTTGACCTTTGGGACCTTCAAAGCCAAGTGGACCCCTCTCCCCCTAAGACAGAAAATATATGATTAATCAAACTGATCTTCTCATTTTATATTCAAGCAAGGGGCCCAATCCTACATCTACTGAGGATAACAAAAATGTTTTCAGGTTTAAGCAGAGAAGAGAATAAAGCTGACATGCCCTCAGGAGCAATGACAATGAAGCTGGTCTCTCAGAGGTCCCAGTCAGAGCCAGAACAAGCAAGAGCATTGCTTTTAAAAGCTATGAGATTTTTTTTCAATGTGGCCACATTTACCTTCAGAATCTGTTTTATTTTATTTGCAGAAGGATGTACATAACTGGGCTGGATAAGAACAATCACTTTGTTTTCAATGTTGTTACCAGGTCTACCAGCATGATCAGAATCACTGAATCAGGTAAAGAGAAAACACCTGGGAAAACTTCCATTACCTCTAAAGACATCCCAAATGAAACACACTTGTCTCAACACTCACCTTTTGTCCAGGAGGACAGGAGCAGTTGAAAATCTTCAGATGTCCAACTTGCTCACTGCCAGCAGTGGGCCTCACTTCCAGGGGAGGTGCTTCTGTCAGGACCGTGACCTGGCACTGCACCCAAACACCCAAGGTTAGGACAAAGCCTTTGATGCTGGAAAGTTTCCCCTTCCACCCACTTTAGACAAAACCCAGAGGCACTACTGTGTAATGCACAGCCAAATGTGTCCTCATGAGGAATGAAATCCCACAAAAGCCATTCATCCGAGCAATAGGGGAAAATGTGGCAAAATGAACAATGAACCTCTCTAACCAAGACTGAGGGAAGAAGAGTGAAAGGAGGGTGTAAGTTTCTAGTGAGATTTGGGCACAGGAAAACAAGCTGCAACTGGCACTGTTTTTAGCTGTTCCCAAATAAAACCAGTGGGGAACATGTTGAATATTTCATGCTGCATTTCTGTTGTTCCATCATCACTTCAGGGTTTTGTTTCCCCTGACAGTTTGACAAGGAAAACGGAACTTGGAAACTTCAAATTCCTCATACTCATCCCTCTGCAGTGGTCCTCCTCTGGCACTGCTACAGGGCCAATTACATAGTTAGGTTTCAATCACCCTTATTAAACAAAATTATAATCCCACACTGCCACATATTCCCTGATTTATGTAATAGATTTCAATGAAGAGTGTTCATGTGAAAATGAATAAATGACAAAAAGGAGCTTACTGGTCCAGAGGGAATGTCGCAGCAGGTCTCCAGCTCGGCGTGCCGGGAATCACAGTAAATCACCATCCGCTGAAGATCAAACTGGGAGACAAAGGGAGGCAACAGTCTCAGAGACAGTGAATTATTAAAGGCTGTGTGTCCTTTTGCTTGGCCACAAACAGAGCAGGCAAATACAAACAAAAACCAGATGGTGCTAACTTCACAGCGGTTCTATGGATCCTGTGGTCAATCTCTATCTCCCCCTATCAATAATAGACCAATATCTCAGCATGCCTCCAAGAGGTGAGATAATAAGACCCTGAAAAGGCCTATTCAAATTCTGGTGCAGGTTTTCATGATAATCCCCATGTTCTGGCCAAATTTCTGTCTGAGAAGACATATCCTGGCCACGTCTATCCCTCCTAGAATTTCATCTAGACACAAGGTCTGTTTTTCTCCTGTTGTGCCTTGCATCTTCTGACCATTTATTCCTGTGTGAGAAATGTTATGAATACATTTGATATGCATGTGCTATCCATTTTGCACAGCTAAGAAAGATTGTACAAGTCTCAAACACAAAACGATCACACATAAATTATACCAGGGTAACACTGCTGCTGGACAATCAGCCTGTGTGTCTTGACTTTGGTTCATTTGTCAAGTTATAAATTTGAGTTTGATTCAGCCAAGTTATAAATTCAGAACACTCTGTTTTCATACATTAATATGGCTTTTGCTCTATAAAGTTAATATCTGAGGAATGAAGAATATATCACAACTGTCCTGAGTTAACAAGCTTCCTTTTTTTCCCCATCTCTTTCTGTCACATGTGGAAACATTCATAATGCCAAGATCAGATGGAGAAAGACCTTTCTGTGTAATTCAGTACCCAGTTTGATGATATTTGCATACGATTTTGTCTCTGCTTCTAAGTGTAGCACATTCTGTGACTAGACAGAAAGATGAAATAAACTTCTCATTTTTAATCTCTCTTATGGAGATACAGTCTCACATAAAAATACAGCAAGTCCTGTACATCATAAGGTGCCAATCTGTCTTTGCTATGTAACACTGGCAGCATTTCAGCAATGCTGCCTCAGGAAAAGGGTCGATTACAACATAACCCCCAAAACCCCACTCATTCACAGGCTGCAAACCCAAAGCTGAATGTTACCCCAGCTCTAATCAGCAAGTGCAGTACTTACATCAATGGGGACACTGTCATACAAGCGTTTGCCAATCACAGTCTTTCCCTGAATGTCAATGTTCTCCCTGTCTTCAATGGGCAGCATCTGCACCAGCTTGCAGTCTATGTACAGCGAGACAGCCTTGGCCTGGATGCTGAGGGCGATTTTGTGCCAGTTGCGGTCAAACAGGTCACTGACCCGTGTGTTTCGGAAGACCACCCTGACAGCGTCCTTGGTGAGTCCAACGGCGTTGTACTCCACAGCTTTGTTCTCTCCATCCAGCCGGATCGAGACCTGCGAGGAAACAGAAGGGGGTTTGCTAAGGAAGAAAGCCTTTTCCTTCCTCCTGGCTGCTTTCCACTACCACCAACACCCCAAAGCCAGGGATGGCACAGGCTGTGGTGAGAAGCCCAAGCAAAGAGCAGAGGACAAAATTTAGTGGGAGATGTGGACAGGGAGCCTATACCTGTGCTGGTAAATAAGATGGGGCTGCACAGGTTTTGGTGCAGACCCATGACCAGCTAAAGCCTCCTCCTGTGAGTACAACCCTTGGCATGGTTTCAGCACAGGCCACCTTGCTGCTGTGGCTGGGTGGTAACACAGCTCAGGGGCACCTCCACAAAGGTACAAAGCCAGACCTGGTTTGGATTCCTCTATCCCGTGTACTGCCCCACTACTTCCCAGCAGGCTTTTTACTCCCATCATACGCCCTCAACTGTCCCCTGGGATATGAAAAAATACCTCACTGCCTGGTATGAAACCAGCCTGCTGAGCTGTGGCACTGCCCACACTTTATTTCAGGTGCTTTGAATAGAAAACTACAGCTACACCCCATCCCCCTGTCCTGCAAGCTACAGAGCAGGCAAAAATAGGTTTTGAAGACATGCGACTTTGAGTTCATTTACAAATTGGATCTTCTTTCACCAAAGTCAGGCAGTTACCAGCAAGCAGCAGGGAATGGAGCAGGCAGAGCCAGGAGTGGTATATCCACAAGCTGCAGGGCTGGAAGGAGTTTGGGCCACCTTGGCACCAAGCTGTGAGTGATGTGAGGAGCCCGGGGTAGGCTGACTCCACATCTGACCCAACTTCTCTGTGCAGCTGAGCACTGCTCTGGCTGGGAATGCCAGCGCGGATCACTGTTGGCTCAGGAGTGTCTGCATCTCTGAACTGTGCAGGTCTGCAAGGGAGTGGCCAAACCACAACCAACTTTACATGAAAGGAGGCTGATGGGGCTCCAAGGCACTTCTGGCACCACAATTTAAGGCACTTTTGAAATTATTACTGGAAATATTGAGTGTTTTTTTCTCTTCTCACTTGAGCAGCTCAAGCTTTCAACTTTCTTCTAGAAATACTAAGTGATTCACACATTCTCACTCTGCAGCAACTAGGAATGCATGTGGCACAGTAAACCACATTTCATTTAACAAAGTGCAGCTGATAATAGCTTTCATATAAACCTTTTACCATTGTCTCAAATCCAGTTATCTAATTCTTCAAACTGCACCTATCCTTCACTGAGAGCTCCCAAAATCCTTTTAAATACCAGTCCCAAAGCAGTAATATTGAATTATTTTAACTATGTGAGCCCATGCTGACAGCCCATGTTAGAGTCCTAGGTAATGCTATCACCACTATATTTGGTGCTGAGCAGAAAAATGTACAGCCCATCCAAACCACTCCCTCTGAAGTACCATCAAAAACCTAAACTCTACCAAGCTGCTAAGAACATGTGTAGGGACAGACAGCCCTTTAGTACACACTTATAGTATTTTTTTCCTGAGAACCTGAAAGTACTTGGAAAAAAAATTATTAAATCAAATTGTGCAGCAGTCAGGACTCAGGGTTACGGAGCTATAATAGGTGTTACACCCACATCCAGAACACGAACCCATAATTTACAGGATACCTAAAAGTCTGGCAAAACCTGACATAATTCACTACTCTGTAGTACATCTCTGCGACATCTCTTTCCAAGCAGGCAAAATATTTTCCCTAAGCAGAACTGTCTGAACAAAACAACCAAAAACCCAACACTAGTTTCAAGAGCAAGGATGGTATTTTTTTGTCCCCCTTTCCAACTAACACATTTACCTGCATACTAATAAGAACCAAGGTGTATACAAACCTTTCTTCAGGGTTTGAACTAAAAGTAAAAGATTTTCAGCAAAATGCAGCAAAAAAGTAACAGGATTTTTACTAGTTCATAAGAAAAAGGACTGGGAGGTTAAGGCAAAAAAATTAGCTCATGGCAAAAAAAAAAAAAAAAAGAAGGATGTTCCTGCTGTCTGCAAAAGGGCCTCTTACCTGGGGTATGCCGTACTTGTCTATAATCTGCCAGATATACCAGTCTTCTTTCCTGGAAGCCTTCCGGAATTTGAAAGTAGTTACAAAGGCATATTCATCAGGCAGGCCTTGTGGAAATACATCCCTGGCACGGGAGGGGAAAAAGAGCAATGTATCAGGCTTAGCAGTGAAGAGCAGAACATCTAAAATTCTCTCCATGTCCCAGCAACACTTTCTAAAAGTATCATAGTTCCTAAAAAATCTGCTTTATTTGGAAGCCTGGAGAGAGATGAACATGAGCTTGTGCCCTCCAGGTTCTGTCTTTGTGGAGCCCTTTTATCATTCCAATGGTGAAGCTCTCAAACTGGATAAAATGTAACAGAAATCTGCAGTTGAGTATCCATCATGTTAAAAAGGTTGTTTTTCACTTCATGCTTCCACTCACACAACGTGTAAATAATTCTGTTCTGCTCCAGATGCACTGGAGACCTGTGACTTCTGAAAATGGCCAGGAGCACCCAAAACCTTCTATAAAGACATCAAATTATAGCAACAACATTATAATATCTGTCCCAAAACAGGCACTACAGCTCATGTCTTTCCAAGATATTCCTTAGCTGGTGGCCCTGGATAACAGAAGCTTCTGAAATCAAACATTGCAAACACATCAGGCAGAAATTTACTCAGCCTGACACCACAACCCCTGCATGTAACTAAACATATGAAGTAACCAAATCCAACACTGCTTTTCTCTGCTCCAGCATAAAAACCTGGCATAACATAGGGATGCAGGGCTGGACAGAAGGGATAACTAATCCAGTATTACTATTTTTTTTGTTATTAGCCATTATTGGATGCCTAAGAACAAGAATGAACAGAAAAAACATCTCTCTCCTACCTCCAGATCTTTGGAATCCAGGAGTTTAATTCAGAGACAAATTAAATTTCTATATCAATAAATTTTTATGGATTTATCTCATTTAGACTTCTGCATCCTCCTCTTGAACTCAGATAGACTTATGACATTCACAACCTCCCTTGACAAGGAATCCCCCTCTGCTGCCCGTTGTATGATGGGCATCCTCCTGTTTGTTTAGGTACTAACTCAGTTCTTATCAGGGACAGCACAATGAACCCATTCTTTTTCTATCTTTTATACCACCCATGATTTTTCAAACTTTGTTTGTAATGCCTCTAAGCCACCTCTTTTCCCACCTGAAGAGTCCCAGTTAACATTGTTCTTCATGCTCAAGCCAACCTGCTCCTTTCATCATTCCTAAAGAAACCCTTCCCAAATATGTCTTTGCTTCAGGATATCTGAGCAGTCAGGCATAAACACTCGATAGAAAAAAAAAACATAATGACAGCAATTAATGAAGAGCAAACTATGAAGATATTGTCTTAATGAATAGTTGACATAATCCATCACTATGCAGAAATTGGCACAGTTCAAGGCACACAGAACTAGAGGCCTTTAATTGTATTAAAAGCAAACAGTCCTCAAAATTTCCAGAATACTGTTTTGCAATTGCAGCAAAGGTTGAGATCCAGTCTTTCCTAATGCCAAAATATTCAATCATATTTTAATCTGTGCTTTGAATCTCCTATGTTTTCAGCCAAGTTATAAATTCAGAACACTCTGTTTTCATCCATTAATATGGCTTTTGCTGTATAAAGTTCCCCTGCAGGATATGCACCATTATAAGTTGGTTTTCCCTCTGGGGACACAGAGACTCTCAGAATTCTTCCAACACAAAAGAAAACTGAACCAGGCTCCCACTAGCTCCCCTACAAAATCCGTCCTTTAGGAGAGGAGACAAGGCTGTCTCACTTTTTGGTACTAGTTATTTTATTCAGGGAGGCCCCAGTTGCCTGGAAGTTAGCAAAGCTACAAGAAGAACCAGAAGGAGCACCTGGAGGTGAACAGAAGTAGGAGGCAGAAGGAGGATTGCCTTAAACTAGATATTAGGAAAAAATTCTTTACTGAAAAGGTGGTCAGGCACTGGAACTGTCTGCTCAGGAAGTGGTGGATTTGCCATCGCTGAAAATGTTGAAATAAAAGCACTTGGGCACTTGGGCACTTGGGAACATGGTTTGTGGTGAACGTGGAAGTGTAGGATAACTGTTGGACTCAGTGACCTTATAGGGCTTTTCCAAAGTTAACAATTTTATGGTTCTGGACAGCTTTGAGCTAGGAACAGGAATATCATCATGCAAGCTTCATTTCAAAAAGGGTTTTCAGGTGCTTAATGCCCACAGAAATAACTGGGAGTTAGGTACCTAAATATCCCTGTGAGCCTGGCCACACCTCATCACACAAGGCTGACAAACAGTCCATCAAGTAGATTTAAACTGACAGAAAGCCATAATGACCCATTACCTGCCACCCTCAACTGATTTTTAAAGCTGCTGAGGAACCAGATGGAAGTTCCCAACAGAGAAAGGTTTCATGCCAAAAGGAAATCTAAAAAGATTCTCATTGCTTTGAAGATGTGACAAAAGCTGTTGTTGAAGTCATGGGTCCCTGTATGTTTTACAGAGCTGCATTGCTACAAAAATAACAAAAACTTTGTTTAGGAGTTTTAACTTATTTCCTCATTTAAAAACTATCTCCATCTAGAAGTTCAGCTTTACTTGGGGATCCAAGAGCAGGAATTGCTGTCCCCAGAAACATTTCCCATCCAGAAATGTTTTATGTTCTTCTTTCACACAAGGCTGAACTGAAGTGATGATCGATATTGTGGAACTTTGCTGGATGCCTGGTACTGACAGGGAGCATTCTGCCAGCTCCTTGTTCTATAATTCTGACAACAGGATAGATTGCAGAAGAGGCCCTAATAAAACTCCAAGACAAAATAATCCCCTGGTGCTGCAGGTTAGTCTAAGAGTCAATTAACTCAACTACAAGGTCAGGTGAATCACAACTTGTACAAAGGAAAAAAATTTAATAAGAAGGCAGAAAACTCTTTTAACCATTGCTGAATTTCAATATATAGCGACCTCACATGCTTTAATTTGCAATAAGAGCTTTCATCTGGGACAATAAGCCTGAGATCCCACATCTATCATAACCCTATGGAAAAAATGATAGCATCAGTTCTCATTTCAGACACTGAATGCAATAGTACCTAATAGGTGTTTGGTGAGGAAGAGTGTAGTTAATGTGCTTGAGCAATTTGACCAATTTTACAAAGCTAAAACCCACTAATATGAAATGTAACCCACTAAGATCTGCAAAACCAAGTTGGAGAAAGCCAGTTCATTTCCATATGCTTCTCATCACCAGAGGGTCTTAGAATGATGGGAGAAAAAAATAAAAGAGGAAAAACGAAAAAGGAAAAGAAAAGGAAAAAGGAAAAAAAAAGGAAAAAGGAAAAAGGAAAAAGGAAAAAGGAAAAAGGAAAAAGGAAAAAGGAAAAAGGAAAAAGGAAAAAGGAAAAAGGAAAAAGGAAAAAGGCTGTGGAAGGATGTGTCTCACATCTTTGGCAGGCATCTTTTTGGCTTCTACTTCAGAAACCTCAGTGATGGAAAAGATACAACCTCTCTAGGTAATTTCTTCCTGTGTTTCTCTGTTCTACATGCTGTAAAAAAAAGGAATCTATCCTAAATCTCACTTGCTGTAGTTTAATTTTCCCAAAACAACTTTTTTCCACAAGAAGCCATGTGAACAACTTGTTCTCCTCTCCTTGCTGCAGTCTTTTCTCTGTTTCTCTGCTCTCTCTACAGTCCTTTACTCTCCACAAGACTGAAAAAGCCTTCAGTCATTCCTCCTCCATCATGCTTTATCTCCTTTACCTTGTTAGAAATAGGAGACAGTGAGGGACCTCTTGAGATCATCTTATCTAAAAATATTTTTCTTGTGTTTAGATTTAATGGATTTAAATTGTTCCTATTCCTTCTTGTCCTGTCAATGAATATGACTAAAAGGATTCTGGCTCCATAGTCTTTGTTTCCTCCCCATCAGGTATTTATACACATGGGTAAGATACTCCCTCCCTGACTCTTCCCTTCTCTAAGCTGAACAAGCTTTTTTGTCTCTGCTGTTCTCAATATGAAGTATTTGTTTGGGAAAAGTAAGAAACAAGGAAACTTTCAACAGGTTCCATATTCAGTGTAGGAGGTTTCAGTAGCTTTTTGTACAATTTCTTCCCTGGGAAGGAGACAAATGATGAGACCAGGGCAGGACCCCATGGAGAAACCTAAGGCAGGTGACTGCAGTCAAAGCTGATGTCAGGAGACACAGTCCCCAGAAATACACACCAAGGTATACATGCCCTAAACAACCCAAGACTCTGTATTGGTACAACACTATCCCAATATAAAGAGCAAAGAGATCACGACTAGATCAAGCATCAGGTAATTCTGTGAGGTCGTAGCCAAGATCATGATCCAGTCAGGCTGGAACCGCACCAGGAAAGAGAAAACTGAGGAATGGACATGGTCAGGGGGAGGGTCCTGGGAGATATAGATAGATGACAGAACAAAAGAGTGAGCCAAAATCTTGGCATTAGACAAGACACCAGTAATGAGAAACAAGCCTGAGCATCCAAAACCAGAAGTCTGGGGCACAGTTTTGGCCAGAAGATCCACTGAGAAGCCATGAACATAGAGTAGGACAGCCCCAGCTACATGAGGAGTGGGGACAAGCACCAGCCAGATTTTGGGGCCAGTCCTCAGACAGGTACAGACACCTGTGTGTCCTTCAGTGATCAGGTCCTTGACTGCAGCCAAGCTCTGGCTGCTGGGTTTCCTTGCTCACAGATGATGCCTCACCACAAAGAGGAAGAAAGTTCATCGTTGTAGGTTACAGATCAGAAGATGAGTAGGCACATTTCCCAGACAGCTAATCTGGCACTCTGTAGAAGTACTATTGCTTGTATAAAAGGATACAAATCCTTTAAGCAGATAATAAAGCGAATCACATATATTACTCAGTTAATGATTTTGTATCTAATTATGAGATGTTGCTATCAGTTGCTACACATTGCTGGAGGTTATCTGTGAGCCACAACAGATGTTTTTGTTTGGTTTATTATTCCAGTTATCGGTTTTGTGGAGCTTTACAAGATTTCATTTTCTGTGAGCAATGACCCTATGTGCAGCATCTCAGAGTCCTGGCAAACAAATGCTAAAATGAACCAAATATGCAAACACCTTCCATGGTGTTATATCCATTTGGGTTCATTCCCAAAATACAAGAGGGTGGAAGTTATAATACAAAAGGCTGAAAATGTAAAAGTCCTCCTTGAATTCCATGTTTCAGAATAATCCAAAAGGAATCTTATTCATTTTAATCTACTAATTAAGGATGTTTTACTTCTAATTGTCCTGGGCCGTAAAATATTGTGCTTATTTTAAAGACAACAGCAACAACAAATAAATGGGTGTAATCTGAGCAGATGGAAAGTCATCACAGCTGGTTGGTCTGGCTTCACTCCCTCAGTCTTTCTGAGAAAATAACAACAGAAACAACAACAACAAAGTACTTCAATCCTTACTTTGAAAAAGGGATTCAAATGGACAACTCTCTGCAATCTGTGCTAACTTTCTTCAGTGGTTAATTACATTCATCCTTAAAAGCATGCCTTTTTTCCCTGCTGGTTTTTGATGTCAAGTAGCCACTGACTTTCAGTCTACCATGACCCTTATTCAAAGACCCTTAACCAAGCTTTGATTTCCCAGAGGTTCTCACAAAGAATGATCCCTTCAGTTGTTGGCTGCTTCCTAACTTTACCTGTCTACGCTGTACTTCTTGAATTTATCACTATCCTACTTGCTCCACAGCTCTTCAAACTTTCATTCACTCCATTTCTACCTAATGACTTATGGAAATTAAGGCTGGGCACAGCAGCAGCAGTGACTGAGCTGTGTGATATGAAGATTATCAGCTGATACATGACAGTTCCTGCTTATACTCCAAGGATTGCACTATTTGTCATAGTATCACCCAGAACCCAGAGATCACAATGAGACAAATGAAATAGGTTTATTCCCATCCAAATGAAATAGGTTGATGGTTTATTCCCATCCACACTCAGACCAGTTATGTATATACCAAACCTAAGATGATTTTAGTTGGCTGTGTTGAATGAGATCACTGATCATGACTCTTTACCCTTGGACTTGATATCATTTATGGACTCTAGAGAAAACAGTTTTCCTCTCAGTATGTCATATTTTTACTTTTTTATTTTTTTTAATTGTGTATTAACATGGAAAAAGAGAGGGAGGGGAAAAGAGTACATCAATCCTGTTTGGTTCCAGGATGAAAAAAAATATTGTGAAATCAAGCAAATGTAATTCATGGGACAATCTCAAAAATGAAGTGAGCTGAGTAAAAGAGCTAAAAACAGATTGAAAAAAAAAAGTCCTCCTCCATAAGAAGGAAAAGAAGTATTATTGATTTTTTAAGCTGAAGTTCAAACCAGCACAGAGAAATTTACTGCAAAAATGTTAATGATGACAATTCAATCTATGGCTCGCAGTTACTCAGTGCAATTATGCACTCACTCTTTTCAAGGCTAATGCTAGCAGGGCTCAAGTGACAACCCAAAGAAACACTTGTGATAGACTGCGACACAACTGGCAGCCTTAGGTCAGAAAAGACTCTGAGGACTGAATCCATGCTGACACAGGATTAAAAACTGCTCATTCTTCTACAAGGCCAGAACCCGTATTTGCTAACTCGTCACAATGTCTACCAGCAACTGGTCTCTGTGTTTAGCAAATTTCCATCTCAATGGGAGTGCTACCAAATATTCCCTTTAGAAGCTATTTATGAAGCCCTAAGCTCTTTTGTGAATGTCTTGATACTGCTTCTCAGAACCACTCAGATACACCAAACACAGCTCATATTCTGCCAGGATGGAGCCTGTAGTTACTGCTGAGACTCCTGACCACGTCGTGCATATTCTGTGAGCTGAACTGAAAGAGCTGCTCAAAGCAGGAATAAACCTGTAGGTACCAGATAACTACTACAAGGTTAACCTAGAGGAACCAAATAATGTAAGGCAGACGTTCAGATGAGAATAAAGTGAAAACCCAGAGTACTCACTCAGTTTTCTGAACAACCGGAAAGCTTCCAAGCCGTACATAAGCACTCTGAATCCCATCTTCTTTCATTCCAAAAATCTGCTTCACGCTGAACGAATCCATCAGGTCAAATCCTATCCATTACAGAAACATAAATAAAAGACATTAATCAGGCAGTGGGACACGCCTCCAACTGTAACTACATGGATTTCTTAGCCCACAAACTGCACTTCAGAAACAAGTCTTGTTCCTGTTGGGAAAACCCAGAACAAAATTCTGATATGGTCTAATCCTCTCAGTCAAAAAACTCAAAACCAAGCTTAAATTCAAGCTGCCACAGGCATGAACAGTGTTTTCCAGAAATCAGTAGCTAATATTTGCATTGCCACAACATCCTGAAAAATGCTGCATAATTCATTAACTCCCATGGAGAAAAATGCACAAGTGCAGGCTGAAGCACTATAGTGCTATTTCTATTAGTCTAGCCTATAGACTAATAGAAAACACAGAATGTTCTGGGTTGGAAGGGACCTTCAAAGATCATCTAGTTCCAATCCCTCTGCCATGGGCAGGGATACCTTCCACTAGCCCAGATTGCTCCAAGCCCCATCCAACCTGGTCTTGAACACTTCCAGAGATGGGGCAGTCACAGCTTCTCTGGGCAACCTAGTCTAGTGTCTCCTCACCCTCATTGTAAAAATTTAGTTCTTTATCTCTGATCTAAATCTACCCTCTTTCAGCTTAAAACTGTTGCACCTTGTCCTGTCACTACAGACCTTGATAAAAGGCCTCTTTCCTCCTTACAAGGCCCTTTTATATACTGAAAGGCCATGAGAAAGTCCCCCTGGAGCCTTCACTTCTCCAAGCTGAGCATCCCCAACCTTCTCAAATTTTTTTCACAGCGGAGGTGTTCCATCTTTTTCATGGACCTCCACTGTGTGTCCACTCCAGTGGTACAGGTCTTTACTGAAGACTACTTGTCCAAGAAACTTGACTACATACACTTTTCATATCATTTTAATACAATTCAGTACAATCAACTTATCATTATTGAGAGCTATGAATCTTGACGGAAGACATTTGTCTAAAGCTTCTGACTTTGTTCTAACAAGGTATTTTTAGGTCAATCCTAAACCACACAAGTGAGTCTACACAGCTCCAGTATCAACATGGTCCCAGCCACAATGAACACATGGTTTTGTGACATGAAGTCCCAGCTGCTAAACCATGAGGGACAGGAAGGGTGCAATGGTGCCATGAATGCATCCGGTTCCTGGAGGTGTGGAACTGTGTGGATGCAAACATCCTGCTTTAATCTCCAAACTGTCTCCACAGGATGCAAATCCAAACTATCAGCCACTCCCAGAAACAAACACTCTGTGGAGTTAGAGGTGAAGGCACTGTAAAAGGCATGTTGTGAGCAACTGAGCAGAGAATATGTGTTTTAATGTTATTCAGCCTATTCCCACATCTTCTCCCCCTCACATATGCACAATTGCACATATTAATTCGTGCTTTTGTAATTCCAGCACACAAACCTGATGACATAAGTGTAGCTTATTTGGATAAGTTGCTTTTAAACTATGGCAGTTCTTTCAACTTTGTTCAGTTAGTGAGCTCTTAAAAGTTTTCTAGGATAGATAAACATTTTTATTTGATGAAATTAAGCCTGAAGATTCTTAGGTTTCTTAGTTGTCTTCATGAACCTTTCAGGCTGAAAGGCACTGCAGAGCTTGAAAACAGCTTCAACATGAAAAGGCACCAACCAAATGATATTATTCTTCACATTTATATGAATAAATAGGTGCAAAAACTTGCATGGGCCAGTGCCTAGGCAAATCAAAATAGCAAACAGCAAATAAAATGTAAAGCTTCCATCATTTTCTGGACCTTTTTCTGCAGAAATTGCTTTTTCTGAGGAAATATACTCTTAATTGTTTGCAAAGACAGAAATGGCTGTCTGGTGCCAAGTTGAGGCCTTTAGTATTACAGTAACTTTCCTGGCTGTCAACAGCTTTTCCCTTTTGTCCACTCTATTTTCAGTTATTACTGGGCATTCAGGAGGGCAAATAAAGCAGTTAAGATGCTCCAGGGCCTCATGGCTGCACCTCATAATCACCTCTGCACAACTCCAGTGATACACCCGCTGACACACTGCAATCAGCCACGATTGCAGCTATCAATACCAGAACATGAGGCTGTCACAAACAACACTATGACTTGTCCATACAGCTCATTCCTCTGCCCAGTACATATCCATCATCCACACCAACTACAGGAATTGAGGGAAGCAATTGAGTGTTGCTGGCAGGAAGAGACCACACTGACTGGGAAGGGAAATTGTTAACCATTCACAGGAGAGGAGCTGTGGATGGTGAAGGCTGAAATGCTGCCCAAGTGACGTCCTTATGCCCAGTCTCCAGAGGCCTCAAGCTGTGAAATCCTGCTCACCTCATGGGTCCTGTAAAGCTCCATTGCTAAAAATGCACAAGTGCAAGGTACAGTGACAAGAACATCCTGCTAAGTTTTCCCATAGTTCAGGCCCAAAGCTGCTCTCATTTTCTCCGACAACTCAAATGAGCGTTCACATCATGAGCAACTCTGAAGCTGTGTGCAGTAGTATGCTTTTCCAGTAGAAACAAGAGTCAGATTCAATCAATATCTTCTTTTTTTTTTTCCCTGAATTATCCATCAAAATGCAGTTTCAATGCTTAAATAACTCCATGAAACATAAACATGGTTATCAAAACTATTTTGCAAATGGAACTTGGTGTAATGAAAATAACTCACACTCTCACAACATAATCACATTTACATTTAGGATTGGATAAAGCACAAAAGTAAATAACAATGGCATTTTTTTCTTTTATTCAGATTATGGATTGGCAAATCAAAAATTTCTTTCTCTATTTTTATTTAATTGATGAATGACGATGGCTTTTTGAAAGATGTAATGTAGATCCACTGAAATTCAAGTCCTTAGCTGTATCAGAGTCCACACTCAAAAGCAAAGGGTTTTTTTACTTTAACCACACTATTGATTTGTTCTCTGTCAAATTTAAGTATTGTCCAACTGGTGAGATAACCTCTACTCTTGGATACTCCATTTACAACCAAAGCCCTTAAAGGTAAGGGGCACTTTGCTTGCTGAAAGATTTCAATAGAATTACAGAAGATTTGTCATCAGGCCATACACTAAAAAAAATTAAGAACTCTGACAAGGATGAGATGCATCTCACCTCATTTTAGCTGTCTGAAAAAGAGACGTGATAGATGCAGGCTTCCTCAGTTTCCTTGTGAGTCAGCAGAGAAATTCAGGAGTCTTTAAGACAATTCATCTTAAAAACAACTCATCTTAAAGACAGGCTGAACCCCTACCTGGAAGTGCCTCCTTCCATTCACAGGAGAGGGAGCTCATACAGATGGGAATTTCCAGAGTACTGAAGCTGTCTGAGATGTATTCTGCTTATAGGGAATGCTATCCATTTTGTGCAGTGAGTAAAGCAGAGGTAAAGAGGACAAAACTGTTAACAAATCACACATAATTTATATTCACATTTCCTCATTTGCCATCAGGACTGAGTAAAGATTGCAGATTTTTAAATTCAGCTTGATTAACCAGCTATGATTTTCAAAATCACTTCTGAAGAACAAACAAACAAACCCAAAATATTGTTATGTCAGCTGAGAAAGTAGTAAAGGCAGATTACTCAAGTGGAACTGGAAAGAAAACACCTAGGCAAACCTAAAAATGAATTTATGAATTAAAGGAACCTCTAAGATTGTTTCAGCTGAAGGACAAGCAAATATATTATTACCATTACTATTACCACTACCACTAATAGTAGTATTACTACTGTTAGTACTAATATTGCTACTATTATTACTATAATTTTGTTTACTTCATGTGCCTGGAAGAATTTTGCATGGATTATTTTCCTTTGACTTCAGGAATGGAGCTGGTATTGTGAGGGACACAGCATGAAGCCTTCAATTTTGACTTTTTAATCCTGAACAACAATATTAATGTAAAAAAATAAGCAATGCTGTGATCATTTCTGCACCACCTGACCAGGACATTTCACCTAGCAGTGTTTGTCCACTAGCAGTGGACAAACTGCTCAATGAGATCTTTCCCCAAACAGTTAAATGTGTCACACAGCATTTCTGTGCTGGAGTTACAGCAGAAGTACAGTCTGTTCATTGGTTTTCCCACCACCAAGGAGGCACCATATTGTCAGTGGCATATGGAGAGTGAGATGCCACTTCCCAAACTTCCCAGTCATCTCTACAAGTGAATGGGGAAGAACAGACCTGCCTGAATTAGCAAGGACAAAGTTGCTGTTACCTATTGTACCATGCTCAAGCACAGGGTGAAAAGGTAGGATTTTCTTGTTCTCAGCTGCTTTGATTTAAAAGGTGGCTTTTTGTGTTACAGGGCAGGTGTGGTTTCCCAATTGGCTCATGAACTGCTTAATCAGTAATGCCATAAACATGGCATTTAGTAAGATGCTCTTTGATCTTAAGCCTCTTACTTCATTAGAGCTTCTAAAACAATATGGGGCCACTGAAACCCTCTAACATGATTACATCTCCTGAAAAGCAGCAGACCTTAGTCCATATTAAAATTAAAATAGAGAGCTGAAAGAGAAGCTCAGATTTGTAACAGTATACTTGGCTTGAAAAGTAATTTCTTATGCACTGCTCTGCTGATCAAATCAGCCGAATGTGTCACCCCGAAGAGTTATAACCCCCTTACAGGAAGCAGCCTGTTTTCCAGAATCAGAAAACACACCCAGATCTTTCTGCTGCAGGGAGAAGATGGCAAACCTTGGCACTGGACAATTTATACATCATCTAACTGTAATGTGCAGCCAGATTCTCTTTTACAGGACAAATGTCCACACTGCACCCAGCACCTTAAAGCATGGCCAAAGCATGATCCAACAACTCTGTATTCATCCCATCATCCTACAACCTTTATTTTAAGATAATTATCTGAAGACTTGACTAAAGGGGCCATGGTTGGTTGCCCTGAATATGAGCTGGATTTCTGCCTGGCTCCATTAAGGATCTGATATGGGCAGCATGGTGGCAGCTCATGTGTATGTTGAGATTTTCCTGATTGTTCTGTCTTCAGGGGCAAAAACCCCACAAAATAAAAACAGCATCCAAATCCAGAAAAAGAGAGTAAAAAATGTAATATTTAATAGCCACAAAACACAGCAGTGTGTACATTTGGAAAGGCTTCTCAAAGCAGCACAGAATCACTGACTTCTTATTTTTCCCAAAGAAGATTCTGAAAAAAGTCTCTTGCTTTGTGTTCCCAAGGGTCCCAAGATAACACTCACAGGGGGAAAAAGTGGGATACTTCTAATTGTGAAAGTTTTTGGTGAGAAAACAACCTGGAGAGGAATGTGGAAAGTGGTTGAGAAAGGAATCAGGAAAGGCACTGGACATAACAGCCTCAAGTGTGGAGTCTGGAATATATTTACTACAGTGGATTGCCAGCCATGAGCACTAATATCAAACAAAGCAGCTTTTGCAGTAAATGCTCCTGACTCTGGTTTTGCTCAGCCTCCCAGCTGAATTATCAGCCTTCCCAATGCATTGATGAAATATCACCAGTAGCCAAGATCAGGGAGGTTGTCATCACCTGCTGGTTCACTGACACTTCTGAAAACAGCAATCTGTACAGCCTGTGATAAAATAGCACACGTTACTTTTACTGGAGGATAGTCAACAGCACTAAACTTTATTGTACACCAGAGCAGTGTATAAATTCCTATGAAAAACAGTAGCACCTGGGAGTCTTCCAGCAAATACATGATCTTGTCTAACATTTCTGCACTCTTGAAAGTTAAGTTTTCACGGATTGCCTGTGACCACAAGGAAGAGCCTGTATGCCCTCAGTGTCCCTTTTAATTCTTCCAGCATGGTCTGCAAGGTTATTGCCACTGTAAAGAGCCCTAGTTTTTGTTACCTATCTTAGTTATTTTCTGTGCTAATATAGACTCTAAAAAAAAGAGAAAAAAATATATGCTATCATGCCATAAGATAAGGTTACATGGTGAATTCAATGAGATAGGTCTGGCAAATTAGTTATGTGAAGGCAGAGTATAGACGAGAGTTATTTTTTTTTTCTCCTGTATCTAAACATTCAGCATCCTTGTCTTCCACAGTGCTCTGCGTTGAAAGAGGCTATTTGTGCCTCAGTTCAGGGCTGGGATAGAAGCAAAAGTATCCAAATCCCAAAGGGGGGCCACTGACTTTATTCAGCATGCATTGCTGTTATTGTCATAGTAGCCATCATCTGCTACAGTATTTTTGCTGTTCCTGGCATTTCTTCCTCCACAGGAAAGGAAACCCTGTCAAGAGCTGAGTATCAGATTTTAGGCATAATTTTAAATCTCCATCTCCAAGGATTTTCTACCACATCTAATCTAAACCTACACTCTTTCTGTTTGAAGCCATTTCCCCTTGTCCAACCACCCCTTGCATTTTTAAAATGTCTCTCTCCAGCTTTCTTATCGGCCCCCTTTAAGTACTGAAGGTTGTAAGAAGGTGTCCTTGGCCCCCTCTCTTCTCCTGGCTGAGCATCCCCAGATCTCTCAGCCTGTCTTCAAAGCAGAGGTTCTCTGAGCATATTTCTGGCCTCCTCTGGACTTCCTCCCACAGTTCCACATCCTTCTTATGATGGGTATCCCAGAGCAGCATGTCAGATGGGGTCTCATGAGGACAGAATATAGGAGCATAATCCCCTCCTGCTCTCCATGTGGCTTTGGATACAGCCCAGGACATGACTGGCTTTTTGGGCTGCAAGTGCACATGGCTGAGACATGTTGAGCTTCTCATCCACCAGCACCCCCCAGTCCTTCTCCTCAGGGCTGCAATCAATACATTCTCTGACTCACGCGTAGGACCTCATATTTGGCCTTGCTGAACTTCATAAGGTTCAGCTCCACCTCTCCAGCCTGTCCAGGTCCCTCTGGATCCCCTTCTTCCAGTGTGTGACTGCACTCACAGCTTGGTGTGCTCAGCAAACTTGCTGAGGGTGCCTCAATCCCACTGCCCATGTCACCAAAAAAATGTCAAACAGTGTCAGCCCCAATACCAACCCCAAGGGATACCAGTCATCGCTGGTTTCCACTCAGACATTGAGCCATTGACCACGACAGTTTGAATGCCAACCCATCCAGCTCTTTATCTGAGTGGTCCGTCTACCCAATCCATGTCTCTCCAATTTAGAGACAAGCAGGTCATGCTTGTGTCAAACACCTTGCACAAGTGCAGGTGCATGAGTCTTGCAGCTCACACTCTTTAGACCTGTGGCATTGCAAATGTTTGTATAAAGGGGTTTGAAAGAAAGTAGTTGTCTGGAATATTTTTTTTCCCCAACTATTTTTGGCTGTCAGAAGAAATTCTTTCCAAAGACTAACAAAGGATATGAGTTCTGTCTTCTTGCCCTGTTTATTTCCCTGTATTCCACCTCTTCAGCAAAAATGGAAAAAGGAACAGCTCATTTTTGCGTGGGTAATTCAACCCCCATTCAGCTCTCCCAGCAGTTTGATTCAGCATCATCAGTCCGCAGTGGTTCCCTGACTTACCCCCAAAGCATTAAGGACTGCACCTCTGGAGGAACAAACCAGAGATTTATTGGCTGCCCACATGCCCTGCATGAAGCACTGTAATGACGACTAAATGGGTTGAACAGGTCATTAAAAAAATTTGTTAGCTAAATTTTACAAGAAGCTTGCAAGGGAATTTTGGAACTATAAAGCTTTCCAGAGTCTGTAGATTAAGGGCCTCAAGAGTGCTTTAAAGAGGTTCTTGCTATTAACCTTTGTTTCCAGTAATGTTCCAGCTGGGATTCAAGCAACACTTCATGCTGACCCAACTTTCTTCTCACTAGATCCCCAGATTCCAGCAGGGAGAGCAGCTAGAGCTTAACCTAATGCTGAAGCAGGGGGAACAGGTCTTACACCAGCATGAAGAAGGTATCTTCCAGCAAGCCTACTACCTTCTAGGTCATACTCAAATAATTTGGCTTAGAGCACATTTTAGATGGTCTCAATTTTATAAAATTTATATATCAGATTTACCCCAGTACATGATGCCACCACTCAGGCTGTTGGTTTACTGATCCTGGTTTGCTTCTTCTGCATCACAGCACTGGAAGACACAATTTCTACTTTTCCTTGGCCCCAGGAAAGGAACAAGCCCCAAGAGTCCCATGCAGACCACAAAAAGGAGTTTGATCTCAGCTTGAGCACCAATCCACATTTGGGATTATGAGGAGCAGAAACCTTACTTGAGGTATATAATGGAGTAATACTTCAAAAAGGAGCAATCTTCCAGAGGCAGTGAGGCAGGTGAGCAGGCAGTCACTGGACTGAAGTATGGGGCCACTGTTTCAGAAACATCAGTCTAAAGTTTCAGCCAAAACAGAGGAGAAAAATACAGCACTTGGTATCTTTACACAGGAAAGAAAAGATAACACTTCAGGAAATATAAAATGAACATAAACCAATAAGAAAATTAGGCCAAAGATGCAGTATGAGAGAGAAATAAAAAACAGAAGCAAGTAAGTGAATACACAATTCTAGCCACCCCACCCTGTGTAAAGGCTGTTGTAATCTAACCTCCAGCCTGCTGTAAAAACAGGAAATAAATTAATGTATACAGCAGCTGCCTCTGAGGCAGCACCTTTCAACACCTGATCCCATGTTAATAACACACCACTTTATGTGATGCATGGTTCTGTTTATCTACATCAGTCCCCTGCTTCTCTCTTACCCTTTTGCCTCTCAGTTTTCAAACAGTTGCAAGTGGCATATTGAACAAGACTGAAAGGTGGTTTTGACACTGAACTCTTTGCCTCTTTACTGAAGGCTTTTCTTGTGTTGAAGTCATCTCCATTTTCTCAGTGATGGACATTCGGCTTGCTGCCACAGACCCTCTTTCAGCTCCTTTCCTGCTCTAGTGATTTACAAGATTAAACAGGAGTTCATTACTCCTTTGATGTCCTTTGTGTGCCAGATAGCCTTGAACCAGATGAATTTTCCTGGGACTATTTGTATTAGGTTCTGGTTTTAATTAGTTCCTCTATTTTGAAGGCCTCTTTTGAGTTCCTCAGGTGTCAAGGTGCTCTGTGTTCCTCCAGAAAACCATCAAGTGGCACATCTGCAAAGTCATCCCTTGGGAAAGCAGTGGGGAGGGGAGGACCTCTGTACAAGCAGGAAGTATTATTTTTAAGGTAGGAAAATATATTTAAGGAAAAACATCTTACTAAGACCTGCTAGATTCTCCTTGTAACGCTGTCTGGGCTATAGGAAAACTCGACCAATAAGCTATTTTTCCATGAAAATTAAAATATTCCCAGTAATTTTAGGTGTGATGAACAAGGCCTAATATGAAAGCGGGTAGGGACTACTCTTTAAGAGACTGTCATGGTTGCTTATGCCAGGTGACCAATACAAAACAGATTAGACCTACCACTACCCCAAAACCTGGCCACAGCTGTCATCACAGAGAATTCTTATCAGACAGACTAATTTAACTCCAAGAATTAGGAGTAGTTTATTAAGATTCCATATATGCCTTCTTCTCCTCATTTGTCCACAATAACCAGAAAGCTTGCACTGATTAAAAATCCATGGGCTGATTTCTGAAGGAGAATTAATCTAGAATATTTGGACTGAGAAAAAACTGAGAGTATATCACAGGTAGACAACCTATTATTCTTTTTATAGCCAAAGGATTGGTTGCTTCTTGGGTATGAACAGGCAAAATTGAATTTATTTCCTTTTCATCAATCTCAAATGCACTGGAGTAAGAAAAAGACCTGGATTGTTTAACTTCTGGGAGAAAGAAAATACTACTAGTCAAAGGAAAAAAAAAATAAAAAAAAATAGGGACAGATTTATTTTTATTTTGTTTAATGTGCAGGTAGATCTGAATAATTCACGTGCTCTTTCATGTGTATGATTAACCTTTGTTAAAACTTTAATGTGAATGCAGATGTTAGAATTTGCCATTGTGGGGATTCAGACCAGGGAATGTCTTTCACAGGGACTGCTCAGCTGGTACCAGTTTACTTCCTGCAGAAGCACATTTTAAAGTAAATTCAGCGTTCATTCTGCATATTTCCTGATGTTTTTGAGAAACTCAGCCATGCTGCCTGCTCCAGCACAGACCTGATGTTGTCAGGTCATTTGCTCTGTCAAGAGTCCACTGAGATCCATGGCTTTGGGTAACAGCTACATCTCTGACCATATTAAGAAAAAAAAAATTCATTTAAAACATGTTTTTTTCTAATTCAAAGAACTCACCCCAGCTCTGTTGGTGTCAGCCTGGCTGTGCACACTTTAGAGGATGTTCTAGTAATTCCAGGCTCCTAATCCCGATGCACACTTTGGTGACTCCCTACTCCCTGTTGGGGTGACTGTACATTTTCACTCAGCAATTCTTTAGTTTCTGTAGAAGGGAAATTCCTTGTCACACAACCCCTAAAGAAACCAGGGTGCCCATGTTGGATGACTGGCGGGTCTGGACACTGGGCATGCACAAGTGAGAGCCAGCCCACAGGACTGCAGTGGCTGTGCTTAGAAGTCACAGATGATTTTTTGGTAATTATTTGCCTGCTTGACCTGTTTTTTTTGGGTTTTTTTAGAGTTACTGAATATTAAAATGCTTTTGAACACAAGTGAACCATTTGTCAACCTCTGAAAAACTTCACAGACTTTTTAAGTGCAGTGATCTAGGCTATAGTGTTGAGATTAACTATTGCACAGTAGAATGGTAGAATCACAGAATTATTAAGGTTGAAAAGATCTCTAAGATCACTGACTCCAACCATTAACCTAACACTGCCAGGTTTATCACCAGACCATGTCCCCATGTGCCACATCTACATGGCTTTAAAGCTTTCCAGGGATGGTGATTCCACCAGTTCCCTGGTCAGCCTGTTTCAATGCTTGACCATCTAATCAGTGGAGATATTCTCCCTAATATCCAAACAAAACGGCCCCTGGCACAACTTGAGGCCATTTCCTCTGGTCACTTGTTACCTGGCATGAGAGACTGACCCCCACCTCACAACACCCTCCTCCCAAGGATTTGTGGAGAGCAATAAGGTCCTCCTGGGCCTCTTTTTTTCCAGGCTAAACACTCCCAGTTCCCTCAGCTTCTCTTCATAAGACTTGTATAGACTCCTAAAAAATGAGCTAACAGGACCTCCATAGTATCACCTGTACTGCAGGTATCACATCCACCAGCCCAGAGGACAAATCCACCTCACAACACAAGTCCAGACATTTTCTCCAGCTCACAGGAGACTCACATAGCTCCTGTGACTACAGCTACAGGTCAGCTGTTCCTTTCCCTATTTGCTTCTCAGGACTTAGAGCAGCTATCACCAGATGTCTGTATGTCAGAACTCAGTTTCAAATTCAGCTCAGCCCAGTTTCACATTATCTGGGGGACTTCCTAGAGAAAATGCAGGGGGAGGAGGAAATAAGAAGTCTTGAGCCCTATCCCATTAGCACTGCCTAGAGATGGGTCACTGAAAAACATGAGAGCAAAGTGACTGTGCCGTGGCACAGCAAGGCTGCATCCTTCTGCCCCATCTCTCACAAATGTCACAGCTGCTTCCAGTCCTGCCTGTATGAGCAAATCCCTGAGGATGGAGAGGAGAGTGGTGCTGTCTGCACGAACAGCCAGCTCCACCAGCACTGCACGTGTGCAGTCTCTGCTGGCGACCACTGTGACTGCGCATCCACTGACCCAAGGCAGCGATCCCTCACAAATATCAGCTGTTCATGGACTATTCACTGGCCTTTCGGGGGCTTCCCAAGGAGACTGCCACGTGCAAAGG
Organism: Aphelocoma coerulescens; assembly: GCF_041296385.1. Taxonomy (NCBI): domain Eukaryota; kingdom Metazoa; phylum Chordata; class Aves; order Passeriformes; family Corvidae; genus Aphelocoma; species Aphelocoma coerulescens. The sequence continues at coordinate 163,318,285 of NC_091015.1, forward strand.
GAGGGCACAATGCCTGTCACACAGGCACCACAAATACATTTTTTTCCCCAGGAGGATGTCGGTCGAATGCGCTCGTTCTGCAGGTTCAGCAGCCTGGACACTCCAATTTTCTCATACTACCACATGCTTTAGTGGGCACATATAAATAGTCCCAGGGATATTGTAATTAGCTAGTGAGTCACTGGCACCTCTGGAATGTGAACCCATGTGCTGCAAACCACAGGAACTGGAGACACACTGACAGCTAAACACAGCCACTGCAGTCTGTAATTGTAGGGAACTAGTTTTACAACCAGTGCCTTCATTGTAAAATACCCAAACACCCTTTAGAGAGTCACAGAAAAACATGCAGGTCATAAATGTGTTGGAATTTTGGTCATTTACACATGGAGGTTTCAGAGACAGGGAAGAGAGTTGGAGGCTGAGGTCAGTCTGTGGTACAACTCATAATGCAGTTTCTGCTCTTGTTCACACACACGGCCTGTGCAACTACTCAGGAGTTGAAGTCAGGGCTTTCATGTTCCTCCCTTGCCCTATTAACACCATCCAGTGTGGGATGTTTAATCCCATGTAGTGGCTGTAATTGTCCCTCCCCAGGGTTTATTTTTCTTAAGACCCTGTGGAAATCACTTCAGGCCTTTCTTTACTTCCGTGGCAGAGTCCCCTGAAAGCAGCAGCCAGTATCTGTTGAGGAGTTTTATCTCCTCTAGTAATGCTCAGGACTAGAGCTCAGCTCATTCTTAATTCTAGAGATCATCCAGATTTCTGCAACCAAATCCCATGCCCAGCAGGTCTAGTTTAAAATGCATATAATTCAAATGTGAAGTCTTAAAACCTCAAGAAGTATAATTCATTTTAAATAACATTCAGGTGTAACTTTGATGCAGTATTATATCTCCTAAAAATACACAAAGGGCACATCTTCATGATGCAAAATATTACCAATGTGTTTCCCTGCCTGGTTTTCCATCCTTGGTAAATGCTAATGGAATGAAAATGACAATTCAGCATGATAAGAGGTATTAAGTATGATAAGATTAAGTAAGATAAGGGGAGGTTTTATTGAATATTTTAGGGCAGATGAGTTAAACCCTCTTGTCTTTATTTCTCTTTAAAAAAAAACCAGCTGAAACATAGTACCCACAAGAATGCTGTAAGGACTTTTTTTTAAACCATTATTAAGCATTGGTTTAAAGTATCAGACTTCCTGAAGGATAAAGTGATCTTCTAAGTAGATTCCTTGCTTTCTTTCAAAGTTGTCTGTTGATTTCTAATGTATTTAGCAACATATTCAGCGTTATATTCTGAATTCATGTTTTATGTACTGTTAAGTAGATGCTGCTTCACTTCACTGACAAAATTTTTTCAGTATTAAAGCTGCTTATATATATATATGTATCTATTCTTTCTCATGAAACCCTATTTCACTGTAGCAGCCCTTCCTGAATGATACAGCTGGAGATTTTTTATTTAAATGCTTTGAGACCAGAGGGTCATAGAGTACAAACCTCTGCTATGAGAGGACTCATGACTATCCATCACTGTTTATTTGTCTCCATTAGTACTATTTCACCTCTTGTCCCAGCAGTTCATATCTCTGATAGCTTCAAGTCTTCTTCTGATGTCTTGAATGTATCTCTTAAACAGCTGATTTCATTTCTTATTGCTGCCTTCGTCCTTCAGCTTGAGTGGTTCCCCTGTCTCCCTCCTGCTGTTCTCCTGATCTATTAACAGACAGCAGTATTATCTCCCCTTTCCACCTGCACCCTGCAAGATTAACCAAGCCCAGGTTTTTAATCGCCTGTCTCTGTCTCCTGAACACTCTAATAGCTCCTCAAGGCTGAATCCATCCTTCCTGAGCTAAGGAGGTCTGAGCACACTTTTCTAGATGAGCAGTAACCAAAAGCCCTTTCCAGTCTCAGGAATTCTTCCCTTCTCTACCTTGTCCAGCAATGACATTTGCATTTTCCCCAGCTCTACAGGATTGTGACGTGCAAACATCTGCTGACTAAAACACCATCAGTTCCCACAGGAGGAGTTTATAGTTTATAGTCCTGATATTGATCCATACCTACCAAAACAGGCCTTTTAAACTAAGAGTCTCAAGTTAGTTGGAAAAAAATCCCTGTTTTTTGGAGCCAACCAGTTCCTCCTTCAAGGATATTTTGATCCCAGTCTATAGAGTGGAAACTCACAGGGGAGATTAGACCTAAAAATAGACCCTGATGGACTTAATCACTGCCTACACTCTTACTTGTTACTCTCTTTCCTAGAAACTTCATAATTGTCACCCTGCCAGGCAGTTTCTGGCTCAGTTTACATTTATTAATCTCTACCCTTTTTCACTTTAGCAGTGACTTTCAGTGCAGTGCTCAACAAATGCTTGCTGAAGTCCAGATAGATGAGATTTACTTATTGCTGTTTGTCTAAAGAAAAAAAAAAAATCATCTGTCTTTTAAAAGGAAAATATCAGTTTAGAGCACTGGCTCTCCTCCAGATCACAATGTGTTTTTTTGATGCAGTTATTTGATTCTGCATGGAGCAACCCTCACTACCCTCACCCCCACTCTCAGCCTCTGACTTAACGAAATCTATGAATCTTTCACCTCAGCCACACCACTGTTTCACTTCATCTCACTGAGTTCCTCCTTTTATAGCTGGTTTTATGGCTTAGCTTTTATTTTTACTTCTGCTGATACAGAGTGACTCAATTCACATCCACTTAAATGCAGGCACAGAACTAAATGTAGCAAGTCATGCTATAACTTGTATGCAGGTAGGGTAGACAAGAAAGGGCTGGAACTGGTGATGCCTTGTGTGAAACAATTGTCTGTCCCTTCTGCTGTTGAATATAAGACAAAAAAAAAAAATTAAAAAATCCACAGAAAGACTTTTTCCCCTCTGTCCCTCAGTTCTGATGTCTTGTCCTCTGAGAGAGGAAAAGGTGTTAAATCTAAGAGCTTTTAAATACTGTTTTCTTTGTCCCCAAAACGAGATTTACTGCAACTTCTACTCTATGAGACTGCACTTAGTGTCCATTGAGAAACAAGTTTGTGCAAGACAAAGCTACGAAGTTCAGTGTTAGGAGCCTGTTGGGCAAGGATCGATTCTGGTTCCAACTGGAGCACAAGGCACAGGTGTTACCTTAAAATCCTTGTACATATGAGGACCTGAGTGGCAGAGGAACAGCCTCCCCCTCAGTGCTGTCACTCACAGACCTCCCAGAGCTGAACCTCCCTCACAGGTCTGAGAGAGCAGGACACAGGTTGTGCCTCAAAGCTGAAGTGCACTCCCCATTGCAGTAAAACACAAAAGCCTTTCAGCACAACATATCCTTTTGGAATGGGAAGCACAGCACCGTGGACCAAATTTTCCAGTTTAACTGGAAGAAGACAATGTTTTTCTGTTGGAATCCAACCCAGGAGCCCAGAGTCTTCAGAAAATGCTATGAATTAAGTAAGGACCACATGAGAAGTGGAACAGCACTTTAATCTTACATGATCCATCTCCAGCAGCACAACAATCCATAGCAGACCCAGACTATCTGTTCCATTTCTTCCAGGGAAGAGGCACACATTTTCCTAATCACCATGAACAGGATGTGAAATAAATAATTTTCTCACCATATTGGAGCAATCAGGAGCCTTCTGCAAATCCTCTGTTTTGTTGGTGAGGGACTGGAGTTGTCACTTTTAATTAAATACTGTAACTAATCTGTTGTTAAGACACCGAATGCTATGGTGAACATTTGTAGTGAACAGAGATCTCTTAGGTCAAATAAATGACCAGCCCTGAATGATCAGCCTGACCAGATGGTGCAAAAAATTTATTTTCTGCTTAGGGAATTCCCTAATATAGTGGAAAAAACAAAAAACAAAAAACAACAACAAAAAAACAACAAAAAAACCAAAAACAACAAACAAACAAACAAACAAAAAAAAAACCAAAAACAACAACAAAAAAAAAAAAAAAAAAAAAAAACAAAAAAAAACAAAAAAAAAAAAAAAAAAAAAAAACAAAAACAAAAAAACCACTGTGATGCTGACCAAACTGGAACAGTTGCCCAGAGGATCTATGAAGTATCCATCTTTGAAGATACTGAAAACTCAACTATACAAGGTCTTGAGACATCTGATCTAACTTTAAAATGGGCCCAGTTTCAAAGAAGATCCTATTTTTGAGTGGGAGGTTGGACTAGATGATTTCCATAGGACCCTTCCAACCTGAACTAACATACAGATCTGAGACAGAAAAGTCATCTTTTACATTAACAGGCTGAATATTGGCTTCTTTCCTAGCAGGGAAGTGGAATTTGAACATAAAAGGGAAAAAAACTTCAAAAACATTATGGCAGAGACTAAGTGTATTTATATATAGATGTATATACACACACACACACACACACACACACGTATATATGTGTATATACACACATATATAAATATTACTGTAAATAGGCATTCTACTCAAAATTTTTGTGCCAGATCTTAATTGGGATTCCTGTCCTTTACATTGATCAACAAAAGATATATTTTAGAAGTCAAATGAAAGCATAGAGTCTACTAATTAGCACTTGAATCAAAATTCAGAGAAACATGAACTGGCTATAGGAGTCCTTTTGCAACTCCATTCTTCTGGAAAGAATCACAGAATGTGATCATCTGAGAAGGGACACAATCCTCCCACTCGTTTTGAGGAGTGGCTTCCACTGCAGATAGGTTCATTCAGAATCAGTAGGGCTGAATTGCTCTGAAGTTTGCCCAGCCAGCACCAGGAGGACTTTCAGGACAGGTTAATGCAAGACCCAGCAATAGACAGCAGTTCAAAATAGGTGTTTGGGAATGATCTGCTTGGGTGTAATGACCAGAAGAGATGTTACCACGCAACATTATCACAGGCTCAGATGTAATCAGACTGCAGCCAAAATAAGCTTCCCACAGACAGCCCAGTTGGAGCTGATATTTTGTGCAAGGAGTGAAAATCCTCCAAGGAAAAAATTCCGAGTGAGTTTCAAAGCTGTCAACATTGACCATTTCTACTCATAATCAAGCTTCAGAAGAGCCTTCAGCCTCCCACTGCAGTGACTTGTGTTCTTGGGTCAGTCACAATTATTCCCAGTGCAACCTTGATGGGCATCTTTTCTCTGCCAACAGCTCAAACAGTCTTTGGAGGCTGGAAAAGAGGCACAGTCCACGCATATATCTGACAGATTAAGTCCTTCAGCTGGCTGAAAAGATATATCAGAGCTCACAGAAAAGCAGAGATATCACCAGACTGTATTTCCCCTTGATGTCTCACCAGTGCTTCAGAAAATCTTTTATTTATATAAAAACACACATAAACCTTCTTCAGTGATAACTACCATCGTGCTTGGATTTCCACAACAATCACAGATCAAATAAATGGACATTAAAAGTCACTAAGTGTGCAGTGGTAAGAAAAAAGTGACCTCCAAAACTTATTGCACTCCTCTAGCTACTGCACTAAGCTCCACTGGCTTTTTAATTTGATGCCATATCAAAAGATGCTTGATGTGATTAATTTGGTGTTGGCTGTCCACCTGTATCTCATTTGGAGCCTCACAGTTTGTAATACACTTCTCCACCACTGAACACATGTTGGAATAAGAAAACTCCAGCTAGGAAAGATGTAAGTAATCAGAGCGTCACACTAGAAATGCACAGTTATACTATTTCAGTTCCCAGAGGTACAGCTGAAAAGTGTGTCTGTTTACCTGGAATTTCATCAGTGCCCCCGTTGGTGTGTTTGAACCGATCTCCTTCCACGTGGACATTTGGGCACAGGACATCTGAAAAGCAAAAGAACCAGTACAGAATTATCCCAAGGAAACACATCTGCAGAACTAACAAAAGCTGATCTTCTGGGTGTTGTTCAGATTCTTGAACGTGGAAATAATTCAGCAATAATTCCAGCCCAGGCTCTGTACATCTTAAATACCCTTCCTCTCTCCTATTCCCTAACTTCATGATGGACAAGAGACCCAATATACTGTGTCTGGTTTTGTGGCACATTTTCTGCCTGACCAGACAGGAGGACAGTCAGGATAGGTGAACCGAGCCTTTCCATCAGCTCAGACAACACTCTGGGTTTGTGTCTTTCTCCTGCCCATAAATGTGCATGAAAGTCACAAAAAACGTAAGAAAATACAGAATGTGCTTCCACTCTTGTATTGGTTGGAAGGGAAGTTCTGAAAGGCCAGCTGACATGGGGTGCTGCCCAAACTTTTCAGAAAGGACAGCTCCTAGTCTGGAAAACCTCCTTGAGTTTGTTCAAGCAGAAATCAGAGTTAAATATGACTAAAACTTTCAAGAATATTCACCCTTAAAGACAGGCTTCAAAAAGTCATGAAAATACCCAGCCTTTCTCAGCCATTTCTCATGCTCCCAATTAGTGTCAGCACAATTGCAGATAAATGCTTTTCCACAGAGAACTATGTATCCACCTCCTTCCTGCCAAACCTTTGAAATAACTTCTGTTTTTGCTTTCTTTTCCCAAATCAGTAGTTTATTGCACACTTGTAAACAATGGGGACAGGTAGCTCAAGGAATCAGTTTAATGAGAACTGTTAGAGATATTTAGCCTGTTTAGGTCCAATATAATAATAATAATAATAATAATAATAATAATAATAATAATAACTACTATAAAAATAGTAACAATAGTAACAACAACAGCAACAATAAATATATAACATTATAATATTGGACTTGTTAGAGCAGGTCCAGAGAAATCCATAAGAATGATCTGAGGCCTGGAGCACCTCTCCTATAAAGACAGACTGAGAGAGGTGGGGTTGTTCAGCCTGGAGAAGGCAAAGTTCCAGGAAGACCTTATAGCACCTTCCACTAATTAAAAGGGGCTTATAAAAAAGGAGAGTGATAGGACAATCTCTTATTGCCTCTTAAAGAACCGTAGCCTCCCTTTTGCCTTTATTTTACAAACATCCTGTGCTCCTTTTGGCTCCTCCCTGCCTGCCTGCATCTAAGGCATAAATAGTCAGCAAGGGAAAGAAAATTATTGCAATTCTCACTTTCCAGCCACAGAATAATTCACAGAGGCTCAAAAGTGGTTGGTACTTTACCATCCCAGTTATTATCATGGCTCTGTGTGTCCAAAGGAGCAGAGTGCTGGTCTGACAGCACATCCATATGTCCCAAGGAGGCAGCAGGTCTTATTGCTACACCCAGGTCTGCATTGTTGGGAAGGCAAGAAAAAAGCTGTCCTTCTGTGGAGCCTTTCTATGAAACCCCTGATATAGGTGAACATTTTAGTGCCAAAGAGTGTTTCTGCCTGTTCTTTCTGCTACCACCACGCAAAACTCTGAGCAAATACTTGTGATGCTCAGAGGATTTGCAGCAATGAGCATCTGCTGCAAATGGCAGAGACAGTAACAAAATCTGCACTACAGCTAAGGCTCTGCTAATTTGTAAATCTTTATGGATTTACAGAAGAGAAAATACAGCTGACTGACCTGAGCTTTCAGCCTCTGCTCCTTGTTACATCCTCTGCTTGCAGTTGCCTTTAAATACATATTATTTAAAACTTATTTCTTGTATTGAAATTTATATAATATTCTGTCAATCATTTGTTTTATCCAAAATTTTTATCAGCACAGATTTTGCATTTATATCCATGGGGTTGATGGAAATTTTTAATAGCACCAGCAGTGCTATATTTCCCTTTAGAGTTGCACTACAAATGATGGCTGAATTTCCACTGACATCTGCTACATGAGATCAGTCAGCTTTCAATCCATTATAAAGTGCTACTTTTTAATGCAAATGCAATTCAATACATGGTAACAATGCCTAAGAAACACTGTACTTTATTAAAGAACAAATGTACTTTATCAAGGTAGTTACCATATCAACCAAACTGTAACTCCACAGAAGAAAATTAGTTTTGTTAGAGATGACCTCTTTCTCATAAAATTATAATTCTTGACTAGGGATACATAATAATTCCTATTCTGTAATACTTTATTCACTGGCTTCAACATCAAATATTACTTTTTTTGTGAGTGAGATCAGGAAAATTGCTTTATAACTATACATATGGACCATTTTTCAATTTTTAACAGCCTTACATTATCATCATTTCAAAGGCCCATAATTAGAGGGACTAGGAAGCTCTATGTATGTAAATTTGCAGATGACACCAAGCTGAGTGAGGCTGCTGACACCCCTGAAGGATGGAGCCATCCAGAGGGACCTGCACAAGCTCAAGAAGAGGCTCATGGAAATCTCATCAGGTTTAACAAGACCAGGTGCTGGTGCTGAATTTGGGTTGGGGCTGGGGAATGAAGGGACTGAGAGCAGCCTTGCCCAGAAGGACTTAGGGCTGCAGGCAGGTGAGAGGCTGGACAGGAGCTGGCCGTGTGCACTGGCAGCCCATAAACCAATCATGTCCTTTGTTTGTACAAGCTTCTTGGTGAAGGAAGATTTCTGAAAGTAATTTAACTGCAGATAACACTCTTTCCTGAAACCACACTGAGATCTGTTTGATGGGAGGGACTTAAACATCACTTTTAAACATCATTTCTTAGAACCTTCCCTATGAAAAGAATCCCAAAGCTCTCAAACATTTTAAAAGCAAGAGAAAATATGTCCTACAGAGTACATGTTCCAGAAAGAGACATGTCAGAAGAAGGTCTTGGCTCAGGAACATTCACTAGCACTAAAATAATATTAATAACCTATTATCACTAAAATGTAGCAATAGGGCTGTGAGTTTGGAAAAGAAGAATGATCTGGTCATTTAAGTCTCTTTTCCTCCAAGCCGTTTCAAAAGCAAATTAAGGAAATGGGACAGAAAACAAAGGGAAAAACAAAAGAGAATGAGAAAGGAGTGGAGAGAAAAACAGGTAGTGAGGGAGGGTAGGAGAGAGGGTAGGAGGGAAGGAAGGGAAGGAAGGGAGGAAGGAAGGGAGGAAGGAAGGGAGGAAGGAAGGAAGGAAGGAAGGAAGGAAGGAAGGAAGGAAGGAAGGAAGGAAGGAAGGAAGGAAGGAAGGAAGGAAGGAAGGAAGGAAGGAAGGAAGGAAGGAAGGAAGGAAGGAAGGAAGGAAGGAAGGAAGGAAGGAAGGAAATGGCAGTATTGTGTTTATTATAGCATTTCCTGGCCAGGAATGGTGTGATTCTGCTGCCCCTTAGGGCTTTCTGTAGAGAAACCTTCCCTGTAAAGTGACAAACACAAATCCCCGTTGCCAGCACTCCATCCTTGTGTCCATAGGACTCAGCTGAAACAGTTTTTTAATTTTCATTTTAATTCTTTCAAGAAAAAGCAAGCCCTCCGCTGCCAAGGGCTCCTCTGGGGACTTGTGTATAATGAATGCTGAACATGTGTAGCTGTCAAGTTCCACAAGAACAAAGTAGAGAGGTGAGAATAGAAACACAAGAAGGTTAAAGCAAACATTATTTATTACCATGTTTTTTGGGTTGGTTTTTTTTTTTTCCTTTCCAGAGTCAGAATTTCAGGATTCCAGAATCTCAGCAGCACCCAGTGCAGTGGCAGAGATTCAGACACACCCTGTATCTCCGTCATTATTCCATTCCCACAAGAGAAATTCTCCAGTTTCTCTCAAAAGGTGGGATTCTCCCAACCGAAACATTTGAGTTGTCTCATCCCCTGACAATGAAGTTTAGCCCCTCATAATTCTATCCATGGATAAGGCAATACAGGGCAAATGCAGGCTTCCCTAAAATTTGTCTCCCAAAACTTGAGACCAGACAGCCTGGTAAGAAAGAGGGATTTGGGGTAAGGGGTGGGGAGGTTTCATATTTTTATGGAGATAGTATTGCATATTTTTTCTACATTGAAATAATTTTTCCCATTGAAGATTGCACTTAAAGGGGAAGGGGCCTGGTGAGAAAATTTTTCTTAAAGTCAAGAATATTTCATGAAAGTAGTTTCTCAGAGGAGCTTTCTCAGAGCCCATCAGCTCTGTTCTTTAATTATGCAGGCGGTTCTCTGTGCAGCAGTTCCTCCAGCACATTTAATTCCCTGCAGTCAGTTGATGACTCCTATATATAGTACTACCTTTATTTGTTCTTTTCTTTTCTTTTATAAAACATTGCACATAGACCACTTTATAGCCTCAAAATTTAAGGGTTTTTTCCCCTACTCTTTTAAAAAAGCTTCTTTTAAAAGATACCTCCACTCTCTGCCCATATTCACTGAATATTTTTTGGCAAATGTTTGTTGTCAGATATTCTTTCCCTGCAAGTGAACCAATCCATAAAGTGCCACCCACCATGGAAACAAATTTATAAGGAAAAATGTGGTGTTTTTTTCCAGCTACAGTGGCAGGCGGCCCTGGCAGTGTAATGAGCCTGCAATAGTGTCTGTACTAACATTATAATTTGTATCAAGGTGTAGGTACAACAGAGGATCACAGCAATTATATGATTACACCTTGCAGTATAATGCCTTGTGCAACTCTCTCTTCCTTTCTGAAATCACACTGAATCTTCACACTGCTGATTTTGAAGTCCCTCAGTGCCAGGAAAATCACCTGTTTGTGGCTGCTGAAGCCAAGGTCGATTCTGCCTTTTTTCCTTCAAATAATGCCTACATTGATGATGGATGAGGTTTCCATATTTGGTGTCACACGAAGGCTCTCTGTCACTTCAGGGATAGAATCAGAGCATCATGGAATGCTTTGGGCTGGAAAGGACCTTAAGGATCCTCTGTTTCCAATCCCTCTGCCATGGCTAAGGACACCTTTCACAAGACCACATTTCTCAGGGCCCCATCCAACCCGGCCTTGAACACTTCCAGGGATCCAGCATCTGCAGCTTCTCTGGCCAACATGTTCCAGTGCCTCACCATCCTCACAGTGAAGAATTTCTTCATGATATTTAACCTAAACCTGCCCTCTTCCAATTTAAAACCATTACCCCTTACCTATCACTACATGCTCTTGTCAAAAATCCCTGTCCAGCTCTCTTGTAGAGCTCATAAATGCTCATGATGAAATGCAAAGGGAATAGTAAACGCTCCCCACAACACAGCTTACAGGCTGAGAAAACACAGCCACAGCCCACCCTATTTCTCATAATATCCTAAGGCTGTCACATTTTTCCATTAAAACATTATTCTGAAAATACACCAGCACTCAACTGAACTGCTCCCCAGGCTCCCCTGTCTCCTGAGAAATTCCCAAGTGACTTCAGTGAGACTGTGGATATCTGTGTCCACAGGGGTCCCTCCCCTTTTCCAGCACAGTAGCCAGAAAAAGTGAATCTCTGTGTGACTGCACATTCAGTGCTGGCACTGCTCAGCAGACTGTATGTTCCACACAGAGAGTAAGCAGAATTACTACAGGGTATTATACCCCAGAGAGCTCTCATGCAACACACATTTAAGGTCCCAGGTAAGAGGACACTCTTCTTTGAAAGGCTCTTTCTACAGAATGGAGAAACAGGGCTCCTTCAAAGAGCAATTCAGAGTAGAAACCCAATTTAGGTGCCCTGATGTAGCCATGAAAAAGCTACTCTCTTCCCATTGTTTGTAGGAGAAACCTAGGAACACATGGTTCCCAAATTAGACATCTATCAAAGGCACCAGAGTCACATCCATCCAATTAAAACAAGCATGGTTGGGTGCATTCCTGGGCACCGAGGCCAAGGCATGTTCAAGCCCATATCTATGCTAGCAAACGGTCTTAGCCTCCAAAACGAGATGGCTGCTGACAATGAACACTCCCTGGCATGTTGGAAGTACCCACCTGGGCCCTAGAGATGTTCCAGTGGAGCATCAGTTTGCCTGGGGCAAAACGTGCCAGAGCCCAGGGCAGATGAGCGCATTCCACTGCCCAGGAATGCTTCTGGCCACATTTATGGTAACTGGTTTAGATACAGCCCATAAATACCATCCTTTGCTAAGAGTTCTCTGATGCAAATCAAAAGGACCCTCTTGAGCAAAAATGCTAATTGATTTTATGGTCACAGGCAACCAATTTTTTAATGCATTCAGTGCAAATGGGAAAGTTGGAAGGGGGGCTGAGTGCACAGCCAATAAATACTGTATCCTATTTAAATAGGGACAACAGGAATGCAGGGAGTTCTGGCATTTGCAAAGCACTTGAAGTCCTTTTGAAGATGAAAAAGTAAAATTAAAAATATTCTTCTCCTACTCTTTTATTCATGTCCCGCTTCACTTATACTGGAGCTGATCAGAGAGATTTGAAAAATACTGTTTTCCCCACAATGTGGCAGGCTGTGCTGTGCATTTATACCATCTTCTCACCCTGGATCCAAGCATCTCTCTCTTCTCCTTTTGTCACCATCAACTGCTTTTTTATTTCTCATTTCTCTGTCCCGTGCTCTGGATCTTGATTCCAAAAGGGAGAATGCTACTACAGGCACTCACACCCCAACAGCACACAAGGAGTGACAACTACACCCCCCCACTGGCACAGGGAGCCTTTTACAGCCCCATCTCCAGGCTGACTCCATACTCTAATCCTTAGCTCAGCTTCAGATGCCCTTTGAAATTTCCTAGAGATGTTCCTGCATCTTGGTGAGGACTCATCTTTCCAAAGGATACCTGCACTGCGGGATGCTCAGAGAACCTCTCCCTCTCTGATGCACCCACACAAATGCAAGAAACTCGTAGTATGACTGGCAGCAGAAGTATATTGTCAAGAGGACTGATGCAATTAGCACCATTTAAGTGAGCAGCATACAGAATTAATTTGCACATGCTCCCACAGGGAATAAGTGGCACTCTGGGAACTACAAAAATAGCATCAGGCCTTGGCACTTCCAAGCTAATTTGTTTGTGTCTGCCCCTAAACAAATACAGAGACTGTGTGCCAAGGAGCTCGTCGGCAAACAGCACAAGGTTTTGAGGAAAGCAATTAGCAGCTACTCTCCATCCAGTCCAGGAGCTGATTGCTGCTCTGGGGCAAGTCCAACTCACTTTCTCATTTTGGGAAAAGGGTGAAGCTTCACCATGAAAAGTGTCCTTGATCCTAGTGAGCTACAGAGTTTCTCCTGAGTGGCCAATCATTGCCTTAGCAGAGCAATTGCCATGAGCATGTCTTCATGCTGATGACATAAAATATTTAAGAAGATGGCAGTATGGAGATGAGCTGGAGCACATCCTCCAGGAGCCACCAGCCACAACAAGAAGCCCTTCCTCAGTGGCTGCTCTATTGGCACAGATGGAACATGTCACTCCTGACCCAGCTGCTGGGCTCTTTGGCACAATTTTAGGTGTGTTTGCTGCCTGCACCCCAGAAGCTGGTGAGAACAGGGTGCTGCAAGGCTAAAAATGTTTCCTGCTTGGCCTTGTGTCCCAGAGGAAGAGCAAAGATCAAAGGTTCTGCTCACTTGGCTGTGGGGAGACAAAGCCACCCCACCTGCCAAAGCGAGGATCCCAGGAGTGTAGAAAGAAGAGATCAGCACACAGGGCCTCTCTAGGGGTGCAGATGGGAATGACTAGTCTGTGGATGGGACAGGAAGCACTCCATGTAGATTGTCTCTCCTGCCAACCAACTCAAAGCTGCAGAACTGCCAAGCATCAAAAATTTCCATTACTCTCTGTCCCCTTCTCACTCATTAAGTTCTAGAAAATAAAAGTTTTTATTTTCTGGGATTTTGCACCACTGGATATGGATCAGTTCCAATATCCACCAGTGTAATGAACAATGAGATTTCTGTGGTGTGTAAGAAGACCCAAGCTAAAACATCTGTGCTTTTTACTCCCTTAAAAACTTATAAAGATTAGTTCTACTCATGCAAATGTAGCATTTCACTAACACAAGCAGATCCCTCTTTTTTTTTTCCTGTGCTATTAAACAAGTAATATGGAAGCAAAATTCTGCCAGCAGCAAATTTCACAACAGGGAGCTGGTAGCAACAGTAGCAAAAAATGCTAAATCTCTTAAAGCAATGGCTGGTTTTAGGACGGACTCAAGTGTTGTAAAATGCTACCAACACAAGAGAGGTGTTTGGCTTTTTTTCATTTGGTTTTTAAAATAGCAATTCTGTGTTAGTCCTGTAATTGAAATCACTGGGATGATTAAAAATAAACTCAGTGTGAAGTTCCAGTAGGTTGGTTCTCACTGAATAGGAACATTACAGTATTTCTGCTGCAAAACTCCATCAATCTCACTTGCACTCGGCATTCATGGAAGGCACATTCCCCAGATGAGCCCAATGGAGCAGTGCAGCTACAGATCTGCTGAAGCCATCAGTTCCCACTGCTGGCTGGAGAGACAAGACAGTCTGTCCATTATCCTCCCACATGCCACAACATGGAGAAAAGAGCGTGGAGTCTCCTCATCTGAGCACTTGCCAGAAAGCTGAGATGTCAAGGCACAGTTTATAATTGATTTTTTAAAAAAGCAAATCCTGGGCAGACTGCAAATGTTATTTTATTTGTTAAATTTCTGTAAAAGCAATTACTTGTCCAGAATAATAACGAGAAATCCAGGTAAGGTGTTCTGTTCCCTCACAGTAGTTCCAAAAGTGAATTAATTAGAAGCAACTTGTTTCAAAGCTCATGGCTTCTCAGCTGATCAATAAATATACACTAGCTGTTCTCAAATAACTTCCAAGAGAGAAATATAGCTCAAGGACAAGTTTAAGAGGGACTCTGACTGCCATTACTCTTCTGGTGTAATTATACAACTGCAAATTGAACAGTATCTTCTTCCATGTGGGTATTTTTGGGGGCTGCTGTAACTGTGGCTTTGGGACTTTGACCAGCAGCAGTATAAATATATCATAAGAGCAAAGCAAAGAAATTTCTGTATAAATACTAAACATGACTGTCTAAGAGTTTGGTTTTGTCTTGTAAAGAATTGTAACATCACCTTTGCAAAGTGGAGAGGGTTTAAGAAAAATAAGTGACTTTGGTTTCCTCTTAGAAGAAACCAGGTAAAAATAACATCCTGGCTGAAGGATGCTATTTCATGGATGCACCTCAGCAAACTCAGAAGTTTTTCTGGTTGATGTCCACATCTTGCCACTACCTGCATATGTCCTTTCCTGGGTAGGACATGGAATGGGCCCCACAGAAGCAGAAGGAAGTGGCGGGCATGTGACAGCCCCAAGACCAGCTGGAGAAAGCAATGGGATACTTCTGTAGTGGTACAGCTCTTCAGAAGAGATCCTTTAAGAGCAAGCCATCCATCTGATAATCTTCATGGGGATAAACCTTGGGGACACCAATGGAAACAGCATGAGGATTATTGATCATGTGGGGAAAAAGGGCTTGTCCCAGATTGCATGCCACCACAAGCTGCTGGGTCTCAGAGCTCTGTCTCTGCCTTGCAGGGTGCTACAGAGTCCAGCAGAAAAGAGACCTTACTCAAAATGAGTGGGGGATGGCAGAAACAAGCCCAGTGTCTGCTTCTCTACCTGCAAAGGGTTTAAACAGACCATTGATATCTGTAAAGGTCTCTGGAGATTTAAAGACCTTTTGGAGACTCTCTGGGTTTTTAGCTTTCAAATACACCTAAAAATAGCCAGGTTGAAAGCACTGAGTTCACTTCTGACTTAAATTTTGAAAGATAACTTCAGTCCAATATTAATTTTATCCACACAGCTTCGTCCGCCTTCCAGTTCCAAACATGCCACCAGACCCAAACTTTCTAAGGAAGTTTGCATAAGATCTGGGTGCTTCCTTCCCATGGGCACTTCAGCAATCTCTCTTCTGAAGCCTAAAAGCAGCCAAAAAAAAAAAAAAAGCAACTTAACAGGAAGTGCTTTTGAGGGCATCTGCCCCCTCCACACTCTGCCAAACAAAGGATGTGACAAGTGGAGCTTGGAAAACAAGGGGTTTTGAGCAATAAATCAAAGCAGGCACAACCTGGGCTGTGTTACTCAAGCCAGGTGCACATAGTTCAAATGCCAATTTCCCCTTTCTTTCCCCCAACAGAGTTTTCCCTGCTCAAAAATGTCAAACTCTCATTTTTTAAGGAGGTCTAAGAAGATATTTCAGACAAGAGCACTGTGCAAGAAGGGGAAAGGGTGAGAATCAAACCAGACGACAAAAAAGAAATTAATCAAGAGGCAGAAAGCACATGGGTATCAATCAGCAGCTACAGCCTTGCCACTTCTGGGTACTGAGATCTTAATTCCCCACTAAAAGCTTATCTGTGCCAGAAAAGCCCCCATTTATCAAGCCCTCTGCACTAATAAAGGGCTGCCACACTGTGCAATACACCTGTGCTGCCTTATTCATGTACCTGGAAGCTAATTGTGTTATTGTTGTGCCAGTCTGCCAGCAGCAGAACCCAAGCTTCCCCACAGACATGCCAGGATGAGTTAATGCTGTAAAACTTTCAGCTACATGACCACAAAAGGCACATCCCAGGGTGAGACAATCTGTGCTTCCAAAGGACCTGCAAAGTCAGCCCAGTGGTACCTGTCTCCATTGTCCCTCTCCAGGGAGCTGAGCACTCTGACTCTCTGAAGGGGAACATGGTTTGCATTGATTTTTTAAAACATATTAAGTAATTGATGTTTTGAACCAAAACCAGAACTTCTCCCCTTCAAAAAAACCCCCGAGTTCAAAATAAAGCATTTTAATGGCTTCAAAGATTTTTTTCCCCATCCTTCTCCATGATCAAAAACTCATCTAAATTGGTTTTGCCCAGAAGTTTTGATCTTGATGAATTAGCATTTTCCCTATGACAGGCATGTAATTAAGAGGTCCCAAATCAATTCTGAGAGGTTTCTTTTCCTACAAAATATAATGTCTGCTAGCCCATGCACCTAGGGGTATAGGATGTGGGAGGTGGATAATTTTACCTGATGCCAGTTAGGAGTGAGAGATTTGGAACTGACATTTAAATCTGAAATAAAATAAAATGTTGCAGGCAGAAGTACAGTGTATTAGCTCGAGAGCTTCTGATGAGTCCTGAAGGACAACATTCAGCATCGTGCTCATCGTGCATGCTCTTCTCCAGCCTGAGAAGGAAAACGGTTTCAGAAAACCTCTTGTGGCCTCAGAAAGGAGATTTGCTGTATTGTATCAGATGCCTCAGCAGCAGTTCAGCAAGTGGTCTGTAGTAAAATTTATCCCCACAAGGTGTTTTTGCAGGGTCATTTCACATTTTAAAGCACATCCAACAGATTTGGGTTTTTTAAATTTTTTTCATTTACACATCCCTAATTTTATCCAAGGACCTCTGAAACCTGTTGTCATGGGTTAGCAAAGCATAGTCTCGGATGTGATGTTCTTGCAAAGGGGTGCTTACAGCTTCCTCTGTGACCTGACAGAACCTATCAGCTGGCCAGTTTGAATATGGACAATTTTTTAAGCTGCTTAAAATGGTGACCACCTCTGTGATCCACACTTAAGAATAGACAAACCCCGATCAGAGCCCTCTCTAGTTGCCGGCGCTGGCACAGGTGGCTGCGGGCCCCGTGTGGGGGCCAGCGGGGCCAGCCCAGGCCCTGCTCGGGCCAGGCCAGGCCGGGCCACGGCCAGCCTGGAGCCAATGGGCCCTGTTCCACCCACGGAACCCCCCCACAGCCCTGCTGTGGGCAGCCGGAGCAGCCCGGCTCCCCTTCTCCAGTGTGGCCAAGATTCAGCTGAAGCTGCCCGGCTGTCCAGCAAAGATCATGTGACCAACAGCGATAAGCGAAATTCCAGCTGCAAGGCCCAGGTGAGATTAACCCTTTTAGTGCTGTGAAGAGCTGAAAACCTGAGGGAGGAGAAAGAGGAGATGCTTAAAGCTGAAATTCTGTTGTAAAGCTATGATGTATCGGAGTACCCGTTGTAATTTCATGAAGGCATGGCGGGTGGAGCGTTCAACTTGTACTTGTGAGCAAAAGCACATGCACTGAGATAGGCAGATGCTGACACAGCTGTAATTTCATGAGAAGTTTGAACAGGGAGAGATGGAAGTGATGAGGACTTTTGCTCCAAATGGAAAAGGAGAAAACCTCAGTTCCTGGAGATGCTCCCAGAGATAGTCCTAAAGATGAAGATGAGGAGGACCCTTTGCTCCCAGGGAAGGAGAAGGGCCTCTGTGCTTAGAGATTAAATGCTCCCAGAGATGGGTGAAGAGAACTTTTGTTTCTGAACAGCTCAACCTTAAAATTGCAGCTCAGTAGCTCAAGATTGGACCCTTGAAAGCAGTTGTGGGAAACGCTGCAAATCGTGGGAAGGGACTCTCACATGATGTGAGCAGAGAACCAACCCGGGCAGCTGTCTCGTTGTGATAATGTCTCCATAGCATGAGCAAGAAGAGACTCCCCTTTCTAAATGGACTGAACAAGGTTATTATGGAAGTGGTAACAGACTGAACATCTTAAGGGTTGTCTTTTTACATTGTCAGTGGGAGAAGGGAGAAAGGTGGGGGGAGGAGAAGTGTTCTGAAGGTGTGGTATGGCTTTTTTTTCTCTTTTCTTTTTCCTTATTTTAGGTCTGTTAATAAACTTCTTTATATTCTTTCCAGTTTGGTGCCTGCTTTGCATTTCTCCTAATTCTTATCTCACAGAAGGTAAATAGTCATGAGTATTTTGGACCAAACCACTATACCTGTCTTTCAAATTTAGGCCAAATACCAATTCTTTTCTTTCCTTTCAGACTTTTTTTACCCCCACTAATTTATGCTCATGCAGAACATATACAGGGAATTGCTGCATCAGGTGGGGCTGCATAGCTGGGAAGTGGGATTTCACAATCAGTTCTGCATCCTCAGTCTGCATCACCTAGCATGGGGATCCACTGGGATCCTTTCAGCACAGCTACTTTGGGGATTTGCACCTTTGTACAGTGCTTAAATGAAGATGCTCTCATTGCACCAGAGCCACACAGGTACTAAGAACCAGTCAGACTCTAATTTTTTTTTAACTCTTTCCTATAGTAACACTGAATCACAAATCATTAAGGTTGGAAAAGACCTCCAGGATCATTGAGTCCAACATTTTAACCACCATGCCCACTAAACCATATCACAAAGTGCCATGTCCACTCCTGTTTTTAACACTTCCAGGCATGGTGACTCCACCACTTCCCTGGGAAGCCTGTTCCAACGCTTAAACATTCTTTCAGTGAAGAATTTTTTCCTAATATTCAACCTATTTTCTTAGGTAATTCTCCCCCTTTCTTCACTGGCAGAGGAGATTATAATCTGTATAATTGATACCTGAAAAAGCAATTCTGTTAGCTCTTGAGCAGTTATTTCCAATACTTTATAGAGAGTATGCTGGGCACGAAACAAAATAAAAGCAGGAAAGAGCAGGGATAGAGCTTGGCTAGGACATCCATGTGTCTCTGCACACAGAGAGAGAACAGCCAGGAGGGCTCACAAGCACCCAGTAAAGGACAGGGCAATCAGCTTTGGTTTTATCAGGGAGGACTAGAGAAAATCAACCCTGCAGAGTCATTCCCACTTGCCCATAAGGTCCAGAAGTTAGACATCTGTGCAACTACTGAGCAATCAGAGCTGTTATTTTACCCGGATCACAGCATCTGTCCCTCAAGGAAGATGGAAAAATGACATTTCAGCTTTACTTCTTGGGGAAGTTGCCTATTTAGCAAGGTTTGACTTGCAGTTATATGCTACCCATGCAGAGGGAGAACTGGAAGAGGAGCTAATGTTATCATAGGAACTGCAATCCTAAGGAAGTTCCCAGCTGCCTTTTGCAGGTGGGATTCCTCCCCTCTTAAAGAGAGATTTGAGCCTTAGGAGAATGTGGTGAAGGCTTGTGCAAGTTTATCTGACCTGGCTTGCAGAGGTACTGACTTGTGGAGTGGATATTTTAGGTTCTGACCTGAAGAAGAAATTGTTTGTAGGTGAGGATCATGGGAGGATGAGTCTGTGCTTGCAGAAGTGTATCAGGGCACATGCTGGGCTGACACTTTCTGTGTGAAGGAAGGAACAGTGAAGTCTGCTGCAAGAACATGGCTAGACACATTAAAGTTTTTCATTAGCACTTTCTGATAAGATTATAAATATTCTGTGTAAGTGCCATTAGCTAGAGTGGCCAAAAGCCTGAAGTAGCAAAAGACTGTAAGTTCATTATAAAGATTATAAAGAACACACATGAGAGGGGAATGCAGAAGATGGAAAAACAGAGCTGAAGAAGTTAATCCATTTCTTAAAAGAATCTTTTAATAACTCTAAAACCCACTTCACAAGTCCCAGTGTGGACCAGATGGCCCCTTGCCACCTTCTCCCCCAGGGCAATGGAAATGGGATCCATCAGCTCAGCAAATACTGCTGGTGAACAAAGGCCCCACTGCCAAGATTTGCTGGCACCAGCACCATTCCCACACATCACCCCACAGCCCCTCCAGGGAGCAGGGCTGCCTTTGACACGTTTAGCCCAAGTGTCCCTGCTTGGCACCAGCACCCAGAGCTTTGTGCTTTTCCCCTCCCCATTTCCCCCTGAGTCTTTGGGAGGCCTGGGCTGCCTGAGCCATCCAGGGGGTTCCCTCGCACACTGAGCCGACCTTATTGTGCTCTGCCCCAGTGAGCACAACTAATAACCACAGTTTGCCTCCTTTAATTGAGGCTCTGAATAACTGGGAGCAAGTACCCAACCCCTCCAACAAAGGCAGAGCTCCCCTCGCCGCAGAGCACAGCTGCCACTCATGCTGGTCTGTGCTTGGATGTCACAAAAGCTGAGCTATTTTGCATGGAAAGCAGCTATCACAAAACCCAGCTATGAGCAAATGGAGGCCAGCGTGAATTCCAGGAAAGTCCCCATGGCAGAGAGCACGTCCAGCCCTCCATGCCCCACGCTTGCTGAGCACCAGAAGCTTGTTGAAATTATTTTGCCCCACAACAGGTTTTTCTAAGAGGCTGCGGAAGCCCAGAGGAATGACATACATGCTGGCGATGAAAATTACCGCAGAGGGTGTTTTTCAGCTCGGAATACAAAACAGATTGGCTTTTCTGCAGGCACTGGTAAGAAAAATACTAATTAGTACAAAGTATGGTGATAGGCCAACTCTCTTGCTTAGTTGGTCATTCATTAAAGTGAAATTAATCTGGATTTAGATCAATGTAAATGAGTGAGGAATGTAGCTGGGTGTTTTGTTTTGTGTACACCCATTTGCTGCTGTTGCCGATCACAAAGAAACAAAGCTAAAAGCACAGCACAGGATGCCTGAAAGTCAGCTCTATCCCTAATGACCAAGGCCTGCTATCAATCAAATGTGTCCTGTTACAGCTGTGAGCCCCCAAAACTCATTCTGAGGATGTGAAGCCATTCAGGTGAACAGAAATAAATCTAGACAAAGCTCACACAGAAGTAAAAGCAGAAAACAGGAAAGGCAGTTTGCCTCAAGTTCCCCATGTGGAGGGAACAGGACAGCCTTGGTTTGGTAAGCAGCGAGAAATCTTCGTATATAATACAAGAAATCTGGAGAGGAACTCTTTACAGGAGCAGGTAGCGACAGGTCAAAGGGAAATTATTTCAAACTGAAAAAGAGTAGATTGAGATTAGATATGAGGATTAGGAAGAAATTCTTTATTATAAACGTGATGATGCCCTGGCATAGGTTGCCCAGAAAACCTTTGGATGCCCCATCCCTGGAAGTTTCAAGGCTGGGTGAGACGGGGCTTTGAGCAACCTGATCTAGTCAAAGGTGTTTCTGGCCATAGCAGGGGCTTAGAACTAGATGATTTTTTAACTTCCCCTCCAACCCAAACTATTCAGTGATTCCACGATTCTGTGATCACATTCTTGTCTTTGGCCATGAGGTCAGAACTTCATTATTTCACTAAGCTTCTCATCCCAGCAACATTTTAGATGAGATTTCACAGGTAACTGTACCAAACCCCAAATCCACATAGGAAAAAAAAAACACCACAAAGAATGTGATTTGCCTAAGAAGTACTTACAAACTTGATGGCTGTGCCACTACACAAAAAATGGCAACAGCATTTATGACTAGCTGAGGAAACTCCCATCCACCCCAAAATAGTGTAGTATGGACCAATGCTTCCACATTCAAACATCCCATCGGCTTTACCATGCTCAGCACTTTCATATTTCTATACAAACCAAACTCATTCTTTGGCCAGAAGGGCAGGAAGGCAGAGCCAAACTATTCTCCCTATTCCCATCCACCCAAAATTGGGATGCCACATTCCCACTGCCCATTAGGGAAAGGTTCCTGGCCTGGGACCCTGCTATTCCCTGAACCATGTCAGGTCATTGTTTAGAAAGAGCTCATTAGCACAGAGTGAACCCATCCCACCGAGTGTCCTATGGGCTGCGGTGGGACAGTGCCAGGGCCCAGGATTTTACTGGCAGTGGTGTGGCTTCCAAGGGCCTGTGCTGACACAGGACATCCCTCTGGGTGGCATTTCTCCTGCCTGCACTGTGTGTGCACACGTAGAGTTGGGCCCTCCATCACTGCTGCTCCGCACAAGCATCCACAGAGACAGCTGGGGTATTCAAAGGGGTTCCCTCCATCCCAGAGCTCAAGGGGAGATATCCAGAACCAGCATGGATTTGGTTGAGTTACTCAAGTAGATTACAGAGTTGCTGGAGCGTGTCCAGAGAAGGGCAACAAAGCTGGGGAAGGGTCTGGAGCACAAGTCTGATAAAAAGCAGCTGAGGGATCTGGGGGTGTTCAGCCTGGAGAAAAGGAGGCTCAGGGGGGACCTTCTCACTTTCTATAATTCCCTGAAAGGAGGTTGTAGCCAGGTGGGGGTGGGTCTTTTCTCCCAAGTAACAAGCAAGAGGACAAGAGGAAATGGCCTCAAGTTGCACCAGGAATTGGATATTAGGAAAAATTTCTTCACTGAAAGAATGGCCAAGCATTGGAACAGGCTTCTGAGGGACATGGTGGAATCATCATCCCTTGAAGTGCACAAAAAATGTGTAGATGTGGCACTGAGGGACATGGTTTGGTGGTGGCCATGGCAGCGATGGGATTGAACTCAATGATTTTAGAGGTCTTTTCTCACCTTAATGTACCAGTGGTCACTTGTAGCTCTGGTAGTTTCAACTTTGCAGGACGCTGCCTTAAGCTCATAGCAGTGGCTGTCATGGCCAGAATGCCTTCCAGGTGACAGTGACTCCATCTTACAAAGGCCTTACAAAGGGGCATTTCTTTGGCCAGGACATGCTTTTATATGGTCTTACAGAAAGAGGGAATTTTCATGAGAGATAAGAAGATGGGGAAACCCGGACTCCTTTCAAAGTTAGGCTTGATCCATTTTGGATCTGTTTTTTTCCTAGCCATCCACTAGCCATCACATCATTAGCTTCCCGAAGAACTGACTGTCTTTATAACGATCCAAGGCCAGCTTCTCTTCAGTTGTTCCCCCACTGCCTCTCTGGGAAGCAGATGAGTTAGGGAGAGAGATATGGACCCAGTGCTCCTGCTGGGAAATTGAGAATGTGCTCCCTGCAGTGATCACCACCATCAGTGTCTGACCCCTTTTCCTGGAAAGTGCTGGAGAGGTGGTGTTGTTTTCTGTGCCCATAACTGACTCGGGATTAGTTACTGAGAAACAGCTTGGCAGTCTTCCAGGCCACCACACAAGAAAATCACTCTATTGCCTTATGGCCAAACAAGTTTACAGTCTGTCTCTAATCACCTCCATTGGAGCAGTTTGCCTTCTAATCAAAGGCCACATTTTCCATTTTATTTTTCTTCCCATCTTCCACCCATGCCAGGGCCAAGATGCTGCAAACATTCCTATACGTGTAGACACTTAGAGATTAAAATATTCCTCCTCCAAGATCTGAAAGCTCAGTCTAATAGAGAGGTTCTGGTGGATTTTCTGCTGGAAGAAATCACAAGGAAAATATATTGGTGATCTCTCAACAAAGCTGTTTTTCCATCTCTCTGCCAGACTCACAAATTTTACTGCTACAGAAAACTATGACCAGTGTCAAGGCCTCTTGCACATGACATCAGACATCTCATATTCCACAGCAATATCTGCAATATCTGCTTGTTTGGAAAAGAATTTTTCCTTTTTCAGAAGAAAATGATGTTAAAGCCAGCAGTTTGAGGCTGAGATGAACAAAACCTCATCTCTTACAGAGGCATCAGCCTGCATTTTAAAGAAGCCAGAGCACACTCTACCAGCCCCATAGGTGATCTTTTTTCAGGGATTAACTATGCTCAGTTAGCAAAAATGAATCTTACATGCCCCTTAGAAGCAACTCCTAGTTTCCACTTTTGCCTTGCTGAAGGGATTCAGACAATCAGTGCAACAAATTTTAACACTGATGATGTGCCCTCTATTTCCACGTTTCCATACTTCTCCAAGGCAAGATAGGTACTGATGGTCATTTCTCCTCATATATTCTCCACATGTGGTTTGGGAGTTTTGATCATTACCAATGCCAGTGTTTTATGTGGCATGTATTTTCTTAGTCAGTGCAAGGTTATGTAGAAGTCCAAATAAAAGAGTAATTTAAAGGTAAGATTCAGTGTCATGTTTCTCTTGACATCTTGCACAAATCCCAAGCAAGCCCAAGTTTCCATCACATGGTATCTGCCCAGACAAAAATAAAGCTGCACAAGTGCATCCAATCTACTGTTTGCATTAATTTCTTTATACATGTACATAGGACATCAACCTGTGGGAGCAAGTCCAGAGGAAGCCACTGAGTTGATTAGAGGGATGGAGCATCTCTCCTATGAGCAAAGTTGGAGAGAATTGGGATTATTCAGGAGGTAAAGAGAAGGCTTTGGGGTGACCCGATTGCAGCCTTTTTATAGCTGAGAGATGGAGAAAGAATTCAATTTGAAAGACAGTAGGTTTAGATTAGATATTAGAAAAAAGTTGGTTTACTCTAAAGGTGGTGAAGCACTGGGACAGGCTGACCAGAGTGGTTTTGGATGCCCCATCCCTGTCAGAGTTCAAGGCCAGGCTGGATGGAGCTGTGAGCAACATGATCCAGTGAAAGGTATCCTTGTCCATGGCAGGAGGTTGGAAAGGGATGATCTTTAATGTCCCTTCCAACCCATTCTATAATTCTATAATAAACTTCTAAATGTAATTTCTTTTGAGTTAATGTTGCCATGGTGTACCTTACTAGAACCACTCCCTGAGCTGGCCCATTTTAACCAAGAGGATCTACCTCCCACAGCTGGAGTTCATCACTTTGTGCTCCACCTTCATTAAAAAGAGCTGCCATAGCAGAATGAGTGAATCCAGCAGGGAAGGTTAAATGCTGCTTGGCAGAATCACAGGGGAGTAAGCACTGTGTTGTTTTCCTTGGTGAAATATCAACCATTTCTTCATGCTATCACCCTAGCACAGCTCCTCCTTGCCTACAAACCCAGAAGCATAGGGAGAATCAAACTCTGCATCCAGCCTGGAATTCCAGATGAAAGTGAAATAAAAGCTCAGCCCAAGAGCAGGAAAGCACACAGACAATGTTTTCTTTTTACTGGCTTCAGCTGCTTTTTCATGGGTCCCACCACCCCTAGGAAAATCATCAACATGTCAAAAAAAAAAACCCAAACCATCAAAACCCCAACAAAACAACAGAAATTACTATATAATTATAGATTCATTGCAGATATATGTCTACACTCCACTTTCCCATTCAAAATTATATAATTAAACATCTACTGATTCAATGAAAACTCAGTGTGTCCTATTCTGAAATTAGGACACTCACCTACCCCCATGGGAGCACAGATCCACCCAGCATGAATAGCATGTTTATCCACCCCTGTGGTTTCCATTCCCTAGATTTAATTTGTGTTAACTGAGAGAAATCCTCTCAATTCCCTTTCAGTTATATATATATATGGATGTGTGTGCATATACATACATTAAAAAAAATGTGGATGCTATAAAAAGAACTGGGTCCAGAAGAGAAGAAAATAAAGGATATTCCAAAAGAATATCCTGTACTACAAAAGAGGCAAATTTAAAGGATGGATTGTGGGGGATGCCTGATACCATGGGAGTTGTAGAGTCCCCCATCCGTGACCATTCTTCACCAGAAATCCACAAGATGAGCATCCAGCCCCTTCCACTTAGTGACTTGATCAATACTTCATCCCCTGCTCAGTTTGAATCCATCCAGTCACAGGAAAAAAGTCACAAGCCCCTGGGACAAAGCAGATGAAGGGGAGAGGGCCCTTGGTGCCTTCAGTCCCACTGTGTTCTGCTGGCTGCAGGTTACTTGGAAGGCTATTCTATAATGAGGGGTGGTGGGGGAAGAAAAAACACAGACAAAACAACCTCTGTGACTATGAACTTATTGACATCAATTTACTTGGCATTACTCCCTCTCACTCCACCACAGGGTTCCGGGTAGAAAACACTTTTCCTGAAAAGCTGTTCTTCTCCTGTGCATTTTGTGGTGAAGGGGAGACAATTATTGAGAAGACAAAAGGAAAGAACAGAAGATGAAAGGGTCAGCCTCACACAATTACAGCCTCTAGTGCTCCTGCACCATTCCTGAACTGCACCAACATAGCCTCAGCCTGGCACCATGCTGGAGGTGCCTGTCAGGCAGCAGTGGGAGAGATGTGAGCAGAAACACCATCCAGAAACCTACGGAGCCAGCCCAGCTCCATGTTTAGAGCTGGGCTGTGCTGAGTGCACTAAGAAGGCATAGGGACACCCCTGACCCCACCCCTGCCCCCAGAGGTAAAACCTCCACATACAGCCAGCAGTGAGGAACCATCTCCTAAGAGCTTCTACGTTTGTTTCACATACCTTCCCTGCTGGTAGGACAGGAGTTCTTTTAGGACCAAGAGGCTGGATCTCTACGGCCCAATGTGCATCTTCGTTATACTGGAGTGCACCAAACCTCCCATGGAAAACCTTCCGAGCTCCCCACAAGGAAGGGATTTGCACCACGTGTGAGTCTGTCCAGACAAGGTTTATTTCTGAGGTCTTTTACTGCCCTGCTGTGTGAGCTTAAGAAAACCATTGGATTCACGAGAAATAACTCAGAATGTGACAAGTCGTGCCAAGTCAGTCTAATAGTTTCTCAGATGTTTCGTTAATTAAACATTTATTATCTTGCGCAATACTAGTTTGTGGAAAATAATTAGCAGCGAGATATTACTGAGCATAAACACAGAGGAGTGAAACTACTCTATGCTCTAAAATAGAAATTAATGCTTTAGTTATAAGATAAACTAAAGAACCAAAAAAAAAAAAAAAAATAAAAAAGGAAACAACCTTCTCTGGGATCTGAACAAGGAAGGAATATTCTTGACCCTGTGAGACTAAGAGGTGTTTTTCAGAATTTCAGTAGCACCTAACATTTTATGGTCAAGGCATAGGCCCATGGGAATCAAAGTAAAAAGCTGAGAGACTTTTCTTTATTACAGGGCCTCTAGAACAAATAAAAATATCGACCTCCAAAGCCAAATTACTTATAATCAACTCAAAAATAGCTTGCAGAGATGAATGTAGTGGCAGGGTGTAGCAACCCACCCACTAATTCCATTTATTTAGAGTTCCTACGCTGTTTTCTTGTGCTGTCAGCAAGCACACAGGACAGTATTTTTAACTAAATAATAGTATGCGAAAGGATTTATGATGAAAAAAAAATCCCACCCACTGGGATAAACTCCTAATTATAGATGATAAAAATCCTTGATTCTGAGCCAGTCATACATTAAAGAGATTCCTGTGTACCATCTTACATTGCGTGAAGCCACAGTGTCTTACAGCTTATAAAGCTGTGAGCACGTAAATACTCAGCTGGTGATAAATACATTATAAATATAATATTAGCCAAGGAAATTAATACTTCAGGATATCATCAAGGTCACTACAAAGAACAGTTTATCAGGCAGGTAAATTAGACAGGCATCTGCTTCTGTGCTTGCTAATAGAAATCAGAACAGCCATTGTAAATGATGTTGAATTTTTGAAAGATTTGCAGTTCTGCAAATGTTACACTTGTCTTTAAACAACTTTGTTAAAAATCAACAGGTATGACTCACTATTCCAGCACATAGCTCTGATAGCTTGGAGGAATAGTTAGCAGATACTTCCCTGAATAAACTAACACAGCAAATTTTCCAGTACATTTTGCTTTATTCCATGAGTATTATACACTCACAATTCAACTAATACTCATATCCTATTCATTACAAGAATAATGATGATTTCCTTCTATTTTTATAGAACTTTGTTACCCTTTTCATTAGCGCCATGAGCTCTAATAGAGCCACAGGTGTAGAAGTGGGGTTATTTTTCTGGAATGGGAGTGATGACCGCAGGTTGTCAATAAGATCATCTAGGGATTATGGCCAACATCTGCCCTGTAGCAAAACTCTTGGCTCTGGACACACCCAAAATATATAGGGAAATATGATGTCGGGAATTGGAAAAAATGGATATCCAGTTTCCTAGTGTAGACACCTAAGTGACCCTTCCAAAGTGCCTGATCTGTGCAGTGTGCTGCACCAGAGAGCATTGAGACTGAGTTTCAGGAGTCTGTGACTCAAAGGCTGGTCTGGATCATTTCAGTCCCCTGGGGATTGTTAGTCCAGAGCACATCCCCTCTCTACCATGAGCCTTCTTATATGTGTTATGTTTATATACGAGTCAAAATATCCGAGACAAGCCCTGCTGTATTCCATCAGACAAGCCCTGCTCAGCAACAACAAAACTATCTCTACATTGTCAACACTCTATTCAGCAGAAATCTATCTCCATACCAGCCACTGTGAAAAAAATTAACTCCATCCCAGCCAAAACCAGCACACTACTGCAGAGGGGCCATTCACATGGACACTTCTGCAAATGGCACCCAGAGTGAATTCAATAAAAATTTGAATTATAGAATCATAGAATGGTTTGGTTTGGAAGGGACCTAAAGGATCATTCAGTTCCAAACCTGCCACGGGCAGGGATACCTTCTGCTAGACCAGGGTGCTCAAAGTCCTGTTGCACTGGAACCTGCTCCAGTGCCTTACCACCCTCAAAGAGTTTCTTCCTACTATTTAATCTAAATTTAATCTCTTCCAGTTTAAAGCCATTTCCATTTTTTCTACCAGATAATAATCAGATAAGAAAGATTGTTTAATTTCCTTAACCCATACTCAGAACTCCACTGGCTCAAAGTCATTTACCAGCTTTCCAATCCCATCCATAGCAGGATGAATTTATCCCAGCAGTTCTTCCACTGGGTTTGTTCACCAGGTCCTCCAAGTGAATTTTTATAAAGCTTGTCTCTATGGAAAGACAACCAGGATGCACCAGCAACATGGTTTTGGTTAACATTCGAGCTGGTCTGAGCTGGCATCCTTCCCATTTTGGTTCCAATAAAGTACAGTTTGGTTTGGGGTCTGACTTTGTTACAGTGAGAACGGAAAGGATCATTAAGCACGAGTGGATTCACGCTTCAATTAACAACAACAACAAAAAAAGCTATTAGCAGCAAAGGTATCTTTCAATAATAGTAATTTAAAAAGCTGTCTCTGTTACTCTTAATTGTATTGCAGCCATTAGTTGTTTCTTAAAGCATTATCTCCTTGCTATAAATGAGTCAACAGACTGCAGCAGGTAATATCACAACACAATTCACTTCAAGGACAAATTTATCACAAGATTTAGGAACAAGCCAAGGATAAGGGAGAGGGAACCATTCTTCTCACAGGAGTAGTCCCTTAGGGATTAAATAAATTTGGCAGTGCAATCTTTGACCCTAAGCATATGGCAATACTTGATAACAGCTCTCTAAACTGACATTGTCTCCTTCAACTGCACAAATCCTGCAGCATCAGGGAGCTGGATGAGAAATGCAGCATGTCCGCCTCAGCTTGCAACAACACTGGCCTGAGTATCCATCAGTAATATAAATTTCAGCAGACTGATGTACTGGCAAAGGAAGCAAATATTATTGTATTCCCAGAATGCAGCAGGGAAAGGTTCAGCTCTTTTGCTTTTGGCTGTCAAAGTGAAGAATCCAATGAGAAAGTTATATAAGCACTCTCAAAAGTGAATGAAAAGAGAGAGACACTCAGAGGTTGAATCATGTCACCTGTCTCAAACAGGATGAAACATTCTCTTGAGATGTGTACTCCTTTCCACTGACTATCAAAAGACCGCAGACAAATAACTTTCAGGCTACTGTAGTTAGGTGATATGAATCCCACTAAAGATACTTGAATATAAAGATTCAAGTTGCCAAAATTTTTAAATTCTATTTATGCTTCTCAGTTGTGATCCAACATCAGTCTTTGATCTAAGCTACTAAGAGTCATTTGCCACAAAGCTTTAGAACTAGTGACTAAAATTCTGCTGCACCATTACACCTGTCATATTAGTATTGCAGCCTCTCACAAAGATGCTGCATCTTCAGTGCCAAAAAATAGAGGGGTTTTTAGTAGATATAGAACTAATATATAGATGGAACTAATATATGCTATCCATCTTGCTGTAAAACCCTGGAGGAACAAAGCACAGTGATTCCTATGGCAGTGTAGCTAAATGAAGCCCTGCCCAGAAGTTGTGGATTCGGTTGATTCTGTGTAGTTACTTTGCAGTAAAAATGTCCTGTATTTCATCCTCTCTAGAGCTTTAACAAACCTTTATCTACCTCACTGTAAAATAGACTGAAGCTTCAGGCTGAAAGGACACAGATTTATTTTTCAGAGTTTATATACATAGAAATAAATATCTTATATACAGTCACACACGTATATGTATTCTACATATAAATTACTTAGTTTCCTAGAGTACAGATGAAGTTATAGCTAAACTGACATTGAATGTTGACTATTAATTCATAAGGAAATTAATGGAGTTTAGGAATGTGATGTCCCATGACCCTGCTGCTCAACAGACAAAAATCACAGCATGTGACAAAAATCACCTTATCCAATTGAGCTACCTTTCCTGAAAGATACCTTCCCTACTTCTGGCCAGGATTAGCAGCAGTACTCACAATTCCCAAAATATATAGCATGCCAAAAAGCATTTTATGCAGAACTTAGAACTATTCTCCACCATTTTAAAATACATTAATACAGCAGAACTTGAAATTTCTTAATTGCATTTTAAAGAACTTAATTAGTACTTTACCAAAAAGCAGTTCTCCAAGGTGTCAGAGTACTCCTACTGCTTTTGTTTCACATCATAAACAACCTTACTGATTTGAAAAGGAATTTGGTGTTTGTGTGCAACTTGTCGGGAACTTGATGGTATTGAATCACTAACCCTACAATTTACTAACAAAAATAGCCCACCAGTTAAACCACACTGCAGCTCTACCACTGAAGAGAAAATATTCTTAACAGACTGGTACATTACAGATTGGTACATTACAATTCAATTTTGTTTGCTGGCTTGGTTGATTTAAAGAAAAAGAGTTGAAATTCAGTGGCATTTACAAACATCCACGGAAGAAAGGATGCACCACTTCATATTACCAAGGGATGAGAAAGGAAATCATTGTGTCATTTCAGTTTGAACTCCAGTAATAGCATGACTATCTCTGTTGCAGAGACACCACACAAGGTTTACAGGTATCACAGATCTGTTCAACCAGATGCCCCATCCCTGGAAGTGTTCAAGGCCAGGCTGGATGGAGTTCAGAGCAACCTGGGATCGTTGAAGATGTCCCTGTCCATGACAAGGGAGTTGGACTGAGATGATCTTAAAGGTCTCTTCTAACCCAGAACATTCTATGATTTAATGATCTACCTACAGCTTCAAAATAAGCCCTTCAAACTTAAATGCCCAGCTTTGCTTTGGTCCTGATCAGAGAAATAAACAACACTGCTGTTCTAACAAAGCTGTTCTAAAGACAGCTCAGCTAAAGACAGAACTGGAATCAATGGTTTCATTCCTGATCTTAAAAATAGGTGTTCCTGCCCATTTTGTTCCAGGTGTTAATGTGACAGCTTATCCAGATCCAAACACAGTTTGGGTCTTATAGTTCAGTTCTGCCTGTGAAATTGTTTCAAAATCAGTTTAATTTTTAGGGGATGCAAAGACCTTGATTCAATACCATGAAAGATCACAAATTTTCTGGTTAATCTATTTGATGAGAAAGCTGACTTTTTGTGCCAAACCTTTTCCCAAGTATCACAGGCAGCCCATGACCAGCAATCACTGCATCTTTCCATGAAATCCAGGACCTGCCATGGTACCTCCAAGCTCCCTCATTAGGTTGAATCATAGGATCTGCAGCTCTCAGTACAGTTACTCCTCACAAGAATTTGAGGCTGGAATTTATGGAGCCAGGAGCAAAAAAAAAAACCACCAGCCCTGAGAGACCAAGCTCACCATTGCTATAGTGGGCTTATAGAAATATTCATTTTATAAGAAGCTGGGGGTTTCAGGAAACCCACTGTGTTTCAGAAGTACAGTATGTTATGATGGAACCTTTCATACATTTCATGGGGTTTGCATGCTCTGACATGAATTCAACCTTTTCTATCATTTTCAGTAAATTCTACCAGCTCCATCAGGAGAACTGGGACTAAATCGCCATAGCACCCCCCCAGACTTTATCCATCCTAAATAGAACTACATCCCCAAATCGAGGGAGAGCAGAGGAAATCTTTAATTTGCAGGTGCACCTAACCACAGCAGGCAACGGTCTATTCCATTAATAGATTGTGCTGGAAGTTACCCTTAGATTTTGATGTGAATAGTCACATAAAGCATACAAATTAACAACAGGGCAGGCTTACAACACTAAGACTTTAAGTAAGTGGTGTCCTTTCAGTTTGAGGTCAGTTTAGGGGTTGTTAATGAAGGAGGAAGAAAGGCCTGACTGTACAAATCTGCTGAAATATAAAGTATTTTAGATTCGTGAAGTCTACATGCCAAGGATTTTCTCCTCATAGCTTTGTTTTTCTTGGACAGAAAAGCCTGTAACTAAACCTAAGGCCTCAGAGGTTTTTAAGTGCCTTGCCCTAGTCTCCTGCTGAGCATCTGGCCATCTTCAGAGGTTATTCTTTCTACTGAACATTCCTCAGCAGTCCATCAGACAGCAAACACCAAGAAAGACAGTGCTGCCCCAAGGACAAGTTGTCTCTTTTACCCCATCATTTGGACTCCACTGGAGCAGACAGAAAGCCTCCTTCTGATTGCAGCTGGAGAAGTTTTGGGCTCTACAGATCAATTTTGAACAGGCTGAGCATCCACAGATCCTGCAAAATCAATGAGGGCTGCAGATATTGTTGGAAAACAAGCTACTTCCAGCACATAAGAATATGTTTTTTGCCTGCTCCTTTTTCTGTATTTCTCCTTCACCTCTACATTATTTAGAAATGGCTTCCATAGTCACCACATTTCCCCCCTTTTTTTTTCTCCAAGCAGTTCATTACTTTTTCATAAGATGCCATTTCTCCTGGCTCTGAGACTCATGCTTTCTCTGACTGACTCAGTGTTTCTTTCTAAATCTGGGACTTACTTTTATCTGAGTCTTTGCCTTTACAATTAGTTTTACTGTACATCAAACATTGTTCAGAGAGCTTTCTTGTCCGAAATGAAAAAAAACCTATTACAATCTTGGGGAGATGTTATCAACCAGCCTGATTTTGTGATTTCAGACAAGATGTTGGCAGTCCAGAGATTCACTGCTTTACATAAAGTGATTGCCTGTGGTTTATGATGCTACTATTTGTCTGTAACTGCTAAAGAAAGAAGCTAGAGATAAGAAAGGCAAGTGCAAAAGGTTTAATTGATCTCATTTTATTATATTCCTATCTTCAGAGTCCCATATTAATATTCCCAGTGGTATGTATGAAATTGCAGGATTGGAACAGACTCCTTTTCTCACAAACTTCATCAAAGAAAAGAAGTAAAACCATTTTCTGTCACAGACTTATTTCTAAAACTCTGGTTTTTGGATGACTTCTGGATTCATATCTTTTCTCCCTCACCAAAGAAGAAATCAGGCCACAGATGCTGAAATATCCTCATCACCTGAGGGCAATGTCTAAGACATTGCTTTTTCCAATGTACAAGGGAAGGAAAATAAATCAATAAATCACTTTCTGAAACTCTAACAGAGCTAACATCCATTCTGGAGGAGAGAAGCTACCCGGGTGCACAGAAATATCAAAGTGCTGCCTGGAGGCACTGACAGACAGTCTGTGTCTAAGTGAAGGTGGTGGCAAGCTTGCTTATCCCTCCTACCAACAACTCCCAGCAAGATGCTCCCAGCCAGACACAGTGTGTCTGAGGAGGGAGAACTCTGCCATCCCTCCCTGAACAAACAGGAGCTAAGGCTGTACTAAAACAGCAACAATCGTGTGTACTGGAAGGCCTGTTTAAGGAAAATGGAACAGGATCCTGAAGAGATCCATCTGCAGCGGGATATTTTTGTTAAGCAAGCTGTTTATTCAAGGCAAGCAAGTTGTGCTGAAGCCGAGAAGTGGAGTTTGAATGGGAAAAAAACCTGCCTAGCAATCCACTTTATGCACACTTCAACCAGAGAACAGCAGAGCACAGGCTTGGGTTTGCATTGGGAGCACATGAAGGATGTTCCTCAGTTTTCTGGAGTCCTTAACTAATGTTCATCAAGCTGATATGAGCTAGCACTGCACCAAAGGACACAA
The DNA here is from genome assembly GCF_041296385.1 of Aphelocoma coerulescens. NCBI lineage: Eukaryota > Metazoa > Chordata > Aves > Passeriformes > Corvidae > Aphelocoma > Aphelocoma coerulescens. The sequence continues at coordinate 163,352,752 of NC_091015.1, forward strand.
TCCAGGTCTTCTGCTCCTAGTTAGCCATTCTCACCTTGTGCCAGTTCCTCCCCTGGGACAGCATGGTGAACTAAATCTGAGTAAAAACTAATCTGGGAAAGAAAACAAAAATATTCCTTGGCTCCCTGCTATAGTTCATGGTGGGGCCACACAAATGCATGTGCTGGCAGATGGGAGAAGGAAGTTAAGAAGAATAAGATTTTCTTTTTTAGAAGTTGGGCTGGTCATAAAACAGCACTGTTGCAAATCTCAGAATAAACCTATTCATTTCAGAGTACCAAGCAAAAGAGGAACTTATTGAAAATCATATAATTGTTTATGTTGGAAAAGACCAATGAGAATATTGAGTCCAACCATTAACCCAGCACTGCCAGGTCCACCAATAAACCATGTCCCAAAGTGTCACACCTACACATCTTTTAAATACCTCCAGGGATGGTGACTCCACCACTTCCCTGGGCAGCCTCTTACACTGCTTGACAATCCTTTCAGTGAAGAAATTTTTTCTTAATATCCAATCTAAACTTCCCCTGGTGAAACTTGAGGCCATTTCCTCTTGTCCTGTTGCTTGTTACCTGGGAGAAGAGACCAATCCCCACGTGGCTACACCCTCCTCTCAGGGAGTTGTAGAGAGTTATAAGATTCCTCCTCAGCCTTCTTTTCCCCAGGCTTAACACTCCCAGCTCCCTCAGCCACTACTCAAAGGACTTGTGCTCAAGACCCTTCACCAGCTTTGATGCCCTTCTTTGGACATGCAACATTTAAATGATGTGGAGATTACACAGTGCCAGAACTGTAGTTATCATCTGGGAAAACAGTCGCTTCTGCACAATCTGTGGAGGAACTGAA